>NC_047084.1:481532022-482147022 GCF_902459505.1 Geotrypetes seraphini
AGGTGTTGTCTGACGGTATCCATAAGGGAGCCTAGTAGTGTTTCTGTACTGAAGTTTGTTCTGAAGCCTGATTGCATGGGGTGGAGTAGGTTGTGGTCATCTATGTAATTGGTGAGGAGTTTGGCTACTATGCCTTCTATAATTTTGACATATAGCGGAATTGAGGCTATAGGTCTAAAGTTAGATGGGTGGTTTTGTGGTGCTTTTGGGTCTTTTTGGATTGGGGTGATGACGATTTCGCTGAGGTCAGCAGGGAATGTGCCTTCTGTGAGCGTGAATTGAATCCATTGTAGCATTATGGTGCGGAATTTTACACTAGCGGTGGTGAGGAGATATGAGGGGCAATGGTTGAGGTCACAGGAGGCATGACTGTATTTTTTGTAGAATTTGTTGAGTTCTGACCATTGTATGTTGGGGAATTGAGTCCAAATTCTGTCTGCTGCAGTTGCCTCTTTTCCTGAAGGGTGGATTGTGATTGTGTTTTGATGGGATGGGTTAAGGATGAGAGTGGCTCTGGTGTTGGTAATTTTGTTCTTGAAGTGTTCTGCTAAGAGGGTGGGTGATGGTGGGGGGGTGTTCGTGGTGGTTGTGTATGGTTTGGTGTCTGTTAATTCTTTCAGGATTTGGAATATTTTTTTGGAATCTTGGGTTTCCGTGCCTATGAGATTAGTATAGTAGTTTTTTCTCTTTTCCCTTAGTAGGTTTTTGTATTGTTTGTTGATTTTTTTCCAATCGGTTTTTGTTTGACCTTGGTTCTTTTTTCTCCATTTTCTTTCTAATCTTCTACATTGTCTTTTGAGTTGGAGTAATTCATTATCAAACCATTGGTCTGATTTCCTGCTGGTTCTGGTTTTGGTTTGTAGGGGGGCCAGATCATCGAGGATGTTGGTGGACACATTTTTCCAGTGGGAGATGAAGTTTTTTGGGTCGCAGTCTTGTATGGTTTCGTCTACTTTTGGCCAAAACGTGGTTGGGTCGATATGCTTGCGTGTGGTATATGTGGTTTTTTTTGATTGAGGCGTGTGTTTGGACTTGGTCCAGTTGATGTTGAAGTTATATGTGTAGTGGTCTGACCATAGGGATGGGGACCATGTTCCGTTAGGTGTTTGGATTGCTGGGTTGGATGGTTGGTGAGTCATGAATGCAGCAATGTCCAGTTGATGACCTTTTTCATGGGTGGTTTGTGGGTTTAGGATCTGGAAGGATAAGGCATTGAGGAAGGATAGACAGTTATTTGCAGGTGTGGAGGTTGTGTCTTCTAGGTGTAGGTTTAGGTCTCCTAGGATGAGGTTGTATTCTGCTGTTAATGAGTTTTGGAAGATGAAGTTTTCAAATTCCGGTCTCACTGTGGTCCAGTTTCCTGGTGTTATGTAGCAGAGCAAGCAGTTAAGTGAGTTTTTTAGTGTTGGGTTTGTGAGGTGGCATGCTAGGAAATCCATTTGCGGTGTGGATGTTTTTTCAATTATGTTTAGAGTTAGGGAGTTCTTGATTATTATAGCTAGTCCTCCTCCTCTTTTTTTTTCTCTGCAGGTTACTGTTATTTTGTATCCTGGCGGGCATACTTCTTTTATTCTAGGGTCTGTGTCTGAGGTTAGCCAGGTTTCAGTGAGGAATAGGCAGTCAAGTTTTTCTGTTTTTATCCAGTTTTTTATGTTTTCTGTTTTGGGTCCTAGTGCTCTGATGTTGACATAGGCACATGTAAGGGAGGTCGTGTCAGTCTGAGGAGTGTGAGTTGTTTCCGGGTATATGAGTGTTGTGGGAGATGGATGAGATTTTGTTTTCGGAAGTGTTGATCTTCTTCTCCAGGTAACAGTGATGGAGTGTTGATTGCTGGTGTGGTGGTTCGAGTTTCTTGATGTGAGTATTCTTCTGTTGGGAAGTTGGAAGTTGGTTGTACTGGAGGATGTGGTTGTGGTGGGTAAGTTGTTTGCTGCTGCTTTCCAACTAGAAATGAGGAGGATTATCAGAAGGGAGGCTAGTGTGTGTGTATGCAGGGAGAGCTTCATTTTTTTTTTGATGTCTGGTTCGGAGTGTTAGGTGGAAGGAATGGTTCTCCCTTTGAGTCCCGGCTGGGGGGCGGAGCAGGGCTCCCACGCCGGCCCGATCTGGCTGGTTTCTATGAAGTGGTGTACTGGGTCGTTTTTAGTGTAAAATGTCCTCCGGTTGATTCGGGAGGGCGGAGCAGGGCTCCCACGCCGGCCCGATCTGGCTGGCTTTTATGAAGTGGTGCGCTGGGTCGTTTTTAGTGTAGAAACGTCCTCCGGCTGGATCGGGGGGGCGGAACAGGGCTCCCACGCCGGCCCGATCTGGCTGGCTTCTATGAAGTGGTGCGCTGGGTCGTTTTTAGTGTAAAATGTCCTCCGGCTGGATCGGGGGGGCGGAACAGGGTTCCCACGCCGGCCCGATCCGGCTGGTTTCTGTGAAGTGGTGCGCTGGGTCGTTTTTAGTGTAGAAATGTCCTCCGGCTGGATCGGGGGGGCGGAGCAGGGCTCCCACGCCGGCCCGATCTGGCTGTTATCAATAATATATTTGCAGAAGGTTGCAAGTGTATTATTGTAAGATTGGGGGGGTTTGCGTTGGGGTGGCAGTCGGCTATGTGTTCTCCTGTGTCGGGAGGGGGGCGGAGTAGGGCTCCCACGCTCCTCTCCTTGATGCAGGGGATGCCGGAGGAGAAAAGCAGGCTCCTCCGGTGAGATGGCTGCAAAAGTCGGCTCTCCTGTGTCGGGAGGGGGGCGGAGCAGGGCTCCCACGCTCCTCTCCTTGATGCAGGGGGGGCCTGAGGTGAAAAAGTCTTCAAAGTTCGGCTCTCCTGTGTCGGGAGGGGGGCGGAGCAGGGCTCCCACGCTCCTCTCCTTGATGCAGGGGATGCCGGAGGAGAAAAGCAGGCTCCTCCGGTGAGATGGCTGCAAAAGTCGGCTCTCCTGTGTCGGGAGGGGGGCGGAGCAGGGCTCCCACGCTCCTCTCCTTGATGCAGGGGGGGCCGGAGGTGAAAAAGTCTTCAAGTTTCGGCTCTCCTGTGTCGGGAGGGGGGCGGAGCAGGGCTCCCACGCTCCTCTCCTTGATGCAGGGGATGCCGGAGGAGAAAAGCAGGCTCCTCCGGTGAGATGGCTGCAAAAGTCGGCTCTCCTGTGTCGGGAGGGGGCGGAGCAGGGCTCCCACGCTCCTCTCCTTGATGCGGGGATGGGCGGGGATCCCAGTATGCCCATATCTTACCCGTCGTTGAGCGAGTGAACGTGCATAAGGGTTGTAGGAAACTTTCTCAGGAGGCCCAGGCAAAAAGGTACAAGGATGTCATAAGAGAGTATGTAAGTATGGGATAAGGGATAATATTATCTCTGACCCTGGTAATGGTAATGCAATAGGCCATGCCAAATTAAAACCAAATTAGAACCAAATTAGCAAGTTGTCAGAGAAGATACTGGAAATTCATGTATAACTGCCTTAAAAGCTAGAAGGAACTTTGTGAGAAAAGAAATGTACACGTGTTTCACTCTACAGCAAAGGAGAATCATAACAATACATAGCAAAATTTGTAGAATAGTTAAGATAGGATGAATTAAAACATTAAATACATGGTTTGCAGTGGGCGAATACTCAAAGAAAAGTTCCAAAGCTTGAGACATGAGCATCTTGGAGCAAATTTTGTGCAATCTGTCCATTTTCAAAAGTGATAGTATGATTCACTTCTTTGGAGGTTTTCTTAAGTTGTTCAATGTAAGTATGGAGTTCAGTAAAGTTCAGCAGCTTTTGGAATGTCTCATTCCCCATTCCAAGAGGTAGTGGATGTACAGCATATGAAGTAAAGTCTGAAATGTCCATAGAATAGGTTAAATAGGAGGAATTGTACAGCAAAGCGTTCTTAGGAAGGTGGCTATCTCCGATGAACAGGAAACATTGTGTACAGCATGTGTGGAAAAGTCTTTGCAGTCAGGGTGCAGGAAGATGAATTACAGTCTAGCAGGAACCGGCAGTCTCTTTAAACTGGTGAGATGCACACTTGGGATGAAATGATGTTTGCACAGGATCTGTTGTTTGCACAGGATCACTGGAAATTAGTGGTGTTCACCCTTGAGATGAAATGATGTCTGTGCATACAGGGAGGGATTTGAAAAGAGTCTCGATATCATTCAGCAGCTGTACTCCAGTGTGATAGAAAATGGAGGAGAAACCATGTTGCCTGTACTGAATGTAGAGAGAGAGAGAAACCAGGTTGCCTGTACTGAATGCATAGAGAGAGAGAGAGACTAGTTGCCTGTACTGAATGTGGCAACATGTAACAATATTAATACATTTATAGTTATGGCAAAAGACAGACAATAATCAGGTACTTAAGGTTCTTAATCAGACATTTCAAAAAGATATGTTTTTTGTGTGCTGCATATAACTATTATGGCAATTCAGAGAGACCATAATTCTGTACTGAATGTATTTAAAAAATTATGTCAGAAATGTGTACTGAATGGTTCATATCAAGTGAGCACCATAGAATATAGATATAGAATAAAACCTTTTCTTAAAATATAACCCCTAACTAAGCTACATTTAGCATATGCAAATTATAGGGAAAAAAGAACATTGCGCAATTTGGCTAGTTAAAAGTGGGAAAAGAGCTTGCTCTAGAAATGGCCAATATTATGTATCCTGGGGTACCCCCTAAACAAATAGACAAAAGACAGACCACATAGCACAGACAACATAAAACACAAATTTTGAGGCGTCGGCATTATTCTTCCATCTGTCAAGTGTTCAGGGCTGAATTTAACTCTGCAAATAAACACATTGTTATAGAAAAACACAGCAAAGATGGACCCCTGAGTAGTATAAATAATGCATATCATAACCATCTCATATTTAGAAAAGCTAATGTCTCTTTGGATCGTCTTTCTCTGCAGTGACAAAGAGGATCCCTGGAAAACACCAGAAATATCCTAGTGCCAAAACTGGGATGGGCATGCATACATCCGAACCGCTGCTAAGAAAAAGAAAAGAAAAACACATTTTAATTTTGCAACATCCTAATTTCAGCTAAAACAATAGGAAGGAATTTTTTCCATTCACAAATGTGCCAGCTGTGGCTTTCCAGATTTTATCTTTAATAGTCCTATTCATGCGTTCGACAATACCGGAACTCTGTGGGTGATATGGGAGATGAAATTTCCACTCAATGCGGAATGCGATAGCTAAATCTTTGCATACTCTGGCAGTGAAAGCAGGACCATTATCTGAGTTGATGTGTGTGGGACATCCCCACCTAGGGATGATTTCGCGAAGTAAAATGTTCACCATAGTCTGAGCAGTTTCATTTGTAGTGGGAAAAAACTTCAGGTTATCGGGAGAACATGTCAACAATAACAAGGGCAGCTGGTATACAGGGTTTCCCCTCTTTGCACCAAAGTCCGTCCAAAGGGCGGCTTTGGGCACCGGCCAGATGGGCATTGATTAAGCCAGTGACCAGGGTCTCCGCAATTAAAACATCCAGTACTTCTGGATGGATTATTACCATCTCAATCGGAGACAGGGGCCCGCCCGCTACGAAACCCGTGACCCCCTCTTCCGCGAGGAGCGGACAGGCGCGGTCCCCAGGTAGGTAGCTGGTCCTAATAATGCAGGATTTCCCGAGGCTTAGAGATCTCAAAGCGTAGGAGAGTGTTGCGTAGTGGTTAGCGCTACAGCCTAAGGAACCTGAGGCTTGGGGGTTCAAACCCCGCACTGCTCCTTTTTTCAATCTGAAATTATGCACGAGAACTAGTGGGCCATTCTGAAATCATTTGTTTGACCAGAATCTGCAAAGGAGAACGGAGGTTAGAAAGGAAAGTCTGAATAAGTAGGGAATCCATATTTGCATGGGCACTAAGACTCATTAAGCCTCTTCCACACCTATCAAGCTCTGTCTGCAATCCTAATCGAATCACATTGGATTCCTGTTACTCATCGCATTACCTTTAAAATCCTACTTTTAGTTTTTAAAACACTGTCTTTAAACGAACCCCAATTCATTAATAACTATTTACTCCCCATAGTATATCACTTTCTTTAAGATCCATTAATCAAAAACTCTTAACAATTCCATTACTGAAAGTAAAATAGGTAGGTAAATTCATTCTGAATTAGTTCTCCCACTGAATTAGCTCTTGGCACCTGGCACTTTGGTCTGTAGGAAAATTTCTGTTTAGTTTCTGGACTTCCCTTCTATCTCAGGGGTGAGTGTGCCACTTTTCTCACCAAGATATAAACTTGTAGGATTAGAAACAATTATAAAGAATTATTGAAGAAGAAAATGACCTAAACCATTTTAAAAGCAATCTGAAGAGCTTCCTTTTTAAAGACGCCTTTAATTTATTTATTCCCTATTCCTATTGCCCTCACCATTCACGTCTTCCCTTGTGTTCTATTAATACAATTGTAGTTCTGCCCTTTCTTCCTTATGCATCTGTTAGTTTGTATGTCAATATGTCAGGCTCATGTAATTTACTATAAATAAGCATATGTGTACACCTTTTGTTTTTTTATGATCATATTAGCACTATAATTAAATCTACATTTTACAGATTACGTAGGATACGATCTATTGCAAAATTCCTATGTCAGAACATATCCATTAAACTCATCACTAAGTCTAGAAAATATGACCATGTTACACCTCTTTTGATAGATGCACATTGGCTTCCAGTTAATTTCGGATAACGTACAAACTCTGTCTGCTTGTTTTTAAATCTCTTCTTCATAAGACCCCAGCATTCATATTTAAACATTTAATTCCTTATCATTCAAACAGAACCCTGAGGTCTAATGAGCAAAACTTATTAACCATTCTATCACTTAAAATTATTAACACTAGACGTCAATTTATTTTTTTTTTTTTGTAACTGCTCCTCAAACTTGGAACGATCTTCCCATTTATCTGCGGAATGAGCAGGATTTAGGAAAATTTATTTTACCCAATGTTATTATTTAAAGTTTGTTTTTGTATTGTATTGTCCTTATTTGACTATAGAATTTGATTAAGCGATTAATCAAGAAAAATAATAAACCTGAAACTTGAAACTTGATTTGTAAATCGCTTAGCAAATTAAATTAAGCTATTCAATAAGTTAAAAATAAACTTGAAACTTGAATCTCACAAATTTCCATATTTTTCTTGCTCTATCTGTAAAACTAATTCTGGCCCCTGTATTAATTAAAGTCAATTTATCCTGACCCTCTTTAAGACAATTGCCTCCAAATTATTCAAAATACTGCCATTAAAATCATTTCACCTTAAAAGCTCAAAAATTTGATCATGTCACACTACTTTTGATTAACTCCCATTGGCTTCCCATAGATCATTGATTTACTTATAAAATAATGTTACTGATACATAAAACCATAGCTTCCGGTCTACCTGATTTCATCAACAGGTTATTAATCTCCCACAACCTGCATCGCACATTACATTCTTCTTATCAAAACCTGTTATCCATTCCCTCTTTAAAACACCTTGGCACCGTGCATACTAATAAAGTTCATCACTTGATAAATTTAAAACTAGCTTGAAGGCCTTTCTTTTCAAAGACGCATTTGGAGTATAATAGTCCTTTTAAGGACTGTAATGGGACTTTGCTCCTTGCTTTTCTTATTCATTTTAATCTTTTCTACAAAGTGCTAGATTATTTATTTTTTTTGTTTCCTCCCTTTTGTTTTCATCCTTCTCTCTTTCTTTTTCATTATAATTTGTTTTGCTTTGTTTTTAAATATATGCCTTTCTGACTGTCTGTTTTAATAATTACACAAATGTATTTCTACCCTTTTTCATTTTGTTTCTGTAAGTTCCCCAAACAAACCTGAAACCTACTGGCCTACAAACAGTGCTGAAAACTAGTCAGCCTGCTTGTCACTACAACAAAGGACAAAGACTGCCACAGAATCAGCTCTAGGACACCCACTGCAAAAACCAAACCTGATCTAATACATATATGCAGACGACATCTCCATCCTAACAGCATAACAAATGAAATCTCAAAATACATTACTCATATAATGACTGAAATAGAACATTGGACAAGCAACTTCAAACTGAAACTTAACACAGAAAAAACAAAAATCTTCCTTGCAAGCGCAACGGATAAAATTACCAATTCAACGCTACATATAAAAGACCATGATTACCCAATTACCAACACAATAAAAATATTGGGAGTCACATTGGACACACACACTTCACTATGATTGAACACACGAATATTGTGGCAACAAAATGTTTCACGATGCTATGGAGATTAAAGACCATCAAAAAATACTTTGACCCACTTTCGTTTAGATTACTAGTGCAATCACTAGTGCTTTCTACCCTGGACTATTGTAATATCGTTTATTTGGGTATCATTCAGAACTCAGCTGTCCGCTTGATATATGGATTAAAAAAGAGAATGACCATGTCATCTCCCTTCACAAACCACTGCACTGGCTGTCAGTCGAGGCAAGAATATTATTCAAGTTCTCCTGCATATGTTTCTACAAACCCAAGCATAACCAATTGTAAATACAAAACCTTTCTGGACAGAACCTTCATGCTCCAAGCAAATAAACCACAACATTGGCTAGACAGTCACATTAATAAAGCCGAACTGACCTACAATGCCTTTAGAAAACTCATAAAAACTACCCTATTGGACAGATACGTCACCTAAACAGAACCTCACCAAGTACTCTTTTTTTTTTTTTTCACATTGCTCTCTGAAATCCTAATTCTTGCTGTTTCTGAATCTCTAAACAAACTGTACATTGTAATTTTTTCCCTTTTTTTTTTTTTTTTTCTCAGGAAAGCTGTGATTTTTCTTTACAGGTCAGCTCCGAAATTCTTAGCAAACATTATATTTTGTAATTTTGATTCCTAATAGTCTGTGTACTCTGTACTCCCTCCACATATTGTAAATCGCTGAATGTTCAGCTCTCTTAAATGCAAACCGCCCAGAGTCGCAAGATTGTGGCGGTATAGAAGAACAAAGCCATTACCATTATTATTATTATTACTGAAGCGAACAAAGTCTCATCTGTCTATGAGGTGGAAAATCCTAAGTGTCTTTATGACCCATTAGAAAAACAATATCACAATGCAGGAATTTTTTCAATAAAACAAACAATGTAACAATGCAGAAATTTTCGCTTACCTTACCTTATAAGCGAGGTACATTAATAATATACAATATAATCTTATACTCTATAAAATCTTATCTAAGCAATAGACGAGAAAGCGCATGCAAAGAATAGCACAGATGACAGAATGCGCAGACGTTTCTATAAATCCACAATAGAGACTTTCCAAAAGTCTTCACTTAATTTCATTCTTCCCGAAAGAATGGCAGCTGCTTATTTTCACGGCGGGAATTTACCGAAAACTCCACATTAATATTTGTCCTTACCAAAAGGACAGTGTCCTTGCCAAAAGGACAGTAACCGCGGCGGGTTTACCGAAAACCCTACAATTTAAATAAAGGGTTGGAACATGATGCCAATACCTGTGAGTATTAAAGAACAGAATTCAAAATTCAGAAATACTCACAAAATATTGGTAATGTCAAGTCCATCCCGGACGAGCCCCCAAATTGAAACGGACAAGATCCATTTCTAGGTCCCGAAATCACATTCTGTCATCTGGAGGCAATTCCCCTTAGAAAGAAATATAGATAGCCAGTTTTCTAAAGAGATTTTTGCCTGATTTATTATGAGTCTGCAAAACATTTATATATCTGTTACATATCAGTGGTAACCATCACAAGAAAAGGGGGATGGACAAGAGAGGGGAGGGGGTGCGTGAGCAGGATATGTACTTCATTGTTTAAATCTTAAAGGTGTTAAGAGCTGTGGGGGGTTGAGCCTTCCTGTCTCAGACAACTAACCTAGTTAACATAAATTAAATGACCTCTTCCCAAACCATTAGGAGAGCAAACACCCAACATTCTACATTTGATTACTTCCAGCATGGACAGAGACTATCCTTTCATTACACACACATGTTCCAGGAACAGATGAGACACTTTAAATTGTCTATGTCCCCCACTCCTTTTGGTTGTCCAGACAGCCAGAGGCCTGCTAACTGTTGTTTCAACTGCTTCACTTAAACTGTCTGTTAATTTGCTCCTGATGTTGTTTAACTGCTGTAACAACATCCTCCTCACTTACTCTCTCCCACTGATGTTGGTTACCTGCTCTGCCAACATTGTTCTCACTCTCACTGATGTTTAACTGCTGTGCCAACCTTTGCTCTCAGACCCACAGATATTGCTTACCTGCTGTATATCAACCCCAACTCTCACACTCTATGTTGTTCACCCATACATGATTAGAAGCAATGCTATACTATTTATAAGTTCAACCCCACCATGTGTGTTTTTATGCTATAACACATCTAATTTAACAAAGGTACAAACGTGATGGTTGCAGTCAGGTGTTGGTCTTTCTAGAACACACAAGCAGAGTCCCTAAGTAGGAATATCAGTCAGTCTCAGAAAACATGAGATGTAGATTAATGCATTGTTTTACAATTCAGCATGTTGTACATAAAAGATCATGAATGGTGAACTGAAAGCTTTTGTGTTCTTGACACTGCATTTGAACATATGTGTATTACATGTTTATCACATATGCAATATTTTAATAAACATTTACCAATGGTTAAAACGTTTTGTTGTTTTCTTTATGTTAGTATGACATTAATAACCATGCCATTAAATGTAAGTTTTTATTGTACTATCCCACTAAGTAACAAGTAAGGACACAATGGAAACAATTAACTGTTAGAAAGAATTGCAAGTGATGCATTTAAATTAAAATGTTTTATTATTGGAACACGATGTAAGATTAAGAAATGAATAACATTCCTTCAAATCATATTTATTCAGACATCATTAAATATATCATTGGCCAATCTTTCCATTTCATTTTAGGATACATGGAATTACCTCCCTTCCCTCCCATCATCCCAAATGCTATTTTATCCTAGAATGAATAATAATATATAACTGGTGTCCAAGATGCTCTATGTTAAAGCCTTTCAAGGTTATCTAAGTGGTTTTCAAATGGATACTCATGAATTTTCCCTATCTGTTCTGGTAGGCTCACAATCTATCTGACATATCTGGGACAATGTAGGATTGAGTGACTTGGTAAGGGTCAAAAGGAGCACTGCAGAGTCTGAAACACAACCTCAGGGTGTTGAGGCTGTAGCTCTAACCATTAGGCCACATCAAACTCTAGTTTAAAGTCCAATTGAATGCATCAGAAGGCAGAAAAGGAATATGCAATTTGATGCTTGAAACTTCTAAGACATTAGCAGAGAAAATAAGTTCACAATTTCAATAGAAAAATAAGAATTTTCAATTCCATGCTTTATGTAGGTTAAATCATCTCATGTACAATTGACCTGGTGGCATATTATCAGTGCAGAGTGACTTAGATTCCATTTTCAGTTAACATTAGGTCAGTTAACTTTAGGACAAAGCTAAGAATTAACGAACGACCCAATACACACTTTAGTGTGATGACACCTATATAAGGTTGTAAAATATACCCCATCCTCTGTAATTGGTTTTTGTCCAAATACTTTAATGCAATTATTTATAAAAGACCAGTTAAAGAAATGCATCCCATAACAGCTGTGCACATCCCATTAAACCTCTATCCATTTATTGACAAAACCGATCATTATGGAAAACATGGTGTTTAGTAATCAACATAAGTGTAAATAGAAAAGGCAGCATCTTACTTACTGCATTGAGCAGTAATGTATTCCCTCCGCATCCCTCTTCCCTAAAATATGTGATGCATGACTGTATTAATATATTATGAGTGGAAAATGATGTGTAATCATTAAAATAATTTGCTCATGACTCCCTGATCTTTTTAAAATTAATATAATTTTATTGTTCTTATGTGTTTCCCATATGCAAACACTATTATAGCTGCACATGCGCGGATGTGTTAATCTCTCACGCATTTGACTTGCACCCAATCCTTTTGCGTATACAATAAATAAAACAATATTGCCAGTATTTGATAAAGCCTTTTCTCATGTACGCTGCACTTTCATATCGGCGCGACTCACATCTGAATATTTAGGATCAATTGGTCAGCACATGCATACATTGAACAACATATGCGCATGCTGTGATAAGCAGACTATGCCTGCTAGGAGTGTCCCTAGCACAGATTCCAGTGCAAATCCAGACACTGTCCATAATCTGCCTTATTCCCCATTTTCTGCCTCTCAGTCTGAATTTTCTTCTAGGGCCTACAGAGGGAGTAAGAGAGCGGCAGTGCTAGGTTCCCATCCCCCTCTGGATCACAAGGTGAATCACCGGAAATCCTTTCCACCTGAGGGTTGGGGGGCGGGGCTGCAAGCTGTTCTCCCTGAAGACTAGGCTCCTAGAGAATCAGAGGAGAGAGGAACAGCAGCAGGGAAGGTCACAAGGCTCAGGGCTGAGAGCTCCTGATAGCAGTCAAGCTCCAGAGGACATGGAGTTTACAGAGGCTGGAGGAGAATCACCTTCCAGTCTGAGTGAGGAACCATTGGCCATGGAGTTAGAAACAAGCCCTGAAGCCAGTGATGGGCTGACTCCTGATAATGCTCCTATGGAGGTTTGCCTCACAAAAACAAGTATTATTTGAATATTGCTGAAGTTTATTGCAAGTTTGTTTTGGACTAACTTTTCTCAGACTGAATTAATCTAACTCATGTTAAACAGTGGATTTGTACTAGGCTGAATTAAGCAAGGATTTTTTTTTTTTTGAAGTTTTGTTTTTCCATTTTTTGAAAACTTAATTGTGCTTTTCCTTTTTGAGTTAAGCATACTTGATGTGCTAAGACAGTGGGGTTAGCCCCGTGTTACGTGGTGGGATAGTGGGCCTAATTTCTGGCAATTCAAGACCACACGGTGCACACTGTCTTTCCAGCCTTGAGTCGCTGAAGAAGCCAGTATTTTTACACTGTCTTGTAACTTTGTTTTGGTGGAAAAGTTTTTCCTTTCTTTTGGTTATGAACTCCACCTGGACTATGATTTAAATGAGAGTTTTGTTTGAGTTGGGACTCTTTTTGGTTTCTCAACCAGAGACTGTTTTTTTGAACTTTGTGCGGGCTGTAAGAAGAAATCTGGACAACATCCCAGGTATGTTACAGTAAAACATCGGGTGGGTATAAGGTGTGCAGTCATAATATCTGTGTTGACTAATCATGTATTTTAAACATTAACAGTTCTTCATATACTTCTGACACTGCATGCATTTATTTCTTCAGATGCGAGTGAGGAGGAAGAGGAGGAGGAGGAGGAGGAGGAGGAAGAGGAAGATGCCCCTATCCCTGACCGGCCGTTCCTTATCCCACGCAGACGCCCCACTTCCCAACTCCCTTCCACCTCTGCCCAGCCCCATCCAATGTCCCAACCCCCTTCCACCTCTGCCCAGCCCCGTCCAACGTCCCAACCCCCTTCCACCTCTGCCCAACCCAGTCCAACGTCCCAACCCCCTTCCACCTCTGCCCAGCCCCGTCCAACGTCCCAACCCCCTTCCACCTCTGCCCGGCCCCTTCCAACTTCCCAAACCCCTTCCACTTCTGCCCAGTCCCATCCCACTTCCCCCCACCGATGCCCTAGACCACCCTTTTCTAGGACCCCCCTATGAAAACACCCCAAACCCTGCCCTGCCCTTTCATTCCCAATGCCCAGTTCCCCCTCCCTCCCACCCCCTAAACCCCAGTTCTGCCTTCAACTTTTCCCCGAACATCGTCCCTCTGTCATCATCTCTCCCCCAGCCCTCCCTCCCTCAACACCCATCCTGGACAGATTTAGCGACCTCTCTGTCCAGTCCGGTAAGTGTTCCGATATTTTGATTCTGTAATTTTTTATTTTAAAATCTTTTATTCATTTTTAAAACGTACATCAAGTGTACAATTAATAAACACATTTAAGATTTAAGACATCATTTGAATTTTCTTAATATAATATCAAATGCTTAGGTTTATTCATATGTAACAAAAAGAACCAAGTTTGTCTCATAGATGCTTCCACTGTACACTTTATCTGCCAAGACCATGCTAACTACGTAATTGTCTTTTCAATGTCCACCTGCTTTTAATGCTCTTTTTCATTGCAGATATATTGGCATCCCCCTCCTCCTCCACGCCTATGTCAACATCCCCCCTCTCCATTCAAAGCCCCAACCGTTGTCCACGTGGTGTGCCCCCCTCCGACCCTCCACCAGAGATTGTGGACCAACCCCGCACCGGCCACCACGCCTGTTGCAGTGACCACTATTGTGGCTCACGCTGCCACAAACACAGATCCTCCGCCCAGTTCAGTAACAGCGGAGGACATTTACACGGTGGTGGCTACCATCTTAGCAGGGGTGCAGCACATGCATGACTTTGCAGAGGAGTCCGTCAGAAACATCCGTGACGTGACAGGGGCACTACAGGTCTTGCTTGCAGCACATCGTGGTGCCCCTCCCACCCCGCCCACCCCGTGAATGGCTCCCGCTGTTACCGAGGGAGCTGCACCCTCTTGTCACCACTCCTCCCTCCCCTTCTTCCTCCCCCTGCCTCACTCCCTCCCCCTCCTGCCCTTAGCCCTCCCAGAAAAATACAAAAAAAGAAAAAAAACTCCCTCCCCTTCTTCCTCCCCCTGTCTCAGTCCCTCCCCCTCCTGCCCTTAGCCATCCCAGAACAAAATACAAAAAAAATAAAAAACAACTCCCTCCCCTTCTTCCTCCCCCTGCCTCACTCTCTCCCCCCTCCTGCCCTTAGCCCTCCTTAAAAAAATACAAAAAAAATAAAAAAACAACTCCCTCCCCTTCTTCCTCCCCCTGCCTCACTCCCTCCCCCTCCTGCCCTTAGCCTTCCCTGAAAAAATACAAAAAAAACAACTCCCTCCCCTTCTTCCTCCTCCTGCCTCACTCCCTCCCCCTCCTGCCCTTAGCCATCCCAGAACAAAATACAAAAAAAGAAAAAGAACAACTCCCTCCCCTTCTTCTTCCCCCTGCCTCACTCCCTCCCCCTCCTGCCCTTAGCCCTCCCTGAAAAAATACAAAAAAAAACAACTCCCTCCCCTTCTTCCTCCTCCTGCCTCACTCCCTCCCCCTCCTGCTCTTAGCCCTCCCTGAAAAAATACAAAAAAAGAAAAAAAACAACTCCCTCCCCTTCTTCTTCCCCCTGCTTCACTCCCTCCCCCTCCTGCCCTTAGCCCTCCCTGAAAAATACAAAAAAAGAAAAAAACAACTCCTTCCCCTTCTTCCTCCCCCTGCCTCACTCCCTCCCCCTCCTGCCCTTAGCCCTCCCTGAAAAAAATACAAGAAAAAAAACAACTCCCTCCCCTTCTTCCTCCCCCTGCCTCACTCTCTCCCCCTCCTGCCCTTAGCCCTCTTTGAAAAAAATACAAAAAAAGAAAACAACAACTCCCTCCCCTTCTTCCTCCCCCTGCCTCACTCCCTCCCCCTCCTGCCCTTAGCCCTCCTTGAAAAAAATACAAAAAAGAAAAAAACAACTCCCACCCCTTCTTCCTCCCCTTTTCATCCACCCTCCTCCACACCCCCACCCCTCCATATCCATTCCCAACTTACCCACCCCACTCCACCTACAGTCTCCAGCATCATGACTCGACTCGCCTGCCTCCTACCATCTCGTGGGATCTTCAAACCTCCTGTGAGTGGCTCTCTCCCTCTCCCTCCCTCTCTCTCTCCCTCTCTCTCTCTCTCTCCCTCCTCCCTGACAACAGTGTTTTCTTTGCCCTCCAGCCTCCTGTGTTGCAGCAGCTGTGACTACAACTTCACAATTCAATTCTCCAGCATCATGACTCGCCTGCCTCCTACCGCCTCATGGGATCTTCAATCCTCCTGTGAGTGGCTCTCTCCCTCTCCCTCCCTCTCTCTCTCTCTTCCTCCCTCTCCCTCACCCTCCCTCTCTCTCCCTGACAACAGTCTTTTCTTTGCCCTCCAGCCTCCTGTGTTGCAGCAGCTATGACTACAACTTCACAATTCAAGTCTCCAGCATCATGACTCGCCTGCCTCCTACCGTCTCGTGGGATCTTCAATCCTCCTGTGAGTGGCTCTCTCCCTCTCCCTCCCTCTCTCTCTCTCTCCCTCCCTCTCCCTCACCCTCCCTCTCTCTCCCTGACAACAGTCTTTTCTTTGCCCTCCAGCCTCCTGTGTTGCAGCAGCCATGACTACAACTTCACAATTCAAGTCTCCGGCATCATGACTCGCCTGCCTCCTACCGTCTCGTGGGATCTTCAATCCTCCTGTGAGTGGCTCTCTCCCTCTCCCTCTCTCTCTCCCTGATAACAGTGTTTTCTTTTCCCTCCAGCCTCCTGTGTTGCAGCAACTGTGACTACAACTTCACAATTCAATTCATCAGCATCATGACTCGCCTGCCTCCTACCATCTCGTGGGATCTTCAGTCCTCCTGTGAGTGGCTCTCTCCCTCTCCCTCCCTCTCTCTCTCCCTCACCCTCCCTCTCTCTCTCTCTCTCCCTGACAACAGTGTTTTCTTTGCCCTCCAGCCTCCTGTGTTGCAGCAGCTGTGACTACAACTTCACAATTCAAGTCTCCAGCATCATGACTCGCCTGCCTCCTACTGTCTCAGCTCCCATGTCTGGACTTGGCTTGCCAGCTCTCCTTTGATGATCAGAAAAATGTGACATCATATCTATGATACTTTTAAAAAGACATTTTAATATACAGTTTATTGAAAATAAAGCACAACTGCGTACAGGATAAATGCAAAACCTTATCAAACATAAGTGTTAATTTACATGGCTGTGTCAACTAGGTAGAATTTGTAACGCTACAAGATTTACAGCTTATCTTGTTTAGAGATGTTTTTAATAGAATAGAACACTTATCATTCTTAATCCTTTAAGTATAAATTAGATGAAATGCATAGAGGTGATATGTTAACATCTTTCCTTTCGTGCACACACATTGTGATTGCTGTATAAGATGTACACCTGGCATAATTTTAGTCACCCATATCCCTGTATGCCTCTTGTAAGGAGATGCGTATTTAGTTTGCTTTAAATCCAGAACTACTTACCATTAATAAAACAGGGGCACTGGTCTCCTGAAGTAATAGCATGTATTTAATACGTACTTCCTGAGTGCAGTGTCAAGGCCCTAGCATTGAACAGGTGCGGCAGTTTCCCACAGGCCCAGTCCATTTCACCTATATTTCTACCTTTCCCCTTGATGGGGAACAGAAGTTTAGCATTGAGCGACATGTACTCAGTTAATCAGAGTACTTCACGCTTGGAGAATTTGTGCTTGTGCACACAAAATCCATAATAGGAAGCCATCTTCTCTGAATCTATGACATTTTTGCAAAGTACTCAGTTAATCTAAGTACCTCACCACCAACCACTCCTGTTTCAGCGACCACTATTGTGGCTCACATTGCACACCGACACACACACACTGACTGAATGAGAGCCAAAGAGTCAGTTTTCTCCACACTCTGTCCATTTTTCAAATGTTCCTGTGCTTGATGGGGAACAATACTTTAGCATTGAACAAGAAGTACTCAATATGTATATATGGACTAGATTTATGTATGTATCTCTATATATGATCTTTTAAAGTTCATAGCCTTTTACATCCTCCAGTTCAAACACTGAAGCTCAAGGCTTAACTGTTTTATAACTAAAGCATACAGGATACTTCCCTTTCTGTGAATTTAGGCTTTCACACTAGAGTTTCATCCACTCCCTGTCAATTTCTACAATGTTCCTGTGCTTACCCTTGCAGTCATAATATCTCTGTTGACTAAGAATTTTTTTAAGCATTAACAGGTCTTCATATACTTCTGACACAACATGAATTTATTTCTTCAGATGAGAGTGAGGATGTGGAACAATAATTGTCTTTTCAATTTACAACTGCTTTTAGGCCCAGATTCTCTAAAAGTGCGTCCCGATTTTAGGCAACTGTAGACGTCCTACAGCTGTCTAATCAGCCAATCGGGATGCATGTTTTTTTTTAAAAAATGCTCCCCATGCAGGCCTGAAGGCGCCTCCGGGAGCCTAGGAAGACCCGCAAGATGCCTAAGCTCGTCTAAGGGCCTTAGGCGGGCCTTAGGCTGAACCTAGGAGGCCCTACGCGTCTCCCTAGTAGATGAGAAGCTTAAAAATGTAGGCCAGCAAAATGCTGGTCTACATTGTAAGTAAACGCGGCCGCTATACTTATCGCGGCAAGGGATCTCTCTGCCGCTATAAGTATAGCGGGCCGTGGCCCCTGACCGATCACTGGCAGGAGGGTGCCCAAACCCTCCTGCCCGAAGATGCACCCCCCCCCCGACACTACCGACCGCCCCCCCCCCCCGACATTACCGATCCCCCCCCCCCGACAATATCGGTCACTGGCAGGAGGGTGCCCAATCCCTCCTGCCCGAAGACGCACCCCCCCCACCAAACCTTTTCTTACAGATGGGTCTTGCACGTCGAGCAAGCAGACACGCCTCGTCGAAATGAGGCGGGCCCGCCCCTTCCCGGCCCATCCCGCCGAAGCCTAAGGCCTGATTGGTCCAGGCTTCTAGAGCAAAATGCGAACAGGAAAGGGATTTGGGGGTACTGATTGACAGTACCCTAAAACCATCGGCACAATGTGCGGCGGCGGCAAAGAAAGTGAACAGGATGTTGGGCATAATTAAGAAGGGGATTACGAGTAGAACGGAAGAGATCATAATGCCACTTTATAGAACAATGGTCCGACCGCACTTAGAATACTGTGTCCAACACTGGTCTCCATACCTTAAAAAGGATATAACTCTGCTGGAGAAAGTGCAGAGGCAAACCACGATATTTATCAAAGGAATGGAACATTTGAGCTACAAAGATCGACTCAGGAAGCTAGGGCTGTTTACCCTTGAGAAGATAAGACTGAGAGGGGATTTGATAGAGACTTTTAAAATATTAAAAGGATTTGATAAAATAGACCAAGAAGAAGCATTACTGAAATATTCTGATGTGACACGGACAAGAGGACATAGCCTGAAACTGAGTGGCAGCAGGTTTAGGACAAATGTCAGGAAATTCTGTTTCACACAGCGCTTGGTGGGTGCTTGGAATGCACTCCAGGAGGAGGTTGTGGAGGAGACTACTGTTCTGGGATTCAAGCGCAAGTTGGATGCACACCTTCTTGCATATCATATTGAGGGATACGGTAAATCCGGGTCTCCAAAAAGGAGTACCTAAATGGGCCGCCGTGTGTGCGGATCGCCGGACTAGATGGACCTCGGTCTGATCCGGTGAGGGCGTTTCTTATGTTCTAACTTTGCCCTGGGGGACCTATGTTATCCATTCTATATGTTCACTGTATTATGCTTTCTTCAATAATACAGTTATCCAGAAATAAAAACATTATAATACAACTATTGATTCCAGAATTTATTTTACACTCACAAACTCCAATGACATTATGAACTTATAATGATTTATAATGACTAAGGTTGCCATTTAACAAATTGGTTATTATTATCTTTTAACATATTAAGACACTTCATAAAATCAATAACTAGAAGGCTGCAAACAAATTGTGGACAGTTTTGTTTGGGTTTTATTCGGGGGGGAGGGGGAGGGGGAGGGGCAGTGAAGCTTGTCTTTAATCTTTGAAATCTATTGGGCCTGAAGACAACAGAGCGTGAAGACACTTGTAAGTTTAAACATGAATAACGATTTAAACAAAGAAAGAAAACGAGATAATGATCTTCATAAACACTTTAAACATATATTCTGTCATGTAAAGATCATTAAGCAAATTCAGCTTTACAAAATTTTAACAATTCATACAACAAACATATTATGCAAGACAAACAAAAATAATGAAACTTTGCATTTGACAGATGGATCAGATGACTAGACACTGCAGACATCAGACTATGGGCATTTCATTATGACCCCATTGCAAACAACCACTATGCCCATTTACCTTCCACTATTACAGGTCACACAGTCCCCAATGAATGTGTCTGGTAACGGGACAAAAACACCTGGGTCAAAAACTGAGAACTATCCCAAAATCTGCAGCCTGGAACTGGGTAACCTGGCCACCCTGTTACTTTGATTTATTAAACTCTTTTTCCAAATAGAGAATGACACAGGGACACAGGAACTAAATTTCACCATCCTGTCCCTATGAATTATGTTGCTGTCCTTGTACCTCTCCCATTCCGATCATCTCTGCTTTAACGGTGTCAGGTCAAGACCACTCCAGGACAAAGGCCGCGCGCAGACAACTGAGCGCAGCGCGGAGGCACGTGCCGAACAAAATTAATATTTTTAAGGTCTCCGACGGGGGTGTGGAGGGGGGAAAACCCCCCACTTTACTTTATACAGATTGCGCCACGTTGTGGGGGCATTGTGGGGGGTTTGGGGGAATGTAACTCCACACATTTTACTGAAAACTTCACTTTTTCCCTAAAAAACAGGGAAACAGTTAAGTTTCCAATATAATGAGGGAGGTTACAACCCTCCAAACACCCCACAACGCCGCCGCGATCTGTATTAAGTAAACTGTGGGGGTTCCCCAACAAAACCCCCTTTTTCTTCGGCGCGTGCTTCCGTCTTGCGCTGAATTGTCTTGCGCCGAGTTGTCTTGCGCCGAGTTGTCTTGCGCCGAGTTGTCTTGCGCCGAGTTGTCTTGCGCTCAGTTGTCTTGCGCTCAGTTGTCTTGCGCTCAGTTGTCTTGCGCTCAGTTGTCCCGCTCATGCACATTTCGGAAAACAATTTGCGCTCAAATGTCTTGCGCTCAGTTGTCTTTGCGCTCACTTGTCTTAACGCTCAATTGTCTTCCGCTCAATTGTCTTGCGCTAAGTTGCGCTAAGTTGTCTTGCGCTAAGTTGCGATTTTTTCCGCACGCGATTGTCTTGCGCGCAATTGTCTATGAACCAAGGGCAGGTATTTGTTAATTTTTAAAGTGATGATCTTTTAGAGACAGGAAGAGATAATGGTTACTGCAGATGGGCAGACTAGATGGGCCATATGGCCTTTATCTGGCATCATGTTTCTATGTTTCTGTTTCTCTGTTTTTTTCAAATTTACATCTGCTATCTTTATATTATGCACAATATTAGAGAACATGCATCACTGTTTCTGTGGTGTTGCATTATATCCAGAGTCCAGTTTCTTGGTGGTTCAGTTTAACTTTTGTCTACATATTTCTATTTTACCCCACCCCACCAAATCTTTTTACAAAATTGTAGCGCTGACGCTCATAGGAATTCTATGAGGGGGGGGGGGGCGGTTTAGCTTCTGATTACATATTCCATACTGGGCAAAGCTGTTTTCTGTGTTCTGTATGTACGAAAGACATGGTTCTCTGTCTGCAGGCTCAATCTGTACTAGTCTGTTTAGTTTTACAATTGATGTATTTTGTTCTACTGCTTAGTGCAGTATGTAAGATGCTGCCTTTTCCTAGGTACACTCTTGTGTGACTTATGGTTTGTTACTAAAAATCATTTTTTCATGCAGATGGAGAGAGGAGGGGATTGTCAAAAAATGATGGGCCCCAGGTGCCACATATGCTAGGTACGCCATTGATTTCACCTCAACAGACTGAGCCTGATTGTAACCAAAATAACTATTTCCACATGATTAGCGGCCTGTATTTCCTTCTGCTATGCTCAGGCTAGGCTGCAGCTCGAGGGATGTGTTACAGCGCACAAGGTCCGAGCTATGGCAACATCAGTGACTTTTTTGCATTCCACTCCTATTGAAGATATTTGCAAAACAGCTACTTGGTCCTCAATTCACACATTCAAATCTCACTACTGTCTAGAATCCTATTCCAGACAAGATAGTTGTTTTGGCCAAGCAATACTGTATTACAGAATTAATTTTCTTCTTAATGGCCAACAATCCCTCCATCCCATTACAATAAGCTAGGGAGTCCATATGTGAAAATATGCTGCCTGCTTGTCGTAGGATAAAGCACAGTTACTTACTATAACAGGTGTTATCCGAGGACAACAGGCAGATATTCTCATGTCCCTCCCACCTCCCCTGGTTGGCTTCTTAGTTTGCTTACGGAACTGAGGTACTGTGAGCCGAAGTCAAGCAGGAAGGCGCTCGCACATGTGCGGTGTGGGCAGTTGTGAAGTTTCTAAAGACTTAATATGTTTGAATAGAAAAGGAAAGGGGGTAAAATTATTGGAAATATGTTGTTATGAAATATTAGGGGTTATAAGTAATATGATGAGATATATTTGTTTTGCATTAATGTATATAATAAAATGAAAAAAGAGTTTGAGGAAGAAAGGGTGGGGGGAGGGATAGGTTAATGTCATTAATTGTATTATGGAAGAGGGATGTCTAAGTATGTACTGTATATGTTTGGATAGATTATTTTATTGATATGGGAAGGGATGGGAGGTGGGTGGGGGGGAATTAAAACATGTATAATAATATTGTTTAAGAATGTCAAGTGAGTTATGTGAATTAATTGTAATAATATTGTACACTTGTTGAGAGAAATAAAAAGGAATAAAGATTTTTTTAAAAAAACAAAAACCTTAAAATGGCAGTGCACTTTTCATAATGTCCGTACCGGACTCCATGGATGACGTAATCCATATTTGAGAATATCTGCCTGCTGTCCCCGGATAACATCTAGTATGGTAAGTAACTGTGCTATTTATGTTGAATACTTTTCAATTATTTAGGCCCTATTTTACTAAGCTGCGGTAAAGGTATCTACCATAGCCTGGGGCGCAAAATGTTCTGACGCTGCTCCAATGCTCATAGAATTCTATGTATCAGAGCATTTAGTGCTCTGGACCACAGTAGAAACCTCTACCGTGGCTTAGTAAAAGGGGGAGGGGTGTGGTTTGGTGCGTTTCAAATAGAAGGCCAAAGCACATTTACAGTCCAGAGTATGAAGAGCTGATTCTCCAGGATGAGAATGAGGCTTTGGAAAGAACACTGGAAGAATAATGGATTGGTTGAGATGAAATTCCGAAACCACTTTAGGTAGGAATTTAGGAAGAGTACAGAGAACCACCTTGTCATGATGGAACACAGTGAAAGGTGGATCAGCAACTAAAGCTTGCAGCTCACTGACTCCTCGAGCAGAAATGAGGGCAATGAGAAACACCACTTTCCAAGTGAGATACTTCAGATGAGCCGTAGACATTGGTTCAAATGGAGGCTTCATCATTGAGGTCCCAAACCACTGGAGGCGGTTTAAGAGGAGGTTTGACATTGAAAAATCCTTTCATGAATCTGGAAACCACCGGATGAGCACAAAGGGGTTTTGGGGTGATGGAAAGCAGCAATTGCACTGAGATGGACTCGGATCGATGTAGACTTGAGGCCAGAGGTGGATAAGTGCAAAAGGTAGTCTAAAACAGAAGATAAGGAGGAATGTTGAGGTTCCTTATCGTGAGAAAAAACACCACGTAGAAAATCTAGTCTATTTTTGGTGATAGCATTGTCTAGTGGTAGACTTCCTAGAAGCCTCTAAAATGTCCCTTATAGATTGAGAAAACTGGAGAGAAGTTATGTTGAGAGGTACCAAGCTGTCAGGTGTAGAGACTGCAGGTTGGGATGAAGCAGAGATCCCTGACTCTGTGTAAGCAGAGATGGAAAAACTGGTAAAAGGTATGACTCCCTGCTGCTGAGTTGAAGTAGAAGGGAGTACCAAGGTTGTCTCGGCCACCGAGGAGCTATCAGAATCATGGTGGCATGATCGTTCTTCAACTTGACAAGAGTCTTGAGAATGAGAGGAAATGCATACAGGAAGAGATTCGTCCATTCCAAAAGAAAAGCATCTGTCTCGAGGCAATGAGGAGAATATATCCTGGAGCAGAACTGAGGCAGTTTGTGGTTGTGGGGAGCTGTAAAGAGATCTATCTGAGGCGTTCTCCATTGTGTAGATTGAGGCTTAGTTGAAGAAGGACGTTCTTTGGAAGAAGAGCTATGCCTGGAAGTATGCCTTGAGGAAGGCCTCAATCGTCGGTGAGAATGGTGCTTGGAAGCAGATTTTGAAGATCGAGGAGACTTCGCCCTGGAGATGGAAGCAATCGATGCCACAAAGGAATGGATATGGCTGGAAGCTTTGGATCGAAGCTCCAGAACAGTGGTTCCCAAACCTGTCCTGGAGGACCCCAGGCCAGTCAGATTTTCAGGATTGAGGCAATGGGTCTGTAATTGGATGGTTGGTCTATTGCTCCTTTAGGGTCCTTTAATATCGGAGTTATTATGATTTCGCTGAGTTCTTGTGGGAAATAACCCTCTAGTAGTGATGAGTATATCCATTGTAGAAGCAGGGAGCGGAATAATGTGCTTGATGTTTTCAGTAGGTATGGGGGGCAATGGTTGAGGTCACAGGTTGCATGGTTATATTTATTATAAAGATTGTTGAACTCTGCCCATTCTATTGGTGAGAAATGGGACCAGGTTCTATCTGCTGCGACTGATTCTTTTTCTGTTGGTGGAAATGATATCTCTATGTGTGAGGGTGTTCCGTTGAAAGAGGCTCTGATATTTGCGATTTTGTTTTTGAAGTAGGTAGCTAAAAGGGTGGCTGTAAGTGGGGCTTATTGTTGTTCTCTATGTATGGTGTTGTGTTTGTGAGGACTTTTAGTAGCTGGAATAGCTTTTTTGAGTCTTGGGGGTCCATCTCCGATTTGTTTAGAGTAGTATGTCCTTCTTTTTTCTTTCAGTTTTTGTTTGTACTTTCGGTTTGTTGCTATCCATGCTGTTTTTGTGGATTCTTGGTCGCTTTTTCTCCATTTTCTTTCCAGTTGTCTACATTGTCTTTTGAGTTGGAGTAGTTCATTGTAAAACCACTTGTCTGATTCTCTGTGGATTTTGGTTTTAGGTTTTTCTGGGGCTAGTTCGTTTAGGGTGGCCTTACTTAGCAGGTTCCATTTTGAGATGAAGTCTTTAGGTGTGTAGTGTTGGATTATGGTGTCTGTTTTTGTCCAGAATACTGTGGGATCTATATGTTTGCGTGAGAGGAAGGTAGTCTGTTGAGTATTCGGAGTGTATTTGTTACTGGACCAATTGATTTCGAAGGAGTAGATGTAGTGTTCAGACCAAAGGGAACGGTTCCATTTTCCGTTTAAGGTTTGAATTTCTGGGTGTGAGGTCTGTTGGGACCTGTATGCTACGATGTCTAGCTGGTGTCCTTTTTCATGTGTAGCTTGAGGATCTAAGATTTTATATGTTGGGGCTTCTAGGTATGCTAGTACGATTTCAGCATTTTTGCAGGATTGGTTTTCAAGGTAAAGGTTGAGGTCTCCTAGAAGGAGGTTGTAGGTAGTTGCTAGGGAGTTTCGATAGATAAATTCTTCAAATATTGGTTTGGCTGTGCTCCAGTTACTTGGGGTTATGTAGCATAGTATGCATGTGAGTGTTCCTTTAAGTGATGTGCTTGAGAGTTGACAGGCAAGTAAATCCATGTATTGGTCTGTTATTTTGTCTTGTAGGTGTATGTTTAATGTGTCTCTGGCTATGATGGCAATTCCTCCTCCTCTCTTATTTTCTCTGCATACCAGTGTCATTTTGTGGCTTTTTGGGCAGACTTCAGTTATTCTGGGGTCTGTATCAGAGGTGAGCCAGGTCTCTGTGAGGAAAAGGCAGTCAAGGTTATCTTCTTCTATCCAGTTTTTTATGCGTTCTGTTTTAGGGCCAATGGCTCTGATGTTCATATAGGTGCATTTGAGAGGGGTGTATTCTATTGGTGAGTTGCTCGTTGTTTTCAGGTATATGAGTGATCTTTGGTGGGGTAGTATTGTGGTATTGTATGGATTTGTTGGTTTTCTAGTTGTTGATTTTGGGGAGGGTTAATATGTGAAGGGCTGATAGTTTGTGTTTCTGTTTAATATGAGATGCCAGTTTGGCTGGGTAATTCCTCTGGAGTTTGCTATGATAGGTATTGGATATATGTTGTATGCAGTTGTTTTCCAGTCTGTAAGGAGCAGAAGTATCAGAAGGATTGCTTGTGTATAACTTAAAAGTGTGGTTTTCATGGTGGTGCAAGATGCGAAGCTCACTGTACCTGACATATCTAGTATGGTATAGGATTGAGGGTTGGACAGTTATAATACCTTAGTCAATTCTAATATTGCCTGCTGCTGGTTTCAGTGCGGCCCTGGCGTCTCCCTTGTGCTCACAGTTATCCCCTGCTGGATCGGGGGAAGGGCAGAGCTGTGCTCTTAAGTCCCCGCCGCTGCTTCTGCTGCTTGACGCTGGTTTCGATGCGGCCCTGGCGTCTCCCTCTTGCTGACAGTTATCCCCAGCTGGATCAGGGGAGGGGCGGAGTATTTTCTCCTGTTCTCTGCAAAACACAAAACTCTTCTGGAACGGGGGAGGAGTGGAGATGGGGCCAGGTGCCCTGTTGGAAAGGGCTCCCGAAACTGGCCGTTGGTGCCGAGCGCCGTTAGCGCTGCTCCTCTTTTAGTTCTCTCCCCTGCTGGAACAGGGGAGGGGTGGAGATGAGGCCAGGTGTCCTGCTGGAAAGGGCTCCCGAAACTGGCCGCTGGTGCCGAGCACCGTTAGCGCTGCTCCTCTTTTAGTTCTCTTCCCTGCTGGAACGGGGGAGGGGTAGAGATGAGGCCAGGTGCCCTGCTGGAAAGGGCTCCCGAAACTGGCCGTTGGTGCCGAGCGCCGTTAGCGCTGCTCCTCTTTTAGTTCTCTCCTCCAACCCCTTAACCATTTTAGTCACTCTTCTCTTGACCTTTTCGAGTAGTACCATATCTTTCTTCATGTACGGCGACCAGTGCTGGACACAGTATTCCAGGTGAGGGCGTACCATGGCTGGGTACAGTGGCATGATAACCTTCTCCTATCTGTTCATGATCCCCTTCTTTATCATTCATAGCATTCTGTTTGCCCTTTTCGCCACCGCCGCGCATTGTGCAGACGGCTTCATTGACTTGTTGACCAGTACTCCCAGGTCTCTTTCCTGGGGGATCTCTCCAAGTACCACCCCAGATATCTTGTATTCATATATGAGATTTTTGATACCGACATGCAATACCTTACACTTATCCACATTGAACCTCATTTGCCATGTTGCTGCCCATTTCTCGAGCGTGGTTATGTCGCATTGCAGATCTTCACGATCCCCCTGGGTCTTCACTACTCTGAATAACTTTGTATTGTCTGCAAATTTAATCACCTCACTCGTTGTACCCATTTCCAGATTGTTTATGAATATGTTGAAGAGCACAGGTCCTAGCACTGAGCCCTGCGGCACCCCCACTGGTGATGTTCTTCCAGTCCGAGTAATGTCCATTTACCCCCACTCTCTGTTTCATATCTGCTAGCCAGTTTTTAATCCATGTGAGTATTTCACCCTCTATTCCATGACTAAATTTTTCAAAGTAGTCGTTCATGTTGTGACCACCACTATAGCCCAGGGCAGGGCTCTATAGCAATCCCGGTGGTTACAATAAACAGCACATCAGCGTGTGATCCGACATGGAGTCACCCTGCAGGACTGGACTCTCAGCAGTAATCAAAATTAAAGCAAAACAAAATAAAGTCTCAACAATTGAGGTTGTTTAGAGAAATAGTTCAGTTTACTCATTTCTTCATGCAGGTAAGTAATTCATCAAACATTTGCAACATTAGTCAGGATTCCACACAGCATTAAAGCAAAACTGCCAAAAAAGGCAAGAAAATAAAACAGTCCAAAATAAAGTCCAAACTTTCTTTCAATCCTAATTAAGTCCCAATTGCTCCTGAGACTTCAGCTCTCCACAGAGCTAGCACTGCCTGCTCCTAAGCAGGTAGTTCAACAAATCAAAAATAAAGTTCAGGATACTTGTTTCCACAATTCTCAGTCATTAAAGAAAATGAGGAAAGCCTCTGGCAATATTATATGTCTGCCAGGAAAGGAGAGTGACACAGGTTTTGTCAAAAATAAAGCCACAGATATGGCCTTCAAAATCCCACCCAGGGTGACAACAAAACCTCTCCCCACACACTCCTAGCTTTCTCAAAAACCAACATCCAAGAAAAAACAAAACACAGCAAACAAACAGTTCCAAAAAATCCACACTCACTGTTTGCAGCTTGAGGCCAAGTCCACCTGCATAGGCTCAGGATAATCAGATTCACAACCAGCACAAGCTTCTTGACAGTCCATGGGCTCTCCATTCAGGAATGGCAAGTCTTCCGCTTGTCCAGCCTCAGTCAGCTCCATAGGCATAGGTCTGTTGCTCCTGTTTGGCCCAGGTGGATCTTCAGGGAGGCAAGGCCTGAACTTCCTCCCTAACCGGCCTGCTTGTTTGAATGCCACTGCTGGCTTACATACTCTAGGGGCG
Organism: Geotrypetes seraphini; assembly: GCF_902459505.1. NCBI lineage: Eukaryota > Metazoa > Chordata > Amphibia > Gymnophiona > Dermophiidae > Geotrypetes > Geotrypetes seraphini. The sequence continues at coordinate 481,560,305 of NC_047084.1, forward strand.
TGTCCTGTTCTGAGTGAGTCAGCAGTGTTCCAGGGACCTCTTGGGCTCCCCCGGTGGTGACTCGGGTAAAGCTCCCCTACTTCCTCCTCAGACAAATCCGGCTCCCTCTGGTGGTCAATGGCATTATTTCCAGAGTCATAACCCTGGGAGATCTTGGAATTTCCCTTCCGTGTTTTTACTTTTACTTTTTCCCCTGGCTTAACTGGGACCTTGGCAGGCCTTGTGTCTGACTGGTCACAATATGGAACCTTGTTGAACACCTTCTGAAAATCCAGATATACAATGTTGACCGGGTCACCCTTGTCTATCCGCCTGTTTATCCCCTCGAAGAAGTGCAGCAAGTTCGTCAAACACGATCGTCCTTTGCTGAAGCCGTGCTGATTGGTCCTCATCAGATTGTGTCCATCAGGGTGATCAATGATGCAGTCCTTTATCAGCGCCTCTACCATCTTTCCCGCTACCAAGGTCACACTCACCGGTCTGTAGTTTCCCGGATCTCCCCTCAAACCTTTTTTGAAGATCGGCATAACATTCGCCACCTCCCAGTGGAATCCTTTCCAATCTGATCGACAGATTGGCTGTTAGTTGAAACAGTCCAGCTTGTGGCAGGGACCCCAGGCAGCACAATAGAAATCCTGTGCCAAGCGCCCAGCAGGTCCCTAGTCCCTCCACAGAACCTAGGTTTAGACCAGAAATATTACAGTACAGAAAACTACACATCCCAGGAGCATCTAGTTTTCTCCCTGTGTTTATTCTCACACCTGGAGCAATGCAGTTGGGGAAAGTTGAACAGACTTGTGCTACACCTTTTAATCCTGTCCCTTTAAGAAGAGACAGAAAATTACCTTGGCTTCAAGCCAGGAAGCCTCTGCTGTGCTCACTGATAGTAATTAGGGGGAGGGGCCTGACACTTGTGAGCCCTTATCCTCCAGCAAAGCTGGGCCAGAGCAAGAGAGCTGGGGGAAGAACAGCTAAGAGAGAGCCGGGTAGCAACCCTGGGAGAATCCAGGGGAGGAGTCCTGGGACCTGTAAGGATGTAAATTTCCCTGCTAAGGAACTGCCTATGCTAGAAGCCATGCATGGTAGCACAGCATGTAAAGTAGGTCAGAGTTTCAAAGTTATCATTGAGGAAGTTTGCTGCTCTGCTTGCTGACCAGGTGTAATTCTCTCTGGGCTGAAACCTGAGCCCAGGGAACATGAGTAAGGCCGTTTGAAACGGACTCAGCTGAATGAACGTTATAAGAAAAGCCAGAAGCTTCATGCATTCTGTGGGACAGTAAGAGAAGCTTGGTTTTGAATGTTTTTTTCTCTCAAATAAGTGAGCCTGGGTTTATGAGGGAGAGGACCAGCAGTATTGAGAAAGTTATTTTTGCCTTTTTATGTTTCTTTCTATGTTTTCTACTTGGAACTTGTGTGACCCAAGGAAGTGGTTACAAAACCTGAACTGGACTTTTCAAAGTAAAAAAGGCTGTGAGAATTATGCTGGTTTTCTTATGGGTATGTTTTAAACTCGAACTGGTTTTCTTCAAGGCTGCTTATTTTGCTGGACTGTTCATAAGACACTGTGGCAATAAGACCTCCAGGAGTGGGGGGAAAGTTTTCTTTATTCAGCATTACGTTTCTTGCTGGGAAACAGCCTGACTCACAGGTCTTGGGCAGAGCTGCTCCCTCAGCACCGCACAGGGAAAAAAATCCTGGTTTTGAATGTGAGGTTTTGTTTTTTTTTCTTTTCTGGATTTGGTAAAGTTTATAAGAAGTGCCAAAGCTTGAATGCCGGGTCCTGTTTATGAACTTGCTTAGCCTGGAGGCACTCCAACAGTTTTGTTATACTTGCTCAATTATGCCATCTGACATGCCTGCGAATTGAATTATTATTTCCAATTAAATGCAGCACTGGCTTTGCTTTTGAAATTTAGTGTGTCTTACTTCTTTTTTGGCACCCAGTAGAAAGCTTAGCCGGAGCACACCAGTAGGCTTGGGAGCCACTGGCAGAGTCTGGTCACAAACAAACTTTATTCCTTGTGGCACGGGGCCCCAGGTTGGTCACACCGGCCTAGCCCAAGCGTCCCTGCCACAAGCTATAGTCTCCTTCAGTTCCTTAATGACCCTCGGATGGATGCCATCCGGTACCGGGGATTTGTTGCTCTTAAGCCTATCAATCTGCCTGCATACTTCTTCTAGACTGACCGTCAACCTTGTCAATTTCCTGTTTTCATCTCCAGCGTATAGCCTGTCAGGTTCTGGTATGTTGTGTATATCCTCTCTGGTAAATACAGACGCATAAAATGTGTTCAGTTTATCAGCGATGGCTTTGTCCTCCTTTAGCACTCCCTTTATTCCATGATAATCCAATGGTCCCACTGCTTCCTTTGCAGGTCGTTTCCCCTTAATATATCGAAAGAACGGCTTGAAGTTTTTCACCTCCTTGGCTATTTTTTCCTCGTAGTATCTTTTGGCCCCTTTTACCACTTTATGGCACCTGCATTGATGCTGTTTGTGCTTTTTCCAGTTTTTGTCCGTTTTTGACCTTTTCCATTCCTTAAACGAAGTCTTCTTGTCTCTAATCGCTTCCTTCATTGCTACAGTGAGTCACGCCGGTTCTTTGTTCTTTTTCCTCTTGGATCCCTAGTTGATACGCGGTATATATAGATTTTGCGCCTCAGTGACTGTGTCCTTAAAAAGGGACCATGCCTACTTCTGGCGGAAGCATGGGGCTGTGAGCAGGACGGGCTCGTGGCTCCGGTGCGCCCGCTGCAGACTCGACCAATAATAAGCCTTGAAGATCTCAGCTTCCGGTGTCGGCGTGCAGGGGAGTGCGGTCGGGCGTTCCTGCAGTGATCTCGCAGCTGTCTGGGGGATGGCCGCGCGGCAGGGAGCCACGGACCGTCAGCGCCGAAAACAGCCCGATCACAAGATGGCGGCGCACGTGGCATCAGCATCGCCAGAATCGCCTGAAACCCCCAGCTCTTTGTGGGTCACAGAGGTCACTGCTGAGGTGCAGGCCGCGCTGGAGGCCACGCTGGGAGATAAACTGCAGCGTATTCTCGACAAGCTGGACACATTGGACCAGAGGTTTGCAGCCCTGACCTCGGAGGTTCGGGAGACACAGCAGAGGGTCAGTTCTATGGAGGACGCGGTGCAGAGGATCTCGCAGGAACAGGTGGACCACTCTACTTCTCTGGCGGCGCTCTGGGCCAAGGTGGAAGACCTGGAGAACAGGTCCCGCCGGAATAACCTGAGGTTCGTGGGCTTGCCTGAGTCTCTGGGGGACGCTGATTTGGGGGACTTTCTGCAGAGCTGGCTGCTGGAGTCTTTGGCCCTTCCGCAACAATTGGGTCCCATCTATATTGAGCGGGCGCATCGTCTAGGGTCCCGGCGGGATGGAGTGGAGCGTCCGCGGGTGGTTATCTGCCGCCTGCTCAACTATCGCCACAAGATTGCGGTCCTGCGGGCGCTGCGCCAGGGGAAGAAGCTGCTCTACAACAACAAACAGGTCCTCTGTTTCCAGGATTACTCAGCGGAGGTTTCGCAGGCTCGACGCAAGTTTTCTCCCCTTTGTTCCAGTCTTGTCCGGCGCAATATTCCTTTCTCTCTTCAATACCCTGCACGGTTGCGGGTGTTACACTCCGGCAGGCCGCACCATTTTGACACTCCAGAGGCGGCTCAGTGGTTTGTGGAGGAGAAGTTCCCGGAGATGGCGCCGTGATCTTCCACTGAGCTTCGTTGGGAGAGTTGTCCCCGCTGGGAGTTGGATGCTGTGGTTCTAGGCTTCGAGAGTGCTGCACTGTCTCCTTCGAGGGCCTTCCTTCATGGATGTGGGGGCTTTTGCTGATTTCCCCCATGTTGCCCACTGTTTTTCACTTGTTGGGTTTTCTGCATTATGAGTTTGTTCTCCTTTGCTGTGTGTGTGTGTGTGGGGGGGGGAGGGGTTGCGTGTTTGGTGTCCTGGTGAATGTGGGTGGGGGTTGGAGTGGCAGTGGATTGTGGGGGGTATGTTCTTTTGCGTGCAGGAAGGGTCTGGGTCGGGTCTTGCGGTGTGGTTGCGGTGAGTTCAGTCTGATTGTCTGTAGGGGGGTTGGTGGGTGTTCTGTTTGCTTGTTGGATGCCTGGAGTGCGGGTGGAGGTATTTTTTGTCTGGGGATCCTGTTATCTGGCTCTGTTTTTCTTGGGGTGGAGCATGGCTTGCCAGTTACGGGGTGTGTCTGGGGGCTGAGGTGTTCTGTGGGGGTCTGCAGTGGGTGTGCCTGCTTTCTGGAAGTGGCACCAATTGGGGTGCGGTATATGGTTTGGTGTGGGTTACGGGGGGGGGTGGGGGGCGGTTGGGGGGACCAGGGGGAGGGTGTGGGGGGATCGGGGGGGGACGGGGATCCTTTTTGGGTTTGACAGGTGGGGGATTGGCGGTGTTTTTTGTGTGTGTGGTTAGAGGGGTGGTGGCTGGGATGCTCCTCTGGCCTTTTCAGATGGGATATTTTGTATCTGCTTTTGGTTCTTTTTTTAGTCTTTTCTGGAACCTAATTTGATATCTTGGAATGTGGGGGGGATACACTCACCGATTAAACGGTATAAAATTTTGCAAGCCTTGAATCATAGGAGGGCCTCTATTGCTTTTCTCCAGGAGACCCGGTTGTCCTCTGTGGAGCATGCTAAGCTCTGTTCTTGGTGGGTGGGTACACACTTGGAGGCTCCGGCTCTGGGGGGGAAGGGAGGGGTGGTGATACTTTTTCGCAAAGGCCTTCACCTCCAAACTCGCAAGGTGCTTCGGGATCCTGAAGGTAGGTACCTTATTGCTTCGGTCTCTCTAAACAATAAACCCTTATTGCTATGTAATCTGTATGCTCCTAACAATCCCTCTGCCAAATTTTTTCAGAAGTTGCCTAACCTTTTGTTGCAGTTTGGGGATATTCCTTTGATTCTCGGGGGTGACTTCAACGAGGTCCCTGATCCACGGCTGGATCGTTCTTCTTCGGTGGGACGGGAGTCATTGAGGGCCTGTACTGGGGCTGGCCTGCTTGCTTCCTCTTTGAACTTATTGGATGTTTGGAGGGTTCTTCACCCGGTGGAGCGGGATTATTCCCATCTGTCTCGCGCACATGGGACGCTTTCACGCATTGATCTTATTCTCCTTTCCAGGGATCTCCTTCCTATGGTTCGGGAAGCCATCTTGGGTCCGATTGAGATCTCGGATCATGCATGGGTGGGCTTGCGTTGGCTTTGGGGAGCGCCTCGGGGGGGAGGTGTTTCTTGGCGGTTCCCCTGTCATTTATACCGTAATACCCGCTTTCACGACTTTTTGTTGGCTAAATAGAGGGATTTCCAAACCACAAATCTGCAGCATCGAGAGGATCCCATCCTCCATTGGGAGGCTGCAAAGGCCGTGTTGCGTGGGGAAATCATGTCGTTTGTTGCCTTTGAGGCTAGAGCGCGTCATAGAGAGATTCTGGCCTGGGAGCATAGGGTTCGGATTCTGTGGCGCCATTTTGCTAGCGACGCCACATTGGCACTTAAGACGCAGCTTTTGGAGGCGCAACAGGCCTTGAATGAACTTCTGCATAGGGGGGCTCAGAGATCTCGGGAACATTATCATTTTCAGCTTTTCCGGTTCGCCAATAAGAGTAGCAGGATGTTGGCGCGTTTAGCTCGCTCCTCTCGTTGGTCCGCGGGGGTCACGGCTTTGCGCGATGCACAGGGCACGCTTCACCATAAGACTGAGGATCTTAGTCGTATTTTGCGGGACTTTTTCGCTGACTAGTATGCTTCGCCGGGCCCGGATGATCTTGCTGGGGAGGTCTATTTGGACAGCTTGGATTTGCCCCATCTCTCTCCTGCTGACGCGGCGTTGTTGGAGCGCCCTGTGGGGGCGGAGGAAGTGGCGTGGGTGATTCGTGCTAGCCCGTTGGGCAAGGCTCCGAGACCCGATGGTTACCGTGGTGAATTTTATAAGTTGCTGGTGGATGAGGTCGCTCCGTTGTTGTCTGAAATCTTTAATTTGAATGTGGCAAAGGGGTTTTTGCCCCGTTACTTGAACTCAGCTCAGATCATTGTTCTTCCTAAGCCGGGTAGGGACCCCACTCTGCCGGACTTCTATAGACCCATTTCCCTGCTGAACTTTGAGACGAAATTGATGGCTAAGGTGTTGGCGAATCGCTTGGCCCGTGTGCTTCCTTCCTTAGTGTCGGACCAGCAGGTAGGTTTTGTGCGTGCTCGGCCGGTATCTAAGAACCATCGTCATATCTTGCTGGCCCTGGAGAAGTCTGGAGTGGATGGCACCCCCGCTTTACTTGTAAGTTTTGATGCCGAAAAGGCTTTTGACCGGGTGCGGTGGGGGTTCCTCTTTGCTACGCTGCGGGCATATGGTTTTGGCCCTTTTTTTCTTAACGCCCTTTTAGCGCTTTATAGTGATCCGGTGGCAAGGATCTCGGTGAATGGGGGCTTTTCGGAGCCCTTTTCCATTAATAGGGGGACCCGTCAGGGCTGTCCCCTGTCGCCTTTGCTGTTTGTGCTTTCCTTGGATCCCTTGATCAGGGAGCTGCAATCCAATGTAGACATTAGTGGTCTTCATCTGGGTGCCTCTCATTTTAAGATTGCGGCCTTCGCCGATGATCTTTTGGTCTTTCTGACTGACCCGCAGCATTCGTTATCTACTCTCTTGGAGAGTGTTCGGGAGTATGGGGATTTTTCCGGGTTCACCTTAAATTTAAAGAAATCGGAGGCGTTGGCCTCTGACGAGGGTCTGCGGCGTTCTTGGAGGGGGCCTTTCCCTTGCACTGGGCGGATTCCTCCTTTCGCTATTTGGGCGGTCAGCTGTCTATGGATGTTCGGGAGCTTTACCGGTTGAACGTCGCTCGTTTGCTCTCCACTACAGGTTCCGTGTTGGCCGCCTGGCGTAATCTGCCTCTTTCTTTGATGGGGAGGGTGCAACTTTTTCGGATGGTTTTATTCTCTAAGTGGCTTTATGTTTTACAGACTTTACCTTTGTTTCTCTTGCGTAAGGATATCCGGGCTCTCTCCTCCTTGTTGTCCAGGTTCTTTTAGGGAGGTCGGAGACCTAAGTTGCGGTGGCAGTTGCTGGTGGGCTCCTGGGGCTGGGGCGGTTTTGGGGTGCCGGATATTGCTCTTTATAATCAGGCGTGTCTTTTACGCCACGTCAGGGACTGGGTCTTGGGTACTGCCCTTTATACTGATGTTTTCCTGGAGCGAGATTATTTTTATCCTTCTCATCTTCTCTCTCTATTGCAGTCTCGGTTGGCGGCTCTGCCGGTTTTCTGTCGCCGTAGTGTTTTGTTTTGCCCCCTTTGGGAAGTGTGGCGACAGGTGCTGCCTTTTTGGCGGCAGGATCCTCATGTTAGTGTGTTATTGCCTCTGACCGGTAATCCTTCCTTTCTTCCAGGGCTCCTTCCCTCTGTCTTCGGGCGCTGGCGGGCTCGCGGGTTTGAGTTTCTTTTTCATATGATGCGGGATGATGGGACATTGCTCTCTTGCGATGAGATGCTGCGTTGTGGTTTGCCTTCTTCGGGTCTTATCTTTGCTCATTGTCAACTCCGGCATTATGTACAGTCCCTTCTTTGGAGTTCTCTTTCTTTGGATTTTGGGATTAGTTTTCGCGCCTTTTTGGAGGGGGGGGAGGACTCTGTCTCGGGGATCTCGGTCTCCTTATATCATAAACAGCTTGGGGCTCTTGGGCCTCTGAGGGATTTTACCTTGGTGCTGAGGGCTTGGCAGAGGGATTTGGGGCGGGAGCTCGGGGTGGGTTTTTTGCTTTGGGCTATTCGCCGTATTCCTACTTTGGTGTATAGTGCGGAGCTTCGAGAGTGCCACTTCAGGACCTTGTTGAGAGCGTATGCCTTCCAGAGCCGGGCCTACCATAAGGGATGTGTTGATACCCAATACTGTCTCACCTGTCATGTGGAGGTGAACTCTTATTTTCATGGTCTCTGGGAGTGTGAGAGTATTCAGAGCTTTTGGGGGGCTCTGGCTTCCTTTCTTCAGGGTCTCCTACAGGTTTCTGTTCCTGTCTCTGCATACCATATGCTGTTCGCTCATTTTTCTTTGTTTTCTGTGTATACCTCTGCGGAAAAACTGGTTTTGAGCAAATGTTATATTTTGGGGAAAAAGTGTATATTGAATTTCTGGCTGGCGGATGTCCTTCCCTCCTTCTGGTACTGGAGGAATAAACTACATGCTCTTCTAGGATGGGAGGCCGCGCTGGCTTCTTCCTCCCGTCGACGGAGCAGAGACTTTGTTCATATTTGGACTCCTTATTTGAACAGTTTGTCTCCCCGGGTTCGTAGTCGTATCTTAAATAGACTGCAGTTGTATTCCCTTTCACCTGCCTGAGCTGGGGGGTGGGGGGAGTTTTAGGATGTTGGGGGGGTGTTGGGAGGGGTCTGCTTTTGGGGGGGATTAGGGGGGTGGGGCATTTTGTAACCTGAGAGGACATAAGAGTCCAGTCCTCTTGGGGGAGGGGAGCCCTGTTTTTATATATAACTTTGCCTGCTGTTTGTACCTGTTGTGGTTTGTTGCTTAATAAAAAACAGATTTCACCTAAAAAAAGGGACCATGCCTACTCTAGCATTTTTACAGTGTTTATCCTCTTCTTGATCTTTTTACCCACCATGAGTCTCATCTCTTCGTAATTTCCTTTTTGGAAGTTCAGTGTCATGGCCATCGTTCTGGATCGATGTTTAACCCCTGCATCCATGTCGAAGTGGATCATATTGTGATCACTGGTTTCCCGCGTTCCCTCTACTTCTAAATCTTGCGCCTGTCCTCGTAGTCCATTTAGAATACTGTGTATATCTTTTGTTTCATGAGTAAATCATGGAAATTTTTGTTGTTTACCTGCAATTATATCACTTTCTATTCCAGAGATAAATAAAAAAAAAAGTTTGACATTAATATGTGAACATTTCTTAAGAAAGAACTGAAAATTTCATGGGGTTTCCTAATTTTTTCACATGACTGTACACCACTTTTACACCTCTGTCCTATGAGATACACCGATACATTAATTCAGGAACATTCAAGTCTTACTTTAATAAGAGAGCATAAAGAACAAATCAGTAGAGCAGTATACTGTAAAGGGATAGCTGATTCAGAACAGAATAAATGGGGCTTGAAGGCCTTGTGTGACTATTAAAGCTACATGACTGCACACCTGAGAGAATGCAAAGGCTGGAACTCTACAGCAGAATTTAATTTTTTAATTAAAGCAGTAAATATAGATTACCTTTATATAACCACAGAATATAGTGACCCTACCAACCATAAAACTGCTTAAATCCATCCACTATACAGCACAGTTACTTACCGTAACAAGTGTTATCCAGAGACAGCAGGCAAATATTCTCACATGTGGGTGACGTCATTCACAGAGTCCCGGCTTGGACAGCTGCTAAAGTGTTCGTGTACTTTAAGAACTTTAGAAAGTTCACAATCACACCACGCCCATGTGAGTGCCTTCCCACTTGACGTAGGTACGCAGCTCCTCAGTTCAGATAGCCAGCTAAGAAGCCAACCAGGGGAGGTGGGTGGGTTGTGAGAATATCTGCCAGCTGTCCCTGGATAACACCTGTTACGGTAAGTAACTGTGCTTTATCCCAGGACAAGCAGCCAGCATATTCTCACAGGTGGGTGACCTCCAAGCTAACCAGAAATGGGATGGTGGGAGAGTTGGCTATTGGGAAAAAAATTTTGTAATACTGCTTGGCCGAAATGTCCATCCCGTCTGGAATAGGATTCCAGACAGTAATGAGAGGTGAAAATATGAACCGAGGACCAAGTAGCAGCTTTGCATATTTCATCAATAGGGATAGAGTGGAGAAAAGCCACTGAAGATGCTATAGCTCAAACCTTATGGGCTGTGACATGACCCTCCAGTTGCAGCCCGGCCTGAGCATTGTGACCAGCCAGGCATTCTCCCTGTCAAGGTCCCAGTTGGATCCCTAGGTCAGATCCAAAAGAAATCCCGGAGAGGAATCAGGAAGGTACATGTGGTTCCTGATACTGATAATTTCTCCTTTGACCACCAGAGGGAGCCTGAATTGACTGAGGAGCAGTTAGGTGATCTATCCCCAAGTCGCCACCGGGGGAGCCCAAGAGGCCCCTGGAACACTGCTGACTCAACCAGAGTAGGGCGTTGCCCCAGAGTATTTAAACCAGCAGTTGAGAGCAGACAGGCAGGCCAGCTAGGGAGAAGGTTCAAATCTTTTTTCCCTAGGGAGTCCCCTGGGCCAAGCAGGAGCAACAAACCCATTCCCATGGAGCTGTTAGAAGCTGGACAAGCTGAGGAGCTGCCTGTTTCAGAGGAGGAACAACCCATGGATTGTCAAGAAAGTTTTGCAGAATGTGCTCCTGACTTTCCTGAGGCCATGCAGGTGGACTGGGCCTCAAGCTGCAAACAGTGAGTTTTTGGTTTTTCACTTAACTGTTTGGACTATTTTGTTTTTGTAAAGCTAAGAGTGTGAATTGTGGGGGGAGGTTTTGCTAACACCCAGGGAGGGAATTTTGAAAGCCTGTCTTGAGGCCTTTACTTTGCAAAACCTGTGACACTCTCCTTTACCCGGCAGTGATATGTTAGACTACCGGAGGCTTTAACTTTGAGCACTGTGATTTGGAGAACCAGTGCCCTGAACTTTATTTTTGTTTATTGAACTACCTGCTTGGGAGCAGGCAGTGCTAGCTCTGAGGAGAGCTGAATCCTCAGGTGCTGCTGGGACTAAATTAATACTGAGAGCAAGTTTGGACTTTATTTTGTGCTGTTTATTTTCTTGCTTCTTTTGGCATTTTTGGTTTTGCTGCTGTTTGGAGTTCTGACAATTTTCCAGCTGTATTGATGAACTACTTACCTTTATGAAAGAATGAATAAAACTGAATTCTTTTCCTATGAACTACAATTGTTGTAACTTTGATTTTGGTTCCTGCCTGGAGTCCAGTCCTGCAGGGTGACTCCATTTCGGGTCACACGCTGGTGTGCTATTTTGATGTAACCACTTGGAGTGCTGTAGAGTCCTGGTCTGGGCTACAGTGTGGCTACATAACTTGGTATCAGGAGTGGGATATTGCACCTCCTGCAGGACACTCTAAGGAACTGCAATTTAAAAAAAACAAACAAAAAAAAGTTTTGTTCTGGACTTTATTTTTTTGGGGCTGTGTTTGGAAATACATTGCTGAACTGTTCTGGATGGAGATTAATCGTTTATTGGTTTCTGAGAACCTGTGCAACTGATCCTGTGACCTATCCGTGGGAGGAGTCTGTGTGACCAGAACTGGAAGGAGGACAGTTCAACAAGGAGCAGCATTCCTGTTCCAGTGATGGTTCGAGTAGGAGCGGTGTTCCAGTCCTGAGGGAGAACATAAGAACATAAGAACTGCCATCTCCGGATCAGACCTTCGGTCCATCAAGTCCGGCGATCCGCACACGCGGAGGCCCCGCCAGGTGTACACCTGGCGTAATTTATAGTCCACCATATCTTTATATGCCTCTCTTAAGGAGATATGCATCTAGTTTGCTCTTGAAGCCTAGGACGGTCGATTCCGCAATAATCTCCTCTGGGAGGGCATTCCAGGTGTCAACCACTCTCTGAGTGAAGCAGAACTTCCTGACATTAGTCCTGAACCTGTCCCCCCTTAGCTTCATTACATGTCCTCTAGTCCGTGTCAAATTGGACAGTGTAAATAATCTTCTCTGCTCTATTTTGTCGATTCCTTTCAGTATTTTGAAGGTCTCGATCATATCCCCACGCATTCTCCTTTTCTCAAGGGAGAACAATCCTAGTGTTATAAGTCTATCCTCATATTCCAGTCTCTCCATACCCTTCACCAGTTTTGTTGCTCGTCTCTGCACCCTCTCCAGCAGTTTTATATCCTTCTTTAGGTAGGGAGACCAATGTTGGACGCAGTATTCCAAGTGTGGTCTGACCATTGCCCTATAAAGCGGCATTATAACTTTCTCCGATCTACTCGAGATTCCTTTCTTTATCATGCCCAACATTCTATTTGCCTTCTTTGCCGCTGCCGCGCATTGTGCCGACGGCTTCAGGGTCCTATCTATCAGTACACCCAGGTCCCTTTCTTGTTCACTCTTCCCCAGAGTTGCACCTGACATTGTATACTCGTATTCCTTATTTTTATTGCCTAAATGCATTACCTTGCATTTCTCCACATTGAACTTCATCTGCCATTTCTCCGCCCATGTTTCTAACCGACACAAGTCGCTCTGGAGTTTCTCTCTATCCTCCTGCGATCTGATTGCCCGGCATAGTTTTGTATCGTCTGCAAACTTGATGATCTCATTGGATGTTCCTTCCTCCAGATCATTGATATAAATATTAAAAAGGATCGGCCCAAGTACCGAGCCCTGGGGTACACCACTAGTCACTTTCTCCCAGTCGGAGAACTTCCCATTTATGCCCACTCTCTGCTTTCGGTTTTCCAGCCATTTGCCTATCCATCTTTGTATATCTCCCTCTATGCCATGGCTTTGTAGTTTCCTGAGAAGTCTTTCGTGTGGAACTTTGTCGAACGCTTTCTGGAAGTCCAAGTATATTATGTCCACCGGCTTCCCACTATCAATTTGCTCGTTTACGGTCTCAAAAAATTGGAGTAAATTCGTCAAACATGATTTCCCTTTCCTGAATCCATGTTGACTGGGTTTCATCAAGTCATGTGCGTCCAAGTGCCGGACTATGCTATCCTTGATCAGTGCTTCAACCATCTTGCCGGGGACCGATGTAAGACTCACAGGATCGAGTGAAAGCCAGTTCCAGGTCGGGAGCAGAGTTCCAGGAGGACCCAAGACCCAGAGGGACCAGTGGATCCAGGCCGAACCCAGTTCCAGACTAGTGACAGCATGGGCGGTGCACCCAATCAGCACAAATGCGCAGACTCATCAGTGCCTCCAGTAATGGTACCCGGGGTAGCTGGTGAGGATTAGGTAGTTCTGGTTGGGGAGGACTGGAGACTGGGGGAGGTTATTAAGAGGGGAACTCTTTCGATACAGCCACACTTGGGTTCCTTTTTCTTTTTGTTTGCTTTCTAGGTCCGTGCTATGGAGCAAGCCCAGATATTGGCAGCGCTGGCCGGCGAGCGGCAAAGACAGGCCGAGGAACTTAAAGGCATTCTGAGGTCCAGTGAGGAACGGTGGCAAGCCAGCCAAGACACTATGTTGCGGCAGCATGGAGAACTGATGATAACCATGCAGGAGCAGGCAAAAATATTTGCGCAGATTCTTCAACAGACGACTGCACAACCGACGAGGCAAGAGATACCGAGTATAGTATCTCCAGCTCCGGTAGGATTGAATCCTCTGACAAATTTGAATCTGTGCAAAATTGCGCCCGGAGACGCTCCGGACGATTTTCTTTGCTCTTTTGAGCGGATAGCGGTGGCTGCAGGGTGGCCCCAGGAGCAATGGGTATTCAGGCTGTTGCCCTGCTTGGCCGGGGAGTCTCTAGCAGCATTCCAGACCCTAGGCCCCGAGCACGCCAACAGCTACCCCACTGTTAAAGCCCATATCTTAGATTATCTTGGTTTTACCAGTGAGCATTACAGACAAAAGTTCAGGGCGACACAAATGCTATACTCAGAAAGGCCCAAGGCTTTACTCCAGCGTATCACCCAGCTGGCTGAAAAGTGGCTACAGCCTTTCCTGAATGACGCTAGGGCCCTATTCACTGAAATTGTGAAGAAACAGTTGCTGGAGGCTGTCCCCAAGAATATTAGATCTTGGGTGAAAAGGCAAAATTGTAAGACACTGGGGCAGGTCCTGGAAGTTGCGGAAGCCTACCTTGACTCCCAAGAACCCGCAGGAGAAGGCCCAGGCACAGTGCAGGGGCACACACCTAGGCAGAGTCCAGTGGAGCAGAGTAAGGGGTGGAATAGGAAACCCCCTTCTAAGGATTCGTCCTCTCCTTCACCCAGGCCTAACACTCAGGGAAGTGAGAGGAAATGTTATAGGTGTGGAAAGGCAGGACATACTCAAAGGTTCTGTCGGGAGAGAAGAGACTTTGTAATTTACCAGGAGTCTAACAGACCAGACACGTCAGGGTGCCAGGTCCCGGTGTGGGTAGCCGGGAAAAGGATAGTGGCATTGTTAGACTCAGGGGCTGAACAATCTGTAATCTCACGTCAACTGTGGAAGCAGGTTCAGGCCTCACCCTTAAGGAAGGGGAAAATGAATAGTGTGTCTGTGAGATGTGTGCATGGGGATTCTAAACGTTACCCATTGGCTAAAGTAGAGCTCGAACATGGTAGGAAAAAGTATAACCTTCAAGTTGCTATCCTGGATTCTTGCCCTTTCCCATTAATTCTAGGTAGGGATTGGCCAGGATGGGGGAAGTGGGTGAAGCGAACTAGACCAGTGCTTAGTGAAACCCAAGTAAAATTTCAACCGCCTCCTAAACTGGTGTTCGGAGCTCAGGTTAAAGGGGATTGGTATCCTGATAGGAAAAATTGGAAAAAAAGACAACATCCTTCGTCTACCGTTAGACCGGGGTGGCGCCCCACACTTAGGTGGGTTCCACTGTCCGAGAGTGCTAGGGCTCCCACCCAAGCGTACTCCAAAGCGGCGGGCTTTGATATTTATGCAGCCCACGAGCAGGTTATACCCGCTAAAGGCTGGGCTTTGGTTAAAACAGATTTACAGATCTCCCCTCCACCAGGTTCATATATTAGGATTGGAGCCAGATCTGGTTTGGCATTGGAACATTCCCTTGATGTGGCCGCAGGGATTATTGACCCCGATTATAGAGGCAATATCTCTGTGCTCCTAGTAAACCAAGGAGATATAGCTTACCAAGTGCAGGCTGGTGATAAGATAGCGCAAATGGTGTGTTAATGTATCTGGCACGCTAGGCTAGAACGGTGGGTGTACTTGAGGGAAACTAATAGAGGAACGAAAGGATTTGGGTCTACAGGGTTAGGCTGCCCAGACGATATGCAGAAGCTGGAGATGAATGCATCCCAGGGCATTAAGGAGGGTAACTTTAAGGAAAGGCTACTCCAAAAATCTGGGGGTGATAGTAACATTAACTCTGATGAAAGTATGGTACGTCTCCAACAGGAGTTAGCTTCCCTTAAAAACAAAGTACAAGAGATCACAAACACACAGGTGTCCCAGTGGAAAGGGGAAATGGAAGTCCTACGCCAGGAATGCTTGGATGCTGTCTCTAAATCCACACCTGAAGTAAAACCTCTCGCCAGCAATGGCATGCTGGAATTAAGAGAGGTGTTGAAACAGGAGATGGTGGTACAGGGACAACAACAAGCGGACACTTTAGAAAAGCTATTGGTCCAAATGAAAAACCAGATCCAAGAAATGGAGGCGAAGGTAGCCGATAGTCAGACTTGACAAAAAGAAGTATTACAACAACTTAAAAAAATACAGTTAACGCAGGAACACTGGGCGGCTGAAGGAGTTGAAACGAGCAGTTTAATCAAACAAAGCCAGAGCAACAAAACCCAGCTAGAACAGCAGGCCGTACAATTAGGAACTATTAAAGATTCGGTACAACATGTAGGAGGAAGTGTTACCCACTTCCAAGACCAAGTTCAGGAACGTTTTGAGGAAATAGCTCAGGTTATGACAGCAATTTCCAACAGAATAGAAGAGTTGGAGGAGACGGAGGTCCAGCCTGAAGGGATTGAAGCTAAATCCCCAGAACCTCCGGTCTTACATTGGCCCGAAGATTTTGAAAACTTATGTCCTAATCCAAGACCTGAGGAGAAGAGATTTAGAAATAGGCAACGCAAATAACCATTTACTTTAAGAGGTTGAACCCCATGCTTATAGGGATAAGCATCGTTTAAGGGTGGGGGTATGTGACCAGCCAGGCATTCTCCCTGTCCAGATCCCAGTTGGATCCCTAGGTCAAACCCAAAAGAAATCCCGGAGAGGAATCAGGAAGGTACATGTGGTTCCTGATACTGATAATTTCTCCTTTGACCACCAGAGGGAGCCTGAATTGACTGAGGAGCAGTTAGGTGATCTATCCCCAAGTCGCCACCGGGGGAGCCCAAGAGGCCCCTGGAACACTGCTGACTCAACCAGAGTAGGGCGTTGCCCCAGAGTATTTAAACCAGCAGTTGAGAGCAGACAGGCAGGCCAGCTAGGGAGAAGGTTCAAACCTTTTTTTCCTAGGGAGTCCCCTGGGCCAAGCAGGAGCAACAAACCCATTCCCATGGAGCTGTTAGAAGCTGGACAAGCTGAGGAGCTGCCTGTTTCAGAGGAGGAACAACCCATGGATTGTCAAGAAAGTTTTGCAGAATGTGCTCCTGACTTTCCTGAGGCCATGCAGGTGGACTGTGCCTCAAGCTGCAAACAGTGAGTTTTTGGTTTTTCACTTAACTGTTTGGACTATTTTGTTTTTGTAAAGCTAGGAGTGTGAATTGTGGGGAGAGGTTTTGCTAACACCCAGGGAGGGAATTTTGAAAGCCTGTCTTGAGGCCTTTACTTTGCAAAACCTGTGACACTCTCCTTTACCCGGCAGTGATATGTTAGACTACCGGAGGCTTTAACTTTGAGCACTGTGATTTGGAGAACCAGTGCCCTGAACTTTATTTTTGTTTATTGAACTACCTGCTTGGGAGCAGGCAGTGCTAGCTCTGAGGAGAGCTGAATCCTCAGGTGCTGCTGGGACTAAATTAATACTGAGAGCAAGTTTGGACTTTATTTTGTGCTGTTTATTTTCTTGCTTCTTTTGGCATTTTTGGTTTTGCTGCTGTTTGGAGTTCTGACAATTTTCCTCACTGTCTGGGAAGCTGGTGACTTCTTAGCTAGCTTACCTGATGGAGCTATAGCCTACAATGCCAGCATCGATGCGGGTACCCCAGACAATGGTGATGCCTTCCATGTCTATGGCTTGGACGGCATTATATTAATAAAAAGAAGAAAACACATCAGCAGAAAGGCAAAAGTAGACGTAGAACATTACTACACATGACTTCGTAGCTCCACGGAAAACTGAGAACTGAGAAGCCACGCACCTATGTCAGGCGGGAAGGCATTCGCGCATGTGTGGTGCGGTCAGTCACGAACTTTCTAAAGTTCTTAAAGTGCATGAACACTTTAGCAGCTGTCCGTACCGGGGCTCTGTGGATGATGTCACCCACAGGTGAGAATATGCTATCTGCTTGTCCTAGGATAATCAGGACTTACTGGCCTCGATATTCAGACCATGAGAGGCAACCTGGCTACCTCCTACAGTTGGCAGCAATTTCAGATGTTCAATGCCAGGACTTGTATGCAGCCATCAGCATTGAATTTCTGGGGTACTGTTTACTGCTGTGGACTTATCCATCCAACCTGATATTCAGTGGCTGGCTGACCTGCTTTATTGAAGAGTCCATCTAGCCATGTGAAGGTGGGTGCAGAAAGGACCCGTCTATCTGGCCATCTAAAAAAGGTTAGGGGAGTTTGGGTGGGCTTGGGTGCTCCGGGTGGGGGTAGGGGGTCTGGTGGGGGTGGGCTTGGGGGATCCAGGTGGGCTACCTTGGGGGGGGCTGTCCATCAGGAGGGACTGGGCATCCCTGCTGCTGGCAATCATTCAGGGGTTCGGGGGGGGGCATTTGGCAAGAGGGATTGGGCATCCCTCCTGCTGTAGTCCTCATGGGGTGGGGGTAGGGAGTGGACAGGTTCCCCACTTATGACAGATGCCGGTTAGAGAATTGAGGTTTTAGGTGAAGAACTTGTCCCTCCCACGTCAAAAATGTATTGTTGTGGGCGTTTGGGACTTGGGCGAATTTTGGGTCGATAATACAGGTTAAAGATAGACATAATGTTGGTTTGGGCGATTAAATGCCTGAACATACAGGTAGGCCATTCTTGAAAATCCCAAATTTTTGACTTTTTTTCAAGAATGGACATTTCCCCACTGCCGACTGAAGATTTTTTTTAAAAAATTATGCCCCTCTATGCATTTCATTTGGTGCGGTAGTAGGCCATTATACAATAGAGCATTGAGGAAGATAGCCATTGTGTGACAACATCAGGAGCTCTTACAAATAATTTGCTTGGGAAGGTGTCAAGTATGCTACTGCATGTGGAGAGTTTGTTTAGATGTGCAGAAACTTCAGAAGCCGATAGTTTAAAATGTTATAGAAAAAACAGTTGCTTTTGAAAATTAAATAATACATGCTATTGTTTTTTTACAGGATTTATTACAGTGTTAGGTTGAATTCAAATTACTGGTTTTTTATTCCTTTAGCTCACATACTGAAGCAACCGCTGTTACTAAAAAAAACCAAATAAACAAACAGTACAATACTGCAGTCAGTGATCAAAGAGTGAAATATTTAAAATAAAGGGGGAAGTGGAGCTTTACATCACAAAATAGAGGATTTGGGGAAAATGATAGATTAATATTAGAAGTTCAGATATGTGTAAGAAAAACTACTTCTGTATTTCTAATGTCTTCCAAAAAATCATTAAAAAGTATTCACTGAAACAAATACCGTTTAAACCTTGATAGTTATAAGTGGAGTAGAAATGAAAATGGATCTTGGGTGGAGAGAGGGACGGACTAGGTTAATGAGTTATAAGGCTGACATGATTAGATGAATTTAAAAGAGGGAGACCTACAGAGACCCAGACAGAGAGAGGGAGCAGTTAGGAGCTGATTAGAATATTTCAGTAATTCAGACCAGTGAGCAGTGCACTCACACATCAGGGTGAGAACAAAGTGGTTATTCAAGGATGTTCAAGGTAGTATTGTATCAAATATGTATTGTGTTCTTGCTGGCTGAATTCCTCACAGAGCTGAATGCTAATAAGGACTGTCCTGAAATGGAACACTTTATTGATGAGGTGGCAAGAATCTGTAATTTTGATCGCCGCAAGAGGCTTACCAAAGATGAATTTACTTTACAGGATAAGGAAGGATATAATCTTGAGGAGGACATGAGAAGTGGTAAGTGCAAACTCTATGTTGAAAGGTACCAAGATAGCAAAATGGGTCTTTATCATCTATTTTAGGATACATTTCAGCCTCAATCTAGCCAGATAGATATAATTATCCCCTTTGCTGTCTATTTGCTTATATATCAGTGCCCTCAAGTTTGATAGTAATTTAATTTAATTTAATACACTTATATTCTGTCCAATCATCAGTTCAGAGCAGATTACAGTAATAAACATAAGAATATAACAATATTCCCCCAGATTACAAAGTTGTCAGTCATGAAATTATACCCATCCCAAGCTAATAAATTTAAATAATCTTAAATACTATAATCAATCATACCAAAACCCAGCTTTCTTATCCCTTATACAGTATTGGGGCATGCCAATTTCAGAGATAAATTTTTATTTTTTTCAAACTTTGCAAATTACTAGTGACCAAATTATGCAGTGTAGCATGCTGAATCTAAAGTGATCTTCAGAAACTGCTTAAAGTGAGTCTTACATCAAATCACAGTCAAAATATGTAGAAAGTAATGTTTATTTGAACTAAATCTGTAGCCACATAATTGTCTTTAAAATGTTATTTATGCAGTTAATTTAGGGCTCCTTTTACAAAGCTACGTTAGGCTTTTTTTATTGCTGGCCATGGCGGTATTAGCTCCAACGCTCATAGAATTAGTATGAGTGTCGGAGCTAATACTGTTGTGGCTGGCAATGAGAAAGTCTAATGTGGCTTTTTGAAAGAGGGAGGGGGGGTGTTAATGTTAATTAACATAATATGTAGAAATAAAAAGAAAGAAATAAAACAAAAAGAAGCCAAATTTTTACTGGACTAACTAAAGTATGGTTAGATTAGCTTTTGAAGGTAATCCTTCTTTCTTCAGATCAGAAATAAGCAAGTGAAGACAGTTATCAGTATGTAAGAGTAAAATATCAAAGTATTCAAATGACAGTCTTACAGGAAGAGGAAGGGGACAATACAGTACAATACAGTTTCTTGTATCCTGCAATTTTTCTTTGAGGAATCAATGTGGCTCACAACAAGAGTTTCTTACATTAATGACACACAATATGGAGATGTCTGTGAAGGGTTAAACAGGGCTGAGAGTCCGGGACAGAGTAAAGGAGTTATAAGAAGAATGGATATGTCTTTAACATTTTTCTGAAGTGATAATATGAGGAGGACTGTCACAAGTATATTGGGAGATTGTTCCAAATGTATAGACCTTGAAACTCAATGTTGATGTATGGACCTTGAAACTCAAAGGTGAATTTAAATATCTTTTCCCGGTGTACCTGTTGAGAAGACGGGAAGGGTATCTTGAAGTGCTGTGCAAATCTCAAATTGAGGAGGGTTTGTGAGACCTTAATATTGGACACTAGTCTGTTAGAGTTCTCTCCGTAGATAGCTCTATCAACCATACAAACTATCTTGTGGGTTCAAACCCCATGCTGCTTCTTGTGACCCTGGACAAGTCACTTAATCCTCCATAGCCCCAGGTACATTATATAGATTGTGAGCCCACTGGGACAGATAGGGAAAATGTTTGAGTACCTGATTGTAAAACTGCTTAGATAACCTTGATAGGCGGTATATAAAATCCTAATAAAATTTGAAACTTGACACTAGTCCGTTAGAGTTCTCTCTGTAGATAACTCTATTAAGCATACAAACTATCTTGTAGTGAATTCTTTTTTTCACTAGTAATCAATGTAATTTTTTCAGTAGTGGACTGATCTTCTCATACCAGCTTGAATGAAAAATTAGTTTGGCTATTGTGTTTTGGAGTAGTTGCAGTCACTTGAGTTCACTCTCTGTAATGACGTAGTATAGGGAGTAGTGCTGCCCGATTCAGGAAAAAAGATTCGATTCGATTCAGCCTATTGAATTGGTTTTTCGATTCGATTTTCCTGCCCAATTGGGCGGGTTTTTTTATTTTTTTTTTTTCAAACATCTTGGTGGGTTTATTTTATAGCCTCTTCTCCCCCTTTGCCTTCTCCTAACCACACTGGCGCTGTGGTGTAAACAAAATAAATAAACAAAAAAGACTTTTCCTCTCTCTGTTAAATCCTAGCTCACGTTTGCGGTCTAACAGGAGAGGTAAAAACGTATTCGAACATCGACTAGCCAGCCTACTTCATAGGGCTTTAAACTAGGTAAGTTGGGGGAGGGTATCCACTCACATTCCAGAGCAGTAAGAAACTATCCTGAGGTGGCGAGCCACAACCACACTTCTGAGTCCAAGGTAAGTACCCATACTGTACACGATAAACTGGGAGTCACACTAAATCAGAAGGGAATCTCTTCACAGGGACTTAACAACAATAAGGTATGGAGGGCTATGTATGTTAATGCACACAGTTTGGGCAACAAAATTCTGGAATTGGAGACTGAAATAATGAACGCAGACCTAGACGTGGTGGCAATATCTGAGACCTGGTTCACAGACTCGCAAGGGTGGGATATACGGTAGTTTGTCTGAGAACCACAGAGTGTTTTTCTAAGACTGAAGTAGTGATGTTATGCCAGGAGGTAAAGGCCCTGTCAATATTACTGCTCATAGGATCTAGTTGGATTATTATCTCATTTCAAAATTTCTTAACCCTTTCAGGACCAAGGGACATATTTGTCCCATAACTTTAAAATCCTATAAATTTTGATTGGGATAGTCTACAGTTCTAAATTTGATATGTACGGATTCCATATGATACTGCCTTTATGTAAACAAACTGGTTCCGACATTCATTCATTAGCGTCGTTGCCAGATTGACGAGAAGATTCACTTGCCACACTGTCCATAAGCCAGAAGTGTGATTTTTTTTTAAAAAAAATAATGATATTTCACAAAAAAAATCAATTTTTTGGCATCTGCAAGCCCTTTTTACCATAAAAATGTCGTCAAAACCACAAAAATTGGCCTAAGATCCTTATGGTCCTGAAAGGGTTAACTGGGCTCTTATCCGCTTTGTTATATGTGTTGTTCTTTTGGATACTCGTACATATGTTTTAAGTAACTTTAGGTAGAAGTTTAAGAGGTGATGGCTCCCATTTAATATGATCCACCAAGGGAAAGTTTAATCCCTTTGATGAGTTGGAGGTGAAGTCTAAGCTGTGAACGCCTTTGTGTGTTGGAGCAGGTAGGAGGGTGAATGTCTAACTGTTCTAGTAATGTATTAAAGGTGTGAACTTTGGGGTCATCACATATCTCTAAGGGAAAGTTTAGATCTTCCAAGGTTACCAGGTAAGAAAAGAGTATGGTGCAGTGAGAGATCAGATTAAGGAGCTTATCCTTCTTAATGTTCCAATTGCCAGATGATCTGTATATCAGCAGTAGACCTATCTCTTTACCTCCTCAAGATTCTTCATGTTATATTTCATGTATTCCAAGTTCTGATCTGCACATCTATCCTGTAGACTTAAGGAAAGAAATGATTTGTATAGCAGGACGATGCCTCTACCTCTTTTGTATGTTCTTAGGGAGTGTATTACTTTGTATCCAGGCTGGCAGAGATCTACTAGGATTGGGGAATTTTAATCTGGTATTTATGATTCTGTTATGCATATTATACCCGCCTGGCTACTGGTTATCAGGTCGTTACAAGCAGAGTCTTGTTACAGAGCATGTGTTACGATACAGACATTCTACTGGCATGTAGTCTTTGGCTGATGGTATGTCAGCAATACACTTAATCTGCTTCAGATTTCTGTATTCCCTCCTTTTGCTTTGACTCAGTGAAAAGGGGTTTATCTTTCTGTTGCCCACAATCACTTTTGGTGTTTCCTGCGCTACCACTGTTTATGAAGTACGGACTGGCTGGAGACCTTGTCTAGGCCTGGAACCATTCCTATTATTAGACTGACTAGCTCTAATGAGAGCGCCATATTGCTGACTGTGGCAGGATGACCTAGGGTGGAATCGATACTGAAGATACTATATGCCCTGTTAACTATTCCCATGTTAGTTGAGAACAGGCTAATTAGTGCGATCTAGAATATCTTCGAGGATCCCCCATCGGCAAAGTGGCACATTCAGGGTCACAGCCAGAGGGCCTCCGTGCATGCTCAGATGTCAACGTGATGACGGTGTGCATGCATGTGACATCGTGTTGACATCTGTGAACTTCCAGATACCTTCTGGTCGCAGCACCGGGTTTAGTGTGTTGCGGCACCAAAAAGTTTGCAGGACACTGATCTAAAGAATGTGATTAAGAATCCAGTCATTCCTAACATCTTAATTTAAGAGTAGTTTTCAATCATGAACAGTATATGATTATCTTTTATTCTGGTTTATTAACAAGTAAGCTGTGAGATCTTTGTGTCATCATTAGTTTCGGGGTTTTAACTAAAGGTCTCCATCTCACAACTTCTGCTCATTCATTTCCACAACATAGATGTTTTCTTTCACATACAGCTTTTTACATTCCAAAAATAATTGATAAATTATCCTCAAACAAGTTTAAGATTATGATTAATAATATATATTGGCCTTTGTTACTATCTCCTGGTGATTTTTTTCTATTTAAATTTATAATTCTGTAAGCTTATTTTTTAACTTTATTGTGTAATATTGTTGTCTTATAATAAGTGTGAGTTTCTTGTACCATTGCATATATATAGTCTTGAAATATGACAAATTATGCTCAGTATAATTCATTTGTCCATATATAATTCATAATAATGTTCTTTTAAGTATTATATAAAAGCTACCTGCAGCTGACAGAGCCTGGTTCTCCTTTCAAGAGAGAGGGAAGGAAACAGCAGTCACTGGGGCATTAAGGAGGTGTCATGCTTTAATTCAGTGTCTCTCAAACTATCTTGAGCCAGGGCAAACTAAAGGTAGTGGGCAGAAAGGTAATCTAACAAATATCAACTGAGTACCTCAACCACAGACCTCCATAGGTTCACCCAAGCTCTGCCCCAGATTCCATCCCCTTTACTAATTTTAATGCAATTTTTTCCATTCATTTTTAATATACACAGCAGATATAAATTCTCAAAACTGACACATTTCAATCACTATATCACTATATTGAAAATAAAATCATTTTACCTACCGGCGATCCTCTGCAGGCTGCTGTAATTAGCTTTAATGGTGAGACCTGGAGACAGGGGGGGGAAGTTGGAGGACACTAGAGAGAAGGGGTAAACATGCAAGCCTTTGGCGAATCGGGCAGCGCTGGCGCTGTACCGCGGAGGGAAGTCAGCTGGCAGGCGCCTCTCTTTCTCCTCAGTGTGCCATGGCATACTTGGAATCTCACAAAGTTTGAGATACACTGCTTTAATCCCTTCACTGGTCAGCTGCTCAATCAGAGCTAGTAACTTCACACACAACTATTAATGCGCTAACTTATCTTCTTTTTTTCAAACACAATGTGTAGTAATATAAGGGAGTTCAGATTTCCACCTGGTATAACAAACTCAGGGCGGTATGGCTCTTTATTATGCCTAGTACAGCATTTTAAATATTTTTGGTTTACTTTTCCTGAAGTTTTCTCTATTTCATTTTTAGAAAACCAATAACATTTCCTAAAGTTCTCTTCATTTCCTTTTTTTTGAAAACCAGTACAATAAATAGTTTATAAATACATTGATAAATAAGTTCATAATAAGTTCATAACTTAGCTTTGTATTGAATGTTTCCTCGTCCCGACGCGTTTCGCTTGACTTTATCAAGGTCAGGGGTACTAGCAAACAAATCAAAGATATAAAAATCAGTTCATTCTACTACAACAACATACTATTTCCATCAATTCACCTGTATTCAACCCATTGAACTAGAAAAAAATGGGAGGGTCTATTTTTAGCGCTACCGGAAGACGCCATGGCCATCTTTTGATCGCCAGTGGCTATTCTGAATGGGAAAAGCATAGCTTCAGTTTAAGGTAAGCTTGTTTTGTAGTTCAATGGGTTGAATACAGGTGAATTGATGGAAATAGTATGTTGATGTAGTAGAATGAACTGATTTTTATATCTTTGATTTGTTTGTTAGTTCCCCCGACCTTGATAAAGTCAAGCGAAACGCGTCGGGACGGGGAATCATTCAATACAAAGCTAAGTTATGAACTAATTATCAACTTATTTATCAACTATTCATTGTACTGGTTTTCAAAAAAAAGGAAATGAAGAGAACTTTAGGAAAAGTTACTGGTTTTCTAAAAATGAAATAGAGAAATCTTCAGGAAAAGTAAACCAAAAATATTTAAAATGCTGTACTGGGAATGATGAAGATCCATACCGCCCTGAGTTTGTTAAACCGGGTGGAAATCTGAACTCCCTTATAGTACTACGCATTGTGTTTGAAAAAAAGAAGAGAAGTTTGCGCATTAATAGTTGTGTGTGAAGTTACAACAAATTTATTTTGATTGGATCAACAGTATCACTGAAAGATGGCTCAATCAGAGCTAGGGCATGTCCGGATATCTGGATTGCTTTTCAAAATCCGGCACTATGTCTGGGTTTTGAAAAGTTTCCTCTACAGATTGTGTCAAGAGGGGGCATCCGCGCATGCTCTCCCGACCGATGAGAACAAGCTAAAGGGCTGGGATGGGAGCGAGGCTGGGGTGTGTTGTGGGTGTAATGGGGCAGGGCTGGGTGGAACTGGATGGGCCTGAGGGGTGGGTCTATGGGTTCGAATTTTACGCAAGAAAAATCTGGTAACTCTAATTAGAGCACTCTTTTGTACTCTGGTCATGACTGAAACATGACACTCTACTTTTTAGGCTTGGTTGTTTCTTCCTGTTCAGTGATCACTGTTGTACAATCTGATTTTGGCCCTCCCTAGTCCCCAAAACATGCCTACAATATACCTCCTTGATATTTGGACGAGCTGCAGTGTGATACATCAAAATTCTGACTTTCCAAAATCAAGATTTGGATGTTTTTAGCAAATGGACATTTTTTAGGCCTGGATTCTCTAACTGGCACTATTGTTGGCGGCTACCGATCATGTGTCAATCACACGGTGGCGCCGGTTAGAGGATTGCACCTCTGGCAAAGATAAGTGCCAGAAATATAGGCCAGGTTTTTCCAGACCTATATTTTTGGTGCCTATCTTTGATTTGAATCACATCTCCGTAGATGCTTTATGGCGCCTAATGCCTCGTCTGGCGTTAGCCAAGTCTGAAGTGCTGTAAGACGCCGTAAAGTACCTATGGAAGTGCAATTCCAGTGCTGAGTTTTTAGGCACTGGTAGGCACCTTGAAAATCAGTTTAAAATATCATTTAAATGGCATTTTTCCTTGAGCTTGGGTGCCTTTTAGAGAATCCGGGCCTTTAAGATATCTATCTGCTTTGAAAATGAGCACCTATGTATAATGTATTCCCACATTCTCTCTTTTTCTTGTCTGTTTTTACATTATCTTTTTAAATCAATCAACAGACTATCCTGAGGAATATGCAGAAGAAATACAACGGAAAATAAGAGACATTTTTTCCAGTGACTCAGAAACACATCATGAAAAGAAACGGCAAGTGATGACATGCTGCATAAATGGCTGTTCTGAAGATGTGATCAAGACCTTTTGCCACTAAGCACCATAATAAATCTTAAAGTAGATAATTATCATCTGTTCCATCTATTCCACCCATTCCCACTTCCTACTAATCAAATGTTTGTACGTCTCTTAAATTCTGTACACATTTATTTAAGGTGATTTTTAAAGGGATCAGATTGGGCTACCCAAGTAGTATGTTTTTCATGAAGATCTTTGAGAAATTAGCAGTCATTGCTATAATTTGTTTACAATTATCTGTCAATTAAAGTCTGTCCTTTGGATGTATCAGAGAGGAGAAATATTTCTCTTGTATTATAAATTACAGTTCTAATCATCAAATGTTTTAAGAATGTGTCCAGTAACAGAAGCTCTGAGTACCACCATTCTTAAGGATAGTGCCATTGGATCCTTTCTCTAGTTATTTGATATCAAAAGTAGTCTACTTTCAATGCCTAATGTTGGAAGCTATCCACTTCAATACAGTAGAAGTTCCTTGCTACTAAACTAAACTAAACTGAAACTTTAATTTATATACCCTGTCATCTTTATGAAAATAAAACTTGACTCGGTTCACAGTGCATAATGTTAAAACGGAAAATAATGAAAAGGAAAATTTACAATTTGGTGAATAACCAAGTTTTTAGATGTTTACAGAAGATTTGAAGAGAATCTAGTTCTCTCAGCCAAAGAGGGATATTATTCCAAAGCTCAGTTAGTTTGAAGACCAGAGACTTCCCCAATTTACTAGTAGAAGCTATGCCTTTCAAAGAGGGAAAAGACAATTTAAGTTTTCACATAGTTCTAACCAGTCCATATTTTTCAGAGTTCCAAGACAGGGGAATTAGTAGAGGACAAATGCCAAATAAGATCTTAAAGTTTAGACATGCACATTTAAAGTTATATATGATGTGATCTACATGGTTATACCTGCTGTCTGCTTCTCCTGTGACTGGTTCTGTAGTGTCTTCAAACTCTTGAACCCAAAAGAGAGAAGTTGAGCCAGATTCAACTCAGAAATTGAGCCAAAATGCCACTTCATGGCATCGCATGGAGGTTTAGGAGGTAAACCAGTGACTAAACTTTAAGAAAAGAGAAGAGGAAGACAAACATGAAAAAGGGCTAAGATTAGTGCAAGATCATTTCTAGAGGGCACAAAGAGGAACATGCTAGCTGTGCATGAAGTGCAAAAGAGAGGAAGAAAATATAAGGGAAAAGGAAAGTGATACAACTGTTGGGATTTTGATGGGAAAGGGGTAAAAATACATAAGGAGGGGGTTGTATGGAAGCAGTGGAGATCAGGAGAGGGACGAGCAGGTGGCCATATTGGGAGAGGAAAAGTAAAGGGTAAAAAAGATAAAGTTTAAGGAAAGAGATCGGACAATATATTAGAATCAGAAGTAGAAAAGAGTAAGAGAGAAAAGCAGAAAAAATAACAAACAAAGCTCAGATAGAGGAAAGTATAGAGGCACAAAACTATGTATTTGGTAAAGATAGTTTATTTATATCACATAATCAAAACAAAATGTAATAACTCACCCTGACAAAATTAGACAATTTGTTAGGAGTTTTATAAAGTATTACATGTGTACATACATAGGACAACTGATTTGACATAAGCATGTGCATATAAGTAGGATGATGGATTATGGCATAATCATGCTGGTATTAATAACTCCGCAACACTACCACAGAGCTCAGTGTATTTCAGCATAGAACCCATATATTGTAACACCTCACAACTCCTTATGGTAACATCTCTACAGAAGCTCATGTATTGTAGCGCCTTTGCAGAGGCTCATGTAGACTGCTCTGAATTGACTCCTCAGTCATTAGTAGCGGTATATAGCTCTCAATAATCATAATCATAACATGAAGTAGGGCACCTCCTTGTTTAGCCATCATTTGCCATATGTCAGATTGCAGAAAAGAGTGTTAAAAACAAAAGGAAAATTGACTGCAACTGTCAGTCCCCAGAAAGCAGGAAAGCACAGTTACTTACCGTAACAGGTGTTATCCAGGGACAGCAGGCAGATATTCTCAAGTATGGGTGACGTCACCGACGGAGCCCTGGTACGCACCACTTTAAAAGTGCATTGCAACTTTAAGAGTTTAGAAGGTTTGCGATAGCCCAAACCATGCATGCACGAGTGACTTCCTTCCCGATGTAGGGCGCGTGGTCCCTCAGTTAAGATAAGCCAGCTAAGAAGCCA
Source organism: Geotrypetes seraphini (assembly GCF_902459505.1). Classification (NCBI taxonomy): domain Eukaryota; kingdom Metazoa; phylum Chordata; class Amphibia; order Gymnophiona; family Dermophiidae; genus Geotrypetes; species Geotrypetes seraphini. The sequence goes on from NC_047084.1 coordinate 481,588,904, forward strand.
ACCCAGGGAGGTGGGTGGGTTGTGAGAATATCTGCCTGCTGTCCCTGATAATACCTGTTACGGTAAGTAACTGTGCTTTATCCCAGGACAAGCAGGCAGCATATTTTCATGTATGGGTGACCTCCAAGCTAACAGAGATGGGATGGTGGGAGTATTGGCCTAAGAAAATATATTTTGAAACACCGATTGGCCGAAGTGCCCATCCTGTCTGGAGAAAGGATCCAGACAGTAGTAAGAAGTGAAGGTATGAACTGAGGACCAGGTGGCAGCTTTTCCTTAATGGTGTAGATCTAAGGAAAGCAACAAAAACTACTATAGCTCTAACTCTGTGGGCTGTGACACGACTTTCCAGTGCCAATCCAGTCTGAGTATAGCAGAACGAGATGCAGAAGCCAGCCAGTTGGAAATCGCTTGAATACAGGGTACCCTAACTTGTTTGGATCAAAATAAATGAAAAGTTGGGGAGAAGTTCACTGTGGCTTTGTCCGATCAATGTAGTAGGCCAAAGCCCGCTTACACTCCAAAGTATAGAAAGCAGGTAGAACAATTGACTGATTGAGATGCAAAGTGACAATTTTGGGAAGAAACTTTGGATGTGTACGCAGAACCACATTGTCATGATGAAAAACTGTGAAGGGTGAATCTGCTACTAATGCTTGTAACACACTGACCCTCCTGGCAGAGGTGAGAGCAATAAGGAAGACCACTTTCCAGGCAAGAAACTTAAGATGAGCTTTGGCCATTGGTTCAAATGGTGGCTTCAACAAACTGGAAAGAACTACAGTAAGGACCCAGATGACATAGGGAGACTGTAGAGGTGGATACACAGGGCAAAAATCCTTTCATAAACCTGGAAACCAAGTGGAAAGGACTACAGTAGGGCTCAAACAATAGGGGAAGGCATGAGGTGGGGTTACACATTAAAAACCCCTGTCATGAATTTGGAAACCAAAGAATAAGCAGTAAGAGGTTGACCCTCGACTGACAAAGGGAAAAGCTGCAATAGCACTTAAAAGAAGTCTGAAAGATATAGACTCGAGACTAGAGCCAAACAAAAGAAGAAAATAATCCAAGATCAATTCCACTGTCAAGGAAGGTGGAATATGAAGATAAAGAAGACACCAGGAAGAAAACCTAGGCCACTTTTGATGGTAACATTGTTGAGTGGCTAGTTTCCTGGAGACATCCAGAAGTTAACGAACAGGCTGAGAAAGATGTAATTGAGATGGACGCAGCCCGAGAGAAACCAAACTGTTAGAATAAAGAATTGCAGATTGGGATGAATCTGTGATTTCTGAGTCTGAGTGAACAGAGTAGGAAATATTAGAAGAGGTATGGACTCCCTGGAGCTGAGTTGAAGGAGAAGGGAGAACCAATGTTGCCTGGGCCACCACGGAGTACATATGAACATAAGAATTGCCGCTGCTGGGTCAGACCAGTGGTCCATCATGCCCAGCAGTCTGCTCACGCGGTGGCCCTCTGGTCAAAGACCAGCGCCCTAACTGAGACTAGCCCTACCTGCATACGTTCTGGTTCAGCAGGAACCCGTCCAACTTTGTCTTAAATCCCTGGATGGTGCTTTCCCCCATGAAAGACTCTGGAAGAGCGTTCCAGTTTTCCACCACTCTCTGGGTGAAGAAGAACTTTCTTATGTTCGTACGGAATCTATCCCCTTTCAATTTTAAAGAGTGCACTCTCATTCTCCCTACCTTGGAGAGAGTGAACAACCTGTCCTTATCTACTAAGTCTATTCCCTTCAGTACCTTGAATGTTTCGATCATGTCACCTCTCAATCTCCTCTGTTCAAGGGAGAAGAGGCTCAGTTTCTCTAATCTTTCGCTGTACAGCAACTCCTTCAGCCCCTTAACCATCTTAGTCGCTCTTCTCTGGACCCTTTTGAGTAGTACCATGTCCTTCATCATGTACGACGACCAGTTCTGGATGCAGTACTCCAGGTGAGGGCGCACCATGGCCCGGTAAAGTGGCATGATAACCCTCTCCGATCTGTTTGTGATTCCCTTCTTTATCATTCCTAGCATTATGTTCACCCTTTTCACCGCCGCCGCACATTGTGTGGACGGCTTCATCGACTTGTCGATCAGAACTCCCAAGTCTCTTTCCTGGGAGGTCTCTCCAAGTACCGCCCTGGACATCCTGTATTTGTACATGAGATTTTTGTTACCTACATGCATCACTTTACACTTATCCACGTTGAACCTCATCTGCCATGTTGATGCCCTTTCCTCAAGCTTGATTATGTCACGTTGTAGATCTTCGCAATCCCCCTGTGTCTTCACTACTCTGAATAACTTCGTATCGTCCGCAAATTTAATCCCTCGCTCGTCATATCAATGTCCGGATCATTTATAAAGATGTTGAAGAGCACGGGTCCAAGCATCGAGTCCTGCAGCACCCCACTAGTGACGCTCTTCTAGTCCGAGTATTGTCCATTTACCTCCACTCTATGTTTCCTATGCTCCAGCCAGTTTTTAATCCACGTGAGTATTTCACCCTCGATTCCATGGCTCGCAATTTTACGAAGTAATCGTTCATGTGGAACCTTGTCAAATGCATTCTGAAAATCCAGATATACAATGTCGACTGGGTCGCTCTTGTCTATCTGTCTGTTTACTCTCTCAAAGAAGTGAAGCAAGTTCGTCAAACACGATCTGCCTTTGCTAAAACCATGCTGACTGGTCCTCATCAGCCCATGTCCATCAAGGTGATCAATGATGAGGTCCTTTATCAGCGACTTTACCATCTTTCCTGGTACCGAGATCAGACTCACTGGTCTGTAGTTTCCCGGATCTCCCCTCGAACCTTTCTTGAAGATCGGCGTAACATTCGCCACCTTCCAGTCTTCCGGAATATTTCCCGATTTGATCGACAGATTGGCTATTAGTTGAAGCAGTTCAGCTATGGTCCCTTTCAGTTCCTTGATGACCCTCGGATGAATGCCATCTGTTCCCAGGGATTTATCGCTCTTAAGCCTATCAATCTGCCTACACACCTCCTCTAGACTGATCGTCAATCCTGTCAGCTTTCCGTCTTCGTTTCCAGCATATAGCCTGATGGGTTCCGGTATGCTGTGTAAATCTTCTTCAGTAAATACAGACGCAAAAAATGTGTTCAGTAAAGAGAATCTTGGTGGCTGCTGCTCTCTTGAGCTTGAATAAATTTCTCAAGATGAGAGGAAATGGAGGGAATGAATATAGAAATATGCCCGTCCAATCCAGTCGAAAAGGATCTGCTGCCCGACGGAGAGGGGAGTAAAGTCTGGAGCAAAACTGGGGCAACTGGTGATTGTGAGGAGTCTCAAACAAGTCCACTTGTGGGGTGCCCCATTGATGGACTGGAGAGTTGTAGAGTTGAGAGTCCATTCGTGAGGTTGAAGAATTCTGCTGAAGTGTGCTAGGGAATTCTTCTCCCCATGAATGCAGACAGGCTAGAAGAACAGATTGTAAGCTGTTGCCCAAGTCCAGATGTTCTGGGCCTCCTGACACAACAGGTTAGAGCCCGTGCCTCCTTGCTTGCTGAGGTAGTACACTGCTACTTGATTGTCCATGCGAAGGAGGAGGACTTGAGGGCAAAGATGTTGAAAAGCCTTGAGGGCATAAAACATCATCCTGAGTTCTAGGAAATTGATGTGAAATTTCTGTTCCCTGACGGTCCAAAGACCCTGAGTCTGCAGATCATCCATATGAGCTCCCCATGCATAAGAAGATGCGTCTGTGGTAATGACCTTGTGATGAGGAGACAAATGAAAAAGGAGACCTCTGGATAGATTAGAGGAGGTTATCCACCATAGAAGTGATTGCAGAAGAGACAATGTCACAGATATAATGCTTTGAGGGATGATCCATCGCCTGAGACCACTGGGGAGCAAGGGTCTACTGAGGGGTGCAAAGATGTAGTCTTGCCAGTGGTGTGACATGAACAGTTGAAGCCCTGTGGCCTAGAAAAACCATCATGTGTCTGACAGAGATGGTTTGAAGAGGAAGCAACTACTGACACAGATGGATGAGAGCCTGAAAGTGATCTGGAGGAAGAAACGCTCTAATAAGAGTGGTGTCTAGGATTGCCCCAATGAATTGTAGACATTGGGGAAGTTGACTTTGAAGCCTAGAACCAGAAGAAAAGAGATGGTCTGAGATTTTGCCTGGACCACTTCCTGAGAAGAAACAGCCTTGATCAACCAGTCGTCCAGAAAAGGAAAGACCTGAAGGCTGTGTGATCAGATAGATGTGGCCACCACAATCAGACACTTCGTGAAGACTCTGGGAGAAGATGCTAGACTGAAAAGAAGGACCCTGTACTGGTAATGGCAGCGATTGATTTGAAATCGGAGATATTTTCTGGAAGCTGGATGAATTGGGATTAGAATATAAGAACATAAGCATTGCCCCTGCCGGGTCATACCAGGGGTCCATCGTGCCCAGCAGTTTGCTCCCGCGGCGGCCCACCAGGTCCATGACCTGTAAGTGCTCCTAGGATGTTTATATCCCTCTATCTGTACCCTGCTATCCTCTTCTCTTTCAGGAAGTCATCCAGTCTCTTTTTGAACCCCAATAATATACTCTGTCCTATCACCTCTCCTGGAAGTGCATTCCAGAAGTCCACCACCCTCTGAGTGAAGAAGAGCTTCCTAGCATTTGTTCTGAATCTGTCTCCTCTCAATTTTTCTGAATGACCTCGTGTTTTTGTTGTGCCCGCTAGTCTGAAGAATCTGTCCCTCTCCACCTTCTCTATGCCTTTCATGATTTTATAGGTCTCTATCATGTCCCCTCTAAGTCTCTATGTGCGTAGACTTCCTTGAGATCCAGGGAGCATAGCCAGTAGTTCTGAATGAGGAGAAACGAGTTCTGAAGTACTTCTCGACTAGAAAAAAGATAAGAGCTCTTAGAACCAGGAAAAGTCTCAGTCCTCCAGTGTTCTTAGGAATCAAGAAGAAATGGGATTAGAATCCCTGACTCCGCTAATCTTGGAGGACTCTTCGATGGCAATCATCAGGAGAAGAAAGGAAGACTGTGCAGGGTCCAAAACAGACTCTCTTGGAAAAAAGGTATGAGAGCAGGGTGAAAACATTGAGTTTAGGACCCTGCCCCATGAAGGTGAGAAACCAGAGAGCTAAGGTGATGAGCTCTCAGCGATGTATGAGGAACTGAAGAAAGCCTCCTAAGGGATGAGGCCCAGACTGTAAAACGTTGACATGGAGGAAAAGGTTGAGCAGCAAATCTTCGTGGAGAAGAATATTGTGGTCTGAAGGGATGAGATGAAGGCTGCTGTTTGGGTTTGACCAGAGTGTCCCACCTGGTCTCGTGGACAGACAACTGCTAAGTAGGCATGTCCTAGCATGTCCATGGAAGCACTAAAGAGGTTGTCCCCCAAACAAAGCGTATTTCCTAGCCTGTTCTGGTGGGTGATGTTGAGGTCAGACACTGGAAATCAGACCAGGCCAGGTTGGAACAGAAAAAAGGTTCTGAAAGAAACAGGAACCGTATGTGCAGAGAGAAGTGGAACGTGGCAACGGGGAATGTGGCAACTGGTTTGTGCCAAGTAAAAAGGTTACTGGATCGGTGAGTAAGCATAGTATGCTAGTAAGCCGATTGGCCAACCAGTCTATCACCTTGCCCACTTTGTCCAGAAATACAGAGGCCTACACACTAGTCTGTAGAGTGGACTCCACCAGTAGGGATTCATTGAAACATCCTCAGTGTTTCTAAAGGCATATAAAAAAATCTCCCATAAGAAATCATGGAAGGGAATCGGAAGTTCCTTGGGTAGTTGACTATAGGTCAAGGTATCTAAAGATCTTTAGACTTTTCAGAGTCAACTGCCAAAGAAATGACTTTTCAAAGTCAACTTCTAAGGGAATGGCACAAGGTGCAGATATTCCACTAAGGAATCTTGAAAAAGATAATTCCTCAGACACTACTGAAGTGGAAAAGAGAAGCATGTGCTGAAAAAACCCAACGCTTCAGAGAAATTTTGGGGCTTAATCAAAAAATCCCCCCCCCCCCAAGATTCAAATCCCAAACTATACAGAATCGATGTCATGGATTCGGTGTCGAAGGTTGGAGGCAGTGTAATGTCTGCAGGGCCTTCCCAGACCGGACCGACACCGACAACGTTAAAGAGGACCAGCGTAGGTTCATATGATTTGTCGAAACTGTTGGAGAGTCCTGTGCAAGTGCTACTGGTGTTGAGAACCCAAACCGGACTGGCACCAGAGGAGTTGGTGTCGACAAAGGTGTCGGCACGAACAACTGAAAATACAGTGGGACATGTACTCGAAGTACGGAATGAATCTGCTGCGGAAGAGGAACACACCTGTACCACTGGCTGCGTTGCCGGTACCATCGGTGTGGGTCTAGGCTCCAAAGATGAAAATGCCAGTATCAAGGCACAGCAGGAGCAGAGTGGAAAAGTTACCGCAAGAAAAGGAAAAACACCGGTACCATTGGCCTGTTAACTGGTACCATTGGTGCCGCTCCATGCTCCGAAGATGCATATGCCGGTATCGAGGCATTCATCGATATCAAAGAGGAGCCATAGATGGGGCTGATCGAGGTCGGCAGGATTGGACTCACTGCTACAATGACCTGAAGCCCAAAGGAGAAGGGAAAAATACTCGTGAGCCAACTTACCTAGGTAGGAGCGGTGCCCGAGGCAGCATATCAATCTCAGTGCAGACTGGAATAGCACAGGCAGTGCCGGAAATACGCTGGGCACCGGATTACTGACATCGGCGGGAGCCGGATTCCTGATGGCGTTGAAGGGAAACTGCTTCTGAAATACCCGCATGAGAATTCACTGGCAAGGAGAAGAGCAAGGGAAGCTGAAAGTGGCAAGGCCGAGGTCCCGACACTGCGAGAACTGTAGGAGGATGTTGGTGAAGACAACTACCCCAGCAAAGCAACCGCCCAGATGGAAAATTATCAGGAATGTCCTGAATGGTAAAACAGCCATAAGGTGGAGAAAAAACAGTATTGCGACCCATAAGGCCATCATTTTTTTTTCTACTAAAATTGAAATAAAAGAAAAAACTGACTGAAAAGTCAAAAGCCGTGAGAGCGGGAAGGCAGCGAAAAATTTTTTCAATAGCTGTTTAAAACGCGACTTCTTAGCTCCGCGGAAACTAAGAAACTGAGGGACCGCGCGCCCTACATCGGGTGAGAAGGCACTCATACATGCACGGTTCGGGCTATCGTGAAGTTTCTAAACTCTTAAAGTGGTGATGCACTTTTAAAGTGGTCTGTACCGGGGCTCCATCAATAACGTTACCCATACGTGAGAATATGCTGCCTGCTTGTCCTGGGATAACATAAAGTATCAGGTAGATGTACTGTAACCTCAGGCAGATATACTAACTGCTGCTACCACATTCTCTGGTAACGAGTTTCCCAAAGCTTAATTATTTGTTAAGTGAAAAACTATTTCCTCCTCTGTTTTAAAAGTTTAACTTCATTGAGTGTCCCGTGGTCTTGGTACTTTTTGACAAAGTGAATAATTGATTCACTCTTATACCCTTTCTACACCATTCAGCTTTTGTAGACCTCAATCATATTCCCCCTCCGCCATCTTTTTCTAAGCTGAAGAACCCTAATCTCTTTAGCCTTTCCTCATATTAGAGGCGTTCCATCCCCTTTATCATTTTGATTGCTCTTCATTGAACCTTTTCTAATTCCTCTATATCTTTTATCAGATATGGGAACCAGAACTGAGTGCAATGCTCAAGGTGAGTTCACACCATAGAGCAATACAAAGGCATTATAATATTCTGTTCTTATTGACCATCCCTTTTACTAATTTAGCATCCTGTTTGTTTGTTTTTTTGGCCACAGAGCATATTAGGTAGAATATTTCAGTGTAGTATCCTTAATGACACCCAGATCTTTTTCTTGGGTCCCTTTTATCAAACTGAACTACAGGTCTTTAATGTGGGCCGGTGCAGTAAATGCTCTGATGCTCATAGAATTTCTAAGAGTCAGATCACTTACCTCACTGGCCTGCGCTAAAATTCTCTAGCACAGCTTGACAAAAGCAGGTTAATTGCCTCATTTTGCATTCCAATTTTCAGATCATTTATAAATATGTTAAATAGCACCAGACCCAGTACAGAACCCTGTGGCACTCCACTATTTACCCTCCACCATTGAGAAAAATGGTCATTTACCCTCTGTTTTCTGTCCAATAACAAAATCTAAAGTTTGTTATTCATAATTAGAACAAATATAGTAAAATAGAAAAGTTTTTTTTAACAAGTTTTAATTTGTTTAATGGAAATAAGTAAAATTAGTAGAAATGATGCAGTGGCGTAGCAAGGGGAAGTAGCGCCCCCTCCCCTGCCCTCTTCTCTGCCTCCCCCGTTCCTTCCATACACCCCTGCAGTGCACGTGCCCCCTTCCCTTTCCCCATACCTCTTTAATTTTCCCAGCACGAGCAGCATCATGAACTTGCTGCATGCGTTTTGTTTGCTTTCCCTCTGTCCCTAGGCGTGGGTCCCGGAAGTGGCATCAGAGAGAGTCGACACCAATGCGGGCAGGAGGATGGGTTCTGTTGCCACCATCAAGATGACACCTGGGGTGGCCCTGCCTCCCCCCTCCCCCCACTCCCCCTTACTACACCACTGATGGGTGTTTTAAGAGAGTCTTTCTAGAGACTATAGTGCTATTTTGAATGCAACTCTTTAGTCTGAGGACAGAGATGACTCAAATGAACTAAGATCTATCTAGAATTAAAGAAGCTCCATCCTACAACCAAAGTTTACCAAGTGAACCATTGCTTCTACATCAGACCTCCAAAATGAGGAGTAGATGGGATTTTAGTTGGGTGAGGTAGAACAGGGGCTGTTAATCAGAATCAAAACCCTAGATACTGCAGAAGGAATTTAAGCAATTAGAAGAGCAACAGTAGCATGTTATGAATTACTTAATTATGATAAGGAGAAAGATAGTAGATCGAGGGAAAACCACGGCACAACTGTAGTAAGTACCAAAGAGAGTGTAGTTGGCCACAAAAAGCAAAGTTTTCTGTAGATAATAGAGGGGGATATGGAGTTCTGATATGAGCATATGCAGATGTAAGAGATGAAGGATGGCAAAATATCTGGAAGGCTATCATCATAAATGCTCATAATCTATGTCAAAGATTTACAATTCTCAGCAAATAAGAACATAAGAATTGCCATACATCAAGCCCAGTATCCTATTTCCAACAGTGGCCAACCCAGTTCCCAGGTACCTAGCTAGATCTCAAGTAGTAAAGTAGATTTTATGCTGCTTATCCTAGGAATAAGCTGTGGATTTCCCCAAGCCACCTCTATGGACTTCTCTTTTAGGAAATTATCCAAACATTTTAAAACCCTGCTAAGCTAACTGATTTTACCACATTCTCTGGCAATGAATTCCAGAGTTTAGTTACAGTTTACTTTAAATCTACTACTTAGTAGCTTCATTACATGAACCCTAGTCAAAGTATTTTTGGAAAGAGTAAACAAGTGATTCACACTTACCTTTTATATTCCACTCAGTATTTTATAGACATCTATCATATCACCCTTGAGCCTTCTCTTCTCCAAGCTGAAGAGCCCTAGGCACTTTAGCCTTTCCTCATAGGGAAGTCATCCCATCCCTTTTATCATTTTCATCTCCCTTCTCTATACCTTTTCTAATTCTGCTATATTTTTTTGAGACACGGCAAAAAGAGTTGCACACAGTATTCGAGGTACAGCCATACCATAGAGCGATACAAGGGCATTACAACATTTTCATTTTTGTTTTCCATTCCTTTCCTGATAATTCCTAACATTATATTGGCTTTCTTAGCCACCGATTGATGATTTTAACATATCCTCAGGGATGTCACCTAGATCCTTTCCTGGGCAGTGACACCTAACAAAGAACCCAGCATCACGTAGCTATAGTTTGGGTTCCTCTTTCCCACATGCATCACTTTGCACTTTCTTACATTAAACGTCATGTGCCATTTGGATGCCCAGTCTCTTGCAAGTTTTCATAATCCTCTTGCAATTTAACAACTTTGAGCAACTTTGTGTTATCAGCAAATTTAATTATCTCACTAGTTATTCCAGTCTCTAGATCATTGATAAATATGTTATAAAGCAGTGGTGCCATTACAGACCCCTGAGGAATCCCACTATTTACCCTTCTCCATTGAGAATATTGACCACTTAAACCTACCCTCTGTTTTCTGTCTTTAAACCAGTTTTAATCCATAATAGGACATTACTTTCTATCCCATGGCTTTCTAATTTCCACAGAAGTCTTTCACGAGGTACTTTGTCAAATACTTTTTGAAAATCCAAATACACATTAGCAACTGGCTCACCTTTACCCATATGTTCATTCACTCCTTCAAAGAAATGTAGTAAATTGGTGAAGCAAGATTTCCCTTGACTAAATCCATGTGGACTTTCCCTCATTAATCCATGCTTATGTATATGTTCTGTCATTTTGTTCATTATAATCATCTATAACATTTTGCCTGGCACAGACATCAAACACCAGTCTATAATGTACCAGATCACCTCTAGAACCCTTTTAAAAAATCAGCATCACATTGGCCATCCTCCAGTCTTCCGGTACTATGCTGGATTTTAAAGATAAATTACTAACAATAGCTCTGAAAGTCCATTTTTCAATTCTATCAGCACTCTGGGATATATACTATCTGGTCCAGGTGATTTGCTACTGTTCAATATGTCAAACTGAACCATTACATCTTCGTGTTACAGAGATTTGTTTGTGTTTCTCGATTCGTCAGAATTAAATACCATTTCTGGCACAGGTAATTCCCCCCACATCTTCTTCAGTGAAGACTGAAGCAAATAATTCATTTAGGGCTCCTTTTACAAAGCCGCGCTAGGGCCTTAACGTGCGGAATAGCGCGTGCAAGCTGCTACCACTTCCTTTTGAGCAGGCAGTAGATTTTCGGCTAGTGCGTACTATAGCACACGCTAATCTAATATAATAAAACGGTAAGCCGCGCATGTGCACTTCCTAAGCGTGGGTCCGTTTTCTGTGAACTGTAGCTAGGAAGTGCGCATGCGCGGCTCACCCCCCTGCCCTCTCTGTCGTCTCCCGGCTCCAGCGGCATCACAGTTTTCACAGAGGCGCGGGATTATTTCAACGCGGAACCACCAGCCGTTAAAGCTCCTGGCGCTGACTCCCGACGGTGGAGGAGAGGCAAGATAGATGAATATTTCCGCCGCCCCCCCCTTCCCTTACCGCGGCCCCAACTGGCGATTTAAGCAGCGTGTCACACGCTGCTTCGGCCACTTCTACTACCCTGATTTGCTCCGGACGTGCCAGAGTAAATCAGGCCAGTAGAAGGACCCGAAGCAGCGTCTGAAGACTGGTGGACACGCTGCTTGAATCGCCATGTGTACTCGGACCTGCGGGAAGGGAAGGGAAGGGGGGGCCGCCGCCAAAGGACTCGGGCCCGCGTTTGTAGTCGCAACTGTGGGAAGGGAAAGGGGGTAGAGGAAACAATAATGCTGCTGCACAGGGAACGCTGCTTTGGACACACAGACAAAGGGAGGAAGGGAGACAGAAAGGCAAGAAGAAAGACACAGGGGCAGGTGCACAGGGAACTGGTGTGGGGGGAGGGAAATGGAGGGGAAGGGAATGCTGCTTTGGACACACAGACAGAGGAAGGAAGGGAGACAGAAAGACAAGAAGAAAGACACAGGTGCAGGGAGATATACAGAAAGACAAACAGACAAAGGGGGCCAGGGACAGAGACAGACAGAAAGAAAGACAGCGGGAGTCGCATCAGGAGGGGTGCGGGATGCCGCAGAGGGAACTTTTCCAATGGGTGCAACTGGGCGGCTGTCGGGAGCCTCTAATCAGGGGCAGAGCAAGGTAACTGTATCATAGGGATAAGAAGGAGGAGGGGGGGGAGAAAAAGGAAGGGACGCCTAATGTTGGACAGGGGGAGAAGGAAGGTGCTGCTGGACAGGGGGCAACTAAAACAAAGGGAGAAGGGCTGCTGCTGCATAAGGAGAGCTGTGAAGGGGTGGTGGTGGACACAGGGGAGGTAAAAGGAAGGGAGAATGGACAGTGGGAGCAGGCAAGGGATGGTGATGGACAGCCAAGGAAAAAAAAAGACAGAAAGCGGCTAAGGAGAGAGAGAGAGAAAAAGAAATAAAGAGAGACACACACACATATATTCTAGCACCCGTTAATGTAACGGGCTATAAGACTAGTAATAATAATAATAATAACAGTTTATATACCGCAGGACCGTGAAGTTCTATGCGGTTTACAATGATTAGAAATGTTACAGATTGAGTGAATAAACAAAGTTACAGATTGAATGAACAAACAAAGTACAGACTTAGCGACAGGTGGTTCTTGCACTCGGTTGTTAAGGACTAAGATTGAATAGGTTGGTTTCCTATGTATTTCAGGAATAGATGTGTTTTCAGACGTTTCCTGAATTCTCCATAGGTAGTAGGCACAAGCAATTGTTCAAGGTCTTTACCCCATAATGCTGCTTGATGTGCAAGAAGATGTTGATGGTGACTTTTAAATTTACAACCTCTAACCGGTGGAGAAACGAAGTTCAGGTGTGAGCTTCGCTTGTGTCTGTTGGTTGAGAAAGAGAAAAGGTCTAAGCCATAGAGTACCTTGAAGCAAAAACAACCAAACTTGAATTTCACGCGTGCCTCCATCGGTAGCCAGTGTAAGAGTCGATAGGAAGGTGTCACATGATCAAACTTCTTCAATCCACAAAGTAGTCTAACCACTGTATTTTGAACCAGTTGCAATCGCCGCATGTATTTCTGGGGGAGTGCCAAGTAGGCGATGTTACAATAATCGAGTTGACTCAGAATAAGGGATTGTACTAGAATTCGAAATGATGAGGCATCGAAGTAAGCTCTGATGGACCGAAGTTTCCAGAGGGTATGAAAGATTTTTTTGATCAAGGAGTCATCCTGGTCTTTCATGGTCAGATTTTGGTCCAGTGTTACACCCAATATCTTCATAGTGGGTTGAATTGGATAGCTGAGGTTGTTGATGCACATTGGTGCTTTAGTGTTGAGTGGGTATGGTGCTGCTATGAAAAATTTTGTTTTCTCTGAGTTTAGTTTTAGTCTGAATTCGGTCATCCATTGCTCCATCCGATTTAATATTTCTGTTGCTTTGGGGGTGACTTCCGAGACAGAGTTGGTGAATGGGATGATTATGATTATCGTGAAGTCATCAGCGTAGCTAAATAGTTTTATCTCCAGCTGGGATAGTTGTACACCCAGTGAGGACATGTAAACATTGAAGAGCAAAGGGGTTAGCGGTGATCCTTGTGGCACGCCAGATGGATTGCTCCATGTATCTGAGAGATCGTGATTAAAACGGACTTGGTATGTGCGTGATATAAGGAAACCTCGAAACCAGTTCAGTACTTCTCCTCTGATTCCGATTGCGTCTAGGCATTGTAACAGTTTTCCATGGTTCACCAAGTCAAAGGCGGAACTCATGTCAAATTGCATGATTAGGGCGTTGAGGCCCTTACTGAACAAGTAGCGCAAATTGTCCAGAATGGCCGCAATTACCGTTTCAGTGCTAAATAGAGGCCTAAAACCAGATTGAGTTTTGTGCAGGAGGGAGAATTGGTCAAGGTGTTCCATTAGTTGGGTGTGTACCAGTCCTTCTATGATTTTTACCATAAATGGAATAGATGCTACAGGTCTATAGTTGGTTATTGATGTTGCTGGTTCTTTACAATTTTTTAGGATTGGGGTTATTATAATATGACCATTGTTGGTGAGAAAATTTCCATTATATAGGTTATTGGTTAAATAATTCAATAGGGATAATTTAAAGCCTAATGGAGCTGCTTTCATAATCTCTGGGGGACATGAGTCCAAGACACAGTATGAATTAGAGTATTTGTTATATAATTTGATGTAGTTGTTCCAATCTGAGTTGTGGAAGGAACTCCAGATCATATCCGCTGGTATTTCATTTCTTGGTATATCAATTGATTGATGTTCATATGCAGGAATTGTCGAGTAGTTATTTCTTAGGTTTTTGATTTTTGAGTCGAAATGTTGTGCTAGTTCGTTTGCTGAGGGTAGTTTGGCATTATGCATGGGTTGAGTGTGGCGTGTGGTGTCGAATAAATTTGTAACTATGTTGAACAGTTCTTTTGTATTGGCTCCTTTTGAGCCAGTATTAGATGAGTTGATTTTGGACGAGTAAAATGTTTTACGTTTTTCTTTTATCTGTTGTTTGTAGAGTTTTATGTTGGATCTCCAGAGGTTTCGGTCTGACACTTTTCCCGTTTTTTTCCAGATTCTCTCTAATCGTCTTACTGATTGTTTCATTGTTAGGAGTTCGATGTCAAACCATTTGTTGTATTTGTTTGAACAGCTTTTGCTCTTTCGTATTGGGGCAATTTTATCTAAGATGGACGTGCTAGTTTTCATCCAGTGAGCATGGAAGTCAACTTCTTCTTCTTCTACTATCTTTGCTTGTAGATCATATTGTGACCAATATTCCTCTGGATTGATATGGCCCCTTGTGAGGTGATCTCTTTTTGTCCATGGGCGTGTTTTAATTTTTAGCTGGGTCCAAATTAGATTGAAATAATATGTGAAATGGTCGGACCAGATATCATGACACCAGGTACCGTTTGAGAGAGAGATGGGAGGGTCTGTGTTTTCTATTATGGATATCGCTACAATGTCTGGGTGATGGCCTTTTTCATGCGTTTGAGTGGGTGAAGGGAAATTGTAATTGAGTAGCGAAAGAAAGTTTTTAAAGTCTTTCGCTTCTGGATTGTCTATTTCATCTAGATGTAAGTTTATGTCTCCTGTGATTAGGTTATGTAATGAAGTGATTGAGTTGTGTAGGACGAATTCGCAGAAGTCCTCTCTAGCTTTTGGCCAGCTTTTTGGCGGAACATAAAATAGTATACAAGAAAGGGAGTCTTCTAGTTCCTTATTGCAAATTTTGCAAGCTAATATTTCTAATTGATCGGTCATTTTGGAGTCCAGAAGTTCAACTACAAATCCTTCATTGGCGACAATAGCTAATCCTCCCCCTCTTCTTCATTCGCAATTTAGTGTGTGTATTTTAAAATTATCTGGTATGAGATCATTTATTATTGGGTCAGCTTCAGACAGAAGCCACGTTTCAGTTAGAAAGAGACAGGCTATTTGCTTGTTGATGATCCAATCCTTAATTAAGAATGCTTTGTTCCTGACAGATCTGGTGTTGAGATATGCACAGGGAACGGAAGTAGATGCGATAGGTTTGGTGGGTGTAGTTGTTCTGATAGGTTTTACTTTCCTTATCCTTTTGTTTTTTTGTGGTGCGTTGATGTCTTCCATTGCTTGAGATTACCTTGATCTGATTTTCTCTATCTTCTTGTTGGTTGATTATAAACCTAGTGTATAAAGCAGGGTAATGGGTTAAGTGTAGCTGTGGATAGAGTGACTTAACCTCCTTAATGTTATTGCATATTAAATAGATTAGTAGGAGCAATATGAGATGCATGCTTGTAGGTTAAACTGACTTCTTCTTGTCCTAATGGCTATTTGATACTTCCTGTTTCTAGATAGGTGATTTTAAGTTTCCCGCTGGTTCGGAGGAGGGGGTGGATCGCTTGCCTGCAGGCACGGGCTCGGCCTCCTGCCTTTCTCTCCTGCTGCCCACTGGTATCTATGCTGATTTATAAGTTAATAAGCTGATTAATAAGTTATAAGCTGATTAATAATAATAATAATAATAATTTTATTCTTATATACCGCCATACCCAGCGAGTTCTAGGCGGTTTACATCAGTTAGATTAGGATCTGCATAGACAAGCAGATTTACAACTATTTATCAGAGTTACAGCTTTAATCGATCTAGACAGAGAATGTGGAAAGTAGGGAAAAAGGGATGGCATCATGAAGGAGGAGAAGTGGAGGGGGGGCGAGGTGTTATTGTCGGAGGGGGGGACAATTAGGGTCTTGTTTGCTGAATAGGTAGGTTTTAAGTAATTTTCTGAAGCCGAGGTAAGTGGGGGCCTCGAGTATCATTTAGGCTAGCCATGGGTTCAGCTTAGCTGCTTGGAAGGCGAAAGTTATAAACTCATTAATAAGTTATAAGCTGATTAATAAGTTATAAGCTAATCCAGTGTGTGTGCTAAAACCGCTACCGCAGCTTTGTAAAAGAGCCCTTAATCTCTCCACTATGGCTTTGAATTCACTGAGACCCCCTTTTACTCCTTGGTCATCTAGAAGTCCAACTGATTCTCTTCCCAGCTTCTTTTTTTAAATATACCTAAAAATGTTTTTACTGTGTGTTTTTGCTTCTAGCACAATCTTCATTTCAAGGTCTCTCTTTGCCTTCCTTATTAGCATACATTTGACTTGCCTTTCTTTGTGCTGTTTAAAATTATTTTCAGTCAGATCTTTCTTCCAATTTCTGAAGGATTCTCTTTTATTTCTAATAACTTTCTTCACCTCACTCATTAACTATGCTAGATGCCATTTGGTCTTCCTTCCTTCGTTTTTAATACATGGAATATATTTAGTCTGGGCTTCCAGGATGGTATTTTTGAATAACATCCATGCCTGATGTAAATTTTTGATCTTTGAAGCTGCTCCTCTAAGTTTCTTTATTCTATCATTCTCCTTATGCTATCATAGACTCCTTTTTTAAAGTTAAATGCTGTTGTATTGGATTTCCTGTCTGAACTTATTCCAGGGATTATATCAAATCTGATCATGTTATCACTGTTATCAAGCTGCCACAGCACCATTATCTCCTGTACCAATTCATGAGCTCCATTAAGAACTAGGTCTAGAATTGTTTCGTCCCTCGTCAGTTCCTGAGTCAGCTGCTCCATAAAGCAATCCTTGATTTCATCAAGGAATTTTATTTCCCTAGTATGCAGTCAATCTAGGAGCAGTTGAAATCACCAATTATTATTGTGTTACCCAGTTTGTTAGCTTCCCTAATTTCTGATAACATTTTCAACATCCATCCTTCATCCTGGTCAGGTGGACTGTAGTACACTCCTACTACTATCCTTTTCCCCTTTACACATAGAATTTCTACTCATAGGGATTCCAAGGTGTGTTACTGCTCCTGTAGAATTTTCAGTCCATTCAATTCATGGCCGTCATTAACATATAATATTAAGCCTTCATCAATTCGATCCATCCTATCACTGTTATATAGCTTGTACCCCACTATGACAGTGTCCCATTGGTTATCTTCCTTCTACCAGGTCTCAGAGATGCCTATTATATCTAACTCTCCCATCTTGTTTCTTAGGCTTCTGGTATTTGCATAGACATTTTTCAATGTTTGTCAAATCTATTTACAATTTGCTCAGCAGTTGCCATGGATAATTTGCAATCTTTAAAATCAGCATGCTCTTTATTTAAGCTTCTTGTAGAGCCATAACATTTGCCACTCCAATAGAAGCAAGAATCCTTGCTCCATGCAATGTGTTATGATTAAAATTCAAGCACCTTTCCAGCGATGTGGTACCACTGTTGTGGCACCTTGCTGAGGAGCTTATGAGCACATTTAAATATTTAATAGCATTTAAATGTTATCTGATGATATTATTTGAGAAACTTGCCCAGTATTGATCAGAGGGGGGGGTCTTTTGTGTTTTGTTCTGTTTTGAAAGATGGATGTATGGCAGAAAGTGAAGCGGAGAAAAACAGCAAATGGATAAGGTGGCCCTGGAAACACAGTTAGGAGCACAGAACTTTATTGCTGTAGCTGCTTCTTGTCCTTACGTTTCATGTCGTCTCAAAATTGTTAGTTCTAAGATTTTTGTTTGTTGTTTACTTATTGAAACTCGTTTTATGAAGTTGTAAATCTCTTAGTAATTTGAATAAGCGATCCATCAAATATAAATAAAAACCTGAAACCTGAAACCAGCTAGGCATTGTGGGCAATGTAGTCTTACACATGCTGCAATCACTCTTGTTTACCTGTAAAAGTTTCTCTGCCAGTGGTCTTTCTCCTAAGACCACCTCCCCCTTCTCTCACCTAAGCTTGAATCTTTTATCTCACTTCTGGCTCTCCTTTTCTTCCTGGGCTGCCAGGTGCTAAGTTCTATTCCTATTGGCCTCTGGCTCTGCTCTTCCCTTGGCCATATGGAAACTTTTTATCTGGAGAGAAAGACACTGCCATTCCTGCATCCATCTGCAGCACACATAGCTCTTCTTATCTCCTAATATAGATCTTTTCACCTCTTTGGAGCTATCCGAGCACATGTAGGTCGCTTTAGCAACCCAGCTCTGAAACTTTCTATTCTGCTGGGCTGTTCTTCTGCTTTCCAATTTCTCATCCTTATCTACTAAAGCAACATTGTAGAACTAGAAGTCTGAGCCCAGGGAAACAAACCTAGTCTAACACCTGAATGGTTGAACAAACAGATCTTTCTGCTCCTTTCTAAACAGCATGCTTGACAAAACAAGTCATCCAAATAGAGAAACACATATACTCCCAGTCTGCCTAGATACTCTGTGATGACTATTAAACATTTTAGCACTCAAAGTGCTGACATGATGCAAAATGGTGATGGATTGCAGATACGTCCTGTGAGTTGGATGTATCCTTCAGATCCCGAACACATAGCAAAGCTTCCTTTTTGCATGACTGGAATAAGGGAATCTGAGGAAACCATTCTGAACTTTTGCTTTGTGAGATATATGTTCAGAGCCTTTAGGTCTAAGATTAGGCAATATTCTCCTGTCTTTTTTGTTATCAGGATATACTTGAAATAAAAACTTTGCCCTTTTATCCATGGTGGAACAGATTTAACTTCATTGGCCTGTAAGAGGGAAGAGAGTTCCTTTATTAAAATTTTGTGAAGCTGAAAGCATAATCTTGGTGCTCTTGGTGGGCAATATGGAGTCTGATCAGCAACTGAAGATGGTATCCACCTATCCCAGGTTCTACATTGTACTTACTTAGCCAATTAAAGCTCCTTTTGAGGCACTAGATATTGCCACTTGAAGTACCTGACCTGGAAGGCCTTATTTTCATGGCAGTTACTTTGGCATGCAAATCCTACAGCCTGGCTGTCCTGAGTAGGCCTACCCTTACTATTGGAAGCTAAGCAGAGTCAGGCCTGGATAGTATCTGGATAGGAGACCACCTGGGAATACCAGGTACTGTAGATTGAGGGGCCCTATGTTGGGCACCAGTGACATAATGGAGCTGTACGTTGCATGGGAGAGGGCAAGGGAAACCACTCCTGTACTCTGCCATGAAATATCACAGGGTTGATTCCTCACTTTGGCATGCACAATTAGTGAGCCCTAGGCCTAGTAGCTAATCTACTGTATACTATGTTCTAATAGTCGAGTGGTTTTTTGTGTCTCTCCAAAGCTCCTTCCAAGAATTGTGTTTGGAGTTCCACCTTAATCAGTCAATAGTCCTTACAACCATTTCCATTAAACCACATGCCTACAAAGGTGAAAGTGTACTGCACACTATGAACTGTAAGACAGCTTTGGCTTTCTATCTGGAGTAGACTACAGCCCACAGAAAGTCCATCCAGATTTTTATTTCTGTTTCTATATGCCAGGTTATAAGGGGGCATCTGTTTGCAAAAATATTTAGTCTCTCTACTACAGGTAGGCCATCCACGATAGATATAAGAACTACATTACATTAGTGATTTCTATTCCGCAAAAGTTGCGGTACAAGGCGGATTACAAAAAGGATCTATCTGGCCATTTCCAGAGGAATTATAGAATAGTTAGGGAGTAGTCAACTTGGTTCATAGAGATGAGGTGGTTCTTGTGGCATTAGGTTGTTTTACATAGTAGGGAGACGTTAGGTTGGTTTCAATTGTTGGGTATCAGGGATTTTTTAAATAGTATGGTTTTTATTTCTTTTCTAAATGTTCTGTAGTCAGGGATCGTTATCAGCAAAGTAGAGAGTTGGCGGTCTAATCTCACTGCTTGTGTGGCCAGGAGGCCATTATACAGTTTTTTCCGTTTGACTTCTCTGATTGGGGGGTATAGAAACATAGAATATGACGGCAGAAAAGGGCCACGGCCCATCAAGTCTGCCCACTCTAATGATCCTCCCCATAAGTTCTTCCTTGAAGTGATCCCACATGCTTATCCCATTTTTTCTTAAAATCTAGCACGCTGCTGGCCTCAATTACCTGCAGTAGAAGATCATTCCAATGATCAATCACCCTTTCGGTGAAGAAATACTTCCTGGTGTCGCTATGAAATCTCCCACTCCTGATTTCCAATGGGTGTCCTCTTGTTGCCGTAGGTCTTTTAAGGAAAAAGATATCTTCTTCTACCTCAATACGGCCCGTGACATATTTGAACATCTCAATTATGTCTCCCCTCTCTCTGCGTTCCTCGAGTGAGTATAGCTGTAACTCACCTAGCCATTCCTCATATCGGAGATCCTTGAGTCCTGAGATCATCCTGGTGGCCATTTGCTGAACCAACTCAACTCTCAGCACATCTTTTTGATAATGTGGCCTCCAGAATTGTACACAATATTCCACATGAGGTCTCACCATGGATCTGTACAACGGCATTATAACTTCGGGCTTCCGGCTGACGAAACTTCTTCGATACAACCCATCATTTGTCTAGCCTTGGATGAAGCTTTCTCCACTTGACTGACAGTCTTAATATCTTCACTAGTGATCACTCCTAGGTCCCATTCTGCTGCAGTTCTTGCTAAGGTCTTACCATTTAGGTTGTAAGTTCTGCATGGATTTCTGATACTAAGGTGCATGACCTTATACTTTTTGGCATTAGAACTTAGTTGCCAAGTTGTGGACCAATGTTCCAGTAAGAGTAGGTCCTGCGCCGTACTGTCGGGCACTGTGCTTTTGCCTACTATGTTGCATAGTTTAGCGTCATTGGCGAATAATGTAATTTTACCTTGAAGCCCCTGAGCCAGGTCCCTTATGAAGATATTAAATAGGATCGGACCCAAGACCGAGCCTTGCGGCACTCCACTGATCACTTCCGACGATTCGGAGAGAGTACCATTTACCACTACCCTCTGAAGTCTACCTTTTAGCCAGTCTTTAACCCATGCAGTCAATGTTTCTCCCAATCCCAACGAACTCATCTTGCTCAATAACCTGTGGTGTGGGACACTATCAAAAGCCTTCCTGAAGTCCAAGTACACACGTCCAGGGACTCTCTCCCATATCCAGCTTTTTTGTTACCCAGTCAATGAAACTGATTAGATTGGATTGGCAGGACCTTCCCTTTGTGAATCCATGTTGATGGGGATCTCGTAGACTCTCATCTTTCAGGATCGTATCTAATTTATGTTTGATTAGCGTTTCCATAAGTTTACTCACTATCGATGTGAGACTTACTGGTCTGTAATTTGCAGCCTCCGTCCTACAACACTTTTTTGTGGAGTGGAATGACGTTAGCTGTTTTCCAGTCCAAAGGTACTCTTCCTGTACTTAGGGAAAGATTGAAGAGCTCGGATAACGGTTCCGCCAGGACATCTCTCAACTCCCTAAGCACCCTGGGATGTAGTTTGTCTGGTCCCATGGCTTTGTTCACTTTGAGCCTTGATAGTTCATAGTAGACGCTGCTGGACGTAAACTCAAAATTTCGAAACAGGTCTTCCGAGCTTTCCCTTGTCTGCAACTGAGGACTGGATCCCGGCGCCTCACAGGTAAAGACTGAGCAGAAGTATTCATTTAATAGTCCGATTCTACATAGTTCCTGTCTAGTTTCCTAAGGCGCACTATCTCATCTGTGTTTCTTTTTCTGTCACTAATATACCTGAAGACGGATTTATCCCCCTTTTTAATGTTTTTTGCTAGATTCTCTTCCATCCGGAATTTGGTATGTGAATGGAGCGTGGTTTCTCCTTTGTCTGGTTGAGGTGGTTCAGATTAGATGGTTGTTTAGGTATATTGGGCTGTTGCTGTTCATGGATTTAAATAGGAGACAGTAGAACTTGAGTTGTATTCTTGCTTGAATTGGTAGCCAATGTGAGTTGAGGTACACCTCGGTGATGTGGTCATGTTTCCTCAGAGAGTAGATGAGTCTCAAGGCCTTGTCCTCATGAAAGCAATCAATCCAAACCATGTCTCTGGTTTTGGCAGAGATGCATGCTGAGATTTTAGGACCCTCTCCTGTCTTGCCTTTAAAGAATGATAATCTTGGTGAGAGTGGGAAGAGAGGAAAAGAATAGGATCCTATGAGAGTAATAGGACTTCTGTTGCCCTCTGTTCTGATATCTCCTGGATGAGGAGGCTGGATTGGAAGTAGTCCTGGAAAGGCTCTTAAAGATGTCACTCTGCTGCTTGGTGAGGGAAACATTTCTTGAACTTTGTCTCTGAAGGGATTCCCTCCAGATCACAGGATAGTACATCAGCTAGCTTATCCTGTACATCTTGTCTGAAGTGTGATGCCTACAGCCAAGTGAATCTGCAAACACCAATCTCTATAACAAAAGATATTGAAAATATCATGTCACCTGCACTACGTATCTTCCATACTCCTTCCCTTTGACTTGTAGCGAGCAGAGTTCATCAGACTAGGAAGTGTCTCAACAAACTCCATCAGATTTGGTAGAATGCTAAAAGAGATGAGAGCACATAACTTTAAAAGAATATTTTCCCAAAAGATTCCATAAAACTGACCAACTTAGTAACAGGGAGTACAGAGAGAGGGGTCACTAACATTCTCATGGCGTAGTAAGGGTTAGCAGCGTCCGGGGCAGTGGCGCCCCTCTCCCGCCCTCTTTCCCTCCTTCCCTGCCGCACACACATGCCCCTTCCCCGTACCTTATTAACTTTGGCTTGAGCAGCCAGCAACTTGCTTCTCGCATCAGCTTCGTCAATCTTTCTGAAGTCACTTCCTAGGCACAGGTCCCAGAAGTGACATCAGAGAGAGCGCCAAAGCTAACACAGGAGGCAAGTTGGGGGCTGCTCATGCTGAAGTTAAAAAGGTATGGGGAAAGGGAAGAGGCACACGATGGCAGAGGGAGGAGTAGAAAGGGGGGCCGAGAGGAAAAGGGTTGCCGCACCGTAAGGAAGACCACGCCCAGGGCAGACCACCCCCCCACCCCATACCTCCTTACTATGCCACTGTGTATATCCTTCAAGATCCTGTGAGCAAACACTATCACAATCTCCTTTGTGCCATCTCCCATGTAAAATCGGTGAAAGATAGTTTTGTGTCTCTCATGTGAAGGGGAGGGATCTAAAGAGAGTGCAATGGACCTCTCCTCTGAGAAACTCTCTGGTTCCTCTTCAGACTCTTAGAAGAGCTCTGTCTCAGACTAAAGAAAAATAGCTCAGTTAGAGAAGTCTGAGTTTCTGCCTGTCTTTGACTCTTGAGGAAATGGCCAAGCCGTCTACTGTAACGATTCTTGGTGCCTCAGTGAAAATTCCTCCCATGATTCACAAGAAATGGACACTAATGCTGCTGACCTTGACTTCAAGCCCCCCTCAAACTTTAGCATTGATAAATCAATTTTAGGCAGGACATGGGCAGTTTCAGCTTGACCACTCCAGCTGCAGCACTGCATTGAGGGAATAAGCACTCCACCTGCTCCTCACAGTTTTGAATGAATTTCTTCTTGAAGGCTGCAATCGGCAAAAGTGGAGGCATCAGGGCAGGAGTAACAATGTTTTCCTGAGTCAGCTAAGGTATATCAGAACTAAGATCTTGGGTCTGTGAGAAGCTGGCACACTATCTCGGATGTCAAAGAGGATAAGCAGTCCTCATATCAAAGGCACTTTAAGGGCACTTATGCTTTAAGTGCCTTGGTGTTCTTGGTGCTATACTTTGATGAGGAGCAATGCCAAGACATCTCAGCACCAAAGAAGATGAGGTTAGAAACACAGAAACATGATGGCAGATAAAGGCCAAATAGCCCATCTAGTCTGCCCATCTGTAGTAACCATTATCTCTTTCTCTCTCCGAGAGATCCCACATGCCTATCCCCAGTGGCGTACCAAGGGGGGGGTAAGTCCGCCCCGGGTGCACGGCCCAAGGGGGTGCACATCTGGCCACTCACCGGGGAATAGGCTGCCGCCGGAGAAAGGCTGCCACTGCCATCATCAGGAACAAGCTGGCGCTGAGTTCTTCCTCCCTGCTTCTCTTCCCCGCGAGCCGACCAACTCAATTCTGACATCGGAGAGGACGTTCTGGGCCAGCCAATCACTGCCAGGTTGGCCCGGAATGTCCTCTCTGACGTTAGAATTGACGTCGGGCAGCGAGAGTTGGTCGGTCCGCGGGGAAGAGAAGGAGGGCGAACTTGGTGCCGGCCTGTTTCCGATGGCAAGTTGCAGCCTTTCCCTGGCGGCGGTGGCAGCAGCATGTTTCCCAATGGCGGTGGCATGGGGGAGGGCAGGGAGAAAGAAAGAAAGGGGGGAGACGGAGCCAGAAAGAAAGAAAGGGGGGGACAGGGATCCAGAAAGAAAGAAAGGGGGCAGGGTGAAACAAAGAAAGAAAGAAAAAAATGGGGCATGTGAAGAGAGAAAGGCAAACAGAAAGAAAGGGGGCATGGGGAGAGAGAAAGAAGGGGTAGGGTGAAAGAAAGAAAGAAATGGGGCACGGAGAGAGAAAGACAGACATACAGAAAGAAAGGGGGCATGGAGAGAGAAAGAAAGAAGGGGACAGGATGAACAAAGAAAAAGTTGGAGGAGGGAATGAGGTTTGGAGGAGAGGAAGCATACAGGAGGCTGAAAGAAGGGAAGAAATATTGGATGCAGTCAGAAGAATAAAGTGCAGCCAGAGACTGATGAAATTACCAAACAAAGGTAGGAAAAATGATTTTATTTTCAATTTAGTGATCAAAATGTGTCCGTTTTGAGAATTTATATATGTTGTCTATATTTTGCACTATGGCCCCCTTTTACTAAACCACAATAGCAGTTTTTAGCGCAGGGAGCCTATGAGCGTCGAGAGCAGAGTGGGGCATTCAGCGCAGCTCCCTGTGCTAAAACACGCTATCGCGGTTCAGTAAAAAGGGAGGGGGTATATTTGTCTATTTTTGTATAGTTGTTACTGAGGTGACATTGCATAAAGTCATCTGCCTTGACCTCTTTGAAAACCCGTGGAATATAAATGATAATTAACATTTTCTCTGCGTACAGTGTGCTTTGTGTTTTAAAATTTTTATTGTTGGTAGATCATTTTGACTTGGCCACAAAGGTAAGGGGGAGGGAGGGAGGGAGGGAGGGGGAGCTGCTGAAATACATCTAGTAATCCTTGCAGGCTTGACTGTGCAGGGAACTATTTTTGTAAAATCATGTTTTGTTATATGACTGGCATTATTTAGACTTTAATTTCTATGAATGAATAGAATGAAAATGATATAAAATTACTTGCTTGTTTTTATGTGCGTGCGCTGAAGGAAAGTGGAGAGACAGTGGGCTGAGGACGCAGAAGGGAAATGGGGAAGAGAGAGTGGGGAGAAGACGCTGATTTATCAATTGACAGTTGTACAGAATATTGTTTCTTTTTATACTTTAATATAATAAGTTCAATATAAAACAATTCAAGGCTTGCGTGGATGGAATCAGGTGGTTTGCGGGGATGGGGGCTGAGCTTACGGGGATTAGTCCAATAAAATGGTATTTTCTTATTTCTCATTATTTGTTTTATTTTTATTTGTTAATTTGTAAAGTGGTGATTGTTATGTATCAGTTTTTTCAAATTTACATCTACTGTCTTTATATTTTGCACAGTATTAGAAGACATGTGTTACTGTTTTTGTGGTGTTGTGGTGTTGCATTGTATGCAGGGTCTGATTTCTTGGCGGTTCAGTTTAACTTTTGTCTACATATTTCTATTTTTAGTTTGTGATTATTCCATATTGGGCGAGGGTGTATCTGTCTGTGTGTATGAAAGGGACATGGCTTTCTGATAGCATCGACTGTACAGGATCAATTGACTGTGCAGGATCTGGCTTGTTTAGTTTTACAATGTATGTGTTGGTGTTCTAGTGCTCACTGCAGTGTTTAAGATGCTGCCTTTTCCTAGGTACACTCTTGTGCGATAGTGGATTGTTACTAAAAATCATATTTTTCATATAGATGGGGAAGGGTGTCAAAAAATGATGGGCCCCTGGTATCACATATGCTAGGTACACCACTGCCTATTCCAGGCCTTTTTGAATTCAGACACAGTCTCTGTCTCCACCAAGCAGAAATTGGATGATGACTGCTCCCAGTGGGTTGTACTGATGTTCACAAGGATGACTGAGACACTTAATGTTAATGCATCCGCAACAACCAATGCAGCTCCTGGATTCCTGGAGACTAATGCTTCCAGTGTCAGTGTTAATGGACTAGACATCTTCAAAATGTTTCTCTCTCTACTTTTTTTCTACTATGAATCCCTCTGTTTGCTACTTTTTTTCTACTATGAATCCCTCTGTTTGCCCTCTGTGAAAAATGAATACACAGAGAAGGATCATAATAGGTTCAAGGCATTGCAGGCCCCATGAGTGGTTATTCATAATGGATATGGTCTTGTACTGCAAACACCTCTTGAAGCCACTGGGATCTTCATCAGGGATATATTGTCCAGACAAATAGCCACAGCAAAATTAAATGATTTGATGGCTACAAAACTATCTAGCTGGGTGCTCAAGGCCTAGATTGGGTGACACAACATAAAATAATTAAGAAAACTTAGAAAAAGGGTTAAAAAAACCTGTAAGAAGTTACCAGGGAAAAGTATAAAACTATACAGCAATAATAGGGCAGGACTTAAAAACATTTTCCACCAAACATGCATTGAGGGGACCATAACTATGTGATAGGTGGGAAGGGATGCATATGTATGTTTAGGCAACCCAAAAAGCTTCTAGAAAAAATCGCTAAGGTACAGTTTCTTATGCTAGGCTCTGTCCATGACATCACTCATACATGAAGATTCACAGTCCTGCTTGTGCTCGGAGAAACTAATCAGTTGACAACAAATGGATAGTTTATAGATTGTGATTTGTATTTTTTGGACTAACATAAGGCATCATGGGCTGGATTCAGTAAGTGATGCTCAAAAATTGAAATTCAGAAAATGTACAATTTATGTTATTTCCTGCATATAGATCTACATCAAGAATAATTCGTGGGTTAGACCAAAACTTTCCATCACTGAAGAATATATGAATTTGTTTGGGAGCGAACTTTTACTTATCAGAGTGCAAAAATTTGGAATAATATACCAAATTACTTTCCTTTAAAGATGACGCAAAAAACTTAGTTACATATTTTTAGACCAACAATGCTAAGTTTAGACATGAGATTTTGTATAAATTGGTAACTCCCTCTTATGTGAAAGTTTCTTGTTTGTGATCCACCTCAGACTTTGGGTTAAAAGTGGAATACAAGATGCATTACAATACAGATACAAGATATTTATCCAAAATCCTCAGGGCCAGGCGCATTTCAGTTTATTGGGACTTTTCAGTTTTTGGAATGGTAAGACCATAAAATTTCCACCAAACCTTTTTATTTCAAAATAAGGTGAACATTAAACACTTCAAATTTTCAAGCACTAACATGTTCCAATCTATCGGGCTGGAGCAATACCTTCAAACATCAATGAAGTGTCAAATTTTGTTTTTTGAAATTTTGATAAAGGATCTTGTACCTATACAAAAATGGATGCCTGAAAAAAAATTGATGCTCAGCGCTATTTTCTAAAGGGTGCTCCAAGTCAAGTGCCCTTTATAGAATAGAACATGGCGCAAATTCTCATGCGCAGATTTGGGTACCAGGACCTATGACTGCTGAAACCAAATCCTAATTGGTACCAATTTATATCAATAATTGTTAGCACCCAAATATTGCCATTAATTGGCTCATTTAACTCATTATATTGCACATGTATCTCAGGATCGTGTCAAAATTTGGGCACACAATTTAGGTGACCTTTATTGAATCTGGGAACATGTTTCCTTCAGTTATAATTTTCAAACATCTGAAACAAAAGTTATTTTAGTCCTGGGAGATTATAAGTAGAATAGAAAGGGAAAAATTATTTAGGGAGGTGAAGTTGAAGGGGGTAGTGGAGAAAGGACGGGATGAACAAGTCATGAGGACTAGTTATGATAATTCTGAAGATTAATGAGCCTTGAAAGAACATAAAATGAGAGGAACTTGAGAGAAAGCAAGAGAAATCATAGAGAAAGTAAGAAAACACAGTGGTGGTTGGTGCAGTAAAGCTCGGCAGCTGCAAGGCACAGTGTGAAGGGGGAGAACAGACCAGAGTGAGGGCAGGAGAAGCGCAGTGAGGATGAATCTGGCTCTGAGTCATATGCTCTGCATTGGACTGTTATTTGTTGAGCTCCCAAGTGAGCTAAATGCCCAAGATGATGAACTAATAAAGGCTTGTGAGTATGAATTGGACCGGCAAATACTTGCTGCATGTGAAGAAGACACTCGTAAAAGATCTTCCATGGACTGGGACACCATCTTGAACCTAAGGGAACAACCCAGAATCAGGAGTGAAGGTGAATATAATCTAATACACAGACAGGCTAAAATATGTGTAGGAGTGAATTCAATAAAGGGCACTACAATTTAAGTACCAAGGCCCAGATTCTCTATATGGCGCCATTGTCAGCAGCTGCTTTAAAAGCGGCTGCAGGTCATATGTCAATCATGTGAGGCGCCATTCAGAGAATTGTGCCTTCAGGGAAGCTAGGCACTGGAAATGTAGGTCAGGGTTTTCAAGGCCTACATTTCAGGTGCCTATCTTTGAAATTAATTGCGCCTATAGTAACATTAGGCATCATAAAGTGCCTCTGTAGGTGTGATTTTGTTGCCATATTTTAGGCACCAGTAGGCGCCTTCTTGAAATTCCTTTTAAAAGCACTTTTAAATGGCATTTTCTTCTTAACAGGTGCTGGTCAGGTGCCTAAATAAAGGCGAAAAACAAAACAGGGGAAAGAAAACCACAAACTCAAAAGCACAGAATAAGGGTGGAATTGTCCCAATCAGAATGGTGCACAACAAAAAGTGTCTTTCAACTCATCTGATCAATCCAAATGCCTTTATTCATCCAAAGTTCATAAAACGACTCTGCGACTCGACATGTACATGTTTCGGCCCAACCGGCCTGCCTCAGGAGTCTTGTGAGTCTTGTAGGCACGTCGCAGTGTTTTACAACGGGATACGTCCTTCCAATAGAAGCAGCACGTAGTGTGATTGTGCCCCCCTTTTTATTCAATTGAAGGCCTTAGACTTAGCGAGGATGGGCCTGGAAGGGGCGGGTCCGTCTCATTTCGACGAGGCGGGCCTGTCGGCTGGACGGGAGCAAGACCCGTCCAGCCGGCCAACATTTAAAGGTTAGTTGGGGGGGAAGGTTAGTTGGGGGGAGGTTAGGGGTGTCATCAGGGGGGAAGTCGTTAGCATGGGGGGTCCGGAGGGGGTCTGGCTTTCCGGCAGGAGGGGTTGGGCACCCTCCTGCTGGCGATTGGGAGTTTGGGGGGGTTCCGGCAGGAGGGATTCGGCACTCTTCTGCCGGTGATCTACAGTTTTGGGGGGCAGGGTCGGCTTTCCGGCAAAAGGGGTTCAGCACCCTCCTGCCGGCGATTGGGAGTTTGGGGGGGTGTTCTGGCAGGAGGTGTTCGGCACCCTCCTGCCGGTAATCGGACAGGCAGCCGCGGCCGCTATACTTATTGCGGCAGGGAGATGGCCTACATTTTAAGCGTCTCTTCCTCTACTAGGGAGATGCCTAGGGCCGCCTAGGTTGAGCTTAGGTGTCTTGCAGGCCTCCCTAGGCTCTTGGAGGCACCTTCAATATAGGCGGCCTGCCTGGGGAGCATTTTTTTTTTTAAATGTGCATCCCGATTGGCTGATTAGACAGCTGTTGGACACCTACAGCTGCCTAAAATCGGGACAGCACTTTGCAGAATCAGGCCCTTTATATAGCGGAGTACAATAATCAATTTTAGAAATAACAAGAGAATGGATCAGAATGTTGAGACTACGAGTATTTAGGAGAGGGACTAAAGATCTTATCATTTTCAGTTTATAAAAACAGTTTTTAACAAGAGCACTAATTTGGGGACGATAGGTTAGTTTGTTGTCGATGATGACACCTAAAATTTTAATTAATGAAACGACTTTGATTGGGATATTTTGGATAGATAATGAGCTGAAAGTTGAGGATGGGAAGAGAACACTGCTGGATTTTGTGATACTAAGAGATAGCATATTAGTATTTAGCCAATCTCTAAATTTTTCTAACTTAAAATTGTTGGTCATAATATCATTGAGATTGGAGGGGTCAATAGTGTGGAGAATTTGAAGATCGTCAGCAAAGGCAAAAATTGAGAAGCTGATTGACTGTCAGAGAGTTAGTAGCGGGCAAGATAGATATTAAAAAGTAATGGAGATAAAATAGATCCTTGTGGAATACTGAAGTTATTTTGAAAAGGATTAGAAACAGAATTCTTGAAATGTACAG
The DNA here is from genome assembly GCF_902459505.1 of Geotrypetes seraphini. Lineage (NCBI taxonomy): Eukaryota > Metazoa > Chordata > Amphibia > Gymnophiona > Dermophiidae > Geotrypetes > Geotrypetes seraphini. The sequence goes on from NC_047084.1 coordinate 481,619,337, forward strand.
TTGAAGTTCTACAAGAAAAATAGGAACGAAACCATTCAAGAATTTGGCCCGTAATACCAATAGAGATACATAAAGCTAGGACAGCATTTTTTCTGTCCTAACTTTATGCATTTACCTAGCCAGTTAGCAGTTTAAATATCACCACAAACTGGCTAGGGCAATGCTCTGCCTAATGTCTGCCCCCAGCCTGCCCCTAACTACTAATTGCCATGTCCTCACTATCCCCACAGAATTCCCATCTGTCTTTCCCATCCATAATTCCCTCCCACCCCCAAAAACACTATCACAGTCAATCACCAAATCCAAGTTATCTTCTGAGCTGTTCTACTTCCCCCCAATTCTAGTCTTTTTCTGCTGTCTTCCCCTGCACTCCTTTGAGTCCCAGCCATCTTCTTCTGTGTTCTCCTTGTTCCCCATCCCATCTGTCTTCTACTCTGTTCCCCATCTCCCCTACTCTTGAGACTCATCCATCTTCTTCTGCCCATTTGGCATTTCTTCTCTCTCCATTACTTCAGTGTCATCTGTCTTGTCCAGCAGCTCCTCCCTGTGACCCCTATCCCTTTACATTTAGCATCTACCCTTTAGGTCCCGAACCTTCCCCCTGTATCCAGCACCAGTCCTTTGCATTCCTATTTCTTCTTCATCTAGCATTACTTCCCTATCCCTATGTTCAGCTTCTCCCCCTCTTCATTTTCATTTGCATATCCCTCCCCCCCAGGCCAGCATCTCTCCCCTGCACATTCCCTTCGACCAGCATATCTCTCTCTTTCCCTAATCTCTCCCTCTCTGGGTCCACTGACTCCCCCCATCCAATTTCTTCTCTCTTCCCTCCACTTACTGGACTTCAGAGGGGAGTATCTCTCTCAACTCTGTAGGTCCATTGTTTCTTCCTCTCTTCCTTACCCCTTTCATTGGATCGCTCCTTCTTTGCCCCTCATCCAGAACCTCTCTCCTTCCTTGTTCCCCCCCACCACACCTGAATCCAAAACCTCCTTCCTTCCCAGTCTGGCACCTCTCTCCCTCCCCCCTCCTTTAAATGGCTGCTAAGCTTCATCTGTGTCTCAGGCAGCTTCAGTGAAATAAGCAGGCTGCTTCTAGTTCTGCCAGTTCTGCTGGCCTTCACTCAGTCATATCTCATTTTCAAGGAAACAGGAAATTGCTTCAGCGGTGTCAGGACATGGCTGAGGGAAAGCTCCTAGAGATGGCTGAAGCAGCCTGCTTATATTGCTAATGCAGAGCAAGCTTAGAGGCCATCAGAAAGGAGAGAAGGGAATGAAGAGAGAGGTGCTAGACCTTGGCAGTGGTGGTGGGGGGCAGAGAGGGAATGAATGGCTGGACTCAGGAAAGGACTAGGAGGGAGAGAGGTGCTGGACTCTGGGGAGGTGGGGTAATGGAGAGGGAGAGAAGATGCAGGACTCAGGACAAGGAACAGAGATGCAGCGGGGAGATATGCCACACTGGCAGGAGCCAGGGAAAAGAAGGAAGAGGAGAGTAGCCAGGTGCAACAGGTAAACACAGCTTGCAGCAGCTTTTGGTGCCCTCCAATGGAGGTGCCCCCCTCCCCCCATGCATACCATTTTTACCAAATAAATTATCACCCCTGTAAGACAGATGCCTTTGGTGTTGGATTGGAAGTAGCTCTGTCTCATGAAAAGGTTTAATTTATTTGGACTTTTATCTCTCCTTTCCAAAAGGCATAGAGTAAGCCTGGGAAGGGAGATTTAGTAGATTTTACATAGGTAAACACTCAGCTACAAACTTTTATATAGGACCTGCCTTTGAATTTATGTTTTTGTTAGATTTTTGATCAACAGTGATTTCATATGCTTTCAATATTTTGTTGTTCCCTTCCCAGTTGCTTTTCTATATTAAAGTTATACAGTGGCATAATTTAAGCACTGGTGTCTTTTACCTCTTGTAACCCTTTAAAGATACCATGATCTGTTAATAGCATTCACCCCTTTGCTGGAATCAGCAATGGGGGAATTATCAGGAAATTTGTTCTTGGCCTCCATGTCACAGGGAATTCCACATCTGCCTGAAGGTGAAGGCAGTGGAGGGTTGGTGGACTTTGGGGCCTCTTTCCAAGTTTCTGACCTGGCCCTTGTTTAACACTGGCCCAATTTATAGATAATATCTAAGGGATTCAACTCCCCGCTTATTTCTGTATGACCCAATACTGGTGCTCCCAGGAGAATTACTTCTGGCTTTCCCATACCACTAGATATTCCTTTAATGTTTACCATTGACTATGTGCTGTTAAGGCCAGATTCTATATATGGCACCTAAATGTATCTACATTGTAGGTGCTGCTCTGCATGGTTGTCAATCAACCACTACATGTCCTTTACAGAATCAAGTCTGGTAGTGCCTTGGTGTGCTTAGGCATCACTAGGCATCCTAGAAGTAAGCGCAGGTATTTTAGGCCAGGTTTTACTTGGCCTAATTTATTGGCACCTAAACTGGACACCTAGCAATGCCTGTCAACCATGCTTATTCTCCACCCCTAACCACACCTATTTTTCAGGTAGGCAATTGTTAGGTGTCCTAAGAGTTCCACGTGGAACTTTTAAATGGTAATTTTTTAAATTTTTTTTTTTTGATTGACTGAAAACTGGCAAAGTTCATTGCCACACCAATTTTTTTTAAAAAAGTTGCACGCAGATTCCAAAGTTGGGTGTCACTAGGCGTCCTTAATTAGGGCACCTAGCGGTGCCTAATGTAGGCATCCTATACAGAATCCGACCCTTAGTGCATATGAACTGGTAAGGGGTGTGCAGTAAAAAAGAACATTTTGTTTTATTGCTTTGCAGGTTTTTTAAAATTGTGTCTCTTTTTCGTTTTATAAATTTTCATTTTGATTTGGTTTTATAAATTTTTGTTTCAGGGCAATTTTGTTATTTAAGAGGTGGCTGCAGCTGCTGCCCAAACAAAACAAAACATACCCATTCATGGCAATCTACCTCAACCTCATGAACATGAACCCCACCCCATCACATCTTGAACTCCTGATGACAACCTGTACCCCATGAGGAGCATCACCTGACTCACCCCAATACCCCCTGGTACTAGTATCAAGCAATGTATTCCCTCACCGAAAAGGCAGCCAATCCACCCCCTCCCTAAGGACTATACTCCCTGGGAGTATAGCTGGTACTATAATATCAGAGTACGGATGATTTCCCTGTCAATCCCAACCCCACAGTACTGAAGCAAAGCTAGCTGTAGCTCTTAGGCTGGAATATCAGGAACTGGAGCTCTGGAAACAGGAAACACTAAAGTAGAGCTTCCTTCACTATAATTCAGAGTTTCAAATGGGGTTACAGAAGACCCGTTCTGGAATTTCGAGTTTACTCCCAGCAGCGTCTACTGGGAACTATCAAGACTCAAAGTGAACAAAGCCATGGGACCAGACAATCTACACCTCAGGGTGCTTAGAGAGCTCTGTGATGTCCTGGCAGAGCTGTTATCTGTGCTCTTCAATCTTTCTTTGAGAGCTGGAAGAGTCCCCTTGGACTGGAAAACAGCCAATGTAATCCCACTCCATAAAAAGGGCTGCAGGACAGAGGCTGAGAATTACAGACCGGTGAGTCTCACATCCATAGTGAGTAAACTCATGGAAACACTAATTAAGCATAAATTGGATACGATCCTGGACGAGAAGAATCTATGGGATCCCCACCAACATGGATTTACCAAGGGCAGGTCCTGCCAATCCAATCTAATTAGTTTCTTTGAATGGATAACAAGGAAACTGGATGTGGGTGAGTCCCTAGACGTCGTGTACTTGGACTTTAGTAAAGCTTTTGATAGCGTCCCACACCGTAGACTATTGAGCAAGATGAAATCAATGGGACTGGGAGAGACATTAACTACATGGGTCAGTGATTGGCTAAACGGTAGACTTAAGAACATAAGAACATAAGAAACGCCTTCACCGGATCAGACCGAGGTCCATCTAGTCCGGCGATCCGCACACGCGGCGGCCCATTTAGGAACTCCTTTTTGGAGACCCGGATTTACCGTATCCCTCAATATGATATGCAAGAAGGTGTGCATCCAACTTGCGCTTGAATCCCAGTACAGTAGTCTCCTCCACAACCTCCTCCAGGAGTGCATTCCAAGCACCCACCACGCATTGTGTGAAACAGAACTTCCTGACATTTGTCCTGAACCTGCTGCCACTCAGTTTCAGGCTATGACCTCTAGTCCGTGTCACATTGAAAATGTTAGTAATGCTGCTTCTTGGTCTATTTTATCAAATCCTTTTAATATTTTAAAAGTCTCTATCAAATCCCCTCTCAGTCTTCTCTTCTCGAGGGTAAACAGTCCCAGTTTCCTGAGTCGATCTTTGTAGCTCAAATGCTCCATTCCTTTGACAAGTTTTGTGGCTCGCCTCTGCACTTTCTCCAGCAGAGTTATATCCTTCTTAAGGTATGGAGACCAGTGTTGGACACAGTATTCTAAGTGCAGTCTGACCATTGTTCTATAAAGTGGCATTATGACATCTTTCGATCTTCAGAGAGTGGTGGTGAATGGTGCCCCTTCAAAAACGTCAGAGGTGATCAGTGGAGTGCCGCAGGGCTCGGTCTTGGGCCCGATCCTCTTCAACATATTTGTGGGAGATCTGACTCAGGGGCTTCATGGTAAAATCACATTATTCGCTAATGACGCCAAACTATGCAACATACAGTATACCAGACAGTATGACGCAGGACCTACTTCTATTGGAACACTGGTCCTCGACATGGCAGCTAAACTTCAATGCTAGAAAATGTAAGGTCATGCACCTTGGCAGCAGGAATCCATGCAAAACTTACACACTTAATGGTGAGACCTTAGTTAGGACCAAGGCGGAACGTGATTTGGGGGTGATCATTAGCGAAGAAGGCTTCATCAAAGGCAAGACAAATGATGGGTTGTATCTGTAGAAGTTTTATCAGCTGGAAACCCGAAGTTATAATGCCGTTGTACAGATCCATGGTGAGGCCTCATCTGGAATATTGTGTACAATTCTGAAGGCCACATTACCAAAAAGATGTGCTGAGAGTTGAGTCGGTTCAACGAATGGCCACTAGGATGGTCTCGGGACTCAGAGACCTCCCGTATGAGGAAAGGCTGAATAAATTGCAGCTATACTCACTCGAGGAACTTAGAGAGAGAGGAGACATGATAGAAACGTTTAAATATATCACGGGCCGTATTGAGGTGGAGGATGATATCTTCTTTCTTAAAGGTCCCTCGGCCACAAGAGGGTATCTGCTGAAAATCAGGGGTAGGAAATTTCATGGCGACACAAGGAAGTTCTTCTTCACCGAAAGGGTGGTCGATCGTTGGAATGAACTTCCACTTCAGGTGATTCAGGCAAGCAGCGTGCCAGATTTTAAAAGGAAATGGGATACACATGTGGTATCTCTAGGGGGGTAAAAATGGAAATGGGATACACATGTGGTATCTCTAGGGGGGTAAATTCAAGGGGGTGGGGTCATTAGAGTGGGCAGACTTGATGGGCTATGGCCCTTTTCTGCTGTCATCTTCTATGTTTCTATGTTTCTAAAGCCCGTGTTTGGGGGTCATAATCTGGAAGGGCTCTCCATAGGTGCATCATTATTCTGTACCTTGGGGGGGGGGGTTTCCACACAATTTTACTTAGGCAAGATCATTGGGGCACGGCCACAAAAAGACTGATAATCACATCACTAAAGCAAAGATAGATATATAAGCAGGATTGGAATACAAGGATTTGGAGTTTTTATTTATTTATTTTTATTTATTTATTTATTCAATTTTCTATACCGTTCTCCTAGTGGAGCTCAGAACGGTTTACATGGATTTATTCAGGTACTCAAGTATTTTTCCGTCTGTCCCAGTGGGCTCACAGTCTACCTCAGGGGTCTTCAAAGTCCCTCCTTGAGGGCCGCAATCCAGTCGGGTTTTCAGGATTTCCCCAATGAATATGCATTCAAAGCAGTGCATGCACATAGATCTCATGCATATTCATTGGGGGAAATCCTGAAAACCCGAATGGATTGCGGCCCTCAAGGAGAGACTTTGAAGACCCCTGGTCTACCTAATGTATCTGAGGCAATGGGGGGGGGGGAGATTATGTAACTTACCCAGGGTCACAAGAAGCAGCGCAGGTTTGAACTCACAACCTCAGGATGCTGAGGCTGTATCTTTACCCTCTCCACAGCACAGCAATTCTTGGAGCTGGTAAAGGCACTTCCCTCCTAAGAGAAGAATACTGGCTTCTGCAAACAAAATTTCTTATAAAATCCTCCTTTTGACTTTCAACGTTGATCACATCTGTCCAGATTATAGATACCTTACATCCCCTCCAGATCTTTATATTATCCTCTTGTTCCATCATATCTGTTTATCTTCAATATAGTCAGATCAACCATGTAGAATGACCTTCATCTCTATCTTAGATTAGAATAATTGATCACTAGGTTTAAATATGAACTGAAAATCTTCCTGTTCCTGGACATCTTTGGTCATTAACTTACCACTTTGCCCACTGTCACTTTGGGTTATTGGTGCTGGGAACAACTGCTCAATCTGCCTTTCATCTCTCTTGTCTGTACTATAACGTACTGTAGATCCTTTCCGATATATCATCTAAGCCTGACTTGGATGTTTTCTACTAAATGTGCAAAGTCGGACGTGGGAAAATGGCCATTTACAAAAGATCAAACACTGGCCGTTCAAAATTATTTTTATTTGAAAATCACCTACTTGGACATCTTGACCGCCAGAAAGTCTAGGCCGCCAGGATGTCCAATTTTGTTTGCCATTTTTAACAACAAAACCGTCATGAGGTACTTTGTCAAATGTATTTTGAAAATCCAAATACTCAATGTCAACCATACTCCACCAGTGGTTACTGACCTCCTCCCACCGCCCAAACATGTGAATGAAATAGTACATACCTACCTGTATGACAGCTTCAGATGTTTCAAGTTTATTTAAAATTTCTTATACCGCCCAATCAGCCTTCTAGGCAGTGTACAAATTCATAAAAACAGAAAACAAACTTTAACTAAAATACAAGTTTAAGCTGACATTACGTCATCAAACTGTAACTTTTAATGACTTTTAAAGACTTTTAAAAACAAATATAAACAGGAACAAAAGGTAAAAGGTAAAAGGCAAGAACTACAATAGTCAAAGTAAAAGAGAACAATTAAGGAAAAAACAATAGGAGGGGTTGCTATAAATAACGTTAATCTCAATAGTATTTGCACTCAATTGCCCTTAATAGGACAGTTAGCTTTCAAAGGCATCAAGGAAAAGAAATGTCTTTAGCTTCGTCTTAAAGTTATTAAGAATTGATTCTTCGCGTAAATAATTAGGAATACTATTCCAAAGAGAGGGGGCAGTGACAGAGAAGATAGTAGACCTCATTGTATATATAAACTTCAGTGACGGTATAGAGAAAAGGTTATTAGCTGTTGATCTTAAGGTCTTAGAAAGATTATAAGGGGTAAGAAGATTATTGATAAATTCAGGTTGATTGTTTTGTCTGGTCTTAAATGCTAACAGAAGAATTTTGTAAGTGATTCTGTATTTCACTAGCATTGAATAATCTTTACGGCGGTGTTCTGTATTATCTGGAGTCTTCTTATTTCTTTTTTGGTTATGCCTTTATAAAGGGCATTACAATAGTCAATGCACAAAATCACGAGAGAATGAATCAAAATGTTCAAAGATGCAGCATCTAATAGTTTGGATAATGATCTGATCATACGTAGCCGATAAAAGCAAAGTTGGACCACTGTACTGATATGAAGATGATAATTAAATTTATTATCAAAAGTGACTCCAACTAATTTAAGTGAAGGTACGGTTTTAATAGATTGAGACTTGAATTTAAGAGGGGTCTGCATAGAAAGTCCTTCCTTGTTGGAAAAAAATCATTACTTTGGATTTTTCAATGTTCAACGAGAGCATATGCAAGTCCAACCAGGAGTTAATCTTTTCCAATTTTTGGTTTATGAACTGTATTTCTGGTTGATTATTTAGATCTATCGGGTGAATTAGTTGGACATCATCTGCATAAGCAAACATTGTAAATCCGATAGATTGCCCTAATGTTAAAAGGGGGGCCAAAAAAATATTGAAAAGTAAGGCAGATAAGATAGAACCCTGGGGGATCCCATAATCAGTTGTAAATGAGTCAGACGATGTAAAATTAAATACTCCATTGGAAGAACAATCTGTAAAAAAAGATGAAAACCAGTCCAAGACCTGGTCTTTGATTCTGATTTCATGCAGACGGAGCTTATGATCTATCGTGTCAAATGCCGATGATAGATCTAGAGAGATAAGTAAGACGAACTGGTGATGGTCGAGGTGATAAAGAATTTTTGTAGTCAACCCAATAAGTGAAAGTTCTGTGGAATGATGTTGACGGAATCCGGTTTGGTTTGGATGGAGCACTTTTGTTTGTTCCACAAAATCTGAGATTTGGCAAAAAACTATCTTTTCTGTAAGTTTTGCCAAGAAAGGAATGTTTTAAATAGGCCAATAGTTTGAAGCCTCTTGTGAACAAATTGTATAGTATTTAATTATGGGATGAATAATTGCTTCTTTCCATACTTTTGGAAGAGTTCCTGTACAAATCAGATTTAAAATATTGGGTCCAAAAAATAAAAAAAACGTTTTAGAAAAATTGGTGGAATGGTCTCTGAGTTGGAACCTTTTATGTTTAATGTATTTAAAATTCTCTGTAGTTCTTGGAGAGTGGGTAGGGTAAATTTTGAACATTTAGAGAGAGGGAGATGTTATGGCCAGTCCTAGTAGAGCAGCACACAGGCCTATGGAGTAGCCTGGTAATCAGTGCAGTGAACTACAGAGAGGGGTACCCAAGCCCAAATCCCACTCTAATGAATAATAACATAATATTTGCCAAACTGGGACAGGCTGAAGGTCCATCAAGTCCAGTATCCTGTTTCTAAGAGTGGCCAACCCAGGTCCCAAGTACCTAGCTAGATCCTAAAACAGATGTTATGCAGCTTATCCTAGGAATAGGCAGTGGATTTCCCTAAGCCTATGGACTTCTCTTTTAGGAAATTAGAAAAACCTTTTAAAACCCTGCTAAACTAACTGATTTCACCACGTTCTTCGGCAACAAATTCCAGAGTTTAATTACACGTTGTGTGAAGAAATATTTTTTCTGGTTTGTTTTAAATCTACTACTTAGCAGTTTCATTGCATGCGCCCTAGTCCTAGTATTGTTGGAAAGAGTAAACACTTGTGGTGGAAAATGTAAGCCCACCAATATCCACCCAAATCCTACTATACCATCATATAGGTGACACCTACAGGCATAAAGGCTATTGGTGTGTACAGTACAGTTTGGTACAGTAGGTTTTGGAGGATTTACCATACACTGTAAGGGGGTTATGACAAGATATGTACCTGGGCCTTTTTATATAAAGGTTACCGCAGGGTCCTCTCTGCTCTGCTGGGATGTCCACTAAAAATGCTGGCCCCTTCTACATCACACTGTCTTGTTTTGTGTGTTTTTCTTTTGGACATGTTTTTTTTTTTTCAGAAAATGGTTCAAAAAGATAGATGTTTTGCAGATGGGTATGTTTGGTACTGGATTTTTGTTTTTGTGTGTCTTCTGCAAAACGTCCAAACTTGGATTTGGACGTCATATCGAAAATCACCCTCCACACCACTTAGCAGCAGCACCACTGTGCAATGGGTGGTATCAGTGGCATAGTAAGGAGGGATGGGGGGAAGTTCACCCTGGGTATCGTCTTAGTAGGGGTACCAGCACCCATTCTCCTATCTGACCGCCCACTCCTTCTCCACCCCCACCACCACTACCATGTGTGCGCATCCCTTCCCCTGTATCTCTTTAATGTTCGCAGTGTGAGCAGCAACCCCATCCTGCTGTTTGTGCCAGCTTTTCCTCTGACATCACTTCCTGGACCCTTGCCTAGGAAGTGATATCAGAGAAAGAGCCTATGCTGGCACGAGCAGCAGGTTGGGGTTGCTGTTCTCACCAGGAACGTTAAAGAGGTATGGAAGAAGGGAAGGGGCACACAGACAAAGCATGAGGGGATGGGAAAGGAGTGGATGGGGGTGGGGATCGGGGTGGGGTGGAGAAGAACATGGTACCTCTCACCCTCACTATGCTACTGGGTGGTACATCAAGCGCCTGTAAATAAATAGACGGCTTTCTCTAACTGTGGTTATTAATTGTTTTTAATAATTCTGTATTAAGGAAATTTTGTGGGGGAGACATTTGTTTACTGCATGTTTGTGTTTGAAATTGTGGATGTAAATGTTTTTGCACATTGCTTAGATTTAAGTAATTCATACATTTTAAAAAATAAATAAATGCAAAAAAAATAATTTCATGTAAAGAAATCAGGTAGAACACTTGATATTAAAAATCCAGAAAAATCACCCCGATTTGTTTTGTGTTTCCCTAAAATAACTCCCATCTGGTTCTTACCTATCACCATCTCACTAAACTGCTCATTTGGACCTGGGGTTTCAAGGAGTCAGTGAGAGGGTGATAGATTTTTGACTCTGAATGTGGTAGTAAAGACAGAAAAAAGCAGAGGTTTAGAGTAGCTCCTTGATTGGCTCCTCTTGTGTGTTCAGTTTTACAGAATTCAACACGTAGGGCTCCTTTTACAAAGGTGCGCTAGCGTTTTTAGCACACGCACCGGATTAGCGTGCACTATAGCGCAAGCTAGCCAAAAAATTACCGCCTGCTTAAAAGAAGGCAATAGCGGCTAGCGCACATGGCATTTTAGCACGCGCTAAAACCGCTAGCGCACCTTTGTAAAAGGAGCCCTTAGATATGTATTTTGCTGGCACTTACATGTGAGTTGCAAAATTTGGCACTTACATGTGGAACGCCTTACATGAAGCCACTCTTTCTTTTTGGCATTTGTCTGTTTTGTAAAATGGCTGTTCCCATTGTATGTGCTGGCAAATACTGTGCACTCCTGCACACTTATACTATTTTACAAAAAGCTTCATGTTCAGTGAGCCTTTTGAATAATATACAGAAAATTTAGAATGTTCTAACTTGGAAATTCCTTTTCTGTTTGCAAAATGGATTTATAGCCTATCAGTTTCTGCTTTCTTCCTATGTTCTTACAATATCTTTTTCTAAAACACTAACAGATTCCATTCAACAATACAAAGCCAATGGACCCTCTTCTGATGGTTCCAGGAAATATGTCCGAGAGATTAAAAAAGATGCTCGGAAGACTCTACGTGAAACCGAGGCCATTTCTTCACTGGAATCGAACAAAGATCTTTGGGTGACAAATAGTAAACGTGACATTTATGATGTAACTTTTGAGGACTGCTGTGAAAAAGGTTGTACTGTAGAAGAACTCTTGACTTTTTGTCCTTATTAAGGAGCACAGAACATGACCATAAACAGCAAACAGGAACCTTATCATAGCTCATTTGACTTGGCCAAATATGTGTACTTCTCCATTTATTCTGTGCATTTGATTTTTAATTTTATTTCTGCTGATCCCCAGGGTGAATATTTAACATAACCGTGTCAAAATATGTTTGAACCCTATTGGAAATTTTCATAAAGACCTTTAAGAATCTGATGATTTATTGCTGTATTTCTTTAAGGTGACCTGTCAATATGAAGCAACAAAATTTGTATTTGATGATAATACCAGAGAGAGGCAACATTTCCCCATATATTGAATTATAGCATTTCTGAATCTCTCAAGTCTTGTAGTGCTATCTGAACCCCTTCTTAAAGCTAAAAGACTTATGGAGGGGGTTAAATTGACATGTGGATGACACAGGTGGCTTGGGTGTGCAATAGAAAAAGAGTGTGCATATACATATATGTGGTATGAATAGGCAGGCATGCACACGAAAGGAGACTAAAGGAGTTGTAGTTCTGTGTGCTTAGGCAGACAGAGGTATTGTGGGGGATATATAGGACTCAAGTACATGGGTGTACGAGAGACAGAGTTTGTACAGATTTTTAAAAAATAATTATATATCACTTGCAAGACCAAAAGTTATCAAAGAAGTGTACATTCAGATACAGTAGTTTTTATGTCCTGGAGGGCTCACAATTTTTTTTTACCTGATGCAAAGGAAGGTTAATTGATTTTCTCAAGATCAACAGGATCTGCACTAGAATTCTCAACCAGGTTTCTCAGCCTGCTGCTCCAGCCAGTGGCTTAGTAAAGGGGAGGCGGGGGGCAGTCTGCCCCAGGTGACATGTTGGGGGGAGGCACCAGCACCCCTCCTCCTCTCCCACTCTTCCCCTCACCACACATGCGCCCCCTTCCCTTCCCCCGTACATACAACTCTTACATCCCCTAGATACTGAAAATCCAAATGACATCACTGCAATAAACTCCAAACTCAAACAGATTACTCAGTGGAAGACCGACAACATGCTAGCTTTAAACATCCCCAAAACAAAAATGATATTATTTCCATGGAAAGATGGTCTCTCTTTAACAAGACCGATAAAACTAAACAATTCCATTCTTGAAACATTAAAAAAAAACAAAAGACATCAAAATCTTAGGAGTGGTGATAGACCAAAAATTTTATTACCATGATCAAATCAACTCAGTTCAGTTGTCAGAAATTGGGTTTATTTTTTTAAAATTATGGATGATTAGGTCACTTTCAAAAGTCTTACAACCATCAACTTTAAATGACCTAATTCACTCCCTTGTTATTTTTAAAAAATGCTCACTGGTTACCAATTTTGTACATAATCACTTCCAAAATAGCCCTCCTTTTTTTTTTTAGTTCAAAATTTTTATTAAGATTTTAGAAGAACAAAAATAACAATTCTGAAGCTTGAATACAGCAAAAGTACATAAAAACTAGTAAATATAGAAATAACCCAGTAATGTACAATTCATCATAATAACAAAGTCAAAACTGATAAAGCCCTGAAAAGAGCATAAGAATATGAGGTGAAGGAAGCATGAAGGGCAGGAGAAGAAAAAGAAAAAAAGAAAAAGAAAAAACAAAAGTGTTCTACAGAGCAAGTATATCATCTCATAACAGTATAGGACAATACGTGACAAGAGTGGTCAAATCAAACTGAGTGCATGTAATGATCCAAAAATTTCCACGGAGAAGGGTGGTTAAAAGAAGAAATAGAGAAAGTGGATATACAACGTTTTTCATAAGCATAAGATTCAAATTTATGATACATACATAAAGAGGCTAACTTCCAATTCTTCAGGATGTGCATGAGAGCTACCACAAACATTGTGTCAATCAGTTTTGGGGGGCAGGGAGTGTTGGCAAAGCTAGGATGTTGAGATCTGACAATTATCATATCAAACACCAGTTCTGAAGAGCAGGAAGTAATGCATTGAATTGTAGACCAGATTCTAGTCCAAAACTGGGAGACCGGTTTACACCAAAATAGCATATGATCAAGGGTGCTATCATTTTCCAAACAATGCCAACATTTGGAGTCTGATTTAAGGGTCGCTTTCCACATACGGAAGGGAGTCCAAATGGCATGCCAGGTAAGAAAGAACATGGATTGAGATATTCTTGATGATAATAGGGGTCAATTTGTGGCAGACCAAAAAAGGTCCCAGTCAATATCTTGTAATGACGTGGAGAGCATGAATTCCCAATATTTCATCAACTGAAAGGAGAAGGTAAAGTGATGATCGCGTAGGATGTGATAAAAAGTTGAGATAGCTTTACCACCCACCAGTACACAAACACACCATCGATGAACTGAGTTGTGGGATGTAGCATCATCTGTAGTGAGGGAGAGTTCAGCTATAGTCGAAGTCAACAAAGACCATTGAGAAAAACAATTACATAAGGTGGGATATGAGGAGCAGAAGTCAGAGAAGGGTATGAGCGAGTCAGAAGCTCTCAGTTGAGCTACTGACCAGACACCCGCAGACTGCCATCTCCTCCAGAAGAAAGGTTTATTTTTATATTTGAGTTTAGGATTCTGCCACAAAGACATATCTAGTCGAGTAAACATTGAGACATCAGCAGTATCATCTAGAGTACGCAGAGGTAGCTGTGTTGCACTCAGTAGGGAATATAACTTTAAACGCCTGGGTAAGATCATTGTGCAAAGAATAGAGAGCGGATATGGAGAGCAGATGAAGCTCTCCATTTCCAACCAAGGGGGAGGATTAGAAGGAAAAGGATTATGAAGCCAGTAAGCGCCATAGTGAGCTAGAGAGGCAATATGATAAAAATTAAAATCAGGGAGATTCATACATCCACACAGTTTAGAAGCTTTCAACTTGCTCAATGCAATACAAGGTTTCCTATCCTTCCAAATGAATTTGGATAATGAGGTATCAATCCAACGAAAGAGAGATTTAGTGCAGCATGAGGGAAGCATGGATAATATGTAAGTGAGTTGAGGCGCAAGTGACATCTTGATAGAGGCAATTCTGCCCCACCAAGTCAAATAAAGCGGAGACCATTGTGTAGTTGTTTGTGAAACCAATTTTTTAATCCTAGAGACATTAAGATCCATCACAAGTGAAGAATTTTTGTGAATTAAGATACCCAAGTATTTAATAGGTTCAAATGTCTATTGAAACGGGAAATGAGACAAATCGGAGGAAAAAATTAAATCATTTAATGGAAATTAGTTGGATTTTTCCCAATTAACAAGATATCCTGAGAACAGGGAGTACGTTTTGACTAAAGAAATGAGGTGTGGTATGGAGGCGTAGGGATTTCTAAGGAAGAGGAGAATATCATCAGCATAAGCTGCAAGCTTAATTTGTCTGCATGAAGTTTGGATGCCCTGAATGTCTACGTTTTGTCGTATTGACGCAAGTAAGGGTTCCAGAGCTAGATTAAATAGCAGAGGTGAGAGGGGACAACTTGCCGAGTTCCTCTATGAAGGTGGAACCGGATGGATAGGGAGTTATTGATCAAAATACGAGAGGAGGGTTGCCAATATAGTGTCTTGACCCAGTTAAGGAAATATGGCCCAAAATTGTACCATTGGAGAACACGAAATAAGAAAGGCCATTCTACACGATCAAATGCCTTCTCTGCATCAATCGCTAGGCCCACAACTGGATCTCGTAATGCTTTGGCGTGAGTATTAATATAATGGAAAAGACGTAGATTGTCCCCAATGTATCGATTTTTAATGAAGCCCACCTGGTCTGCATGTATAAGAGTAGGGATTACTTTGTTAAGTCTTACAGACAAGACCTTGGCTAGAATCTTATAATCTAAGTTCAATAGGGAGATTGGTCGATAGTTTTTAACATAAGTGGGATCCCTCTCAGGTTTAGGGGAGACGACTATCGTGGCATCAGTGAAATTATATTGCCTATCAGGAGAATTATGCAGAAAATTATAATATGTGAGTAGATGAGGAGTCAGAATATCATGGAATTTTTTAAAGAATTCATTGGTAAACCCATCGGGGCCTGGTGCTTTATTATTAGCCAAGGAAGAGATGGCTAGTGATATCTCCGAGGTAGAAATGGGGGTATCTAATTCAGATTTAATAGATTCACCCAGAGAGTTATGATCAATATTGGCCAAAAAGGAGTCAATGGATAGATCAGACTCTGAAGATTCAGAGGTATAAAGTTTAGTATTAAAACGTTCAAATTCTGCGGAGATCATATTTTTGCTGGTGACGATACTACCAGAGGAGTTATGAACCGCTGGTATATGAAGTTTTTTCGACTTATGTTTAAGATAATTAGCTAGGGGTTTCCCCGTGATATTATCTCCCATATAATGATCCGAGGATTGAACAAATAAGTCATTTCTGGCTTTTAAGGAAACGAGGATATTGTAGTCATATTTAAGTTTCAATAATTGTTGATATAGTGAAGAATCATGAAGATGAGTAGACATGTGCTGGGATTCCAAAATTTTGATGGAGTGTTCTAAATATTTCTCTTTTTGAAGTTGCAATTTTTTCTTCCATGCAGACAATTTAATAATTTCTCCTCTAAGGGAGGCTTTATACGCTTACCAAACTATAGCTGGGCATACATCTGTGTCAGCTGTATTGAATTCAAAAAATTCAGTTGTGAAAGTTCGTAATTTAGCTACAATTTCATCATCTAAAAGAAGGTGATTGTTAAGTCGCCAAGAAGGAGTAGTGGGAGTGGTTGGAGAAATGTTGAGATGTAAGGAAATGGCCGCATGATCAGTGAGAGTTATGGGATGAATGATGGATTCAGTTAAGGAGTGTGTCAGCGAAGATGAGACAAGAAAATAATCTACTCTAGAGTAGGTGTTGTGTGGGTGTGAAAAGTGAGAATACTCCCTGTCCTTAGGGTGCAGAATACGCCAGGGGTCTATAAGGGAATAATTGGTCTTGAGATTGAGTAGTTCTTGGTAAGATTTAGATTTGGAAGGTTTGCAAGTGGAGGATCTATCCATAAAAAGATCCTGAAGTTGATTAAAGTCACCTCCCATAATGATTGAGCAAGTTGAATATGGCAATAATAGAGTTTGAAGGTCTCTGAAGAATTCCGGGTGGTCTAAAACTGGGGCATAGACATTGAGAAAAATAAATTCCGAAGAGTGCAACACAGCGTGAATGAGACACCACCTTCCATCTAGGTCAGTAGTGTGAGACAAAATAGTCAATGGTACTGTATTACGAATAAGAATGGAAACTCCATTCTTTTTATGGGGAGCGGCCGAGGAGAAATAGTGGGAAGAATAACCTTTAACAGTAAATTTGGTAGCTGATGTAGAGAGAAGATGAGTCTCTTGCAAGAATATAATATCTGGGTGTTTGCCAGTAAGATAATGCTCAATTTTCTTTCTTTTGATGGGGTGATTGAGCCCATTCACATTGTAGGATAGAATATGCAAATCAGCCATGTGTAATTATAGAAGAAAATGGAACACTGTAAACCACAGAATCATTCAGTAAAAAATTAAGAAAGGACGTGAATGAATATTGACCACTCTGAGAAAGAAAGAGGAAGTATGGAAAGCAAGAACAAAGAAGAGATATACCAAGAAAAACAGCACATGAGAAGGCATTAAACACAGCCATAACACGTGCAAGGTATACAACAGTGTGTGGGTGTTCCTGATGGAACAAGTGAGGAGCACCAGGGGCAATCCAGGAAAAGCCACCACTCAGACATAAAAAGTTGAGAACTGAATAGGAGAAAACAGGTGAATGCATCAGCAAGAGCCATGTCATTTACAGAGCAATGAAAGCAAACTGAAATCAATAGTCATTGCATTTTTAGGGAGTCCAGGAATGCACTGAGGTCCTCCGGATCCATATAGGTAGTGGTACGGTTGTTGTAGGTTACCTTCATTTTTGCAGGATAAAGAAGGCCATATTTGGCGCCAATATCTTTAAGGCCTTGTCTGTGAGTAAGAAACGCTTTTCTCTTGAGTGCAGTAGATTTTGCCAGATCTGGGACAATATAGAATCGTTTGCCCTGATGAAGAAGGTGCGGGTGCGACTTTGCAGCTGTGATGAGTTGGAGGGCATGTTGGAATCGTAGCATTTTTGCTACTATAGGTCGCGGCGTCTTGATGTGAGCAGCAGGTTTGGAAGGAACACGATGCACACGTTCTATCTCCAACAGCACATCGAAGGAGAGGCCCAAACTTTTAGGTAGGAATTCAAGTAGGAAAGCAGCCCTATCAGGACCCTCTGATAATTCTGGTAAGCCGATGATTCTAATATTCGATCGGTGGCTGCGATTGGAGAGGTCTTCCAGGTCGCGTTGTAAGATTGAGAGGAGTTTATCATGTTTGTCCACCAGCTGAAATTTTGCCTGTGCCGTTATAGACTGAACCTCGAGTGCATCGATCCGATGACGGGCATCCACAAACTGGGAGTTGAGAGTCTCAATTTCCTCCCGAATAAGTTTGGTTTCTGCAGCCTGTGTTTGCACTAGTGATTTGACCGCTCTAATCTCTTTTAATAAGATGTCTAGATGCGGATCTTCCGATTTAGACGCCATTTTGTCTGGCGATCCCGGGTCTGTCTTCAGCCGTTTGCCGCTCGTGGGAGCATTAAGAGGCACTTCGCCTTTAATAGGTTTCGGCGGAGCAGGGCCGCCATCAGAAATTTCTGGGCCCCTTACTGAGCAATCCTATTGGGCCCCCCACGCACCCCTTCCCTCCCCCCGACGCACCCCCCCCTTCTTCCATGGGCCGAATACACACATACTTTTCTGCTAATGCTCCACCTAAGCAAGTCCCTTAAAATCTTCTCACGTCCATTGGGTGATTTGGCATAGAGGAGATATTCATAAAAAGAACGTCCGTCAAGATCTTTACTCATAGACTGTGCCATTTGCTTTAAATCATCTTCCATCATTAATCCAAATTGCACAATTCTTTCTCTGTCTTTGTCCTGAATGACATCTGGCCACATTGCTGGATCCTTCCAGTCAACAAATTTATGAGCAGGCACGGAGAACGCATTTTTAAACAAATGTAGTTTATCCTTGTACTCCTTATGTAATTTTAATCATCTATGGATATGTTTGTATGTTTATTGTTCAAATGGTTTTATTTATTTCCCCAAATTTATTTTTGTTATACGCATTGAAAATATTTGATATTGCGTTTAAATCAAAATCTCAATAAACTTGAAACTTGAAACGAGTGCCCGTGAGATTGTGGGAGGGTTAAATACTCAAAACTTAGAAGAATAACAATTTACTTAAAGTTTTTGCTACGCCAGCTTTCTGGTATCTTTACATACAGTGGCATACGTAGCATATGTAACACCCGGGGCCCATCATTTTTTGGCACCCCCCCATCTGTAAGAAAAACATGATTTTTAGTAACAAACCACACGTCACACATGAGTACCTAGGAAAAGGTAGCATCTTACATATTGCAGTGAGCAGTACATCAATACACCCATTGTAAAACTAAACGAGCCAGACCAGCACAGATCAATCCTACACCGTCAATCCTAACAGAAAACCATGTCTTTCAAACACACAGAACACAGAAAACACTTTCGCCTAGTATGGAATATGTCATCACAAACTAACCCCTCACTCTTTTACAAAACTGTAGTGTGGATTTTAGCCACGGTGGTAACAGCCCTGACGCTCATAGAATTCTGAGCATCAGAGCTGCTACCACCACGGCTGGCGCTAAAAAACGCTCCACAGTTTTGTAAAAGGGGTGATAAAATAGAAATACACAGTTTCAACGTTCTAGCTCAGAGGTGCCCAAACTTTTTGAGCTTGTGAGCTACTTTAAAATGACCAAGTCAAAATGATCTACCAACAATAAAATAAAAAACACAAAGCACACTATATGCTGAGAAAATGTTAATTATCATTCCTATTCTGGGTTTTTTTCAAAGAAGTCAAGGCAGATGACTCTATGCATTGTCACCTCAGTAACAACCATACAAAAATAAACAAATATACCCTCCATCCTTTTTATTAAACCACAATAGCAGTTTTTAGCGCAGGGAGCTGCGCTGAATGCCCAGCGCTGCTCTTGACGCTCATAGGCTCCCTGCGCTAAAAACCACTATTGCGGTTTAGTAAAAGGGGACCATATTGTAAAATATAGATAGCAGATATAAATTTAGAACTGTGTATAGTAAGTGAAGGGAAGTTTTCATCTCTGGGAATTTACCCAGTTAACTATTAAGTTATTTGGGCAAATTCCTTTGAAAACTGTGGTAATACTGCCTCCACTTTGCTAAATTTAAAATAAAATCATTTTTCCTACCTTGTCTGGTGATTTCATGAGTCTCTGGTTGCACTTTCTTCTTCTGACTGTGCATCCAATCTTTCTTCCCTTCTTTCAGCCTGTATGCTTCCTCTCCTCCACACCTCATTCCCTCCCCCAACTTTTTCTTCCTCTCTTCATGCCCCCTTTCTTTTTTTCTGTTTCTCTTCTTTCCTTCTGTTTCCCTGCCTGCCCCCTTTCTTTCTTTCTCCCTGCCGTTCCCCAAGCCACTGCCACTGCCACTGCCGCTGCCATCGGGGAACAGGACCCACCAATGGATAACAGGCCCCCAAAGCCGACGCCGACGCATGCTCTCCCTGCTTCGGGCCGATCAGTCTTCCTCTCCCCGACGTCAATTCTGCCGTCGGAGAGTAAGTTCCGCCCAGCCAGACAGCGATTGGCTGGCCCGAACTTCCTCTCCGACTGCAGAATTGACGTCGGGGAGAGGAAGACTGATCGGCCCGATAGATCGCCAAGACAAAGTGAGTCCTGGGTGATCGACTCACTTTGCCTTGGCGAGCTATTGGCGCCCCTGCCTTAGAACACTGCCTAGGACCCTGGGGGAGCCCGGGCCCCCTGTCAGTTCCAGGCCCCTGAATTCAGGACTGGTAGTACTGCCCTGATGGCGGCCCTGTGGCTGAGTCATGGCCGGGTGTTAATGATAGTGAAGAATTAGTAAAAGTTGATATCAGTCACCTGAATTCCCCTCGGAATCTTTTATTGTAAAGTCGAGTGGAGGAGCGATTACCCCATGCGTCTGATCATCGCTCCAGTCAGGCTCCGCCCCCCCCCCCCCAAATAGCCCTCCTAACCGTTAAAATTCAACAGTCAAATCTGCCAGCATTCCTGGAAGCTTCTTATCCCTCACACAATTCCGAGGACACTCAGATGCACAAATTCCTTTTATCCATTCCTTCATTAAAAATGATAAATACAAGGTGTACTGAAATGTTTTCAATTACCGCTCCTCAAATGTGGAATTATTTGCCACTTTATTTTAGGGAAGAAACTATACTGGAGAGATTCGAAGGGTCCCTCAAAAGCTTTCTCTATATAGATGCCTTTGAAAAATAACAAAAATAATTTGATAGATCAGTCCACTTCCTTAGAATCTTTGTCCTGCTAAGAACAAATGCAGTCACATTTTTGACTGCTCCTAATCCCTTCCCTGATGTTCTTCCCCATTTATGTGCTTTTCTAGAAAATTGTAGTTCTTCCTTTTTTATCCTCCCCAATAAGTTTGACTCTGGATATTGTCCGTCATCTATATGTTTTAAGATGTCTATTTTTACATTGTAAATCGCTTAGAAATTTCTTATAAGTGTTTTTATCAAATTTTAATAAAACTTGAAATTTGTTCGCCACAAGCAACAACTTTAACGTGCTCCTCGCAATTGTGTCATCTCTCTTGCTGACATCACTTCCGGATACCGCACATAGAAAGTGACATCAGCAGGAGAGACGATGGGGTTGCAAGGAGCATGTTAAAGTTCTTGTTGCTTATGGCAGTGAACTACTAGAAGTACAGGGAAAGAAAGGAGAGACATGGATGCAGCAGGGGGGATTGGGGAAGAGACAAAGGCGACGAGGGGTGCCACCTTCCGGCGCCGCTCACCCTCGCAATGCCACTGGTTCCAGCCATTAAGCTCTTCCTCCACTCCTTTTATATATGTATTATGAGGGGCCTGTGACAGAGTGTATGAAACCCTGCCACTTCCCCTGCTTGACAATGCTGCGCAGATTCAGAATAAACCTCAGGAAAACCCAGCACTCTCCTGGCTAAATTGTCTCACAACCACAGCAGCAGTGAGAAAGAGGTTTCCTTAGGAAGGGGGGAGGGGAGAAAAGTAGGAAACCAGGAAGTGACTCAGGGGAACTTAAAAGGCCGAGCCAGACCCAGGAGGAGAGGTGTGCTAGAGGGAACCTAGGAGCTAGAGAAGCTGCTTGAAAGGGCTTGGCACTAGTGCTGCCTGATTCACGATTAGAATCGATTCACCGATTCACTTCGGGTGAATCGATTCGAATCGGTTCGTTGTTTTTTTAAAAAAACAATCGGCCTGGCCGATTCGGTGAACAGCCCTCCTCCTTTCAGGGTGAAAGCGAAACTAATCTAAAAAGCCAAGGTTAAAAACAAAGAGACAGACAAAAGGCAGTTAAAAATGTTTGAAAATTTGGGATAAAAATTAAATATATAAGGACTTACGTGTTGGTAAAAGTAAGACAAAAACTGTAGAAAAACTGAAGAACCTTGGTGAAATACGTGGCAAAAAAGGGAGCATTTAAAAAGGCAAAGAGATGACGTCAAGTGAGGAAAGCAGCAACAAACTTTATTTGACAGACACAAGGAGCAAAAGCAAGGACTGGTATAAAGGGTTACGTACTGAAAAAGGGGGTATGGAGTTTGAAGATAAAGAATGAAATGTTTTGAGTCTGGTTATTTTCCGGTGCCTACATTCAAGACAGGTACCATAGATTCCATGTTTTATTTTATTCGACACATTTCCCTTCCCCCTGCCAGCATTTTTGTTTTGTTTTGTTTTCTGCTGTTTCATGTAGACTGCTTTGCTGCTCCTTGCTTTCAGTTTTGATTTTGATTTTTAAATTATACTTTGTTCACATATGAGTTCCGCTTTATGTCTTCAGTTATGACCCTCAGAACGTGTTACAACTTTACATGCCCATTATGTTTAAATTGTCCACTCATTAGCATAACTTTGGCTGTAATTGTATGTTTTGACCACATTTCCTTTCACTGACCATATTTTCTTTTTCATCTGATGTATTTTACAGGTTTGCCCTTCCACACTGTTCATTTTCAGACTTTTCTGCTTCGGTATGTTTATTATGGCTGTTAGCATTTTTTCCGCATAAGCATTACTACTACAATATCTCTCTTGAATTGTGTTCATTATACGTATTGTTTGTCCTTGCCATGCATTCAACTGTGATTATAGTAGGTTGCCATTCACCCTACTATATACATAGCAGGTACTATCTTTTATTTTATTCTGTTACTGCTTTGATGCCTCGATTTAGCAATGCATTAGATTATTTTTCACGATGGTTTAATTCCTTTTAGATGTTATGTCATTTTCCTCTTAGTTTTATGCCTTGTTGAGCATTTCACTTTATGTTTTACTAACGTAATTTCTATTACCCCTCAATATGTTTGCTTAATTGTTTTATGATGACTTTATAATTGTTTTTTATGGCCTTTTCTCCATACTTGCTTTATTTATTTTTCTAAACTGTGGTGTACAAAATTGTTTTTTATTGCTCTATGTCTCAATTGCTTATATACAGTATATTGCCTTTGCTTTTCAATTGCTCCACATTATTTGCTTATTGCCCCATCATACTATAATTGCTTTTCTATTGCTCTTTAAGTGCTTTGTATGACTTTTTGGTACACTATGCTTATTTGTTCTTAATTGCCTTGGTTTGCTTCATATTGAATATACATATACTTTTTTATCCATACCTAAACCACCTCGGTAGATTTTATTGATTTACATGTGTTCATTCATGTTTTTGGATTAAGAGCTAAATTACCGTACATTTTTCTTTCATTGCATGGCTTCGATTACATTATGTACTCTTGCTGCTTGCTCGTGTTCAGTTTATAATGTGATTCCTATACACTTTAATTTTTTTAATTATGTTTTGAATTATGCTGTTTGTTTATTTTCAGCTTATAACTTTGTTCTTATCCATATCGTTTACATTTATATACATGTTTTTTATGATGTTTTTTTAAATTATGTCTTTAATTATGTTTATTTTGTTTTAACATGGTCCTTTAGACTCTTGATAAAGGCACATGCACCGAAACACTGCCAGTGTCGAGTCTTTGAGCTATTGTGACAAATTCACCAATAAAGTGACTTTTTGAACTATATACCCATGGCTGAATTCCTGACATCTTAGCCTCATGACTCATCATTGAGGCCAGTCCTTGGCTTCTGATTCAGTATGAAATAACCCCACCAGGATGTTTGAAACAAAACACCCAATTGGGCAGGAAATTCGAATTGAATTGAATCAAAAAATCGATTCAATAGGCTGAATCGAATCGAATCAAAATTTTTTTTTCCTGGAATCAGGCAGCACTACTTGGCACTGACAGAGTTTGTAGGAGGTAAGACACCTGCCTTTGTTCTAGTGCCTTCTAAGACCTGGGGCATAATGCTGCCTAACTGTTCCCTGCATATAGAATAAAGACTGTTTGGGGTGCGGCACGCCCTATGGAGAAGGGGACTTCTCTTTGAGAAAAACTGGGGAGAGGCCTAACTGTTTTATTTGAAGAACACAAACTTATAGGAGCCTGTGAGGAAACAGGCTCTGCACCACTGTTGAATAAAAGAGTATTTTTTCTTGAATGCACAGAGTGCGGTCTGTTTGTCTGGCTAAGCAACCCTTCTCCTGAGCAAGCTGCCCACTCAATCACAGCGCCGTTGAAAAGTTCTGAGCCCAACCAACAAAATAGGGGCAGACTCCATTGATGGCTATACATTTAGTCTAACGATTTTCCACTTTTTTCATTCTGTATTTTTCCGATGGAATGAAAAAACACCCACCAAACCCCCCAAGCCCTACTCTGCTACCATATAGGTGCCACCTGCAACCATAAGGGCTATTGGGGTGGTAGACAGGTGGGTATAGTAGGTTTGGGGAATTCATTATAATCTATAAGGGAGTTCTGGTGAGATGTTTATCTGGCACCCTTTTTGTGAAGTTCAGAGCAGTACCCTGTAAAGTGCCCCACTGCTCTGTTGCCATGTCTGGGTAGTCAGTCCATTACAAGATTGGCCCCTCCCACATCCAAATGGTCTTGTTCTGGGCGTTTAGGACATGGATGAAATTTTGATTGAAAATGTTCTATAAAGATAGATTACTGGCGGTCTGGACAAATAATAGCCTGGACGTCCAGAAAGACGATTTTCAGAAAAAATAAGTATTTTAGACGTATTTTTAGACAAAATTTTGGCTGAAAACGTTCTATAAAGATAGATTACTGGCAGTCTGGACAAATAATAGCCTGGATGTCCAGAAAGACGATTTTCAGAAAAAAAAAGTATTTTAGACATATTTTTAGTCAAAATTTTGGCTGAAAATGTTCTATAAAGATAGATTACTGGCGGTCTGGACAAATAATAGCCTGGACGTCCAGAAAGACAATTTTCAGAAAAAAAAGTATTTTAGACGTATTTTTTTGAGTAAAATCAGATAAAGAAAAATCTGAACCTTGGTCCAACCCCTGCGGCATACCACAAGGATCCCCACTATCCCCTACTCTCTTCAACCTATACACTGCCTCTCTCGGAACATACCTGGATAACCTAGGCATAACCACCTATAGTTACGCAGATGACATTACCATTCTCATACCTTTTGATCAGCCAAAGACTACCATGACAAACACACTACACCGAACACTAGAAACAGTAGCGACCTGGATGAAAGATCACAAACTGAAACTCAACCCAGACAAAACTAAATTCATCCTCCTCGAAAATGACAAAGTCCCAACCATAACCAATATTGAAATCAAATCAATCAACTATCCCATCCAAACCACCATAAAACTACTAGGAATGACTATAGACAGATGCTGTTTCATGCAACTACAAATAAATAAAACAATACAGAAATCCTTCGCACTTATGAGAAACCTAAATCCGGAAATTCTTCGAAAGAACACAATTCCAGCTTATAGTACAATCCCTAACCCTAGGTCTACTAGATTACTGCAATATCCTCTACCCCCCCCTGCCCTGCTACTATGACCAAACAACTAGAAACTATCTAAAATACAGCCCTGAGACTCATCTACTCACTAAGGAAACACGACTATATTACAGAAGCATACATCAACTTATACTGGCTACCAATCCAAGAAAGAATACTATTTAAGTTCTACTGTATATCATTTTAAACCCTAAATGTAGACAGCCCAACCAACCTGAACAACCATCTCATCCAAACCACCTCAATCAGACATAGAAAAACACCTCCCCCCCTCCCCAGGATCAGAGAAGTAAAACGGACAAAATTATACGATGGCCTCCTGGCCACCCAAGCAGCAAAACTGGATAACCAAATCTCCAATCTACTGATAACTACCCCAGACTACAAGATGTTCAGAAAAGAAATAAAAACTATGATGTCAGCAGGAGAGACTACAAAAGAAGCACGCCGTTAGAACAATTCAAGATTCTGGGAAGGAAGCTGAGGATGAGGGCCCAGAAGATAGTGTTCTCAGAGATCCTACCAGTACCGAGGGCAGATGTGAAAAGGCAGGAGGAACTACAATCAATAAATACGTGGATGAGGAGATGGTGTGAGGAAGAAGGATTCCACTTTGTGAGGAACTGGACGGCGTTTTGGGGCAAGAGCACGCTCTACAGGAAAGATGGACTGCACCTGAGCGTGGCAGGAACTAGACTCCTAGCAAATAACGTCAAGAGATAAATAGAACAGGCTTTAAACTAAGAAGAAGGGGAAAGCCGACAGTTGACCAAGGGTTGACGATTCGGAAGACGATATCCTGTGAAGATACTGAGGGGGAAAATGGCTGGGAAGAAACAAGGGACAAATTGCAGGAGTCGACTAACCCAGAAGAGGTTACAATGTCTGCAGCAAAAGAGAAGAAAATAAGGACCGAAGCACAGGGAAAGGAAAGGACAGCAAAATACCAGGATCTAAAGTGCGTATATGCTAATGCAAGGAGCCTAAGAAACAAAATGGGGGAACTAGAAGCTTTGGCCAACGCAGAAGACATTGACATCATTGGAATCTCTGAAACATGGTGGAATGAGGAAAGCAAATGGGATACAGCACTACCGGGAATCAAGATCTATCGCCAGGACAGATCAGGACAAAAAGGAGGTGGAATAGCCCTATACATAAAAGAAGGCATACAATCCACAAGAATGGACACAGCAGAGACGGCCAACAAGCTGGAATCTCTATGGGTTAAAATACCGGGAAGGAAAGGGCCTGAAATAAAGATGGGCCTATATTATCGCCCACCCGGGCAAACCGGAGATATCGATGAGGAAATGGAAGCCGAGATGAAGCGAGAATGCAAAAGCGGCAACACGGTTATTATGGGAGACTTCAACTACCCTGGGATAGACTGGAGTCTTGGAAGCTCGAAATGCGCTAGGGAGACAAAATTCCTGGAAGCTACACAGGATTGCTTCATGGAGCAGCTTTTTAGAGAACCGACGAGAGGAAATGCCACTCTGGATCTAATCCTAAATGGGTTAAGGGAACCTGCAAAGGAAGTAGAAGTAGTGGGACTGTTAGGAAACAGCGATCATAATATGATCAAGTTCAAGGTTGAGGTAGGAGTATCAAAAGGCAAGAGATCCATAGCGACAACCTTTAACTTCAGGAAAGGAAACTACGAAGCAATGAGGGAATTGGTAAGGAAGAAACTTAGGAACACTTCCAAAACATGGCTAACGGTAAATCATGCCTGGTCCTTCTTCAGGGACATGGTGAGCGAGGTGCAATATCTGTATATCCCCAGATTCAGGAAGGGGTGCAAAAAGAATCGAACAAAAGACCCGGCATGGATAACCAAAATAGTGAAGGAAGCGATAGGCAATAAGAAAAATTCATTCAAGAAATGGAAAAAGGACAAAACTGAGGGGAACTGGAAAGAGCACAAGAAGCATCAAAAAGAATGTCACCGTGAGGTTCGGAAAGCCAAAAGAGAGTATGAAGAGAGGCTAGCCAGGGAAGCAAGAAATTTCAAACCATTCTTCAGATATGTTAAAGGGAAGCAGCCGGCTAGAGAGGAAGTGGGACCGCTGGACGACGGAGACAGGAAGGGAGTGGTGAAGGAGGAGAAGGTAGTGGCAGAAAGGCTTAACATGTTCTTCTCGTCTGTATTTACTAATGAAAACACGTCCAACATACCGGAACCTGAGCAATTCTTCAATGGAAGTCAGGCAGAAAAATTAACATCCATAGAAGTGAGCCTTGAGGACGTTCGCAGGCAGATAGAAAAACTAGAAACTGACAAATCCCCGGGTCCGGATGGCATACATCCAAGGGTTCTGAAGGAATTAAAGGAGGAGATAGCGGAACTACTGCAGCAAATTTGCAATTTATCCCTGAAAACAGGCGAGATCCCGGAAGATTGGAAGATAGCCAATGTTACGCCCATCTTTAAAAAGGGATCAAGAGGTGACCCGGGAAACTACAGGCCGGTGAGCCTAACTTCGGTTCCGGGGAAAATGGCAGAAGCACTGATAAAAGAAAACATCGATCAACATTTTGAAAAACACGAACTTCTGACAACCAGCCAGCATGGTTTCTGCAAGGGAAGATCGTGCCTAACGAACTTATTGCACTTCTTCGAAGGGATCAACAAACAGATGGACAAAGGAGACCCCATAGACATCATATATCTAGATTTCCAAAAAGCCTTTGACAAGGTGCCCCATGAACGTCTACTCCGGAAACTGAAGAACCATGGGGTGGAAGGAGACGTACATAGATGGATCAGAAACTGGTTGGAGGGTAGAAAACAAAGGGTAGGAGTGAAGGGTCACTACTCCGACTGGAGGAGGGTCACGAGTGGTGTCCCGCAGGGCTCGGTGCTCGGGCCGCTGCTATTTAATATCCTCATACATGATCTAGAAACAGGGACGAAGTGCGAGATAATAAAATTTGCGGACGACACCAAACTATTTAATGGAGCTTGGACTACAGAGGACTGCGAAGAATTGCAAAGGGACTTGAACAAACTAGAAGAATGGGCAGCGAGATGGCAGATGAAGTTCAACATTGAGAAATGTAAAGTATTACATGTGGAGAGCAGAAACTCGAGGTACAACTATACAATGGGAGGGATGTTATTGAATAAGAGTACCCAGGAAAGGGACTTGGGGGTAATGGTGGACATGACAATGAAGCCGTCGGCACAGTGTGCAGCGGCCGCTAAGAGAGCGAATAGAATGCTTGGTATAATCAAAAAGGGTATTACAGCCAGAACGAAAGAAGTTATCCTGCCGTTGTATCGGGCGATGGTGCGCCCGCATTTGGAGTACTGCGTCCAATATTGGTCGCCGTACCTTAAGAAGGATATGGCGTTAGTCGAGAGGGTTCAGAGGAGAGCGACACGTCTGATAAAAGGTATGGAAAACCTGTCATATTCTGAGAGATTGGAGAAGCTGGGTCTCTTTTCCCTGGAGAAGAGGAGACTTAGAGGAGATATGATAGAGACTTATAGGATCATGAAGGGCATAGAGAGAGTAAAGAGGGACAGATTCTTCAAACTTTCTAATAATAAAAGAACAAGAGGGCACTCGGAAAAGTTGAAAGGAGACAGATTCAAAATGAATACTATGAAGTTCTTTTTTACCCAACGTGTGGTGGACACCTGGAATGTGCTTCCAGAGGACGTAATAGAGCAGAGTACGGTACTGGGGTTCAAGAAAGGATTGGACAAATTCCTACTGGAAAAGGGGATAGATGGGTATAGATAGAAGATTACTGCACAGGTCCTGGACCTGTTGGGCCACCGCGTGAGTGGACTGCTGGGCACGATGGACCTCGGGTCTGACCCAGCAGAGGCATTTCTTATGTTCTTATGTTCTTAACTATACTCTTCAAGAAATTCCTGAAACAGTCCTAACATCACATATACCATCCTTCCTCCCTCCCTCTTCCTGAAACTACCAGACTTCTCTTTACCTCTCTAGAAAGGACAAATGATCTTCCATTGTAACCCATCGTTTATAATTCTTTTGTAATCCGCCTTGAACCGCAAGGTAATGGCAGAATAGAAATCTCTCATGTAGAAACATAGAAACAAAGAATATGACGGCAGAAAAGGGCCATCGGCCCAACAAGTCTGCTCACTCTAAGAACCCTCCCCCCCAAGCACTTCCTCGAAGTGAACCCACATGCTTATCCCTTTTTTTCTTAAAATCGAGCACGTTGCTGGCCTCAATTACCTGAAGTGGAAGATTATTCCAACGATCAACCACCCTTTCGGTAAAGAAATACTTCCTAGTGTCACCATGAAATCTCCCACCCTTGATTTTTAATGGATGCCCTCTTGTTGGTGTAGGCCCTGTAAGGAAAAAGATGTCTTCTTCTACCTCAATACGGCCAGTAACATATTTGGACGTCTCTATCATGTCTCCCCTCTCACTGCGTTCCTCGAGAGTATAGCTGCAACTTACCCAGACGTTTTTCATATGGGAGATCCACCTCCTGTAGTCTGGCACATCCAAACAACGGGTGAAAGACACTACTCCACCACCACCTCCTTCCCCCAGCAACTTGGAGACTGCTACGGATAACTTCCACACACCTCTACAAGTTCTTCTCAACAACTTGTGCCTGCTTGAGAGATCTCTACTTCTGCCCTGGAAGACCCCCGCAGGCCCATGGACTGGAAAAAATCTGATAAGTATTTGCATGACTACTCCAGCTAAACCTTTTTAGCATGACTTTTCCACTTAAAATATCTGCATGATTACTCCAGTCAATTCCTACCCATTCCCTGCATGATTTAATCTACTAGCTTTACCTCTCTTAAGCCTTTCAGTCTCTTGGACCACTCTATATAAGATGGCTCTCTTAACTAATTGTTTGATTTAGGTCCTTATGGTCTACTGGATCTGCTACAAAAACAGGTCTGTTGCTGCATTTTTTGCTATCCCTATCCCAGTACTCATAAGATCTCGCCCAGCTAACTCAGACCATCTTAGAGCTGATAATCCTTCTCTATACGACTGCTCTGAATGGGGTCCCTTCCAAATCCCGGTCGTACCCCCCTCACAAAAACCTAGCAGACACTATTGTAAAAGACAGCGGAAACTGAGAAAGATTACCTATTCTGTAACCACCAATGCACCTTACCATCACTTTCTTCACGGTTTCTATTTAAACATACGTTCTATTAGGAACAAGTCACAACTGGTCAAAGACTGGCTGGAAGAAGCCAACCCTGATTTTGTTCTTCTAACGGAAACTTGGTTGGTCTATGATAACGACATTATTATACGCGACTCTCTGCCTCCTGGATTTAAAATTTTATCTCTACTTAGAAGCAGAGGTAAAGGGGGAGGATTAGCCATCATCTTAAAAGAATCTTTCAAGTCCACAATCCTAACCTCAAACTCCTCAGCGGACCTTGAAATCATGTCCTGTAAACTCTGGTCAGATCAGTTAGAAGGCATTCTAATAATTACCTTATTCTACATGCCTCCTAAAAAATGGCCCAAGCCAAAGACATTTTCTATGAATTCCTCCTTATAAATTCTGCACTAGGCCCACACAACCTACTGACAGGTGATCTAAACATTCACCTAGAACAGACAGAGCAGGGTGACTCCAAAGATCTAATTTCCTTCATTTCTTCACTTGATTTCTTTGTGCCGCCTCCAGAAAAGACCACCAGCTAGATCTAGTCACTTTTTCCACCACAGAACTAGCTAATCCCAAGATTTACTAGAACCAAGCCATATGGACCGACTCTCTATGGTCAGACCACCATTTATGCAGTTTCCAATTCAGCTGGCAAGTAAGACACTCTCCATCCAAACCCAAGGTGGCAAAAAGATCTAAAAAAATGGTAGCTAGCAGAGGTATGGTGAACCCAATAGAATTCTGGTCACACTTTGACTTAACTTCTAGCCTAGACTCAGACTCCTTCTCGGCGGACTCTTGGACCAACATGAGTATGCAGATATTAAACAAAATGGCCCCCACTAAACTAAGAAAAATAAGAAACAAGAATCTGGATGGCTGGTACGATACTAAGTTAGGAAATATGAAATGGGAGTTACAGAAACTCGAAAGACAATGGTTGAAATCAGGGGACAGTGTGGGGAAGTCAAATTGGAGACTAAAATTAAATGAATACAAAAAACTAATAATAAAGAAGCGCTCTAACTTTTACGCCCAAAAAATTGGATCGCCGAACACCAACAGTAGAAATCTCTTTGAATTAGTCAACAATCTCTATGACATACAGGCCTTATCTTTTTCTACCCTTGATTCCCCACCATCTGCAGATGATCTGGCGGAATTTTTCAACAACAAAATCATCAATTTGAGATCCAAACTAGCGGGATCCTCAACCAACCATTTGTACTACCCGGTTGCCCAACACAAAGATGACCCTAGGGTAGATATGGCCTGGAATAACTTCACTACACAATCCTGGCAACAATTCTCCAAACATTATGCGAAATACGCCGTTTCCTACTGCAGATTAGACTGCTGCCCCCCCAAACATTATGAAAGTCACTCCAGTCTCTTTCAAAGTCAAGTTATACAACTGGCTCTCTTCTCTCTTACTAACCGGTACTTTCCCAGGGATCTAGGCCAGATTTTGTTCACCCCAATCGTAAAAAACCCTAGAGAATCTACCAAACTAACATCTAATTACAGACCAATTGCGAGCACTCCCTTATTCGTCAAGCTAATGGAAGGACTGGTCAACCAGGAACTAGTAATGTATCTGGACAAATTTAGCATACTGCATGACAATCAGTCTGGTTTTTGTTCTGGATTCAGCACTGAAACTGTCTTGGCATCACTACTGGACTTCCTCCATACCTTATTCAGTCAGGGTACCAGTGCTCTTATTCTACAACTAGGCCTAAGTAGTGCCTTCGATCTAGTTGACTACGCTATTCTGATAGACTGTCTGGAGTCATTTGGTCTTTCAGGTAACGTGTTAAAATGGTTACAGGGGTTTTTCAGCAAATGGTCATATCAAGTCTACAGTGACAATAAAAAATCCTTTAGTTGGGTTAACTCTTGCGGAGTCCCGCAGGGCTCCCCTCTTTCCCCCACATTGTTCAACATCTACCTTGCCTCATTGAGGAACTTACTACAAAGCTTAAAGGTAAAATTTTATATTTATGCGGACGATATCACCATTATTATTCCCCTTACTATTCTGACCTCCAAGACAAAGATTCATCTATCATCCATTCTAAAGGAAATCGAACTATGGATGAGCGAATTCAAATTGAAGCTCAACACCGACAAAACTAAATTTTTCCTGGCAAGCCCTAATGACAAAATCAAAGACTCATCGATCACCTTGAATGGTCAGGACTTCCCTATTGACCACTCCATTAAAATCTGGGGAATTACCCTGGACTGCCACCTCAGTCTAAATCAGTGGTCTCAAACTCAAACCCTTTGCAGGGCCACATTTTGGATTTGTAGGTACTTGGAGGGCCTCAGAAAAAAATAGTTAATGTCTTATTAAAGAAATTACAGTTTTGCATAAGATAAAAAACTCTTTATAGTTTATAAATCTTTCCTTTCGGCTAAGCCTTAATAATAATATTGTCATTTATAGTTAAAGAGACATATGATCAAGAAACTGTTTTATTTTACTTTTGTGATTGATAAACATACTGAGGGCCTCAAAATAGTACATGGTGGGCCGCATGTGGCCCCCGGGCCACCAGTTTGAGACCACTGCTCTAAATGCTCACATAGATTTATTAGTTAACAAATGCTTTTTGGTTCTACAGAAACTCAGAACTATCAGAAAATACTTTGATGCACCATCCTTCCGCTTACTGGTTCAATCTTCCATCCTGAGCTTGCTCGATTATTGCAACATTATTTACTTGGGATCCTTCAAAAAAAACATCCTAAGACTCAGAGTCATTCAAAATTCAGCAGTGCGACTGATTTTTAGGCTGAAGAAATGGGAGCACATAAGCCCCTACTATCAAAAACTCCATTGGCTGCCCCTAGAGTCGCGAATCCTGTTTAAGTTCTCCTGTCTGTGTTATAAATCAATATTTGGTCTGGCCCCCTCTTACCTGGTTTCCCACTTCAACCTGGCAAGTTATCTTAGGCCCACACGAAGAATACATCTGTTCACCTATCCGACAATAAAAGCCTGCCACTACAAAAGATTCTTGGACAGAACTCTTGCCTTCCAGGCAGGCAAATGGAACGATTGGCTTAGTAACGTCTTCGCGCTCTCATCATCCTACTCCAATTTTAGAAAACTGGTAAAAACAAATTTGTTCAATCAATTTGTAAACTAAGAATCAACTCAGCTCTGCCTATTCAACCAGTAGCCCTAAGAACTATATAGCTTTCATATTGTTTCATTATGTAAGATTGTATTGCTGACTTTGATTGTAACCTCTTTGCTGATTGTCCAGCGCTTCTTGCTCTAAACTGCCTCGAACTTCTATGGCTTTGGCAGTATATAAGAATAAAATTATTATTAAATAAAATTATTATTGAGGCCTGAGGCCATCCTAGTAGCCATTCGCTGAACCGACTCCATTCTCAGCACATCTTTTTGATAATGTGACCGCCAAAACTGAACACATTATTCCAGATGAGGTCTTACCATTGACCTGTACAATAGCATTATAACTTCGGGCTTCCGGCTGACAAAACTTCTACGGATGCAACCCAGCATTTGTCTAGCCTTGGATGATGCTTTCTCTACTTGATTGGCAGTCTTCATATCTTCAGTGATGATTACGCCTAGGTCCCATTCTGCAACAGATCTTGCTAAGGTCTCACCATTTAGGGTGTAAGTTCTGCATGGATTTCTGCTGCTAAAGTGCTTAATCTTACACTTTTTGGCATTAAAACTCAGTTGCCAATTTGCGAACCATTGTTCTAGTAAGTGTAGATCCTGCATCATAGTGTCTGGAACGGTGCTTTTGCCCACTATGTTGCACAGTTTAGAGTCATCGGCAAATAATGCAATTTTATTGGACCCAAGACTGAGCCCTGCAGCACTCCACTGATCACTTCCGATGTTTCGGAGGGAGTACCATTGACCACTACCCTCTGGAGTCTACCACTGAGCCAGTCTTTAACCCATGCAGTCAATGTTTCTCCTAGTCCCAATGAACTCATCTTGTTCAATAACCTGCGTTGTGGGACACTATCAAAAGCCTTGCTGAAGTCCAAATACACAACATCCAGGGACTCTCCCATATCTAGCTTTTTTGTTACCCAGTCAAAGAAGCTGACCTTCCCATGCTGGAGGGGATCCCTCAGCCTTTCGCCGCACAGAATCGTATCTAATTTGTGATTAATCAACGTTTCCATAAGTTTACACACTATTGATGTGAGACTTACCAGTCTGTAATTTGCAGTCTCCGACTTGCATCCCTTTCTGTGGAGTGGAATGACGTTAACTGTTTTCCAGTCCAATGGGACTCTTCCCGTGCTTAGGGAAAGATTGAAGAGCGTAGCTAACGGCTCTGCCAGGACATCTCTCAATTCCCTAAGCACTCTGGGGTGCAGTTTATCCGGTCCCATGGCTTTGTTCACTTTGAGCTTTGATAGTTCTTGGTAGATGCTGCCGGCGATAAATTCAAAGTTCAGGAACGGGTCTTCTGAACTCTCCCTTGTCTGCAGCTGTGGACCGGATCCCAGCACCTCACAGGTAAAGACTGAGCAGAAGTATTTATTGAGTAGTTTGGATTTATCGGAGTCTGATTCTACATAGTTACTGTCGGGCTTCCTTAGGTGCACTATCCCGTCTGTGTTCCTTTTTCTGTTACTAACATACCTGAAAAAGTATTTATCCCCTTTTTTAATATTCTTAGCTAGATTTTCTTCCATCCAGAGTTTGGCATCTCTGACTGCTGTTTTAACATTTCTGGATTTCACCAGATAGGCTTCTTTAGCTTCCAGTCGTTGTGATTGTTTGTAGGCTACAAATGCTCTCTTCTTCTGTTTTACGAGTTCTGAGATCTCCGTGGAGAACCATTGGGGTTTATTATTTCTCAGTTGTTTGCTCACTGTCTTAATATAGAGGTTGGTTGCTTCCTATAGGGTAGATTTCAGAGCTGACCACAGTACCTCCACACTATCTGTTGTGTCCTGGTTTTGCAGTGCCTCATTGACAAAATCTCCCATGCTCTTGAAGTCAGTGCCCTTAAAGTTAAGGACATTTGTGCATGTGTTTGACTTAGTGAAACCCTTCCTGAGGTGAAACCACACTATGTTGTGGTCACTGGATGCCAATGCATCACCCACCGAAACCTCTGTGACACTGTCCCCGTTGGTGAGCATCAGGTCCAGTATCGTCTAATTCCTAGTAGGCTCCAATACCATCTGTTTGAGTTGTGTTCCCCTTATGGAGGTTAGTAGCTTTCTGCTGCCACTGGTCCTAGCGGAAAGTTTGTTCCAGTCTAAATCAGGCATATTGAAGTCTCCCAGTAGTACAGTGTCTCCACGCAGAGTGATGGTCTCGATGTCTTCGATCAATTTTTTGTCTATGTCATCCTGTTGTCTTGGAGGTCTGTATACCACATCAAGATACAGGCATTTGTCATTTCCCCTGGCCAGGTTCACCCAGAGGGATTCCCTGGTATATTTGATCCCTGTGAGTTTGGTAACTTTGATGTCCTCTTGGATGTATAGTGCTACCCCTCCTCCAGTTTTGCCTTCTCTGTCTCAACAGAGCAAGTTATATCCTGGTATAGCCATATCCCACCCATGGGAATCCGTGAACCAGGTTTCAGATATTGCCACTATATCTAGGTCGGCATTCCTCATTTCCGTTTCTAATTCCAGGATTTTATTGCCTAAACTGTGGGCATTGACGTACATAGCCCTCCATACACTGAGTTTGCCCGGTCTCCATGGGGATTTTCCTGTTTGAGTTAGTTTGCCCTCTACAGTTTTGTCTGCCATGTGAGTACTTGCCTCCGATTCAGAAATGGGGTGGCTACTCACCTCACCAGAAAAGTTACTTATCACACCGTGACGAGAGTGGGTACCCTCCCCCAACTCACCTAGTTTAAAGCCCTTCGGAGCAGGTGAGCCAGTCGTCGTCCAAAGACGTTCCTTCCTCTTCTGGTCATGTGAAGCCCATCTGATCCCTGTAGTCCTTGAAGTGCCTCTCCATGATCCAGGAATCCGAAATTCATCTCTCTGCACCATCTGTGTAGACATTCGTTAGTCCCCTTGATTCGATCTTCCCTGGTTCTTCCCTTGCCTCTCACTGGAAGGATTGAGGAGAAGACTACCTGCGCTTCCATCCGCTTCAGTTTCTCACCTAGTGCACCACAGTCTTTAGATTTCTTCTCCGGGGTGTTCCTGGCAATGTCGTTCGTCCCGACGTGGATGAGGAGCATTGGGTAGTGGTCTTGGGG
Organism: Geotrypetes seraphini; assembly: GCF_902459505.1. Lineage (NCBI taxonomy): Eukaryota > Metazoa > Chordata > Amphibia > Gymnophiona > Dermophiidae > Geotrypetes > Geotrypetes seraphini. The sequence goes on from NC_047084.1 coordinate 481,656,179, forward strand.
CTTGATCAGTCTTTCTAAGCAGGTGGTCACGTCCCAGATCCTGTAATGTAATGTAATGTAATGTAACTGTAAGTTTCCAGAAAGGGTTGGAAGCTCACTGGCTAAACCACTAACTGCCGTAGGGCTCATATTTCATCCACCTGTAATAACAATTACAGAGACAACCTTCTGCAGGCAAACTGACACTTAACCTCTTCGCTTAACCTCACTGTGAAAAGTACATGCAGCCCTTATTCAGGAATTGCTATCAAACATTCCAACCCCATTATTCCCTATTGTGTTTTTCCTTAATTGTTAATTTCAACAGATAATGATATTGTAACTTTTCCCTCTTTTCCCTCTTACTCATGTTTGTTTCTTTCCCCATTGTTCAAAATGTCAATAGTTTGTTTTATAATTAATGTGTAAAAATTATATATGTGACCACCATCTGATGGTTTTTAATTTGTACATCGCTTAGAAACTTTGTATAGGCGATTCATTAAATGCTAATAAACTTGAAACTTGAACTTGAAACTTCTTACTGGTAGGGAAATTCATGCACTTAAACTCACTGCTCCTGGTACATGAATTTACTCCAGGCTACATGAAGAACAGCTACCGTATTTTTTGCTCCATAAGATGCACCGGACCATAAGACGCACCCTAGATTTAGAGTAGGAAAACAAGGAAAAAACATTCTGAACCAGAATCCCTCACCCCCTGCCAGGCTCTGCACCCAAACCTACACTCCTTGCCAGGCTCTGTACCCAACCCCCACACTCCCTGCCAGGCTCTGCACCCTGTCCCCCCTCCCCGCCAGGCTCTGTACTCTGTCCCACTACCGTGATCTGTAGCCTCTCCCCATCTGCTCCTTGCACGGTCCTATCTTCCTTGCAGTTGCACTAATCCTTTCTTTTATCTCATCTTCAACCTGCACTTTCAACTCCATCAGCCCACTGCCTTCCTGAATCCCTCCATCACCATCTTCTCCTTGTGCTACCCTATTCCTTGTTACGTCCTCTACACAACAGACATATCCTATCTCCTTACTATACCATCTTTGCCCCATCACTGAACTGACCTAACCCCGTTTTTGTGCCCCCACCATTCATTTTCGTGCTGAGCCCGCTCCCTCCAGCACAGTGGAGCAACCACGAGCAGGCGACTGCAGCCGACTTATCACCCATGCGCGCCATACCACATGCTCATCCAGGCTCCGTTTCCAACAACTGCGCTCTTCCAGAAAGGGTATCACAATAAAAAAAGCCTTTTAATTTCCCCAGTATATGTGGTGTATGGGCCAGCAGGAGCAAACTGTCTGCGCTGCCTGGGCCCGCCCCACTTTCTGAATGGTTGCAGTCAGTTCTCACGAGTCCCGCGAGAACTGACGCAGCCATTCAGAGAGTGGAGCGGGCCCGGGTAGCAGTGCAGACGGCGTGCTCCTGCGAGCACATACACCGCTGGATGGAAGTGGGGGGAAGGGAGAGAGTAAAATTCCAGACCACGGGGGTGTGGGAGAGGGAAGGGAAGAAGAGGAGAGAGATGCCAGACCAGTTGAGGAGGGAAGAGAAAAAGATGCCAGACCAATGGGATGAAGGGAGAGATGGAAGGGGGAGACATACAGTTTCTGGAAGGGGCATAGAAGGAGAGAAGTTGCCATATAGAAGGGGCCTAGAGAGGGTCGACAATGGATGAAATGAAGAGAGTGACAAGAAGATGGGGAAAGTAAAAACCAGAGAAGACAAGGTAGAAAAAAATTTTCTATTTATTTTTTTTTTTTGCTTTAGGGGAGATGCATCGCTGTTTCTATGGTGTTGCATTGTATGCAGAGTCCAGCTTCTTGGTGGTTCAATTTAACCTTTTTCTACATATTTCTATTTTATCCACCGTTTAATAAAATCATAGAGCATTTTTTTAGTGCTGGCTGTGGTGGTAACAGCTCCAATGCTCAGAATTCTATGAGCATGTCAGCTGTTACCACCGTGATTAAAAAACGCACTACAGTTTTATAAAAGGGGGAGGGGTTAGTTTGTGATTACTTATTCCATACTAGCAAACGGTGTTATCTGTGTTCTGTGTGTTTGAAAAACAAAAGAGAAAACTGCAGATAGTGTGTACAAGATGCAGGCTGTGTTTATTAAACCAAATATAAAATGCGGTAACTGTTGTCATCCTTTGGTTTACAAACCCTGGGACCCAGCACGGTCCGTGTTTCAGAGAACACGCCTTCTTCAGGGGTCCATTAGTTGTAAGAGTTAAAACAAACCGCAACATAAATTGGTAATAAGCAAAGCGCCTGTGTTAAAGCAATCAATGTAGGGTTAAGTGAGTTGCCTAGAGTCAGAAGAAGGTGCAATGGGAACTGAACTTGAGTTCCCTGGATCTCAGTTCACAGCACTTAGTAAAAGGGTGGGACTGGACTGTTGCAATTATAAATTGTTTGCTCTAATAGAATTAATTAAAATTTCATTTTGTATTTCAGGAGATCCCAGCCCCAACCCGTTCCGCCTATAGTCCCACCCCATTCTGCAACAGCTCCACCACCACCAAGCCTCCTCTCTTCTTCCAGACGAGTTCCAGCTGTGTCTGGAAGGCCTGCTGCATGCGCGGTTGTGTGTGACATCATCCACACATGCTCAGAAGCCATCCAGACGCAGCCGAAGCTCATCTAGGCTTTCCAAAACCCAGTAAAATGGGGGGGTGATTCCCCGGGTGGGGGTGGGTTGGGCAGGGAGATTTCCTTGCCCCGCATTCAAATCAGCAGCTGCATCTATATGAAATGTGGACCTACAGTGTAGGCAGCCTGCCTCAGTTTGTTTTATTTTGAAAATGTATGTCCAGATTGCCCCTTTATGTGCAGTTTTTAAATATTTTCTTTTAAGTTCAATAGAAATAATTTAACTTCTCAATTTTTAACTATAATTTGGCATAATTTCCAAAATTTCTAGTTTTTGCACTCTCCCCCACCACGTAACAGCCCAACCCAGCCCAGCCCAGCACAAACCAACTGCTGCTCAGAACCAATGCTCTCTCTAAGCTGCCCTGCTGAAAAGTGGTGCAACTGGTTATTAAGTTTAATAAGTTTTCCAAGTTTTCTTTATTTTTGATATGCCGTTTGCCAATCGGGTATTTAAACAGTTTACAATAAAATAAGAATTAAAAATAAAATGTCAAAATAAAAGAAATATCATATTAAAAGTTTAAAAAGTACAGGGACATAATCAAACTAATGAACATGAAACAAAGGGAGATGAGGGAAGGTAAGTTTGTAAATACATCGAGATGAAAATAAAAATAAAGGGAGGTAAGTGGAGAAGGGGAAATACATTGGGTAGGGCTTGCTTCAAAAGAAGCACTTTGATTTTCCAAATTACTTCAGAGAGTTGTATAAGAATTATTTGAGAGAGCTGGGATTAGAGAGTTTAGACATCTTTAAAAAGAAAAGTCTTGAGTTTTAAATTTTTCTAGAGAATGTTCATAGGGTGATATAGGTGTTTGGATAGTTTTGTTCCTTAAAGAAATGCATTATGGGGCTCATAATCAAAACTTAACACATCTAAAAACCCACCCACATTGGCATTTTGGACAACCTAAAAGATAGGTCGTCCAAGTGCCGATAATCAAACTGATTTTCTAGATATGTTGTGGGACTTTTTAAGCCTCTGAATCCTGCTGTGCGCCCAAGCTAAAATGGGCATATCTGGAGGAATAGTTAGGGCAGGATGGGGGCAGGATGGGGGCCGACCTAGACTTAGTTGTCCTGCAGGAATAATTGAAGGATTTACTAGACATCCTGGATGAAACTTAAACGTTGTGAGTTAGACAATGTAAAAATAGCAATGAGTGCCAAAAAGTTATCCAAAGTGACCAGATAACCACTGCAGAGACAAAGTAAACACCCCACACACTCCCCCACTGTTCACTGACCCCACTCACACACACACACACACACAAAGACTGGAATAAAAAGTACATACCTGTCTCAAAAACATCAACACCTGGTATAGGAAAGCCTAGAAGAGCTGCACAGAGGTGTTTTAAATAGACTGGGAGGTGGGCTAGTGAACCATAGAGAGGAGACCAAGGCTCATAAGCTACTCTAACCACTAAATTTATGGTTGAACATGTGCGGCCCCCTCCCAAAAAAAAAAACCCCTACTCTACTGTCATATAGGAGCCACTGCAGCCATAAGGGTTATTGGGGTTGTAAACAGATAGGTATAGTGGGTTTTGGGAGGGTCAAAATAATTTATAAGGGAGATCTGGTGAGATGTTTATGTGGCACCCTTTTTGTGAAGTTCACAGCAGTGCTCTGAAAGGTGTCCCACTGCTCTGCTGCCATGTCTGGATGGCCAGTCCATTACAGGACTGGCCCCTCCCACTGCTAAATGATCCTGTGTCCGGTATTGCACCCCCACCCCCCACCCCCCCGGATCCATATACCATTCCCATGTATCTCCCCTTTATGTCTCTGTCCCCATGCCCCATGCACATAATTTCCCCCCTCATGTATCACCCCTTTATGTTTCTGTCCCTATCCCCACATGCACATAATTCCCCCCACCCCCATGTATCTCACCTTTATGTCTCTGTCCCTATGCCCCATGCATGTCCTCTCTGTTACTTTCCTAAGTCCAGATTTCCCCTCTCTTCCTCTTCCGCACCAGAAGAACTACGATTTTTTTCAGTCATAGCACCTCAGCTTTGGAACAATTTACCAATCTATTTACGTGGAGAAACCTCATTAGAAAAATTTAAAAGCACATTAAAATGCTACCCGTACAAAGACGCATTTGAGTCATAGATAGGATAATTTATCTATCATAAATCCCAGGCTCAAATACCTAATTTTAACCAGACCTTATGTATAGGTCACAACCTTTTCCATCCTTTTTTTTTTTTTGGCTTAGCCATATTTGTAAAACATTCTTTATTACCCTCCTGATGTTGTTTTTATCTTTAAATGTATTTTTACTTTCTTTAAAGATTGTAGTTCACCCCTCTTTCCTTATGTATCGCTAATTACTTGTGTACATACATTGCATGTTTACTTGTACAAATTGTTTTATTTTGTCTCCCAATTTTTTATTGTCATATGCATTGAAGTATTTGATATTGCATGTACAACAAACTTTTAATAAACTTGAAACTTGAAACAATGTGTCTCTCTCCTCTCCAACCCCATCTAGCTTCTTTCCTTATTTCTCCCCCCGCTTCCAGCATCTGGCTCACCTGCCTGCCCTCCCCTTTCTCTTTTCTTCTGTGAATTCAATATTTGTTTACCTCTTCATCCACTTGGCCCAGCATCTCTCTCCTTTTCACTCCCTCTTTCCTACTGTGAGGGAACACTCACGGTCCAGCAGCCCCCTCCTGCCCGATCGCGTCCCACCATCTCCCTCCTTCCCTCCCTTCCCCTCACCTTATGTGGTGAATTTAATTGTTCTTCTCCCAGCAGCACGCTTTTAAGAAGTCGCGCGCGCAGCTGCTTCAGTTGAATCTTCTCCTCTGATGCAACTTCCTCTTTCTGGTTGCGTCAGAGGAGAAGATTCAACTGAAGCAGCCGCGCCCACGCATGACTTGTTGAAAGCGTGCCGCTGGGAGAACAATTAAATTCGGCACATAAGGTGAGAGAGGGAGGGAGATGGCAGGACGTGGCGATCGGGCGGGAGGGGGCTGCTGGACCGTGCAATCCATGACCGCACCTGTTCCCTTCACTGCAGAGACAAGACCATTCACCACTCCACGGGGCAGTGAATGGCCTTGTCCCTGTCCCCGCGGTGACTACTATTTTTTCGCTCCCCGTTTCGGCAGTATACTCGCGGCTAGCCACGGGTATCAGCCACCGTGTCATTCTCTAATCTAGACCTCTTTTTAAATATCCTGTGAAAGATCTGATAATTTTACTCAGATGTCTTTTCACTGAATATTGACTTTACTGAATAAAACACAAAGTATTCCATATCCTACACACACTTACATGTACACACAAAAGCACACTAGCTGTGCTTAGTTTGAACCTGTGTTTTATTCCAAAATTCCAAACACAACAAAAAAAATAACCAACCAAACTGCAGTATGAAGTCAAGCAACAAAAATAAAGGAAAACACTGCAGAATCGATGTACAAGGTATAACTGTCTTATCTTTATTAAAATAATTCAATGTAGCTTTCCAAACAAATGGTCCTCTTGTATGAGTATACGGTCGGAACCCAACACAGTTTTGGAAAACACTCGTTCATCAGAGGTCCAGGATGTAGAGGTACATTAACACAGAGAACCCAATTTGAAAATCTGTCCTGAAAAGGACAATGGCGTTGAAATCCTGTAAAGCTGTTACTTGGCAGTGCATCAGTTCTGCAGTGTTTTCCTTTTGTTTTATTCCAAAATACACATAAAGGTTCCTCAGTAGCCCATTATTTGCAAATATATGAACATTAATTAAGGAGGTCTTTTACAAAGCCACAGAAGTAAATGCACCAAAGCCCATAGGAAAGCCTATTTTTTTCTGCCATTTGCATCTTTACTTTCCTGACTATTCTATCAGCTTCTCTTAACTTTTCCAAATATTTTTGCCTGTCTTACACTTTCTGTAATCTTTTGTAGTTTATGAAAGATAACCTCTTTCTCCTTACCTAAACTAAACTAAACTAAGCCTTAGGTTTATATACCGCATCTTCTCCACTGAAGTGGAGCTCGACACGGTTTACAGAGTTTAAAAAAATATGGGAAGAGAGAAGAGAAAGAGTTTACAAAGCATAAAAAGAGGGGATGTAATCAGGAGAAGAGATTATTATATGCTAGAGAAAAGCCAGGTTTTCAGTTGTTTTCGGAATAGTTGGAGGGAGTCCAGGTTCCGCAGCGGGACAGTGAGGTCGTTCCAGAGGCCGGTGATTTTGGAGAGGAAGGATCTACCCAGTTTACCTGCGTGGAGGATGCCGTGTAGTGAGGGGAAGGATAGTTTATGTCTGTGAGCAGATCTGGTGGTAGTTGGTGTCGGGGCGAGGAAGGATAGAGGGATTAGGGGCGGAAGGATGCCGTGAATGATCTTGAAATCCAGGCAGGAGCATTTGAAATGAATTCTGGAAAGTACTGGGAGCCAGTGAAGATTGGTAAGTAGAGGGGAGACGTGGTCATATTTGCGTTTACCTGTTCAATTACTACTTTTGAGTAGCAGAAGCATTCTTTTCCTCTTGCTTTTTACTTCCTTCCTTATGAAATGGTTTGTTGCCCTTACAATGGGAGAATAGTGGGGGATCTCATAAGGAAAGGAGAAGATAGTGGATGCTGTGGATGGGCAGACTGGATGGGCTATTTAGCCTTTATCTACTTTCACGTTTCTGTTTCTAATAGCTCAATTCAGCTTTCAGCACTGCTTTCCTACTTCTTCTCGATGTTCCCATCCAGACAAAAACTCCTTGACATAATCCCCCATCTAAAGCAGTGGCTTAGGAAGGGTGGGAGGTGCCTGGAGCAGAGGTGCCCACTAGAGAATGACATGGGGAAAAAAAATCTGTCCCCGTCATTGCCCCGTCCCCGGACCACGGTCCCCTTCACCGCCCCAGACCACAGTTCCCTTCACCGCCCCGTCCCCACACCATCCATACAAGCCTCAGTAATGCAATATTTAGCTTATTCCTTCCTTATAAATCAAAGTTATGGCTGCTGAACTAGAAAAAGAGATGTTCAGCTGGCAGAGCTTTGTTTATAAATTATTATCAACCCAACTAATATGTGATTTTATCCTAAAGCAAAGAAATAAAAAACAAAATAAATAGATTTTTTTTTCTACCTTTGTTGTCTCGTTTCTGCTTTCCTCATCTTCTCATTTAATTCCTTCCATCCACTGTCTCTCTTCTCTTTGCGTCTTCCATTTGCTCTGTTACTATGTCTCTCCCTTCCCCTCTCAAATTGGTCTGACACCCATCTTCTTCCCTCCGCTCCCCCCATAGTCTGGCATCTCTTGAAAGGGTTTTGGTCCCAATTACTGCCTCACACACTCTGTAATTGGTAAGTCAGATGCATCTGGGGACAATATCTTAGAGACAACAGACGCCTATTATCTCCCAAACATGTCCAGTTTATTGTCAGTTTTACAACCCTTTTTATATCATTTTACATGGTTCAGTGTCGTCAGCATATGACGTAAATGCAAACCATATATGGTGACAGGTCACATGAAACTTTAAAAGAACTAACATGCATCTTACTATCTAAAGGCCAAAGTTTAAAGGTGCTTTGGTTAGCAGAGCCTTTCTTTATCTAAAGCTTCTTACAAATACTATTGAGTTCACTTTACAACAGGATAAGAAAACACATCTCTCAAACATAAAATGGCCTTGTAGTATATCAGCAAGAGAAGGAAAAACAAACAGGGTGCAAGACACATGAAAAGTATCCTTTCAATCCCCTCTTACATCATGAAAATGATGTCATAAATGCACAGCACGAGCTTGGAGGGAGAGATACTCTAGATATGTCTCTTGAGGAGGGGTTTTAGGAGCTGTAATACGAATAACACAGTGCATGAGCAGGCGAAAAATTACATAAGAGACAAGAATGCAGATAATAATAGAGATTATAACAATAAGAAGGTCTTTTACCCAGCCCTACATCTAACTAAAGTACTGATCCCAAGGATTAGATAAACCAGATTTACGTTTGAGCTCAGCAGAAAGGTCTTCTAACTTTTTAATGGCCATAGTAACTTTTCCTGTAGGACCTGTATTGTCAGGAATAAAAGTGCAACACAATAAAGTACTGGGAAGAATTTTACAGACACCCCCCTTCTCAGCTAGAATCATATCCAGGGCCATGCGATTTTGAAAAGCCATCTGAGAAGTGGGGCCTAACTGATCAGCAATACCTTGCAAGGCATCTCTAGAGTAGTTCACAAAGCGTTGCTGATTATAATAAATGTAATTAATCCAATCAACATTCTTATTGATAGTAATAAGGGGAATAAGGGACTCAAACCCAGCCTTAACCTGGTCTCGGGCCTTAAATTCATCTGAGACCCCTCTTGGGGACCCCTATAGCATCTATGTATATAAGCGGATCAAAACTACCAAGGAGATCATGTTTATGTCGACGCAGAGAAGAGGAAGAACCATGTGAATAGGAAGGGTGCCCTTCAGAAAGAATATGCAGGGGCATGATAACCTTAGCTAAAGCGCACTGGCCTATCCACTGGCTGGGTAGTTTAACACGGAGCCGAAAGTCTCCATAGAGCCAGTAAATATCACCTAGGGTGAAAATCTGATGTTGCAACAATGGGGCATACCTATAGCCTGGGGGAAATTGCCTACAAAACTAACCTGTGTCAGATTAGAAACATGACATGTGTAATTACCCTTATAGATGGTAACGGCAATGTCAAGCTTTTTCTGTCCAGGCAGCAAAGGGTATTTAGAACGCCACAGCGCACAAAGGGGATCGGTAAAATTAGAGGAGGTAGATAGATCTCGTAAGAAAAACTGATGGGTCGGATAGCTAGACCCACCCTTAAACCACATGTCCATAACGTACATACCTTCATCAGTAGGTCTAGGGTTGTCAATAGTAAGAGAAAGTTTAATAATTTGTGCAGGAACACTTTTCCTATAACAGTTTCCAATCTTACGAAGGGTCATAAGAGTAAGCAGTGATTTACCATTTTGGTCCACTTCTTTTAGAGCACTTTCTGGTTTATAAGCCCAGTCAGTGCCAGTATTCCACCCTACTGCTCCCCAGGATGCACACTTATCCCCTCAACGTAAGTCAGTAACATATGTCTTTAGTTTTAGGAATCTCCAAGGACCAATGGCACAGCCATGAGACATCAATTGATGAACAGTCCACAATGTCACAATACTCAAAAGTGAAGGTGACCACGTGCACACTGCTGGAATTATACCAAAGGGTAGTATACTGTCTGTCTTTCTGGATTCCAATTGAAGGGCAGCCCTTGGGAGGAAATTCAGCTTGACATCTTAGTCGCAAAGAGGTGCCGGGGGTGCTGTTTACAGCAGGAGTGTAATTTACAGATGGGTATGGGCAGAAGGTGTCGTGGACCCAGGACACATCATCCCTGTAGACACAGTTGGAAATGATCCATACAGGAAGAAAAACTAGCAGCAGCGTTGCCAGTGAGAATGATAAAGTTGGTAGAATGCTGCGATGAGATCATCATGTTGTTCCACTGGAGGAGGTGAAATCTGTGCAGAGACAGCTTGCTCCTGGGGTTTTAGGGTAACCCTCTTCAAGCGACTTGCGTGGATCCAAACAGCAGACTCCTCAGTGAGTAATAATAATAATAATAATAATAATAACTTTATTTTTGTATACCGCAATACCACAAAACAGTTCAGAGCAGTTTACAGGAGAAGAGACTGTACATTTACAGCGAAGATGCAGAGTCAGATTAACCAGGGTAAAGTAACCAGTAACAGTAATAATTAAAATTAAAAAGTAAGATAGGTACTTAGAAATTCCCTTACTGTCCCGAAGGCTCACAATCTAACTAAAGTACCTGGAGAATAACAAAGAAGTGAAAAATAGAGATAGAGGAAAAATAAGAAATAAACATTCTAACAAGACTACATTGATCTAAAATACTTTGGAAGGATGAAGAGAGGAGAGAAAGGAATATATACAGTTACAAGGGAGTGCAGGATGAGGATAGTAAGATCCGGGGAAGAAGAGGTATGTAGGTGAGGAAGGAGAGGAAAGGAAGGAAGGATGGGGTTAGAGAAATTTATCAAAGAGGTAAGCTTTGAGAGATTTTCTGAAGGATAGGTAGGATGGGGCAAGAGAGATGAGGGTGGTAAGGCAATCATTCCATTTGCCAGCTTGAAAAGAAAGAGTTTTGTCCAGGAATCTTTTGTAAATACATCCCTTTGGCGAGGGGAAAGCAAACAGGTGGGCATTGCGTGTTTGATTAGAGCCTGGGAACACAAAGTGACGTGACAGGTATATCGGGGATGATCCAGTCAAGGTTTTAAAGCAGAGGCAGGCGAATTTGAAGATGACCCTTGCTTCAATTGGAAGCCAATGAAGTTTTCTTTATAAGGGGCTAACATGGTCAGACTTTTTGAGGCCATAGATGAGGCGGACGGCGGTGTTCTGAATAAGTCTAAGACGTTTAATGGTTTTCTTGTAGGAACCCAAATATATGATGTTGCAATAATCCAAGGTGCTTAAGATTAGGGATTGGATCAGCAAACTGAAGGTGGAGAAATCAAAGTAGTGTTTGATAGAACGGAGTTTCCAAAGGGTGGAAAAACAGAGGTCATGGTCACAGTGATCACAGTAGTGGGAAGGCCAAAGGGGAAATCCGTCTGCTTCCGATCCTTGAAAAGCTTCTGGACGATGACTTCGTCACCAGGCTGGAAAAAATGGATAGGAATCTGTGGAGAGAAAGGAGAAGTGCAAGACACGTTTCTTTCAACATGCCCTAATATTTCAATGAGCTTTCGGACGTATTCCTCCTGTATCAAGGGAAGATCATTACTCTCAACTATTGAGGGTTTGTCTACCCATGGGTGGGGAAAGGTCACCCCATGAGAATCTCAAAGGGAGAGTAGCCAGTGGTGCAGGAAGATGAATCAGTCCAGCAGGAATGGACAGTCTCCCTAAACTAGTGAGATGCACACTCGGGATGAAATGATGTCTGTGCATACACCGGCTTAAAAAGAGTCCAAATATCATTCAGCAGCTGTACTCCAGTGTAATCCAAATAAGAGATAGAAAATGAGAAAGAAACCATGTTGCCTGTACTGAATGTGGCAACATGTGACAATATTAATACATTTACTTGGTATAGTTATGGCAAAAGAGAGACAATATTCAGTTACTTAAGGTTCTTAATCGAACATTCCAAAAAGATATGTTTTTTGTGTGCTGCATATAACCATTATGGCACTTCAGAGAGACCATACTGATGTACTGAATGTATTCAGAAATGTATACTGAATGGATCATATGTAGGGAGCACCACGAAATAGAAATGTATACTGAATGGATCATATGTAGGGAGCACCACGAAATAAACACTGTATAGAGTAAAACGTTTTCTTAAACATATAACCCCTAACTAAGCTACATTTAGAATATGAAAGCTATAAGTAAAAAGAACATTGCGCAGTTAGGCTAGTAAAAAGTGGGAAAAGAGCTCTAGAAATGGCCAATGTTATGTATCCTGGGGTACCCACTAAGCTAAAACAAGTAGACATGGCACAGACAAAACATAAAACACAAAGTTTTAGGCGTGAAGCTATTTTTCCATCTGTCAAGTGTGCAGGGCTGAATTTAACCCTGCAAACAAACACATTGTTATAGAAAACCAAAACAAAGATGAACACATAAGTAATACAAATAATGTATATCATAACCATCTCATATTCGGAAAAAGGCATAAAGCTAATGTCTCTTTGGAGCGTCTCTATCTCTGCAGTGATAAAGAGGATCCTTGGAAAACATTAGAAATATCTCTGTGCCAAAACTGATCTGGGATGGCTATGTATATTCGAACTACTGCTAAGAAAAAGAAAAAACATTTTAAATTGTCAACATCCTAATTTCAGCTAAAACAATAGAAAGGAATTGGTTTCCAATTCACAAACGTGCCAGCTGTAGCTATCGAGCTATATATGTCTGTAACAGAGAGCGAAGGTCAAGAATGAAAAAATCACTGGCAAGAAGTTGAAATGTCGAGCGAGCACTGCGATGACCAATGCCATGATATTGGGCAATGAATAAGGGAGAGCTAGCAGCTGGTATACAGGGTTTCCCCTCTTTGCACCAAAGTCCGTCCGAAGGGTGGCTTTGGGCACCTGCCAGACGCCAGGCATCAAGTTCAGAGAGGGTAACAAAGGACTGAAGCTGAGAAAAAAAGAGAAGAAGGGAATCCTGTGCACTCTTGAGACCCAGAAGCCCATTTAAAAGAAGGGCTTGGACATCATGAGAAGTGTGAAGGGTAGTGGGGTGACCAAGGGTCAGGGGAGTAGCCATCTCTACCACCATAGCACATGCAGCCAGGGCTTTCAAGCAGGCAAGCATGCCATGAACTTGAACAAGAGTGACTTTAGAAAAAAAAAAAAAAAAAGGCAACAGGGCATAACATACCGCTATGAGCTCCCGTCATGGTTTTACAATGGTCCCGAACAAAGAGATGGAACATTTGGTCATAATCAGGAAGACCCAGGCCTGGGCTAGAAACCAAAGCACATTTCAAATGTCCAAAAGCATCCAACATTTCTTTAGTCCATATGATAAGATCAGTCATTTCAGAACCCAGGATCTGTCTCAGAATCTGGTCATAAAAGGAACAATCAGAGATCCATTGGCGACAGTAACCAATCATATCAAAAAAAGTAAGCATGTCTTTCTTGGTAGCTGGGCGGGGCAGACACAGAACAGCAGCAATGTGGGAGGTGCTGATTTTCCTCTGACCATGGAACAAAGCCTAGGTATTTCACCTCAAATGTACACCATTGCAGTTTCTTTCGTGACACCTTGTGACCACACACAGACAACCATTGTAAAAGATCTAAACTATCAGCCTGACAGGTCTTCTGAGTTATGGAACACAAAAGGAGGTCATCCACATACTGGATGAGGACAGAATCATGAGGGGCAGTCCATGGCTGTAGAGTAGCCCGAGGGACAATGGAGAACACCACAGGGGAGTCAACATAGCCCTGCGGCATTCTACACCAGGTATACTGTTGCTTAAAGGTGAAGGCAAAAAGGGGCTGAGTAGCCTCATCAACAGGGACTGAAAAAAAAAACAACATTCTTTAGGACAATGACAGAAAAAAAAACAACCATTGGCTGCAGGTGGAATGGAAGAGAGAAGAAAAGGAACATCAGGGACACAATGGGTGCAGTGAGAATTACCAAAACATTAACATCCCTAAAGTCTTGGACGAAGGGGGGGGTGCCATCAGCTTTGACAACAGGAGTGATGGGCGTATTGTAAGAAGAGATGGTGGTTTGATAATACCAGAGGAAAGAAAAGAAACAATCAGTGGAATCATGACTCTCACCGTACTGCTTGATAAAAATGAGAGTGAGTGATTTCAGAGAAGCATGATAGGGGGTACATGAAATAGAGCCTACAGCATTGTCAGCGGAAGCCCAAACCGGGAAGTCTGGGGAAGGGGCAAAAGCATTCATGCACAGACCCTGATAATGGAAGCATAGAACAGCAGCTAGTCTGGCAGCCAAAAGTACATTTGTGCTTTATATAATTCAGACTGCCAAGCAGAGAAATGCTGCTTTAAGTCAGAAAGAGTAAATCAGAATCGCATTCCTTAAGATCAGTAACTAGTTATCCAAATAAGTACAGAGAGAATTTACAACTTGCTAATCTTCTAAAAAAAAAATCCAAAAACATGAGCCTTGCACAAGAAAGGAAGCCTGTAAAACGGAATTTTGCCAGCACAGAACACAGAGGAAGCAGTCGAAGGAGGAACGCACAATATGAGTCAGAGTCAAACTATTGTACGTTCGAGGGGGAGCCACATAACAGCATGTCCTACCTCACTTATAAACAGTGCAAACGTATACGGGAAAGGATTGGTGACACAGAGAGATGTGAGCTGGAGGGAGAGTGTCACACACACAGGCAACATAAATCTTACAAGTCTCATCTGTCTAGGAGGGGGAGAATCTTAAGTGCCTTTATGACCCATTACAAAAAAAATATAACAATGCAGAAATATTCGCTTACCTTACCTTATAAGCGAAGTATAGTAATAATAGACAATAAAATCTTATACTCTATAAAATCTTTAACCCCACAAACGACAGAGTGGGCAGTCGGTTCTATAAATAATTTCATTCTTCCCGAAAGAACGGCAGCTGCTTATATTCACGAGGGGAGCTTCCCAAAAGCACCCCGGGAGTTTCGCAAAAACTCCATAATAGAACCCAAAGCCTTAACTTAAAATAAAGGGTTGGGACAGGACGCCAATACCAGTGAGTATTAAAGAACAGAAAAAATTCAGAAATACTCACAAAATACTGGTGATGTCATTTTCCCATCCCGGGCAAGCCCCCAACTGAAAGGGTTTGGTCCCAATTACTGCTTCACACACTCTGTCATTGGTAAGTCAGATGCATCTGGGGACAATATCTTAGAGACAACGGACGCCTATTATCTCCCAAACATGTCCAGTTTATTGTCAGTTTTACAACCCTTTTTATATCATTTTACATGGTTCAGTGTCGTCAGCATATGATGTAAATACAAACCATATATGGTGACAGGTCACATGAAACTTTAAAAGAACTAACAAGCATCTTACTATCTAAAGGCCAAAGTTTAAAGGTGCTTTGGTTAGCAGAGCCTTTCTTTATCTAAAGCTTCTTACAAATACAATTGAGTTCACTTCACAACAGGATAAGAAAACATATCTCTCAAACATAAAATGGCCTTGTAGTATATCAGCAAGAGAAGGAAAAACAAACAGGGTCTGGTTTTTACAGCTTCAAACACAGTTGAAAGAAAAACTGCAAGACACATGAAAAGTATCCCTTCATCTCTGTCTTCTTCCCTGCCAACATCTTCTCCCAACTCTCTGTTCCCCATTCCCTTCTGCGTCTTCACCCCACTATGTCATCCCCATTTCCCTTCAGCGTCTTCTCCCCACTCTCTGTTCCCCATTTCCCTTCAGCGTCTTCTCCCCACTCGCACTTCCCCATTTCCCAGCGTCTTCACCCTACTCTCTCGTCCCCATTTCACAGCATCTTCTCTCCACTCTGTCTTCCTCATTTCCCTTCAGCATCTGTTCCTATCCACCCCAACTTTCCTCCCTTTCTCCCTCCCTGCCCCTTACCTTCATGACACTTTCACTCCCTCCCTCCCCCCTCCCCCCCCCCCCACTCTTAGCTGCTTGCGCCATGTGGTCAAATTTTTTTGGCCTTGTAGATAACTTTTACTGCAGTGTTCTGGACTATTTGTAGATGTCTTAACTCTTTTTTGGTAATTCCATGATATAAAGCATTACCGTAATCCATACAAGATATAACCAATGAATGAGTTAAAGTATTTAGAGCAGATATGTCAAGAAATTTGGTTAGTGAACGTATCATTCGTAGATGATAAAAGCATTTTCTAAAAGAAAATGCTAAAAGAAGTCTCCAAAAACCCTAAAATGTCATCACGGGATCTACAGTAGGTCTCTTGCTACTGTTGATGTGAAAGTACATGTCTCTACAATCAGAAAGAAACTGCACAAATTTAACTTGCATGTGAGGTGTGCAAGGAAGAAACCTTTGCTCTCTAAGAGAAACATCAAGGCCAGACTGAAGTTTTGCAGAAAGAACGTAGACAAACACCAGGACTTCTGAAATAGTGTTCTATGGACAGATGAATCTAAAATTGAATTATTTGGACACCAGAAAAGAGAACATGTTTGGTGTACTCTAATTACAGCATTCCAGGAAAAGAACCTTATACCAACTGTGAAGCATGGAAGTGGAAGTATCATGGTTTGGGGATGCTTTGCTGCAGCAGGACCTGGCCAGCTCACCATCATAGAATCCACCATGAATTCTACCGTGTATCAGAGGGTGCTTGAGGAACATGTGAGACCATCTGTAAGAAAATTAAAGCTAAAGCGGAGCTGGACCCTGCAACATGACAATGACCCAAAACATACCAGTAAAGAAATGGAGAGTCCTGGAGTGGCCGAGTCAAACCCCTGATCTTAATCCCATTGAGATGCTGTGGGGTGGTTTGAAATGGGCTGTATATGCAAGAAATCCCTCAAACATCTTACAGTTGAAAGAATTCTGCATTGAGGAGTGGGCCAAACTTTCCTCAGACCGATGTCAGAGATTGGTAGATGGCTACAAGAAGCGTCTCACTGCAGTTATTTCAGCCAAAGGGGGTAACACTAGCTATTAGGGTGTAGGGTATCCTAATTTAGTCCTCAATTAGAAAACACATTTTTGTGGATATCTTTTGTTTCATGAGTAAATCAAGGAACTTTTTGTTGTTTACCTGCAATTATATCACTTTCTTTTCCAGAGATAAATAAAAAAATAATTTGACATCGATATGTGAATATTTCTTAAGAAAGAACTGAATATTTCTTGAGGTGTCCTAATTTTTTCACATGACTGTACACCACTTTTACACCTCTGTCCTATGACAGTACTATTTAGAGATACACCGATACATTAATTCAGGAACATTCAAGTCTTACTTTAATAAGAGAGCATAAAGAACAAATCAGTAGAGCAGTATAAAGGGACAGCTGATCCAGAACAGAATAAACAGGCCTTGTGTGACTATTAAAGCTGTATGAATGCACACCTGAGAGAATGCAAAAGCTTGAACTCTACAGCAGAATTTAATTTTTTCATTAAGGCAGTAAATATGGATTACCTTGATATAACCACAGAATATAATAACCCTACCAACCATAAAACTGTCTATACCCATCCACTATACAGCACAGTTACTTACCGTAACAGGTGTTACCCAGGGACAGCATGTGAATATTCTCACATGTGGGTGACCCCCAGTTCGGACAGCTTCTAAAGTGTTCATGTACTTTAAGAACTTTAGAAAGTTCGTGATCACACCGCGCATGTGTGAGTGCCTTCCCAAGCGACTCCTCAGCTCAGATAGCCAGCTAAGAAGCCAACCAGGAGAGGTGGGTGAGTTTTAAGAATATCTTCCTGCTGTCTCTGGATAACACCTGTTGTGGTAAGTAACTGTGCTCTGGACAAGCAGGCAGCATATTCTCACAGTTGGGTGACCTCCCAACTAACCAGCAATGGGATTGTGGGAGAGTTGGCTATTGGGAAAATAAATTTTGTAATACTGCTTGACCAAAATGTCCATCCCATCTGGAATAGGATTTCAGACAGTAATGAGAGGTGAAAGTATGAACTGAGGACCAAGTAGCAGCTTTGCATATTTCATCAATAGCGGTAGAGTGGAGAAAAGCCACTAAAGCTGATATAGCTCACACCTTATGGGCTGTGACATGACCCTCCTGTTGCAGCCCAGCCTGAGCATAACAAAACGAGATGCAAGCAGCCAACCAGTTGGAAATTGTCCTTTTTAGAAACAGGCTGCCTCAACTTGTTAGGATCAAAGGAGACAATCTATATCAGGGATCTCAATGTCCCTCCTTGAGGGCTGCAATCCAGTCATGTTTTCAGGATTTCCCCAATGAATATGCATGAGATCTATGTACATACACTGCTTTCAATGCATATTCATTGGGAAAATCCTGAAAACCCAACTGGATTGTAGCCCTCAAGGAGGGACTTTTGAGATCCAGAAAGTATTTCTTCACCGAGAGGGTGGTCGATCATTGGAATGAACTCCCATGGCAGGTGATTGAGGCCAACAGCGTGGCAGATTTCAAAAATAAATGGGATATTCATGTGGGATCTCTAATGATGTAAAGGCAGAGGGTGGTGAGCAAAATCAAGGAGAAGGGTCACTAGAGTGGGCAGACTTGATGGGCTTTGGACCTTTTCTGCCGTCATTTTTCTATGTTTCTAACGTATTTTCACGCATATAACGTGCGCGTTATATACGATTTTACAAACCGTGCATAACCATGCACGTTGTACAAATTTTTTTTACATAATTCCCCCCCGACGTCCGATTCATCACCCCGAAGGACCGCTCGCACCACCACCCCGAAGGACCGCTCGCACCTCCACCCGAAGGACCGCTCGCACCCCCACAGCCTCCCCCCTCCCCCTCCCGCATGGAGAAGCTGCCTACCGTTGTTTCCGGATGCCAGTGAGCCCAGCTCTGACGTCAGAGAAAGGGCGGGACCGCCGGAAGAGGAAGCAGCGTAGCGCTGGGCTCAGAGAAGGGGCGGGACCGCCGGCAGAGGAAGCAGCTGGGCTCACTGGTATCCGGAAACAATGGTAGGCAGCTTCTCCATGCGGGAGGGGGAGGGGGGAGGCTGTGGGGGTACGAGCGGTCCTTCGGGTGGGGGTGTGAGCGGTCCTTCGGAAAGGAGAGTCGGGGCGAGCGAAAGGAGAGACGGGGCGGCGAGAGGAGAGTCGGGGCGGCATGCGCGGTATACGCGTGTGCGCGCAATAGTAAAATTTTTTAACATACATTTCTGTTCCCCGCGCGCTATACCCGTGTGCGCGTTTTACACGGGTGCGCGGTATATGGGTGAAAATACGGTATATGGTTTGGTTCATTGGAAATAGTAGGCCAACACTCGTTTGCAGTCCAAAGTATGAAGAACTGTGGCTGTGGCAATGAGGCTTAGGAAAAAACACTGGAAGCACAATGGATTGATTGAGATGGAACTCTGTGACAACTTTCGGTAAAAACTTTGGATCAGTGCGAAGCACTACCTTATCATGATGAAATGCTGTAAATGGAGATCTGCTACCAAAGCTTGAAGTTCACAGACTCAGCGAGCAAAAGTCAGAGAAATGAGAAAAACTACATTCCAAGTAAGGTATTTAAGATGAACTGAAGACATTGGTTTAAATAGAGGTTTTATCAGCTTAGCAAGTACATTAAGATCCCAAACTACATTGAAGAATCCCTTTATAAATTTGGAAACCACAAGGTGAGCAGTGAGATGTTTTCCATCCATGGTTGATGAAAAGCAGCAATTTCACTAAGATGGACTCTAATGAAAGTGAATTTAAGGCCAGAATGGGATAAATATAGAAGGTAATCCAGAACCAAAGATAAGGATGTGGATTTTGGTTCCTGATGAAGAGAATTGCACCTAGCAGAAAACCAAGTCCATTTTTTAGTATAACATTGTCATGTGGCTGGTTTTCTGGATTAAGAAAAATGAAGGCCAGGCAAAGTCAGCCCGAGAGATACCAAGCTGTCAGGTGCAAGGACTTCAGGTTGGGATGTAGAAGAGAACCGTGACTCTGCGTAAGAAAAGATGGAAAAATTGGCAGAAGAAGTGGCTCCCTGATGCTGAGCTGAAGTGGAAGGGAGAACCAAGGTTGTCTGAGGCAGACTCCTGTTTGACCTTGACTAGCATTTTGAGAATAAGAGCAAAAGGAAAAAACACATAAAGGAGCTTGTTCGTCCAGTCTAGGAGAAAAGCATCTGCTTCCTGGCGATGAGGAGAGTACAATGTGGAACAGAACTGGGGCTGCTTGTTGTTGTGGGGAGACGCAAAGAGGTCTACCTGAGGTGTTCCCCATTGAGAAAATTGGGATGGCAGAGAAGAGATCCTGTTCCTACCTGCTTGTTCGCATAGTACATGGCTACTTAATTGTCTGTACAGATGAGGACTTGATTTTGAAGAAGATGCTAAAAAGCCTTGTGAGCATTGAAAATCACCCTGAGTTCCAATAGATTTATATGATGGCAGAGGCAGAGATCTCTGGCTGACCAAAGACCCTGAGTATGCAGACCATTCAGATAAGATCCCCAAACATAGGTTGATGAATCTGTCTTGAGAACCTTCTGATGAGGGGGCGTTTGAAACAGGAAACCTCTGGAAAAATTGAAAGAGAACATCCACTACTGAAGAGATTATCATAGAAAACATGATGGGAAAGCGGGTCAAGAGCCTATGACCACTAAGAAGCTAGCGACCACTGAGGGATCCTTAGGTAAAGTCTGGCAAAAGGAGTCACATGAACTGTAGATGTCATGTGACCTAGAAGAACCATCATGCGTCTCGCTGAGAGTGAGTGAAAATGGGTCATTTGATGGCAAAGCTGAATAAATGTGTCTTGACGCTGTTGAGGAAGAAACGCCCTGAGCGGAACAGTATCTAGGAGGGCTCTGATGAACTGAAGAAGGCTGACGTTGATTTTGAATCCCAAATTTTGCAGGAATAATATAGTCTGTTGTGATGCTATGAGAACACCCTGAGATGAAGGATCCTTGATGAGCCAGTCATCTAGACAGGGGAAGACTTGAAAGCTGCGAGTTTGCAAGGCTGCTGCCACCACCACCAGGCACTTGGTGAAAACTCTGGGAGAGTATGCAAGTCCGAAAAGCAGAACCTTGCATTGATAGTGGTGATTTGCCACCTGACATATGAGGAACTTTTGAGAAGCTGGATGAAAGGGAATGTGGGTGTAAACTTCCCTGAGATCCAGAGAGCATAAAGAATCATTGTGATCCAAAAGGGGATACTAGCATTGCTAGAGCAGCATCCAAAACTTTTCTGTGACAAGTTTAAGAAGCTCCTTAGGAGGATGTTTGTAGTTCATAGTCTCTAGAAATTCCTCAGAATACTTGGAATTTGCTTCCTGTTTAATAGCCATGTCTTTACTCATTTGCCTAATAAAGTGAGTAAATGAGTCAGGCTTGGAAGGAGATGGCTCCCTCTGAGAAGTGGTGCAAGCAGAATACTGTTCAGGAAAATCGTAAACTTCTGTAGTAGAAGGGAAAATATCATGGGTGGACTCAAAACGAAGATCTGAATCAACAGGAATTGAAGGAGAGCGGACCAATGCCGTAAGCAATGTTGATTGCTTGTTCTTGTCTGCTCACTTAAGAGAGATATACCTTGATTTGGAAGTGTGCTTGCCAGATTTACTGCAATGTGGCCATCCAAGCAGAGAGGAATGACGTGAAGGACTGGAGTGATGTTCAGAGGAATGGTGCTTCTTATGTTGACGTCTCGGAGGAGAATGGTGTCTTGAAGAACGATGCCTGGATGCATTACTTGATGATGATGACTGGTGCCGAGAATGACATGTTACCGATAAAACAGTGGTGATACCTGCATCTCACATGGGGTGACGATCAGGCTGGCCCAGGTACCAAAGGAGCCGACATGGGAGTAACTAGTTGGAATATATCCTCAAATTAAAGGAGGCAAGCCAACGGGCGCAGCGCTGAATCGGCTGCAGGTAGGCAGGAGAGGCAGCTGAACCAGGCAGGAGGTGAAGAGGAGCACGTGGGGAGACAGAAAAGGCGCTGAGAAGCGCCGGACGGGTGGCTGAGGAGAGCAGGAGAGCTTCGGGGTAGCGGCGAGAGAGAAGCTCCGCCCCTCCAACGCGTCAGCGACTCGCGACCGGGCTCCTCCATTAAAGGAGGCAAGCCAACGGGCGCAGCGCTGAATCAGCTGCAGGTAGGCAGGAGAGGCAGCTGAACTAGGCAGGAGGTGAAGAGGAGCACGTGGAGAGACAGAGAAGGCGCTGAGAAGCGCCGGACGGGTGGCTGAGGAGAGCAGGAGAGCTTCGGGGTAGCGGCGAGAGAGAAGCTCCGCCCCCCCAACACGTCAGCGACTCGCAACCGGGCTCCTCCATTAAAGGAGGCAAGCTAACGGGCGCAGCGCTGAATCGGCTGCAGGTAGGCAGGAGAGGCAGCTGAACCAGGCAGGAGGTGAAGAGGAGCACGTGGGGAGACAGAGAAGGCGCTGAGAAGCGCCGGACGGGTGGCTGAGGAGAGCAGGAGAGCTTCGGGGTAGCGGCGAGAGAGAAGCTCCGCCCCCCCAACGCGTCAGCGACTCGTGACCGGGCTCCTCCATTAAAGGAGGCAAGCCAACGGCGCGCAGCCGTTTGGCGTGCGGCGAAGGCGAGCGGCAAAGGCGCTTGCCTTAGCGAGAGCGCCTTTGCGAAGAGCCTTGAGAAGGGCCTTGTACAAGGCCTAATCTAAACTTTTCATTCTCATATACAACCAAACTCTTCATTCTCATTCCCAAATTCTCTAGTATCTCTATCTTCCTCTTTCTCCTTGCATACTCTCTGACATCTAAACCCTTCTCTTTACAGTAATAAATCTCTAACTTGCATACTCTCTGACATCTAAGCCTTTCTCTTTACAGAAATAAATCCCTCTAACTTGGAAATGGCAGGGAGGACACGGAGTACCAAGGCTACTATCAAGATCGACACTCCAGCATCCGGAGTGACCCAGGGGATGGTTAAGGTCTGTACACAAAAGGCAGAGGGTGACATGGATCAGAGGGCAGAGGTCTCAGTGCAGACCGAGACCTTCCCCCCCCTCCCAAAGTGCACTACAGTTTCTACGCAGACAGAGGAGCTAGGAAACTTAGGCGAGGATATCTTGCAGGAACTACAGAGCCTCAGGGAGGAGGTAAAACACCTGAGGAGCATCAGGGATGATGAGGCCTTCATCGACGACGCCATCCTGGAACTGTCGCACATCACAGAGAGAACCCACGACAGGTCCATCCTCGACACGCCCAAACCTACAGCACTAAACACAACGATTGGAGTACAGGAGATAATTGGTGATGCTGGCCCCTGGCAACTAGTAACATCCTCTACGGGCAAGCGAAGTAAACCCACCTCATTCTCACTCTCTTCTTCTTCTTTTTCTCTTCAACAGGATAGCCGTTCATCTATACCACAGCTAACTCTCAGAAATAGATTTCAGATCTTACAGGATGGAACCACCGAGGAAATAGCAGAAGGGACTCATGAGGATACCCAACTCACAACGTCAAAACCAGAGCACGCAGACCGGCCCCCTCGGAAGGAACGGAGAGCGGTAGTGATTGGTGACTCCATGCTAAGGGGCACCGAGGGACTAATTTGCAGGCCTAATTTGCAGTCAAGAGAGGTCTGCTGTCTTCCTGGAGCCAGGATCCAGGATATTACCACTAGCCTAGACAAAATTCTAAAACCTAATGATCATTTTCCCATGTTTCTCATCCATGTAGGCACAAACGACACTGCTAGGAATGCCACAGAGAACATCCCCAGAGATTTTGGAGCGCTGGGAAGAAGTTGAAGCAGATAGGAGCACAGGTGGTCTTTTCATCAATTCTTCCAGTAAGAAACAAAGGCAGAGCTAGAGAAGAGCGTATTCAACGGACTAACGAATGGCTCCGAGAATGGTGCATAGAAATGAACTTTGGATTCCTAAACCACGGCGAGACGCTCCAGGGACTACAAGGACCAGACGGACTCCACCTAACCAGAAGAGGTAGAAACGTATTTGGACATCGATTGGCCCGCCTACTCCATAGGGGTACATACTTTTATCCCAGAGCAGTAAGAAACCATCCTGAGGAGGCAAGTCGCACTCACACTACCAAGTCTAAGGTAAGTACCAATGATATATATCACTGATAATTTAGGAGCCACACTAGCTCGTAAAGGAATCTCTTCACAGATATGGAGGGCTATGTATGTTAATGCACACAGCTTGGGCAATAAAATTCTAGCATTAGAGACTGAGATAACAAACGCCGATCTTGATGTGATAGCGATATCCGAAACCTGGTTCACGGAATCGCATGGGTGGGATATGGTTATACCAGGGTACAACCTACTTCGTTGCGACCGAGAGGGTAAATTGGGAGGAGGAGTAGCACTATACACTAAGGAATGCATCAAAACCACCAGAATCACAGATGTTAGATACACCGGGGAATCCCTCTGGGTGAACCTGGCCAGAGGGAATGAAAAATGCCTATATCTTGGAGTGATATATAGACCTCCCAGGCAACAGGAGGACAAAGACATGGAATTAATCGAGGACATAGAGAACATCACACTGCGCGGGGACACAGTAATGCTAGGAGACTTCAATATGCCAGAGCAGACTGGAACACACTCTCTGCGACTACGGGTAGCAGCAAAAGAATATTAACCTCCATAAAGGGTGCACGTCTCAAGCAATTGGTATTGGAGCCCACCAGGGACCAGGCGTTACTTGACCTAGTTCTCACCAATGGAGATAGCGTCACAGAAGTCTCAGTAGGAGACACACTGGCCTCCAGCGACCATAATATGGTATGGCTCAACCTCAAGAAAGGTTTCCCTAAGACAAACACAGCAACAAGGATTCTCAACTTTAGAGGCACAGACTTCAACCGTATGGGAGATTTTGTCCATCAGGAGCTACATAAACAAGCAATATCTGACAATGTGGAGGATATGTGGTCGTCTCTGAAGTCCATCCTACACGAAGCAACAGACCGATACATTAAGACAGTAAGTAAACGCAGGAGAAACAAAAGACCCCAATGTTTCAGTAAAGAAATTTCAGACCTAGTTAAACAGAAAAAAGACGCATTTATCGCCTACAAACATTTAGGCAGAGAGGGGGCGAAAGAGGACTATCTAGACAGATCTAAAGCTGTCAAAACAGCAGTCAGAGAAGCCAAACTTCGAATGGAGGAAGAGCTAGCACGGAAAATTAAGAAAGGGGATAAATCTTTCTTCAGCTATATTAGTGACAGGAAAAGAAACAAAGATGGGATAGTACGCCTGAAGCAATCGGACGGTAACTTTGCGGAATCAGATTCTGAGAAGACAGAACTACTAAACAAATACTTCTGTTCAGTGTTCACCCGCGAAGCACCGGGAGCTGGTCCACAACTGCAGACGGGAGATAACCAGAAAGACCCGTTTCAAGATTTCGAATTTACGCCCAGTAGCGTCTATGGCGAACTATCAAGACTCAAAGTAAACAAAGCCATGGGGCCGGATAACCTACACCCCAGAATGCTCAGGGAGTTAAGGGAAGTCCTGACAGAACCATTATCTGTTCTTTTCAATCTTTCCCTAAGCACAGGAAGGGTCCCCTTGGACTGGAAAACCGCTAACGTAATCCCACTCCACAAAAAGGGCTGCAGGACAGAGACAACAAACTACAGACCAGTGAGTCTCACGTCTATAGTGTGTAAACTCATGGAAACACTGATCAAACAGAATCTTGATACAATCCTACACGAAGAAAAACTGCGTGATCCACACCAACACAGGTTCACCCAGGGTAGATCCTGCCAATCTAATCTGATTAGCTTTTTTGATTGGGTTACTAGACAACTGGACGCCGGAGAGTCACTGGACGTGGTATATTTGGACTTCAGTGAAGCATTTGATAGCGTCCCTCATCGAAGATTACTGAACAAGCTGAAATCGATAGGATTAGGCGACACTCTAACTACATGGGTTGGGGATTGGCTGAGCAGTAGAATTCAGAAGGTGGTGGTGAACGGTACCCCATCCGAAGCATCGGACGTGATCAGTGGAATGCCACAGGGCTTGGTCCTGGGCCCGATTCTATTTAACTTATTCATAAGAGATATGACACAAGGACTTAGAGGAAGGGTATCACTGTTCGCCGACGACGCCAAACTTTGCAACATAGTAGGCGAAAGCTTATTACCTGATAATATGGCACACGACCTACTGCTGCTGGAACAATGGTCAACTACTTGGCAGCTAGGCTTCAATGCTAAAAAATGCAAGATAATGCACCTGGGTAAGAGAAACCCACGTAGAACTTATGTACTAAATGGTGAGACCTTGGTTAGGACCACGGCGGAACGTGACCTAGGGGTGATCATTAGTGAGGACATGAAGGTTGCCAATCAAGTGGAGAAGGCTTCCTCCAGGGCAAGACAAATGATGGGGTGTATCCGCAGAGGTTTCGTCAGCAGGAGACCTGAAGTTATGATGCTGTTGTACAGAGCCATGGTGAGGCCTCACTTGGAGTACTGTGTTCAGTTTTGAAGACCACACTACCGAAAGGACGTGCTGAGGATCGAGTCGGTTCAGCGAACGGCCACCAGGATGGTCTTGGGGCTCAAGGATCTCACGTATGAAGAAAGACTAAAAAAATTGCGGCTGTACTCACTTGAGGAAAGAAGAAAACGGGGAGATATGATTGAAATATATAAGTACATCACGGGAAGCATCGAGTCAGAAGATGATATCTTCTGGCTCATAGGACCCTCGACCACCAGAGGGCATCCGCTGAAAATCAGGGGAGGGAAGTTTCATGGCGACTCCAGGAAGTACTTCTTCACCGAAAGAGTGGTGGATCATTGAAACAGAGTCCCACTCCAGGTGATAAAGGCCAACAGCGTGACGGATTTCAAGAAAAAATGGGATACTCACGTGGGATATTTAAGGGAGTAAATTCAGGGGAGGGGAGACTTGGAATGGGCAGACTTGGTGGGCTATAGCCCTTTTCTGCCGCTTTTTTCTATGTTTCTATGTTTCTAAATTCCAATTGAAAAAGAGCCTCGAGCTTCTCCTTGAAAGCTTGCACCGATACCTGTGGCTTGGGTGCCGTGACTAGCTCCAGAGGATGACATAGATGAGGATGCACCACTCAAAGTTGAAGCAAGTCGTATCAATGGTCTCTGTTTGGCAGGCACGACTAGATTTGATGCTTTAGTGACCTGAGACACTGTCTGGGAAGCTGGTGACTTCTTAGCTAGCTTACCTGATGCGGGTACCCCAGACAATGGTGATGCCTTCGATGTCTATGGCTTGGACGGCATTATATTAATAAAAAGAAGAAAACACATCAGCAGAAAGGCAAAAGTAGACGTAGAACATTACTACACATGACTTCGTAGCTCCACGGAAAACTGGGAACTGAGAAGCCACGCACCTATGTCAGGCGGGAAGGCATTCACGCATGTGTGGTGCGGTCAGTCACGAACTTTCTAAAGTTCTAAAAGTGCATGAACACTTTAGCAGCTGTCCGTACCGGGGCTCTGTGGATGATTACATTACATTAGAGATTTGTATTCCGCCTGTGCCTTGCGGTTCTAAGCGGATTACAAAATTGGGTGAAAACTGGACATTTCCAGGGAGTTTACATATCAGGTATATAACATATACGTATCAGGTTTACATATCAATAGCAATACATACAAATTAGGAAGATTATTACATAACGTTGAGGGAAGGAATATTCTGGTTACAGATGGGGTTGCTTACATAGCGTTAAGGGAAGCAATATTCTGATCCCTGATGGAGGTTGTATTTTTAGGTTTCTGAATATGATTTTGGGGAAGGTTTGAAGAATTTGGCTAGGGGATACTATAGGGGTGGTGTTTATGAAGGGGTATGTCACCCACATGTGAAAATATGCTATCTGCTTGTCCTAGGATAATCAGGACTTACTGGCTTCGATATTCAGACCATGAGAGGCAATCTGGCTACCTCCTACAGTTGGCAGCAATTTCAGATGTTCAATGCCAGGACTTGTATGCAGCCATCAGCATTGAATTTCTGGGGTACTGTTTACCGCTGTGGACTTATCCAGCCAACCTGATATTTAGTGGCTGGCTGACCTGCTTTATTGAAGAGTCCATCTAGCCATGTGAAGGTGGGTGTAGAAAGGACCCATCTATCTGGCCATCTAAAAAAGGTTAGGGGAGTTCGGGTGGGCTTGAGGGCTCCGGGTGGGGGTAGGTGGGTCTGGTGGGGGTGGGCTTGGGGGATCCAGGTGGGCTACCTTGGGGGGCGGGCTGTCCAGCAGGAGGGACTGGGAATCCCTGCTGCCGGCAATCATTCAGGGGTTCGGGGGGGAGCATTTGGCAAGAGGAATTGGGCATCCCTCTTGCTGTAGTCCTCATGGGGTGGGGGTAAGGGATGAACAGGTTCCCCACTTATGACAGATGCCGGTTAGAGAATTATGGTTTTAGGCGAAGAACTTGTCCCTCCCACGTCAAAAATGTATTGTTTTGGGCGTTTGGGACTTGGGCGAATTTTGGGTCGATAATACAGGTTAAAGATAGACATAATGTTGGTTTGGGCGATTAAATGCCTGAACATACAGGTAGGCCATTCTTGAAAATCCCAAATTTTTGACTTTTTTTCAAAAATGGACATTTCCCCACTGCCGACTGAAGATTTTTTTAAAAAAATTATGCCCCTCTATGCATTTAATTTGGTGCGGTAGTAGGCCATTATACAATAGAGCATTGAGGAAGATAGCCATTGTGTGACAACATCAGGAGCTCTTACAAATAATTTGCTTGGGAAAGTGTCAAGTATGCTACTGCATGTGGAGAGTTTGTTTAGATGTGCAGAAACTTCAGAAGCCGATAATTTAAAATGTTATAGAAAAAACAGTTGCTTTTGAAAATTAAATAATACATGCTATTGTTTTTTTACAGATTGATTACAGTGTTAGGTTGAATTCAAATTACTGGTTTTTGATTCCTTTAGCTCACATACTGAAGCAACCGCTGTTACTAAAAAAAAACAAATAAATAAACAGTACAATACAGCTTGCCATGCAGAATATTTTACCATGCAGTCAGTGATCAAAGAGTGAAATATTTAAAATAAAGGGGGAAATGGAGCTTTACATCACAAAATAGAGGATTTGGGGAAAATGATAGATTAATATTAGAAGTTCAGATATGTGTAAGAAAAACTACTTCTGTATTTCTAATGTCTTCCAAAAAATCATTAAAAAGTATTCACTGAAACAAATACCATTTAAACCTTGATAGTTATAAGTGGAGTAGAAATGAAAATGGATCTTGGGTGGGGAGAGGGACGGACTAGGTTAATGAGTTATAAGGCTGACATGATTAGATGAAGTTAAAAGAGGGAGACCTACAGAGACCCAGACAGAGAGAGGGAGCAGTTAGGAGCTGGTATTCAAGTTAGAATATTTCAGTAATTCAGACCAGTGAGCAGTGCACTCACACATCAGGGTGAGAACAAAGTGGTTATTCAAGGATGTTCAAGGTAGTATTGTATCAAATATGTATTGTGTTCTTGCTGGCTGAATTCCCCACAGAGCTGAATGCTAATAAGGACTGTCCTGAAATAGAACACTTTATTGAAGAGCTGGCAAGAATCTGTAATTTTGATCGCCGCAAGAGGCTTACCAAAGATGAATTTACTTTACAGGATAAGGAAGGATATAATCTTGAGGAGGACATGAGAAGTGGTAAGTGTAAACTCTATGTTGAAAGGTACCAAGATAGCAAAATGTGTCTTTATCATCTATTTTAGGATACATTTCAGCCTCAATCTAGCCAGATAGATATAATTGCTTTGCTGTCTATTTACTTATATATCAGTGCCCTCAAGTTTGATAGTAATTTAATACACTTATATTCTGTCCAATCATCAGTTCAGAGCAGATTACAGTAATAAACATAAGAATTTAACAATATTCCCCCAGATTACAAAGTTATCAGTCATGAAATTATACCCATCCCAAGCTAATAAATTTAAATAATCTTAAATACTATAATCAATCATACCAAAACCCAGCTTTCTTATCCCTTATACAGTATTGGGGCATGCCAATTTCAGAGATAAATTTTTATTTTTTTCAAACTTTGCAAACACGGATTTCTTGTACCGGCTAGCACAATGGGTCATTGAGGAAAATTATTTTATGTTTGAAGGAAATTATTACCAGCAAATCCAGGGGGTTGCGATGGGGGCCACTCTGGCTCCCTCTGTCGCCACCCTGTATATGGGACGGTTTGAAGATAAGGAAATTTACACCTCAACCTTTTTTCATAAGATTACCCTGTGGAAGAGATTCCTTGATGATATATTTTTCTTGTGGGATGGATCAGTTGATGAACTTATTCAATTTTTTCATTGGATCAACACTAGAGATCCTCACCTTCAGTTTACTCCCTCATATAGTGCAGAAAGGCAGTGGCGTACCTAGGGGGGGCGGGGGGGGCGGGCCGCCCCGGGTACCAGCCCTGAGGGGGTGTTCCCGGCCTTGCCGCTCAGTCCCCCCCCACGCCCGAAGGACCGCTCGCCCCACTGACCTTCCAGCACACCTATGAAGCAGCCCGCAACAGGATCAAGACGTCAGCAATCCCTCAGCTGCTTGGGCGCTGCTTCCTGCGCCGCGGTCCCATCCCTCCTCTGACGTCAGAGGAGGGGGCGGGACCGCGGCGCAGGAAGCAGCGCCCAAGCAGCTGAGGGATTGCTGACGTCTTGATCCTGCTGCGGGCTGCTTCATAGGTGTGCTGGAAGGTCAGTGGGGCGAGCGGTCCTTCGGGCGTGGGGGGGGGCAGTAGCTTAAGGTAGCCCGGCGCAGGAAGCAGCTCCTAAGCAGCGCAAAGATAGCTGACATCGCGATCTTGCTGCGGCTGCTTCATAGGTAGTGCGGGGAGGCCAGGGGGGCGAATGGTCCTTCGGGGTGGGTCGGGGCATCAGGCCTTCAGGGTGGGGCGGGCGGGCGGGCAGGCAGACTTTCAGGGGGAGGGGGGTGACAGGCAGGCAGGCAGGCCTTCAAGGGGGGGTGCAGGTCTTCGGGGGGGGGTGCAGACCTTCAAGGGGGGACAGGCCTTCAGGGGGGGTGCATGCCTTCAGGGGGGGGTGCCGACCTTCAAGGGGGTGCAGGCCTTCAAGGGGGGGACAGGCAGGCAGGCCTTCAAGTGGGGGGACAGGCCTTCGGGGGGGTGCAGGCCTTCGGGGGGGGGTGCAGACCTTCAAGGGGGTGCAGGCCTTCAAGGGGGGGGCAGGCAGGCAGGCCTACAAGGGGGTGGGACAGGCCTTCAAGGGGGGTGCAGGCCTTTGGGGGGGGTGCCATCCTTCAAGGGGGGGTGCAGGCCTTCAAGGGGGGGGACAGGCCTTCAATGGGGGACAAGCAGGCAGGCCTTCAAGGGGGGGACAGGCCTACAAGGGGGTGGGACAGGCCTTCAAGGGGGTGCAGGCCTTTGGGGGGGACAGGCAGGCAGGCCTTCAAGTAGGGGGGACAGGCCTTCGGGGGGGTGCAGGCCTTCGGGTGGGGGGTACAATCCTTCGGGGAGGGTGCAGGCCTTCAGGGGTGGGGTTTAGGCGTTCAGAGGGGGACAGACCTTCGGGTGGGAGGTAAAGTCCTTCGGGGGGTGCAGGTCTTCAGGGGTGGGGTGTAGCCCTTCTGAGGGGGGACAGACCTTCGGGGGAGGGGGGTCCTGGTGTAAAAGTACACAGAGGGAGAGAGGGAAGGGGGGGTTCAAAGATACGTGCATATGCCAGACTTTGGGGGTTAGAAATAATGGGTCTAAAAACAGAGGAGTGGGAGAGAGATGGTGCATAATGGGATTTAGGGAGGGAAGGAACAGAAAGGGAGAGAACTTGGAAACAGGGGATGGTGTGGAGGGGGGATAGAGATACTGGATAGGAGGATAGTTGGGAACAGAAAGGGAGAGATGGTGGATCCTGGGGTGGTGGGGAGTTGAGAAAAGGTGAATCTGTGGATGGAGACAAAAAAAAGGAAAGATGCCAGATCTCCGGGAGAGGGAAGGGAAACGGAAGGGGAGAACAGAGAAGGCAGACGGATGGTTAGCACGGAGAAAGGAGACCCTGGCAAGCAAGACAACAAGAGCCTGGGACCAACAAGATTTGAATATTGATCAGAGAACAAAAGGTAGAAAAAATAATTTTATTTTCTGTTTTGTGATTACAATATGTTAGATTTGAAAAGTGTACATGAGACAGCTTGAAATGGGAACTTTTCTATTTTTGTGAATGGCAAGGCTGAGTTCAGTTAAAATATATGCTTTATAAGAAAATATAATAATGTGTTTTATAAAGTTTATAAGCATTGCTGGCATACTCGGTGAGGTGTTCCTAGTGTTGGTGGTGGTGGTAGCATGTCAGTGTGTTGAGAGGAAGAGGTAGTCTGGGAAATTCTGCTGAGCAAACTCTGGGCCCATTTCCACCCCCAGTTAGTCCACTCCACTCAACTGGTTCACACACTGAGTGGGTCTTTGGGTGTTATTTCTGGGTAGTTGTTTTAGAATCTCTTCCAGTGGTTTGTCAGTATCTCCTTCTGGTCCAAGGAAGGAAACTTTGTCAACCTTAGCATTGACCTTCAGAATATGTTTGTAACAGCGCTGCTTGTGTGGCATTAGGCTATGTAGTGATCGAAAGAAAAAAACAGACCTTTGCACATTTTTGCACTATATGGTGGGTGTATGAGGAGATTCATTTCCTGCACAGTTAAGTCCATGTGAAGTTACCTTGTGCTGTATTTGACATCTAGCAAGGTCTCTGTTTGGAAGGAAAGATCTAAGCTTAAAAATGAAGTGGCCAGAAGTTATGTTAAAAGTAGATAGCGTAGCTGGTTTTAAGAAAGGTTTGGACAAATTCCTGGAGGAAAAGTCCATTGTCTGTTATTAAGACATGGGGGAAGCGTCTGCTTGCCCTGGATTGGTGCACTCAGCAGCAACAATTTTTTCTACTGAATAATAGTCTAGGTACAATGAAAGTAAATAGCAAAAATGTTTGAGTAGATAATTAAGGAAATCTTTTTCATATTGCTTGCTTATGGACTGGGAAAAAAGACTGTTCAAGCAAATGTCTCCAGAACTGCTTTAATGGAAAAATGTGATTTTTTTTTTTTTAAGTACTTTGTGAAATTTATTGTTGTTGTGAAATTTATTGTTATACTTTGTTTAAACTTAAAAAGCGGTGTCATTAACAGTGAATCTAATCGAAAACAGGGTGAATCGAATCGAATGAAATATTTTTCTCTGAATCGGGCAGCACTATTGGCTACCAAGAGAATGGGCTACTGGGCATGATGGACCATTGGTGTGACCCAGTTAGGCTATTCTTATGTTATGTTCTCATCTGTAGGGGCCTTTGTTTTCACTTCTTATTTTAATGTATTTTTTTCCTGGGAACTTATCAGTGTTTTTTTATAATGGGAACAAAAATGGAAGAGAATTAATGTGTGTGGAATGGGGGGGTAACTAATTTCTTCAGCTAAATAATTCAATCCACTTCAAACAGACATAGGAGAACTCACGCACCATTCACACACCCTCCAACCAAAAACGTCAAAAGAAAAAAACTGTTCGACAACCTCCTAGCCATTCGAGCTGCAACACTTGACCCCCAACTCTACAACCTATTGACCTCGACCACAAACTACAAAACCTTAAAAAAAGAAATAAAAACCCTTCTATTCAAAAAACACATAAAACCAAACTAACATAATCAGAACTGTCCCAAGCATCACCTGCAACTACTCCATATGTACTTCTGATGTCATGACAATTCCGACATAATTTATGTTATGTTATGTTTGGAATAATGGTTACATAAATGAGGTTCAATAAAAGAAAATTTTCACTGCCTGTTTCTTTTTTTTTTTTTTTTTTGGTGCCGTTTCTATTCTGACCATTTATTCCATTTCATGGTTATTGCAAAAAAAAAAAAAAAAAAAATTTTACATGGGGGGGGGGGGTGTCAAAAAAATGATGGGCCCCGGGTGCCACATACCCTAGGTACGCCACTGCAGATAGGATTGAATTTCTTGACATACTGATCATTAAAGAAGATTTACAGTTGAAGACCCAGTTGTTTAGAAAACCTGTAGCCCGTAATACTCTGCTTCATTTTTCACGCCATCATCCGTACCATCTCAAGTTTAACCTCCCTATTAGCCAGTTTTTGAGGGTTCATAGAATATCTTCTGATGACCAAGATTTTAAAGTAGCTGCTAGGGAACTTGAACAACGCTTTATGGAGAGGGGCTACCCTGTGAGAGCTATAAAACAGGCCTTTATTAGGGCAAAATATGCCAATAGGGATCTTCTTCTGGCTGAACAACATCATGATGAGAGCACTAATAAATTAATCTGTGTTCTCCCGTATTCAATAGCAGCTAAGGAACTTATTTGTTTGATAAAAAAATACTGGCATATATTGCAGATTCATCAAGTGCTAGAAGAAATCCCTATGTTTGCCTTTAAAAAGGGTAAAACGATTGGACAGACCCTGATCCAACAAAAACTGGGTAATTATAGGAACTTTGAAGATTGGAAATCATAATGAATGTGGACACTGTCAGTGGTGTTCCACTACTGTTAAGGGACCCACTTGGAGGGACCTCCAATCTGGTAAACTTATAAAATATTTTCAGGATACTAATTGTCAGTCCTGTAACGTGGTCTATATGATCATGTGCCCGTGCAGGCTGGTATATGTGGGCCGGACTTCACGTCCCATACATATCAGACTGAACGAGCACAAATCACGCTTTAAAACCAAAAACGTTCAAGCTCCTATGGTTGAACATTTCCTAAGTATGCAACACAATATGGATCAGATTCAATGGCGGGTGATAGAGAGTCTTGAGATGGGAAGGGAGGGAGGTAATAGTGAGCAAATGCTAAATTATAAAGAACAACGGTGGATTTACCATTTAAACACTGTAATACCCCATGGTCTGAATGGTGAATTAGAGTGGGGTACCTTGATTTAGTCGGCTGTGCTGGGTAGAGGGCTCTGGTAAGAAATTGAGTTAGAACCAATCTAATGGAAGCAGTATTTCCACCTTAAAACCAGCTTTTGGCCCCGTGACGCTGTTGCCACGTATTCACGTGAGTACAGTGCTCCCGGGTTCGGCTGTATATAATGTTAGCAGAAGACGCCGCCGCCATCACTAAGGACTGAGTGGTCGTATGTGCTGGCGGTTTAATATTGGGGTAAGATGTTTGCTGTTTGGGTGATTTCTAAGGGATGTGGATTACTTAGAGAGCAATAGTGGGATGTAGTTACATTAATGTAACTTTTGCTGTTTTCATAGGGGGTATTCCTTGATAAAGCTATCTATAGCGAAACATGTCGGTTTGACATTCCCCTTGCCAGAGACCGCACGAAAAAGCTAAGTAACAGCTTTTTAAATATTGATTTAAATAATATATAAATTTTGATACAACGCAAGAGTGAAGAATAGAACGTGATAATTAACATTCTAAATAGGACCCGATGACGAGTAGACACATAAAGCTTGGAGCAATGAAATGTTATTGAGCTCCAAGTGGTGCCGCTGAGGATCCTTGAAACTTGACTAAAAGTGTTGAATGCATAAGGGTATGTTAATGGTGGTGAAGTTGTGCTGCCATTTGAGTTATAATATTGATTGAGGACCCTTGTGGAATATATAGATTGTGTTATTACATAATTAATCAGAGCTAGGGCATATCCAGATATCTGGATTGCTTTTCAAAATCCAGCACTTAGTCTGGGTTTTAAAAAGTTTCCTCTGCAGATTGTGTCAAGAGGGGGCATCCGCGCATGCTCTCCCGACAGATGAGAACAAGCTAAAGGGCTGGGCTGGGAGCGAGGCTGGGGTATGTTGTGGGTGTAATGGGGCAGGGCTGGGTGGAAATGGTGGGCCTGGGAGGCGGGTCTATGGGTTTGGATTTTACGCAAGTAAAATCTGGTAATTCTAATCAGAGCACTCTTTTGTACTCTGGTCATGACTGAAACATGACACTCTACTTTTTAGGCTTGGTTGTTTCTTCCTGTTCAGTGATCACTGTTGTACAATCTGATTTTGGCCCTCCCTAGTCCCCAAAACATGCCTACAATATACTTCCTTGATATTTGGACGAGCTGCAGTGTGATACATCAAAATTCTGACTTTCCAAAATCAAGATTTGGATGTTTTTAGCAAATGGACATTTTTTAGGCCTTAATTCTCTAACTGGCGCTATTGTTGGCGGCTACCGATCATGTGTCAATCACACGGTGGCGCCGGTTAGAGGATTGCATCTCTGGCAAAGATAAGTGCCAGAAATATAGGCCAGGTTTTTCCAGACCTATATTTTTGGTGCCTATCTTTGATTTGAATCACATCTCCGTAGATGCTTTATGGCGCCTAATGCCTCGTCTGGCGTTAGCCACGTCTGAAGTGCTGTAAGACGCCGTAAAGTACCTATGGAAGTGCAATTCCAGTGCTGAGTTTTTAGGAACTGGTAGGCACCTTGAAAATCAGTTTAAAATATCATTTAAATGGCATTTTTCCTTGAGCTTGGGTGCCTTTTAGAGAATCCGGGCCTTTGAGATATCTATCTGCTTTGAAAATGAGCACCTATGTATAATGTATTCCCACATTCTCTCTTTTTCTTGTCTGTGTTTACATTATCTTTTTAAATCAATCAACAGACTATCCTGAGGAATATGCAGAAGAAATACAACGGAAAATAAGAGACATTTTTTCCAGTGACTCAGAAACACATCATGAAAAGAAACGACAAGTGATGACATGCTGCACAAAAGGCTGTCCTGAAGATGTGCTCATAATCTTTTGCACATAAGCACCATAATAAATCTTAAAGTAGATAATTATCATCTGTTCCATCTATTCCACCCATTCCCACTTCCTACTAATCAAATGTTTGTACGTCTCTTAAATTCTGTACACATTTATTTAAGGTGAATTTTAAAGGGATCAGATTGGGCTACCCAAGTAGTATGTTTTTCATGAAGATCTTTGAGAAATTAGCAGTCATTGCTATAATTTGTTTACAATTATCTGTCAATTAAAGTCTGTCCTTTGGATGTATCAGAGAGGAGAAATATTTCTCTTGTATTATAAATTACAGTTCTAATCATCAAATGTTTTAAGAATGTGTCCAGTAACAGAAGCTCTGAGTACCACCATTCTTAAGGATAGTGCCATTGGATCCTTTCTCTAGTTATTTGATATCAAAAGTAGTCTACTTTCAATGCCTAATGTTGGAAGCTATCCACTTCAATACAGTAGAAGTTCCTTGCTACTAAACTAAACTAAACTGAAACTTTAATTTATATACCCTGTCATCTTTATGAAAATAAAACTTGACTCGGTTCACAGTGCATAATGTTAAAACGGAAAATAATGAAAAGGAAAATTTACAATTTGGTGAATAACCAAGTTTTTAGATGTTTACAGAAGATTTGAAGAGAATCTAGTTCTCTCAGCCAAAGAGGGATATTATTCCAAAGCTCAGTTAGTTTGAAGACCAGAGACTTCCCCAATTTACTAGTAGAAGCTATGCCTTTCAAAGAGGGAAAAGACAATTTAAGTTTTTACATAGTTCTAACCAGTCCATATTTTTCAGAGTTCCAAGACAGGGGAATTAGTAGAGGACAAATGCCAAATAAGATCTTAAAGTTTAGACATGCACATTTAAAGTTATATATGATGTGATCTACATGGTTATACCTGCTGTCTGCTTCTCCTGTGACTGGTTCTGTAGTGTCTTCAAACTCTTGAACCCAAAAGAGAGAAGTTGAGCCAGATTCAACTCAGAAATTGAGCCAAAATGCCACTTCATGGCATCGCATGGAGGTTTAGGAGGTAAACCAGTGACTAAACTTTAAGAAAAGAGAAGAGGAAGACAAACATGAAAAAGGGCTAAGATTAGTGCAAGATCATTTCTAGAGGGCACAAAGAGGAACATGCTAGCTGTGCATGAAGTGCAAAAGAGAGGAAGAAAATATAAGGGAAAAGGAAAGTGATACAACTGTTGGGATTTTGATGGGAAAGGGGTAAAAATACATAAGGAGGGGGTTGTATGGAAGCAGTGGAGATCAGGAGAGGGACGAGCAGGTGGCAATATTGGGAGAGGAAAAGTAAAGGGTAAAAAAGATAAAGTTTAAGGAAAGAGATGGGACAATATATTAGAATCAGAAGTAGAAAAGAGTGAGAGAGAAAAGCAGAAAAAATAACAGACAAAGCTCAAACAGAGGAAAGTACAGGGGCACAAAACGTATGTATTTGGTAAAGATAGTTTATTTATATCACATAATCAGAACAAAATGTAATATCTCACCCTGACAAAATTAGACAATTTGTTAGGAGTTTTATAAAGTATTACATGTGTACATACATAGGACAACTGATTTGGTATAAACATGTGCATATAAGTAGGATGATGAATTATGGCATAATCATGCTGGTATTAATAACTCTGCAACACCACCAGAGCTCCGTGTTTCTCAGTATAGAGCCCATGTATTGTAACACATCACAATTGCCCCCTTCCCTTCCCTTCCCTTCCCTTCCCTCATACCTCTTTAATTTTCCTGGTGTGAGCAGCATCATGAACTTGCTGCCC
Source organism: Geotrypetes seraphini (assembly GCF_902459505.1). Lineage (NCBI taxonomy): Eukaryota > Metazoa > Chordata > Amphibia > Gymnophiona > Dermophiidae > Geotrypetes > Geotrypetes seraphini. Next base: position 481,694,666 of record NC_047084.1, read on the forward strand.
GTGTCGTGTCTGCTCTTCCTCTGTCCCTAAGCGTGGGTCCCGGAAGTGGCATCAGAGAGAGTTGACACCGATGCGGGCAGCAAGTTCATGATGCTGCTCACACCAGGAAAATTAAAGAAGTATGAGGGAAGGGAAAGGGTTCATGCATGCAGCCAAGGGGGGGGGGGGTCAGGGGTCGGGAAGGAGCAGGGGTGGAGAGGAGGACGGGTTCTGGTGCCACCATCAAGATGGTGCCTGGAGTGGTGACCAGGATAATTGCACACAAGCGTACTCGTAGCTACTCTAGGTTTGTAAAAATGAATAATGAAAATGATGCAAATATTTTATACAATCAAAATTATTATTTATTCATTATTAGATATGAATAATCATAAGGTTATTGCATCATGAGAATTATTACAGAAGTCAAAAGCTGGCCTTGCTCGTAACAAATTCCAACGTTTTACCAGTTACACATCCATATATATCCTAAATGACGACATTCCTTCACTACAATCTAACTGGTCCAAATTATTTGTTTCCATATAAGGCTGGCTTCTAAATCTTCATATGGGCGTGTCACAAGCCTTCATCAATTTGATCCACCCTATCACTGTTATATAGTTTGTATCCCACTATGACAGTGTCCCATTGGTTATCTTCCTTACAACAGGTCTCAGAGATGCCTATTATATCTAATTCTCCCATCTTGTTTCTTGAACTTCTGGTATTTGCATACAGACATTTCAGTATTTGTTAAATCTATTTACAATTTTCTCAGCAGTTGGCATGGATAATTTGCAATCTTTAAAATCAGCCTGCTCTTTATTTATATCAGATTGCAGGGGCAAATGATCACATATACCACATCCTGGGAAGTGCAATCTGTGTTAGTCCTAGAGTGTAAAATCATATCTCTCTTGGGAACCTCCCACGAATCGCCCTCAATTGTAGAAGAACACCATTGGCATCTACCACAACTATTGTGCCGTCCCCTTTCCCTCTTGGGTGCCCCCCATATTTCTGAAAATTACATTTCTGGCCCAATGTGACCCCTCTTGAGTATGCTATTCTAGGAAAAGATTGAAAAATGTGGTGGGTCTGTACGATATACCAATGACGTTTCATCAGTGTAACCACCTTACTAGCAGCCCTAGAATAGGGAAGCACACAAGTCAATATCTCATTCACAGTGTCTGAGGGTGGACTAGCCTCCTGAAGCAAGAGGTCACATTGGGCGAATCTAGCCCACAAATATGCCTACCTAATAGCTTTTTCCGGGTAGCCCCTCTGTCTAAAACGCTCAGAAAAGAGAATAGCTTGATTCTTAAATTCTCCCACAGAGGAGCATATGCGGCGAATACGGAGAAATTGGGCTATAGGTAAGTTGAACCGTAATTTATAGGGGTGGAAACTGTCAAAATGGAGAACTGTGTTTCTGGTAATCGGCTTTCGATATAAAGAGGTACTCATGCGGCCCTCCTTGACCAAAATGGCGATGTCCAAAAATTCAATGTAAGTGCTATGGCATGTCATTGTGAATTTTATATTAACGTCTACAGAGTTCAGGTGGTCAATGAACTGATCTAAGTTCTCTCTAGTGTCCTGCCAAAGGAAGAATATGTCATCAAGGAACCGGCCCCAATACAAAACCTGGGGGTACCAAGGGGACCCATATACAAATTTGTCTTCAAAATTAGACATATAAAGGGATGCAACCGAGGGGGCCAAAGTGGTCCCCATGGCCACTCCCTGGATCTGCTGAAAATATTGGTCCTGATATTTAAAATAATTGTCATGGATAACCCAATGTGTCAGTTGGTTCAAAAATGCTGTGGTAATGCGTTGGGGATCTTGTCTACGTTGAAGAATTTCATCAACTATTGCACAAGCCTCATTTTGAGGAATCTGCGTATATAAGGATGTGACATCCAAAGTCACCATCCATTTATTATGCATGTCAATATCCATATCTTCAACTTTCCACAAAAACTGGGACGAATCCTTGATGTAGGAGGTGATCTTAGGGACCTCATCCCTCAAAAAATGATCCACAAATTTTGAAAGGGGTTCAAGAATGGATTGGCGGGTATTAACTATAGGGCGGCCTGGTGGATTCATTAAGGTCTTGTGTATTTTGGGAACAAAAGAAATCCTAGGTATCCTAGGATTCCTATCAAAAAGTAAAGTATATTCTTTCTGAGTTAACATACCCGTGCTCAAATGAACATTAAGATATTCAAGTATCTCTGTGCCAAGGCGGTCAGTGGGATCTTGGACTAATCTAAGATAGGCCTGGGTGTTGCTCAGTTGACGATTAGCTTCAATATCATAAGACTGTCTATTCATCACCATTGTAGTCCCTCCTTTATCTGCCTTAGTGATAATCACATCATTATTCTTAAGCAACTCATAAAGCCCTTGTTGTTGCTCCAGGAGGCTAGTCCACCCTCAGACACTGTTAATGAGATATTGACTTGTGTGCTTCCCTATTCTAGGGCTGCTAGTAAGGTGGTTACACTGATGAAACGTCATTGGTATATCGTACAGACCCACCACATTTTTCAATCTTTTCCTAGGATAGCATACTCATGAGGGGTCACGTTGGGCCAGAAATGTAATTTTCAGAAATATGGGGGGACACCCAAGAGGGAAAGGGGGCGGCACAATAGTTGTGGTAGATGCCAATGGTGTTCTTCTACCATTGAGGGCGATTCGTGGGAGGTTCCCAAGAGAGATATGATTTTACACTCTAGGACTAACACAGATTGCACTTCCCAGGATGTGGTATATGTGATCATTTGCCCCTGCAATCTGATATATGTGGGGCGCACATCGAGACCTATACGTGTTAGGCTCACGGAACACAAATCACGGATTGTGAATGGGGTTATGCAGGCCCCCTTGGTAGACCACTGGAAGACGTACAACCATACGATTGAGGAGAGCGTGTCATTAGCAGAGTCACTGGGAGGGATGGTGGGAAAGATCATAAAAAATTGAATGAAAGTGAACAGAGGTACATCTTTACACTGGATACTGTTGCACTCTTAGGTTTGAATGCAGAGATAGAGTGGATGTCTTTGGTTGGTTAGTGGTTTGTCCAATCAGACCCTGGGGGGAGATGCAGGATTATGAATGAAAGTAGATACTATATATATTCCGAGGTCAGACGCCGCGGCCATCTTACTCTTAATAACACTATGAGTCGGGTGACAAGCGCGTTCTCGGTAAGCACATACTTATTAATTTCACTATAGTAAGAGGGCTAAGTTGAAGGGGCAGTTATGCAGTATATGATGGTAACTGTTTCTTTTCTTACTGTATTTAGGGAGACCCTTGATACAGCGCCATTAGGCGCGAAACATATCGGGTTAGACTCACAGACGTTGGCTGATAAGCTAAGTATTTACATTACTCTTACATTAGAGACAACATCTTTTTTATAAGAATGCATGAATTACTCTCACAAGTCAAAAATATGAGCAGCCAGTGATGAAGTGCCATATAATTCTCCCCGCAGTCACAAGATAGCACAGCGGAGGAGTGGTGGGGCTGAGGCATACTCATGAAATAAAAAAAGAAAATATATGTGAAAGTGTTAGCACTAGTCCAGCATTTTGTTACTTCAAATATATTGCAAAGCGGTAATATTATCCAAAATATAAGTCTATATTAATAACCTTGTTTACAATGCCTCACTCTACATCAACCAACTGTAACCCATATGTATGTATAAATAATCAAATTTGTAACTCCTCTAGTACGTTCCACTCCATCAGTGGCGTACCTAGGGGGGGGGGGAAATCCACCCCAGGTGCACGCCCCAAGGGGGTGCACAGGAGAGAGCTGGACGGGGGACCCGCGGAGTTAAATACATCTCGAGCCGCGAGGCTCGTCTTCTGTTCCTACCTGCCCTGCCGCTCACATATAGCCGATCGGAAGTCTTCCCCGATGTCAGCGCTGACGTCGGAGGGAGGGCTTAAGCAAAGCCTGCCCTCCGACGTCAGCGCTGACATCAGAGAATACTTCCGGTCGGCTATTTGTGCGCGGCAGGGCAGGCAGAAAACAGAAGACAAGCCTCGCGGCTCGAGCTCCGTTTTGCTGAGAAAGTTGCAAAGATGGGCTGGGAGGCAAACGCAGAACACAAAAGGGAAGAGGAAGTGCGTTTTGGACACAAGGCATGAACTTGGGAGAGAGGAAGGGAGGGAAAGAGATTCTGAGGTGGGGGATGGAATGGGTTTTTGGACACAGAAGGAATGGCCTTGGGAGAGAAGAAGGGAGGGAAAGAAATGCTAAGGTGGGGGAGGGAATGGGTTTTTGGACACAGAAGGCATGGATTTGGGAGAGAGGAAGGGAGAGAAAGAGATGCTGAGGTAGGGGAGGGAATGGGTTTTTGGACACAGAAGGCATGGACTTGGGAGAGAGGAAGGGAGGGAAAGAGATGCTGAGGTGGGGGAGGGAATGGGTTTTTGGACACAGAAGGCTTGGACTTGGGAGAGAGGAAGGGAGGGAAAAAGATGCTGAGGTGGGGGAGGGAATGGATTTTTGGACACAGAAGGCTTGGACTTGGGAGAGAGGAAGGGAGGGAAAGAGATGCTGAGGTGGGGGAGGGAATGGGTTTTTGGACACAGAAGGCATGGACTTGGGAGAGAGGAAGGGAGGGAAAGAGATGCTGAGGTGGGGGAGGGAATGGGTTTTTGGACACAGAAGGCATGGACTTGGGAGAGAGGAAGGGAGGGAAAGAGATGGTTGTGTACACGGGGAATAGATGAAAGGAGAATTTTTGGTCATAGGGAGGGAGAAAGGTACAGATAGTGGCATATCAAGGTGGGAGGGGTGGGGGGGCGTTCCGCCCCGGGTTTACGGCCCAAGGGGGTGCACAGCTGGCCACCCTCCAGTGTTCTCCCTAGGCCAGCAAACTGCGGCTCTTTAGCCACTTGAGTGCCACCGCCGCCATCGGGAACAGGCTGGCGCCGAGTTCTCCCTGCTTTTCCCTGTGGGGCCAACCAACTCTCGCCACCCACATCAATTCTGACGTCGGAGAGGACGTTCTGAGCCAGCCAATCGCTGCCTGGCTGGCCTAGAACGTCCTCTCCGACATTAGAATTGACGTCGGGTGGCGAGAGTTGGTCGGCCCCGTGGGGAAGAGAAGCAGGGCGAACTCGGCGCAGGTCTGTTCCCGATGGCGGCAGTGGCAGCCTATTCCCCAGTGGCGGTGCCAGCATTTTCCCAATGGTGGTGGCATAGGGGAGGGCAGGGAGAAAAAAAGAAAGGGGGACAGGGAGCCAGAAAGAAAGAAGGGGGGCAGGGTGAAACAAAGAAAAATGGGGCACGGAGAGAGAGAGAAAGACAGACATACAGAACAAAAGAGTGTATGGAGAGAGAAAGAAAGAAGGGGTCAGGGTGAAACAAAGAAAGAAATGGAGCATAGAGAGAGAGAGAAAAACAGATATACAGAAAGAAAGGGGGTATGGAGAGAGAGAAAAAGAAAGAAGGGACAGGGTGAAACAAAGAAAAAGTTTGGGGAGGGAATGAGGTCTGGAGGAGAGGAAGCATACAGGAGGCTGAAAGAAGGGAAGAAATATTGGATGCACAGTCAGAAGAATAAAGTGCAACCAGAGACTGATGAAATTACCAAAGGTAGGAAAAATGATTTTATTTTCAATTTAGTGATCAAAATGTGTCTACTTTGAGAATTTATATATGCTGTCTATATTTTGCATTATGGCCCCCTTTTACTAAACCGCAATAGCGTTTTTTAGTACAGGGAGCCTATGAGCGTTGAGAGTAGCATGGGGCATTCAGCGCAGCTCCCTGCGCTAAAAACCGCTATCGCGTTTTAGTAAAAACGGAGGGGGAATATTTGTCTATTTTTGTATAGTTGTTACTGAGGTGACATTGCATAAAGTCATCTGCCTTGACCTCTTTGAAAACCCGTGGAATATAAATGATAATTAACATTTTCTCTGCGTACAACGTGCTTTGTGTTTTTAAAATTTTATTGTTGGTAGATCATTTTGACTTGGCCACAAAGGTAAGGGGGATGGAGGGAGGGGAGCTGCTGAAAGACATCTAGTAATCCTTACAGGCTTGACTGTGCAGGGAATTATTTTTGTAAAATCATGTTTTGTTATGTGACTGGCATTATTTAGACTTTAATTTCTATGAATGAATAGAATGAAAATGATATAAATTACTTGCTTGTTTTTATGTGCGTGCGCTGAAGGAAAGTGGAGAGAGAGTGGGCTGAGGACGCTGAAGGGAAATGGGGAAGAGAGAGTGGGGAGAAGACGCTGATTTATAAATTGGCAATTGTACAGAATATTGTTTCTTTTTATACTTTAATATAAACAATTCAAGGCTTGTGTGGATGAAATCAGGTGGTTTGCAGGGATGGGGACCGAGCTTATGGGGATTAGTCCAATAAAATGGTGTTTTTTTATTTCTCATTATTTGTTTTATTTTTATTTGTTAATTTGTAAAGTGGTGATTGTTATGTATCAGTTTTTTCAAATTTACATCCACTGTCTTTATATTTTGCACTGTATTAGAGGACATGTGTTACTGTTTTTGTGGTGTTGCATTGTATCCAGGGTCTGGTTTCTTGGCGGTTCAGTTTAACTTTTATCTACATATTTCTATTTTTAGTTTGTGATTATTCCATATTGGACGAGGGTGTATCTCTGTTCTGTGTGTATGAAAAGAACATAGTTTTCAGTTGGCATTGACTACAGGATCAATTGACTGTGCGGGATCTGGCTTATTTAGTTTTACAATGTGTGTGTTGGTGTTCTAGTGCTCACTGCAGTGTTTAAGATGTTGCCTTTTCCTAGGTACACTCTTGTTGTGCGATATGTGGATTGTTACTAAAAATCATATTTTTCATATAGATGGAGGGGTGTCAAAAAATGATGGGCCCCGGGTGCCACATACCCTAGGTACGCCACTGCACTCCATGTATGTTAACTTGTAATGAAACAACAAGGCAAGCGGTCCACCAAAGAATCCAACGTGAATCAAAAGAAGATCGGTAGAAAAAAAGGAGATTCAAATCAGGTTTATTCAAGGTGCTCCCAAGAACCATGCCCGATGCATTTCGTCAAACAAGGCTAGTCAACGCTAACAGAAAACCATGTCTTTCATACACACAGAACACAGATACACCCTCACCCAATATGGAATAAGTAATCACAAACTAAAAATTGAAATATGTAGATAAAGGTTAAACTGAACCGCCAAGAAGCCAAACTGCAAAAAGTGAAACACCACAGAAACAATGACACGTAGCCCCCTAATACTCTGCAAAATATAAATATAGCAGATGTAAATTTGAAGAAACTGACACATTTTGATCACTATTGAAAATAACATCATTTTTCCTACCTTTGTTGTCTGGTGATTTCATGAGTCTCTGGTTGCACTTCCTTCTGACTGTGCATCCTTTCTTTCTTCCTCCTGCATGCTTCCTCTGCTCCAGACCTCATCCCAACCAACATCTTTCTTTCTGTCCCTCCATGAGTCCAACTTTTTCTTCCTCTCTCCCTGTCCCCTTTCTTTCTCTCCCTGGCCCCTCTTTCTTTCTCTCTCCCTTCCCCTTTCTTTTTTCCTGCCCCTTCCCTTTCTTTCTTTCTCTCTCTCCGCCGCTGCTGCTGATTTCACCAAGCCACCGCCCACGAGTTCCTCCTGCTTCCTCGATATGACGGCCCACAAGCCTTCCTGCCCAACATCAAATCTGATGTCGAAGAGGAAGTTCCAGGCCAACCAATCGCTGCCTGGTTGGCCCGGAACCTCAGAATTTACGTTGGTGTGGGGATGGGGGGTGGAAGAAGAAGGCTTGTGGGCCCGCCGTGTCGGGGAAAGCAGACGACCTTCATGGCTCAAAAGAGAAGGCAAGGTCCCGGGGCAGCTGCTCTCCTTGCTCTCCCCCTAATGCCGGCCCTGCCTTGGGGTGAAAGATGAGGCGTTCTGACAGTACAGGGGGAGGAGGTGAGGCAAGAGATCGTTTCTCCCCTGCAGCGAAAATTGTCCTTTTCAGTGGGGCCCCGACATGGCAGCTGTTCTCACAAGCTGCCGGCAGCTGCCCTGAAGTTTTCCCTCTGCCACAACTTCCCGTTTCCGACAGGGCAGATCGCAGCAGAGGGAAAACTTCGGGGCAGCCGCCGGCAGCTTGTGAGAACAGCTGCCATGTTGGGGCCCCTCTGAAAAGGACAATGTAGGAGTTCAATCAAGAAATTTGGACCACAGGGCCCCATGGATCTGTTGGGCCCAGGGCAGCTGCCTTGTTTGCTCCCACCTAACGCCGGTACTAGGGCCCCCCTGACAATTCTGGGCCCTAGACACGTGCCTCCTGGGCCTATCCTTTAATCCGGCCCTGCACCCAAACCCTCTCTGAAACAACCCACACAGTTGACAAAACACCTAAAAGCTCTCCAGCCAATATTCAAAGTGAGTTAACTAGCCGGAATAACCACCGACTGGTCAACTTACTTCATAGTCATTCTCAATGGCACTTTCATAGTCATGTTCATAGTCATTTTCAGTGGCACTTAACCATTTATCTTAGCTGAAAATGACCGGTTAGCACTGGAGTGCAAGTTAACTATGTCAGGAGCATTACACGCTTCTGTGATCTACAACGCTGCTTTTGATACAGCATCTACCACACGGATTGATCTTAGGATTCACAGAACTTTTAATTGAGCAAGAAAGATAGGCTCTTTATTGTTTTAACTTACTTTGTTCTTAAAATTTTATTGTTTTAATAAATCAATGTTTTAACACATAAGAACAGGGAGATCACGTGATGCACTGAGCCAAGGCAGAAGCAGGCTGCCTGAGCTCCCGGGCCCCGAGTCCTGAAGCGCCCAGTTACTAGCCTTTGGAGGTGAGCTGGGAGACAGCGCTTTGCAGTGCTTGCTGTGCACAATATATGGACAGATTTCTGTCCTCTCCTGCGTCGCTGATGTCCACCCGCACTCAAAAAAAGGATCTGGACCGCCCGCAGCACGGCGCTGACAAAATGGCACCGGTCACCTCCACAGCTGCGATTCAGCAAATAGCGCCGGAGGCGCTGACGGCCCTTACTCAAGCAGTAACAGTGGCAATGCAGCCCAGCATAGAGAAACTTTCTGAACAGCTCCAAAAGCTTGAAAATCTACTTATGGAGACTACTAGCCGCACCACAGCGCTGGAGACTTGGGTTTCCAGCGTCGAGGATACACAGTAGGCACATGACACCACGTTACAGGAACTGAAGGCTCTGACTCAAAAACAAGCAGAAAGACTGGATGATCTTGAAAATAGATCCAGAAGATCTAACTTACGTTTTTGGGGAATTCCGGAAACAGTACCTGGTTCTAAGCTCCTGCAGGTGCTGGAGGCCTGGCTGACCAGTTCCTTTCCCTTGGAGGGCCTGGGGCCTATTCGACTGGAGAGAGCACACCGGCTAGGCCAAGAACAAGCAAGAGAGGCGAGGCCTCGCATGGTAATAGCCAAACTTTTAAACTATAACCATAAAGTGGAAATCTTGCGCAAATATAAACAACTTCGGGAGACTTTAGCATTTGAGGAGTCTGAGGTGAGCATTTTCCAGGACTACTCTGTGGCCCTAACGGAGCGCAGGAAGCAATTCTACCCACTTTGCTCCTCTTTGGCTGAAAAAAAAATACGCTTTCTCTTTTTATATCCAGCCACTTTGAAAATTTACCATCAGGGACGCTGGCAGGTATTTGAGGCCGCGGCTGAGGCGGCCCTTTATGTGAACACTCAGGTGTTGCCCCAGTCGGACCTTACATAAAAGAGCACATGGTGTGCTTCTTTGTTTGTCACATGCTCCTGTGTGCCTGTGGCAATGTGGATGCACCGGGATCTCCTGGTTTGGGGGAAGCCTGGATCTCAGATAATAAGGCTGTTACTTGCTATTCTGGTTTAAGTTTGTTTACAATTTTGTGTTTTTTCCTGTTCTAGTTCAGAAATTGATATACTGTATATTTGAGCTCATCCTAACGTTCATTTGCTCTGCAGACTGCTCTTATGACTATTGTATTTACTGTATGGGAACTCGGGGCCCGGAGTGGCATTGTTTTGTGATCTTTCACACCTTTGGGACCGCCTAGGGCGAACCTGAGGCTGTGACCACAACCATACAATTGGGGAGAAGGTTGGGAAGGGAGGGGGGAGGGGTTGGGGTTCCAGGGGGAGGGGAGTCCTTGGCCTACGTGGTTGCTGCTGGTATTCTTTCGATTATTGGGAAGGGTGGGATCAGACCCTGCTGCAAGACTCCTGCACCTGACATTTACCATGGTACTGGTGCTGCTCGGGCAGGTCCTGAGCGTCATGTGGCTGCCCTGGGTATGGCTGGGAACCAGGGGTGGATTTTTTCCGCACTTAGCATTTTATATGTTTGTACCTTTTATACCTGCTGGCTAACACTTTAAGAATAGTATCCTGGAATGTTTCGGGCATTACCTCTCCCATAAAACGAACAAAAATTTTAACACAGCTCAAACGACATAAGGTCGACATAGCCTGTCTGCAAGAAACCCGACTTACAGACATGGAACATCAGAAATTGAGGAGGTCCTGGGTAGCCGCAGTGCATGCAGCATCTTCAACTCATAAGCGGGCAGGGGTGGCGATACTGATTAGTAAGACATTGCCTTACACTGCGAAAGTAGTAGCCTCAGACCCACAGGGCCGCTACCTCTTGCTGCATTTGGCAGTAGGCACATATTCCTTTTACTTGATGAATGTATATGCACCTAATACCTATGACCATTCCTTCTTTGAGGGTCTAACTGCCATGCTTCTTGGGCGGATTACTGATTCGGTATACATTGCAGGGGATTTCAATCAGGTGTTTGACCCGTCTTGTGATCGTTCTCAGCCGGGACCTGGTGCGAGTATATCTCATACCAGAGGCCTGCCCTATCTTTGTGCCACTTTAGATCTGGTGGACCCGTGGAGAATTCTCCATACCACTGAATGGGATTACACACACCGCTCCAGAGCACATAACACACAATCTAGGATAGATTACATCCTTACCACGCGCAGAGCATTTCTAAATGTGGATGCAGCGGTAATAGGTCCGGCGGTGATTTCAGATCACGCGATGATCTGGCTGATGTGAATGTGGGCTTCGGTTTACGCGGACCTGTACGTTGGCGCTTCCCTAGTTATCTATTTTCTGATGACCATTTCAAAACATACCTAACGACTAAATGGGGTGAATTCCTAGATTTTAATGGTCAGCATAGCAATGATCCAACACTGTTTTGGAGCACGGCTAAGGTGGTGCTCCGAGGAGATTGTATAGCTTATGTAATAGCGCGTAATCGCCGTTTGTCCCGGGGAATATTGTGGTTGGAAAAAGAACTAGCAAGCGCTAAGCGTCAGTATACCCTGTTCCTGACCCGCCACGCTAGGGAACACTTAGCTTCCGTGGAAACGACCCACAACTCCTATATACATGAGCGCACAGTGAAAATGCTCTTGTATCAAAAATTTTGCTACCATCGCTATGGAAATCGGGCAGGGAAGTTATTAGCCCGCTTGACTTCCCAGGTGCGGGGTCAACGTTATGTTTTGGGATTGAGGGATAGTACGGGCCAATTTCAACACACTACTGAACACATTGCACAAATTTTTCAGTCCCACTTCGGGAAGATATATGGGCACCGGGACTCGGGAGCTGAACCCCTTATTAAGGATTATTTCACAGATTCCGGTTTACAGCCGCTCTCTGACTCGGATGTTAGGTTTCTTAATGCACCCATCACCCCTAAAGAACTACATAAAGCTATCCACAATCAACAAAATTTTTCGGCTCCAGGGCCAGATGGCTTTACGGCAGAATTTTATAAACTGCTCTCAGGGCAGCTTAGTCCTTTTTTAAGGGACTATTACTCCCAGGTAATCCAGGATGAACATTTCCCAGGAGAAGCAAATGAGGCTTTAATCACGTTGATATTGAAGCCTGGCAAAGACAGTTCTGCTCCCGAGTCCTATCACCCAATTTCTTTGCTGAATGTAGACATCAAAATTCTGTCCAAAATCTTAGCTGATAGATTAGCTCTCCGATGTGATTGCATGCACACAAGTCGGCTTTGTACAGGGTAGACAAGCAGTACTCAACGTAAGTAAAGCATTGATAGCCTTAGCGCACAAGCAATTCCATCACACTCCTATGCTTCTACTCAGTTTGGATGCGGCACAGGCGTTCGACCAGGTCAATTGGACGTACCTCTTTGAAGTGCTAAATTGTATGGGGATATCTGGCTGGTTCGCCTCGGCATTACGCACTTTATATTCCACTCCAACAGCAAGACTACTTGTCAATGACATTATTACTGACCCAATACCTATTGAGAGGGGAACTCGACAGGGCTGTCCCCTGTCACCTCTCTTATTTCTATTGTACCTCGAACCCTTTCTTCGCACAGTGTCTCAGGACCCCGACATAGTGGGTGTGGACTTCGGAACTCATTCACTTAAAGTGTTGGCCTTTGCAGATGACCTATTATTTTTGCTAACTGACCCCGCTCACTCTGTTCGATATTTATTGCAAGCGCTTGACGAATTCAAATTTTATTCGGGATTTACGTTGAACTACCAGAAATCTATGGCCCTAGCTACCCCATGACACTACAACAGACATGGAATGGTCACTTCCCATTTACGTGGGCTCAGACTTCAATTCGCTATTTGGGGGTACAGATCCCCCGAGACCTTATGACCCTGTACTCCAGCAATATCACCCCATTGCTTCAAGACACCTCACAACATCTACAGAATTGGTCCACTTTTCCCTTATCGGTGGCGGGCCGGGTAGCCCTTTTTAATATGGTGCTCTTTCCCAAATGGTTATATCGCTTTCAGGTTTTACCTCTGCTGCTGTCCCATGCCCATAACATTCGTTTAACGAAAGAGCTACAGCATTTTCTATGGGGTGGTAAGCGACTACGTATGCCCTTGCTACGGATGTGTCTGCCCAGGGATAGGGGGGCTATGGTTTATTAAATGTACGCTGGTATGCTATGGCTTGTCAGATGAGACATATTAATGATTGGTTTAGAGGAACATCTGATTTTTCTGCTACACCACTGGAGTTATCTTTGCTTGGCTCCGTTCCATGTGAGCTATTTTCTACATGTGGCGGATCCGAGGATGCGTCCTTTGGTGTCTCATTACCCCATTTTTACGCCGGCCAGAAGTACATGGAGATGGGTCTGTAAAACAGCCAAATTGTCTTCTAGGGTGTCTTTATATTTGCCTATACTGGGCAATGGAGCTTTCCAGCCGGGCATGCAAAATGCCACCTTTCTTAGGTGGCAAGCACAAGGTCTACAATATCTTTTTCACCTGTTTTCGGAGGAGGGGAGCCTGGTCACATTTGCCAAGCTGCAATGAACTTTTGACCTACAGGCTAATGATCTCTTCGCCTATTACCAGATCCGTCACTATGTTCAGTCCCTCCCAGTGGCTGCCCTTACTGAAGTCTGCAGGGAGGCGCTTTTGGAACTCTTCAGCCTTTCAGCCCAACAGAGGATTCCTCTACGATTTCATATTGTGGGGATCCGGGATTGCCAACCAAGTACGAATCTGGATATATTAGCGACAGCGTGGGCTGAGGACTTGCATTGCCAGTTGACTGCTCAACAGTTATAACGGGTCCTGAAGAACATTCAGAAGGTGTCACCCAATATTACTCACTGGGAAATGCAATTGAAAATTGTTCTTAGACTTTACATTCCACCGGAACGTGCAGCCCGGATGGGGATTACTGCGTCGCATTCTTGCCCGAAATGCAATCAGGCTCACGCATCTTTGAATCACATGTTTTGGGCCTGCCCCGCAATCCAACAGTTTTGGAGACATCTTGGCCTATATATCACATCGCTTTGGGGAATGCGATGGCTTCCGCAACCGAGGGCGTTATTTGGATTTTATAATATAGCCTCGCCCAAACCCAGGGGAATGTCAGCATTTATCTCCAGAGCCCTTTTGATGGGAAAAAAAGCCATCCTCACCAACTGGCTCTCCCGTGATCCCCCGTCATATGCACAATGGAGATCCCTAATGATAGTGCACACAACACTGGAGAGACGCATGGTGGGAGACTTGACTCTTGGCCCGGGTCGCAAATTTTGTCATGTGTGGGAGCACTTCTGGCAGGACCTCACACCGCGTGCTCGCAGTAGACTCTTGAATCTTTAAGATTTTATTCCCACTCTCAGCTGTTGGACTGGCCATGGATTCTTGGGGAGGGGAAGGAAGGGGGGGATGGGAGGGGAACTGATTATATTGTTGAAAATGTTATTTCCTGAATACTGTTTGTATTTGCTTCTTACTGCTGGAATAATAAAAATCATTTAAACATAACACATAAGAACATATTTTCTCAAGGTTGGCATGTATAGACTTCTCCACACTTATTTTTTTCAGGAGCATTCCAGGGGCATTATGGGGGTGGAGTCCAGTTAGCTCCCAATATTCAGAGCTAACTGGACAGTGTTACCGCATAAATAAGACCTCATAAGTAGCTGCCAGGGTACAAGTTCTTTCGCCAGGACAGGTCAGGACAGAAAGGAGGAGGAATAACCCTATACGTAAAAGAAAGCATACAATCGACAAGAATGGACACAGCGGAGACGACCAACAAACTGGAATCGCTATGGGTTAAAATACCGGGTAGAAAGGGCATGAAATAAAGATGGGCCTATTCTATCGTCCACCCGGGCAAACCAGAGATATCGATAAAGAAATGGATGCCGAGATGAAGCAAGAATGCAAAAGCGGTTACTCAGTTGTTATGGGAGACTTCAACTACCCCGGGATAGACTGGAGTCTTGGAAGCTCAAGATGTGCTAGGGAGACAGAATTCCTGGAGGCTATACAAGATTGCTTCATGGAGCAGCTTGTTAGAGAATCGACGAGAGGAAATGCCACTCTGGATCTAATCCTAAATGGGCTAATGGGACCTGCAAAGGAAGTGGAAGTAGTGGGACCTTTGGGAAACAGCAATCATAATATGATCAAGTTCAAGGTTGAAGTAGGAATACCGAACGGAAAGAGAACCATAGCGACAACTTTCAACTTCAGGAAAGGAAACTATGAAGCAATGAGGAAATGGTAAGGAAGAAACTTAGGAATACTTCCAAGAAATGGCAAACGGTAGAACATGCCTGGTCTTTTTTCAAGGACACAGTGAGCGAGGCGCAAAATCTGTACATTCCCAGATTCAGAAAGAGGTGCAAAAAGAGTCGAATAAAAGACCCGGTATGGATGACTAAAATAGTGAAGGAAGCGATAGGCAATAAGAAAAATTCATTCAGGAAATGGAAAAAGGACAAAACTGAAGGGAACCAGAAGGAGCACAGGAAGTATCAAAAAGAATGTCACCGTGTGGTTCGAAAAGCCAAAAGAGAGTATGAAGAGAGGCTAGCCAGGGAGGCACAAAATTTCAAACCGTTCTTCAGATATGTTAAAGGGAAACAGCCAGCTAGGGAGGAGGTGGGACCGCTGGACGAAGGAGACAGGAAGGGAGTGGTGAACGAGGAGAAAGAAGTTGCAGAATGACTTAACATGTTCTTTTCGTCTGTGTTTACAAACGAAGACACAACCAACATACCAGAACCTGAGTAAATCTTCAATGGAAATCAAGCAGAAAAATTAACATCCATGGAAGTGAGCCTTGATGATGTACACAGGCAGATAGAAAAACTTAAAACTGACAAATCCCCGGGTCCGGACAGAATCCATCCAAGGGTTTTGAAGGAATTAAAGGAGGAGATAGCGGAACTACTGCAGCAAATTTGCAACCTATCCTTGAAAACAGTGATTCTGGAGGATTGGAAGATAGCCAACGTCACGTCCATCTTTAAAAAGGGATCAAGAGGTGACCTTGGAAACTACAGACCGGTGAGTCTGACCTTGGTTCCGGGAAAAATGGCAGAAGCACTGATAAAAGAAAACATCGATGAACATTTGGAAAGAAATAAACTTCTGATAACAAGCCAACATGGTTTCTGCAGAGGGAGATCGTGCCTAACTAACTTATTGCACTTCTTCAAAGGAATTAACAAATGGATGGACAGAGGAGACCCCATAGACATCATATACCTTGATTTCCAAAAAGCCTTTGACAAGGTGCCTCACAAGCAGTGTTCCCGCTAAGCTGCGCTGGCCTGCGCTCGCGCACAAAATATTACATCGCAGCGCACAAGTTTCTCTTCACAGCGCACACATGCGTCGCAAAGGTAAGGGGAGGTAAGGTAAGGGGACGCATTGGGGGGATTGCACTTCCCCACAATTGCCATGCTTCGGTTCCTCTTCTTCCTTCCTTCCTCCCCCCCCGCGGGACCCTGCGGCACCATCAACTCTTACTCCCTCTAATGTCGGCCCTGCAGCTCCAGACTTCCTCGCACCTTCTCCCCTCCCCCTTTGGATCGCTATTATTTTAAATGTTATAGCCGCGGAGCTGTATCCATCAGTGGAGATGTCTAACCTCGGCCTGCCCCGGAACTCTTACTGCAACAGTGACTTCCTGTTCCTGCCTAGACGGGCGGCTGCTGCAGTAAGAGTTCCGGGGCAGGCCGAGGTTAGACATCTCCACTGATGGATACAGCTCCGCGGCTATAACAGCTCCTGCAGCTCTGCACTTCCCCACAATTGCCATGCTTCGGTTCCTCTTCTTCCTTCCTTCCTCCCCCCCCCCCCCCGCGGGACCCTGCGGCACCATCAACTCTTATTCCCTCTAATGTCGGCCCTGCAGCTCCAGACTTCCTCGCACCTTCTCCCCTCCCCCTTTGGATCGCTATTATTTTAAATGTTATAGCCGCGGAGCTGTATCCATCAGTGGAGATGTCTAACCTCGGCCTGCCCCGGAACTCTTACTGCAGCAGCCGCCCGTCTAGGCAGGAACAGGAAGTCACTGTTGCAGTAAGAGTTCCGGGGCAGGCCGAGGTTAGACATCTCCACTGATGGATACAGCTCCGCGGCTATAACATTTAAAATAATAGCGATCCAAAGGGGGAGGGGAGAAGGTGCGAGGAAGTCTGGAGCTGCAGGGCCGACATTAGAGGGAGTAAGAGTTGATGGTGCCGCAGGGTCCCGCGGGGGGGGGGGGGGAGGAAGGAAGGAAGAAGAGGAACCGAAGCATGGCAATTGTGGGGAAGTGCAGAGCTGCAGGGAAGAGTGTTGCGGTACCCAGCTGGAGGGAGAAGGAAGATGAGGGAGGGAATTAAAGGAGATGCCAGGGCTTGGAGCGTAGGAGGAAGGTATGCCAGTCTAAGGGAAAAGGAAGGGGGAGATGTGAGAGCATGGAGGGGGAGCGAAAGATGGAAGAAAAGGAAAGGAGAGAGATGCCAGAGAATCAGGGAAGGGGAGATACCAGACTATGAGGAGAGGTGTGGGAGAGGGAAGGCGAGGAGAGAGATGCCAGACCAATGGGGTGAAAGGAGAGATGGAAGGGGGAGGCATACAGTTTCTGGAAGGGGCATAGAAGGAGAGAAGATGCCATATAGGGGAAGAGAGACGGCAGACAGTGGATGGAAGGAAGAGAGTTACAAGAAGATGAGGAAAGGAGAAACCACAGAAGACAAAGGTAGAAAAAAATTTCTATTTATTTATTGCTTTAGGAGACATGTGTCACTGTTTCTGTGAAGCATTGTATGCAGAGTCCAGCTTCTTGCTGGTTCAATTTAACCTTTGTCTATGTATTTTTATTTTATCCCCCCTTTTACAAAACTGTGAAGCGTTTTTAGCACCAGCCTTGGTGGTAGCAGCTCTGATGCTCAGAATTTTATGAGCATCAGAGCTGTTACCTCCGTAGCTAAAATCCACACTACAGTTTTGTAAAAGAGGGAGGGGTTAGTTTGTGATTACATATTCCTTACTAGGCGAAGGTGTTTTCTGTGTTCTGTGTGTTTTCTGTTAGGATTGACGGTGTAGGATTGATCTGTGCTGGTCTGGCTTGTTTAGTTTTACAATGGGTGTATTGATGTACTGCTCACTGCAATATGTAAGATGCTGCCTTTTCCTAGGTACTCATGTGTGACGTGTGGTTTGTTACTAAAAATCATGTTTTTCTTACAGATGGGGGGGGGGTGCCAAAAAATGATGGGCCCCGGATGTTACATATGCTAGGTACGCCACTGTATGTAAAGATACCAGAAAGCTGGCGTAGCAAAAACTTCTAAGTTTTGAGTATTTAACCCTCCCACAATCTCACGGGCACTCGTTTCAAGTTTATTGAGATTTTGATTTAAACGCAATATCAAATATTTTCAATGCGTATAACAAAAATAAATTTGGGGAAATAAATAAAACCATTTGAACCAGTGTTCCCGCTAAGCTGCGCTGGCGCACAAAATATTACATCGCAGCGCACACGTTTCTCGTCACAGCGCACAATCGGAAGAGGCGTACGGCAGATGGCAGGGCGGCGAGAGGAGAATCGGGCGAGTTGGCTCATAACTTGCTGGCGCCCGATATTTTTGGCTTACGGTGAAAAAAGTTTGCTCACAACACCCGCCCGCTTAGAGGGAACACTGCTCACAAGTGTCTACTCCAGAAACTGAAGAACCATGGGGTGGACGGAGACGTACACAGATGGATCAGAAACTGGTTGGCGGGTAGGAAACAGAGGGTAGGGGTGAAGGGCCACTAGTTGGACTGGATGAGGGTCACGAGTGGTGTTCCGCAGGGCTCGGTGCTCGGGCCGCTGCTATTTAATATATTCATAAATGAGTTCAAATGTGTTTATTGGTTTTCAAAGACAACACAATACACAAAATGTGTTCAGTAAGAAATGCAATGAGATCAAATGACATGCCATGAAGATGAGAATCAAAAACTGACAATATTAAACATCATAACATTATAATAATAGTAAGGTACCAAAAGACCTCAAAGCAGAGTGTAACATAATCCCGGAGAGGAGGATGGAGTAAAGGTGAGAAAGAAAAGAAAGACGAGATACAGAGAGATAAGGAGAAGGAAAGAGAGGAAGAAAGACAAGAAGGGAGTGGGGCGAGCATCAGCATCCACACAATGTTGTATGTCAAAATAGGGAATACCGGAAATCATATTGGGGTCCTCGGGAACGTCAGCAGTTAAGGAGAGAAATGTTGTATAGGTTCCCAAATACGAGATATGGTCAGAGATCTATTAGAGTATTCAGCCACTTTAATCTCATAAAGATGAATCATGAGTACAGTATTCCACCAGAACACAATATTAAGGGTATCAGCAGATTTCCAGTTGTGGAGGATCATCTGAATCGTAAGAGCAATCAATATGTTAAGAAGAGAATGTTGACTAGAGGTGAGTGGGTCCAAGACCGCTAGATCTCTAAAGAGAAGGATGTCAAAAGTAAAATCAGATGTAATAGGTAATAAGCGCCGAATAATACTCCAGACCTTGGTCCAGAATGAGATAATAATAGGACAGGCATAAATCATATGATAAAGATCCCCCAATTCAGCGGAGCAATGCCAGCAAAGGTTGGAATCCCTAAGGCCAGCGCGAAACATTTTGTGAGGTCTCCAAAAGACTTGATATGCTAAAAAGTATAGAGATTGTGATAAACTTGCAGAGGCAGTGGGTCGAACAGTTTTACTGAAGTACCAATCCCAATCTTTATCGGAACCATGCCAAGTAACAAAGGATGCCCAAGCATCTGTGGTCCTAATAGATCTAGGAAAGAGATGCGATCTGAGCTCTATAAAAAAGAGAGGTCGTGTGTCCTAGGAGAAATCCTTGCTGGGATAAGGTGAGGAAGTGGGAGACTTGAGAGAAGGAGAAAATGGAGGGAGAGCATTTCTTCAAGCAATGAGAAAGTTGAAGCCAATGAAAAAATTCCGAAGGGGGAAGATTGAATTTATCCATAATCTGAGAGAAGGACAGGAGAGTATCCTTATTCATAACGTGATCTAAGGTCCATATTCCTCTATCAATCCAGGAATGCCACTGAATAAAACAATTATCTATATTAAATAAGGAGTTGTACCATAGGTACATCTTCTGTCCGATTTGGAAAAATCGTCAAAATATCGTATTGCCTGAAGGGTCGCAAAAATGGAGACAGATTTACAAGGGAGGGTAGAAAGAGAAATATATGGTAAGCAAGATAAGGGAATAGGTTTAACCAAGATGTTGTTCGATACGAATCCAAGCCGCGTGATCATTTTTTAGATCCAAATCTTGAATCCAAATGGAGCTGTAACGAAGTAGCGCTGCGATATGATAAAGAAAGAAATCAGGAAATCCCATACCCCTATCCTCCTTGGAAGATTTAAGAATTTTCAGTGATATACGAGGGGGTTTTTTGCACCAAAGATATTCCGATAATTTGCTCTCCATAGATTTATAAAAAGCTTTTGGAGCTAGTCTTGTCAACATGGAGAGATAGTAATTGATAATCGGGGAAATGGTCATTTTGATGGCTTCCAGCCGCCCCCACCATGTCACAGAGAGAGGTGACCATCTCTTTAAAAGGGCATCCACTTTGGCAGTAATAGCTAGTAAATTGATAGACATCATAGTATCAATATCCTGATGAAAGAGAGTTCCAAGGTATTTTAGAGAAGAACCGGCCCAACGAAAAGAAACTGGGCCGCAATCAGATAAAGAAGTAACATCGTTAAGGGGCAGAATTTCAGATTTATCCCAATTAATACGGTATCCTGAACCAGAGGAGAAGTCAGAAACCAATTGAAGTAAAATAGGGATGGAAGAAGCAGGTTTAGAGAGGAATACAAGTAAGTCATCAGCATAGGTCAGAGTTTTAACCTGTAAAGAACCTACCTAAACACCCAGTAGATGTGGATGTTGACGGATAGCCAGTAAAAGAGGTTCAAGAGCTAAATTGAAAAGAAGAGGGGATAGAGGGCACCCCTGGCGTGTACCTCTGTGAAGGTGAACTGGAGAAGATAAAGAATCATTGATCCGCAACCTAGAGAAAGGTTTGGTATAGAGGAGCTGTACCCACTGTACAAAGTCCGACCCACAACCGAACCATGATAAGGAGGAGAATAAATGATTCCACTCAACCATATCGAACGCTTTCTCCGCGTCTAGGAATATCGCAATCAGAGGATCGGAAGAAGAACGAGCCAAATCTAGAATAGCGTTAAAAGTGCGTGCATTATCACCAATAAAGCGGTTACGCATAAATCCAACTTGATCCAGATGAATAAGGAGACCAAGAATTTTATCTAAGCGAAGAGCTAGGATTTTCACCAGAATCTTACAGTCTGTATTTAACAACGAAATGGGTCTGTAGTTGGCTACATTAGTGTCATCTCTCCCAGTTTTGGGAAGAACAATGATATGAGCCTCTGTAAAATTTCCTTGGTCATTTGGTGAAGAAAAGAGGTAATCGTATAGGCGTTTTAATAAAGGCGCGAGATCGGTAGCAAAAGTTTTATAAAATTCGATTGGAAAGCCATCTGGACCTGGGGATTTGTGTGAAGAGAGTGATTTAATTGCTTTCAAAATCTCCACTTCCGAGATAGGGGCCCCAAGGCAAGAGGCCTGAGAGTGTGATAAGGATGGATGCGAGACATTTTGGAAAAAGGAAGTACTGGACTCTGTAGAAGCACTCGCGGAGGAGGAGTAGAGCGTCTCGTAAAAGGAAGTGAAAATTTGGGAGATAGAGGTATCATCTGTAGCCAAAGAGCCATCGTTCTTCTTTAGAGCAGCCACTCGTGAACGTTGCTTTCTATTAGCCAGATAGCGAGCTAAAGAGCGCCCAGCTTTATTAGCTGAGACATATGTGCCAGTTTTAGAGAGAAGAAAATCTTGTTGCGCTTTAAGGCGAGAAAGCAAATTATATTCAACTCTCTTCTGAATTAAATCCGAAGAAACATAAGCTAGATCAGCATTAACTTGTTGTTTTTCCAATGCGGAAATATTTTGTTCTAATGAGACCAGTTTAGAGGAATCCGATTTCCTTTTCCACGCTAGAAAGCTGATCACCTCTCCTCTAAGGCTCGTCTTAAAAGCCTCCCAAACAGTATTAAAGGAGGGAGTAGAGGGAATATTATCGATAAAGAAGTTAGAGATGAAATAATGAAGTTTATCTTGAAATGTGGGTTCCGTAAGAAGTGAAGTATTGAGGCACCATATACGTTTAGGAAGAGTATGTTGCATTTCAATGTGGAGTCCAATAGGAGCATGATCAGACAATATGATAGGATGTATAGTGGAGGCACGAACCTGAGGGAGTAGAGATTTGGATATAAGAAAGAAGTTGATTCTTGAAAAAGACCTATGAGGAACAGAATGAAATGTAAAAGAGCGCTCATCGGAATGTAAAAGTCTCCAAGGGTCGCAGAGACCGAGGTCGGAGATGACATGATGAAGTTCAGTCCACATCTTAGAGATACAAAAGGGAGATGGAGATTGTCTATCTTTAAGGGGATCCAGTGGAAGGTTAAAGTCACCGCCAATTATCAGAGGATGTTCAGAAAGGTTCAAAAGAGTATCTCGTAAAGTGGACATGAAAGAAGGAGTATCAATGTTGGGCGCATAAAGGTTGAGAAGAGAAAGCTTTATATCTCTTATGAGTACGGTAGCAGCTATCCACCGACCCTCAAGATCCGAAGATTGATGAAGGATACTGGCCTGAAGAGATGATTTGAGCAAGATGGATACCCCTCTTTTCTTATGATAAGCCGGAGAGAATAAGTGGGTGGAAAATCCAGGGATCTTGAGTAGGGAACAGTCTTTAGAATTAAGATGAGTCTCCTGTAAAAAAAGAATGTCATAATTTTTCATTTTAAGATAATCCATAATTTTCTTACATTTCAATGATTGATTTATACCGTTGACATTCCATGAAGTAAACTTAATGGACGCCATAATAGAATATAAGGAAATGTATGGAATATACATCATCGAAGGGGATGCCCGCCCCTAGAAAGAACAGGGAAAAGGAGAGAAAAAAAGAGAAGTCCCAAAGGTGAGTGTAGGTCAGGAACCAGCTCCAGGAGAAGGGGGAGGGAACAGCGAGAGCCAGTTTGTCAAAGAAGCAGCGGCGAGGCAACAAGCCACCCACTATTAATACAAATAAGGAAACACTAATACCAACGATGGTAATTAAAAGTGAAACAGCATAATAAACAGTAGTATGAGAGTTATTAATTCTTAACCATGTAATTATGTAAAAGAACAGAGTGCATACCAGCAATGGTAAATATGAGAATGGTATACCTTCCAACCCTGGAAGGTAAGGTAACAGTCAAATAGGCACATAAAAGGGAAAAGCAGTTGGACGTTGCAAAAGGGGAATGATTCATGTGGTATAGGACAAAAGAGATACATAAGCAAGGGGGATTGGAGGGAAAGCAACTAGTATAACAATGAACCAAACAATCACTAGAGACAGTCCCTGCATATAAAAACAGATCTAACATTTGTATAGATAACAACCCCACCATACATGAAAAATAATAGTGAGACATGAAAAGGAGTGAGAGAACACTCCATCAACGTAATGGATTCAAAGGAAAACATTCAGGAACAATTGATAGATATACATATGCAGAAGAAATAGCATAATCTAAGATAAAGAACGTATCACTCTGTAAATTAGAAGACTGTCGCAGTAAAATAAAAGGATAATAGGGGGACAAAAGGAACAAGGCAACAGATGAAATCCATCAATTGTATAGGATACAGTTAAGCAGAGGAAAGCACTAAGCCTTAGTTCATAACAGATGCTGACAATTCATTATGCTAAAAATGTGTTAGGGTCATAGTAATAAGAAGAAATTCATCAAACAAGCAATGCATAAAAAGTGAAGTCCAAATTCATAGTATAATAGGCAGTTCAACAGAGTAATAATAAAACAGAAACAAGACACAAACGTACAGTTCGTCAAGCAAAATGGGTATAGTAGATCAGGAAAAATATCAAAGCATGAATTCATGTTATTACTACCATTGTATTGTAGTGTTAGGGAGTAAATTAGAAAAATGGCGCAGTAGAATATAGGAACTGTAATAATAAAATCAATCGAGCAGTGTACAAGTAATCAGAAGTAAAATTCATCAGATGTATAGAATATAGTTAATCGGAGGAAAGAGCCAAGCCCTAATTCATGATAATGCTAAACAATTCATTGTACAAAAAAAAAAATGTATTGGGGTCATAGTAATATGAGGAAATTCATCAATCTAGCAGGGTACAGTTAATCAGATCATAGAGCTAAGCCTCAATTCATATTAGGACGGACAATTCATAAGGGCAATAAGACAGTAGAAACAGGACACAAACATGCAATTCATCGAAACAAATCAGTAATAATTAATCAGGAAGAATATTTAAGCGTGAATTCATACTTTAACTAATTGTGCCGTGTAGTACGAGGGTAGCAGAAGTGTAACAACAGAATGTTAATCCTCAAACAAGCAGGGTATATTTGATCGACGAGAGGATCTAAGCTAAAAATCATAATTCAAGTAAGTCAGTTGCAGTAAATCAGAAAGAAGGTCATAAAGTAAAATCAGTAGATTATAGGCAGGTCATTACAAAGACAGAACAGTACATGAACAATATAAGAGGGGAGAAAGGCGCAGTCGAATCCGCAGAAAGTTGAAAACATTTCATAAGGTGAACAAAAAGGAGGAGAGTATAAACATTACAGAACGAAATATGGAGGCGGCACATTGAAAAGAAAGATGGCGCAGCAAGTATGTAGATCACAGCACACAAACATGACACGAGGAGGCATGCAGTAATGGAATAGAAAAGAAGACGCTAGCGGGTCAATATAGTATAAACAAAAACAAGACACAAACATACAAATCGTCAAACAAATTGGGTATAGTTGAGCAGGAATTCATGTTAAGTATGAATTCATGTTGTTATTGCCATTGCATTATAGTACTAGGGTGTAAGTTAGAAAAAAGGTACAATGGAATATAAGGACTGAAATAGTAAAATCAAACGAGCAGTGTACAATTAATCCGAGGTAAAATCCATCAGATGTCCAGAATATAGTTAAGCAGAGGAAAGAGCCAAGCCCTAATTCATAATAAATGCTAAATAATTCATTGTACTAAAAATACATTGGGGTCATAGTAATATAAGGAACTTCATTAATCTAGCAGCATGTATGTCAGTTGCAGTAAATCAGAAAGAAGGTCATATAGTAAAATCAGTAGATTATAGACAGTTCATTACGAGGAAGAACAGCACATGAACAAGACAAGGGGGAAGAAAGACGCAGTCATAACCACAGAAAGTTGATAACATTTCATAAGGTGAACAAAAAGGTAGAGAGTGTAAACATTATAGAACAAAATATAGAAGCAGCACATTGAGAAGAAAAATGGCGCAGCATGTATACAAATCACCGAGGAGGCATGCGGTAATGGAATAGGAAAAGAGACACTAGCGGGTCAATATAGTATAATTGAGCTACGCTAGCATCAGGGAGAGATCAAAGAGAGTATTGAGGACATATGTAAGGAAAATACTTTAATTAAGAAAAGAAATAAACAATTTAATAGGAGGGGAAGATTCGCTAAGATAAGAGACAGAAAACAGTAAAATTAAAAAGAAAAAAGGGAGGAGGAAAAATAAGCAGGAGTCGGAAGACAGGAAGGGGAACCTGTTTAATAATAATGAATCCGTACATATAAAAGAAGGGAAGTATATTTTTGATGGAGCGAAGAGTGAAAGTCAAAAAAGAAGTCCCAAGAGAGAACCAGTCATCGAAAATTCTGTTGCACGCATATGCTGTGGGGATGCATCTTCAAAAGCAGAATAGGTAAGGGTTGTGGCGGCAGGAGAACACAGTTCACCCCATTTTCGTTTGATGAATCCATGATCGCAAGACTTCAGGGTCGGAATAGTTATCAGTTTTGTTACGATAAGTCACTCTGAGCCGGGCCGGGTAAAAGAGGCCGTATTGTGCACCCAAGTCTTTGAGATCCTGGCGCAGGGCAAGGAAGGCTTTGCTCTTCGCGGCAGTTGCAGGGGCAAGATCCGGAATGATGATTATTTTTCTGCCCTGGTAGAGCATCGAAGCCTTTGCTTTAGCGGTTGTCAGGAGCTGCAATGCCTGTTGGAAACGTAGCACCTTAACTATGATGGGACGAGGGTGTCTGGCACCTTGTTGAGGGGTAGAGGGAGAGCGGTGAGCCCGCTCGAGCTCCAGTGCAGGATTGAGATCAAGTTCCAAGAATTTAGGAAGCCAGGATGTTATAAATGAGAGTGTATCTTTACCCTCGGCCCCCTCCAGTACCCCAAGAATACGTAAGTTGGATCTTCGGCTACGATTAGCCATATCTTCAAGCTCCATCGAAAGTTTCTAAATGGCCGCGGAGTTAGCACGAATCGTCGGGACTTCGTTCTCCACCGCCGAAACTCTGGTAGCCAGGAGGTCAAAATGCTGTTGTGAGGCGGCTAGTTGTGAGTGGATAGTTTCAAGTTCTGAACGCATATCTTTTGATATGTCAAGATGAGTTTTCATCAACGATTTGATTTGTTGTAATTCTGTCAGGACTGGGTCACTCTCTTCCACGAGGTCTGAGACAGAGTTGCTCTTGTCCGGGGAAGGTGGAGCAGACTTGAGGCGTTTATTCGATGGTAGAGCCTCTGTTTTGGTTTTTTTTGTAGCCATAATATCTGGGATGCACTGCAAAGTAATTCACTGTAGGTAGAGAGATCAAAATAGCAGTCGGTGTCAGCGGGATAGAGCGATTATCCGAACAGGAAGTGGGAGCAAGAAGCTCACGCAGCCATGCTGTCTAAGCCCAAACCGGAAGTCCAATATATTCATAAATGATCTAGAAACAGGGACGAAGTGTGAGAAAATAAAATTTGCGGACGATACAAAACTATTTAGTGGAGCTGGGACTAAAGAGGAATGCGAAGAATTGCAAAGGGACTTGAACAAATTAGGGGAATGGGCGGCGAGATGGCAGATGAAGTTCAACGTTGAGAAATGTAAAATATTGCATGTGGGGCGGAAGTGACGTCATCTCGCCGAATGGCAGCTTAAAGCAGGAGCTCCGTCGGGCTTTTGCTTCACTACGCGCTGAGCGCTTCCAAAGAGAGGAGTTTCGGTCACTTTGTGGGTGATCCGGGGTCCCCTTTCCATGGCGACTCGCAAGCGCCTCGAAAAATTTAAATTTTTTGGTGATCCGCCCAAGAAATCGGGCTCGGAGGCGGCGAGCAGCGGGGGTGAGGAAAAAAAGATGGCGGCCGGATCGGCGATTCCCTCCGAGTCGGAGGATGAGGGCCTGCCAGAGCAGATGGGGGATGCTGGAGAGCAGCCCCCGAAATCCATAACGGACTGGTTCAAGGAATTAAAGGCGGAAATCGTAGGTGTGAGGGGGGATGTCAGAGCAGCGATCACGGAGCTGAAATCAGAGGTCAGTGCATTGGGAGCCCGAGTCTCGGCTTCTGAAGACCACGTGGCCACTCTTACTGCGGAGGTGTCTACTACCAAAGATGTTACAGGCCGCCTATCTAACAAGCTCCGGGACCTACAGAATCAAGTGGAGGACCTTGAAAATCGCTCTCGGCGCAGCAATCTGCGCTTTAAAGGAATCCCTGAAACTGAGGCTTACAGAGATTGTAAAGCGGTGGTTAGAGCTTTTTGTGAACACCTGCTGCGAGCTGACGGGGCTGATGTACCGGAGACCATTGTGCTGGTGCGTGCCCACCGTAGTCTGGGAGCTGCCCGAGCCCAGGGCACCCGGGATATCATCGCTTGCTTTGGGGAGTTCACCCTAAAGGAAAGGATTTTGCTGGCTGGCCGTCGACAGTCTGCTCTCCGGTGGAACGATTTGGCTGTGGGAGTGTTTCAGGACCTGGCTTGGACTACTTTGCAGAAGCGGAGAGCGTTTCATGAAGTCACGCAAGTGTTGCGCTCTGGGGGCCATAGATACCGTTGGCTCTTTCCCTTCGGCATGTGGCTGACTATTAATGGTTCTTCTAGACGTGTGAGCACGGTGTCGGAAGCCTGGGCGGAGATGCGAGCCCTGGGCTGTGGGAATCTACTGGATGCAGACCGGCCTCCGGCGGTGGCTTCTACATCTGCACAGAGTGAGCCTTGGAGCACTGTACTGCGCTCGGGCAAGAAGTCTGCGAAGCCCCAGTCCTGAACACACCGGTTTCCCCTTTTTCTGGTTAGCCTTGATACCAGGCTTTGCCTTGGCTGGTTCGGAGTGGACTTCTTGGAACTTTCTGATGGAGCTGGAGGCTATAGCTAGCCCTCTGCTTTATTGGACTGGAGATTTCTGATGGCTTTGTGCTGTCAAATATGTTACAAGTAATATTGCCGAATTAGCATGTAATAGTGCTAAGTTTGTCTGGTAATATTGCCAATTTTGCATGTAATATTTCAAAGCGTGGTTGCTGGGTGGTTTAGTTACCTGGCTGTTTGGGTTTGGACTGTGATGTGTGTTATGGTTTGTCTGCTGGGGGTTGGGTGAGTGGGGGGAAGGACTGGGAGTTGAATACAAGGGGGGGGGTGTGGAGTGGCACATGGTGACAGGGTGTGGAGGTATTCTTTGGGAGTTTCTTGGACATAGTGGAGGGGTGATGATTGCCTGTAGGGGAGGTTTGCACTTTTTCCGCGCTGGCGAATCCTGGAACTAAGGGTTCGAGGCAGCATGGGGGAGGGGGGAGGGGGGTGGGGTCTGGGGGGGTTAGGGTGGGGAGGGGGGGGGGGGGGGGGGAGGAGAAGCTTTTCACTGTAGGTTCGTGGAATGTTAATGGGCTTAATAGTCCGGGTAAACGTAGTATTGTATGTAAAGAACTGGCTCGACTGCAATGGGATGTTTGTTTACTTCAGGAAACACATTTGAGGCCTCGAGATGTGGCTGTCTTACGTTCCCCCCTTTATGATCAGATTTGGACTCACCAGGGGGCGACTCCAGGGAAGAAGGTGGGGTGCTTGGCTATATTAGTGCGCAAGGGTTTGGGGCTGGTGGTTAATCAAGTTTATCGTGATGGTGCAGGGAGATGTTTAGCCCTTGTGGCTACGTTACAGGGTCGCACCATAACTCTTATCAATCTGTATGGCCCCAATGCAGATCAGGCCAGCTATTTTGGGTCTCTTAAAGCGGATCTGGTTGGGTTGGTGAAGGGGTCTGTGTACCTTGGGGGGGACTTTAATGTTACACCAGATGTTGTTTTGGATCATTCTGTAAGTGGGACTCGCTCTCCGTCTAGGGCTGCTAGACGGGCTTTACTGTCATTGTTCTCTTCTCTGGGCTTGGTGGACTGCTGGAGGTTGTCTCATCCCACACAGCGTTCCTATACTCATTACTCACATGCACATAAATCGTATGCACGTATAGACGGGCTATGGACCCATCGAAATTCGTGGGGGGGGATTCGACAAGCTGAAATAGGAGCTATTCAAATTTCCGACCATGCGCCAGTATGGGTGGCCTGTACGGGTTACTGGGCTGGGGAGGGACGGCGTTTCTGGAGACTCAATGAGTCTTTATTGAAAGATCCTGTGGTGGTTCGGGAGGTGAGTGTGGCGGTAGACCAGTACCTCCAGGTTAATGATAATAATACGGTTAGCGATGCGACTTTGTGGGATGCCCTGAAGGTGGTGGTGCGGGGTATTTTCATTAAGTGGGGGGCTCGTCGTAAGCGTCTACGGGCGCAACGTTCATTGGCATTGCATGAACAGTTAGAGCGGTTGGGGAGGCAGCATCAGAGACACCAGGACCCCTTGGTGTATGAGCATCTTCTTAGGGTAAGGGCGGAACTTTCTTTATTGCAGATGGGGGAATATGAGTTTTTGAGAGAGCGTTTGAGTCAAACGGTTTATGAGTATAATAATACCCCGGGATCTCGTTTGGCTCGGCTTATTAAGCTGAAGCAGGCGAGAGCAGCTATTACAGAGATAAGGGATTCGCGGGGTACGGTACATCGTTCGGATTCGGCTATTAGCGCGGTCTTTCTTAAATTTTATTCTGCTTTGTATCAGAAATCCGGGGGGCGAGATGCCATGGCTCTGGAGGGATATCTCTCGGAGTTGCGGCTTCCTCGGCTTTCGGACGTGGATAGAGATATGCTTAATGAACCTATTGAATTGGGAGAAGTCCTGGGAGTCATTGCTAATTTGAAGTTGGGTAAATCGCCTGGCCTGGATGGGTATACTAATCAGTTTTATAAACTTTTTCGGGAGATTCTCGCTCCGCTGTTGGTTAGAGTTGCGAATGGGATACGGGGAGGTTCATCGTTGCCCTCTACTATGGGAGAGGCCGGGATCACAGTCCTGCTTAAACCGGGTAGGGATCCTACTGGGTGTGGGTCATATCGACCGATCTCATTATTGAATACGGATGCAAAGATTTTAGCGAAGGTCTTAGCGCTTCGCTTGGGACGGGTTCTGCCCTCTCTGGTGCACTTGGATCAATCGGGTTTTGTTCAAAGGCGGCAGGTTGGTGATAATATTAGACGAACGTTACATCTCATGTGGGCGGCACAGAGGTCTTCTGCTAAGATTGCCTTTTTGGCAATCGATGCAGAGAAGGCTTTCGATCAGGTTGACTGGGAGTTCTTGTGGGAAGTGATGACTCGGATGGGGTTGGGAGCTTCTTTTTTGGCCTGGGTGCAAGCCTTTTATGCGGCCCCCAGAGCCACTGTGCGTGCAAATGGGGTTTATAGCGAGTTTTTTTCCATAGGGAGAGGCACTCGACAGGGTTGCCCTTTGTCTCCTCTGTTGTTTGCTCTCTCTATGGAACCTCTGGCCATTCGTATTAGGGAACATGGTGATTTATTAGGGGTGATGATTGGGGATATGGAACATCGTTTAGCACTGTTTGCCGATGATGTGTTATTGTATGTCCGAGAACCGGAGGTCTCGTTACCTATTTTAGTGGATCTTTTGTTGGACTATGGGAGGGTTTCGGGGTTTACGGTGAATATGGATAAATCTGAATTGTTGAGTGTAAATTTAGGGGCTGAGGATCAACGTAGATTAGCTGCCCGGTTTCCTTTTCGCTGGGCTCCTGGGGTTATCCGCTATTTGGGGATTCGTTTACCGGTTGACTTATCCCAATTGTATACAGCTAATTATGCTCGGATTATTCACCAAATCCGGACTGATATACAACGCTGGAATGGGTTTTGGTTGTCTTGGTGGGGTCGCATTGCAGTTTTAAAAATGAATATTTTACCCCGCTTGCTTTTTCTCTTTCAAACGTTACCGATTTCGGTTCCCAAATTGGTGTTGAAACAGTTGCACACTTTGTTTTTTCGGTTTATTTGGCAGGGGAGATCCCCTCGTATTTCCAGAGCTGCGTTGTGGGCGGCCAGGGACAAAGGGGGGCGGGCGGTGCCGAATTTGTTCTGGTATTACCGGGCTGCTCAGCTGCGGCTCCTATTGGATTGGGAAATAGCTGACTTTAAATTGGCGGTACGCATGGAGCAGCATTTTGTGGGACGTCCCTGCTTGAAACATTGGCTTTGGTCCTCGTCCATGGGTGTCCGGACGGTGGCGGTTCCGGGGAATCCGTTTTTGGACCATCTAGTGAAAGTGTGGTGTGTCACTCGAAAGCGTTGGGGGGCTGGGGTGGTCCCATCGGTGCTTGGTGCGATGCGGGAGGAGCCCATGTTCCCGGCCGGTGGGGAGAATTCTGTTTTTGTGCGCTGGGTGCAGTTGGGGCTACACACCTTTAGGGATGTGCTTCAGAAGGGGGTCCTGGTGTCTTTTGAAACCTTCAGAATTAGCGCTGCCTTGCCCAAAGGAGATTTTCTGGCCTATTCTCAGATACGTCATTTCCTTCACTCCCAGAAGTGGGATCGGGAGCCTATTCAGTCTCTCGATCCCTTGGCTCACTTGTGGGTCACCCTTAGGAGCCTTCCTAAACCGGTTTCTGTTCTTTACCAATATATTCGGGGCTCCTTTTCTTTCCCGGCTCTCTACCAACGGGCTTGGGAGGTGGATCTGGGTTGTACCTTCTCGGTTGGGGAGTGGGCACTGATCACTACAGAAGTGGGCAAGGCATCCTCTTGTGCACTTATTAAGGAGAATGCCTATAAGGTGGTCGTTCGGTGGTACTACACGCCGGAGCGACTGCACCGAATGTTCCCTGGTGCTTCAGTATTGTGTTGGAGATGTGGGTTGGCTTCGGGGACTTTTTTGCATATTTGGTGGGACTGCCCTATCCTACAGCCTTATTGGAGGAAGGTCGTGGGATGTTTATCACAATTGTTACAAATTTTATTGCCCTTTTCTCCACAGGGATGCTTGTTGGGCCTTTATAATGTGTGTTTATATTCCTGGCAAACCAAACTTCGACGCTGGGGTTTGGCGGCTGCCAAGTGCTTGATTGCTGCTCATTGGAAGCAGGAACTGGCACCTACTCAATTGGATTGGACTCTAAAGCTTCAATTTATTTATCAAATGGAACTGTCTATTGCAAAGCGTCATGGTTACTATTATACTTACACACGGACTTGGACACGAATCCTTGAAAAAATCGAATCTTTGTTTTAAGCTTCTTTCGGGGGGGGGATGGTGGATGGGGGGACTCTCCTGCAGAACCAACAGGGAGTCCCTCTTTGTTAGTGGTAGTGCGGGGGGGGGGGGACATAGTGGAGTTAGGGTTACTGCTTTATACTGGGGGATTGTTGGTAGGGTTGGGAGCACTTTTTGATGATTGTATTGTTGGGGGAGCATTATGAGTCTTATAGATCTCTTGTTGTGGTTTTGTATGCTTGTTTGCACCTCTGTTGTTTCTGCTATGCAATTTCTGGTGTGTATAATTTTATACCCAAAATCTTTTAATAAACATTTATTGATAAAAAAAAAAATATTGCATGTGGGAAGCAGAAACCCGAGGTACGATGGGAGGGATGTTATTGAATGAGAGTACACAATAAAGGGACTTGGGGGTAATGGTGGACATGACAATGAAGCCGACAGCACAGTGCACAGCGGCCGCTAAGAAGGCAAATAGAATGCTAGGTATAATCAAGAAGGGTATTACAACCAGGACGAAAGAAGTTATCCTGCCGTTGTATTGGGCGATGGTGCGCCCGCATCTGGAATACTGCGTCCAATATTGGTCGCCGTACCTTAAGAAGGATATGGCGTTACTCAAGAGGGTTCAGAGGAGAGCAACACGTCTGATAAAAGGAATGGAAAACCTCTCATACGCTGAGAGATTGGAGAAACTGGGTCTCTTTTCCCTGGAGAAGAGGAGATTTAGAGGGGATATGATAGAGACTTATAAGATCATGAATGGCATAGAGAGAGTAGAGAGGGACAGATTCTTCAAACTTTCGAAAAATAAAAGAACAACAGGGCACTCGGAAAAGTTGAAAGGGGACAGATTCAAAACGAATGCTAGGAAGTTCTTCTTTACCCAACGAGTGGTGGACACCTGGAATGCGCTTCCAGAGGGCGTAATAGGGCAGAGTACAGTACTGGGGTTTAAGAAAGATTAGACAATTTCCTGCTGGAAAAGGGGATAGAAGGGTATAAATAGAAGATTACTGCACAGGTCCTGGACCTGTTGGGCCGCCGCGTGAGCGGACTGCTGGGCATGATGGACCTCAGGTCTGACCCAGCAGAGGCATTGCTTATGTTCTTATGTCCTATCTTTATGTACTAATGTATGGCTGGTTAGTTCTGAATATTGCATTAACTGGGCATATGCTAGCCAGCTTTAAAAAAAAAAGTGATATACAATGCTAGCATCTGGAAATAAACACAAAAATAATCTCTTCTACATTAGGGGCTACTATAAACCAATATGCAATGATTCATATCTTATCACCAAAATCCTAATGACCTGCAAAAAAAACCCCCACACAATGATACATAAATTGACAAACTATATTGTGTAAATATAATGAGAGTCCTTAGTTCGCAGTGTCGGTTATAATGTCACCCAACTCCTCAATGGAGGCTATTATAAAGACCTCAACCCAAATGGGTTTGGTCACGCGAGAACATCCTAGAACCTCTCAAATAATAGTGAAGACTTAAAAATTACCACTCAAATCAAATTTCTCCATTAAGTGCAAACTCATAAGTGCAAATAAAAATAAATAAAAAGTAGTCTCAAAATTTCATGATCTCTCAGTCCATTGTTCACCTTCAACATATGATGTCAATATATGTGGTTATAGTTTTCACTGTAATGGAAATGGCATGGCAATGAATATATGCATTCTGAAAACTTGGCTATTTTCAAATGTAAATTTCTCTGCTCTCTATACAATCACTAATTCTTATTATATTTTCTTTTCTTTAAATTTTTTGTAAACCATGCCAAGCTCCATCTTTATAGAGAAGATACGGCATATAAGCGTGAGGTTTAGTTTAGTTCAACGCCAGTGGCAGATTTTAACAGCACTACCATAGGTTAAATATCAGGGAGGGATCTGCATTCAAAGAATTCCTGTTTACTTCTGCTGCTCTCCTACCATATTCAGCCAATATTGAAGCTCTCCATCTATTTCTCCCTTGACTCCTACATCAGGACTACCAGCAGAATAACACCTGTATAGATACAAGTAAAAACCTTGTTACTCTCCTAAAGCACCCCCCAAGGACTGGAAACAGATATTAAAAAGGGTGGGTGACAGGGACAAGCCTTGTAGGACCCCAGAAGTTACAGTAAACCAATCCAGTGCCTCACTCCCCACAAACTTCCACTTGTCCTGTTATTCTCAGTTCTGCAAATAATGTTTAAACCATGCCAACACACCACCACCATCCCCCAAGAATTTCAAATGTTGGAATAGAATAGCATGACTTAACTTATCAAATGCCAAAGAAATATACAGAGACACCACTAAATGCAACAACCCACTCTCTATTTCATAGTGCATAACACAGACTCAGTGCTATAACCCTGCCTGAACACAGACTAGCTCAGGTGGAAGAAGTGAGAGTATTCCAAAAAGTCTTGAAGTTGACAAAAAATTATTGACCCAGTTTTGTCAAAAAAAAGTCAAACTGGAAATAAGCCAATAAGAGTCCAGCCACATAACAACCAAAACTGCACTCTTCAAAACAGGCTGCATGCTAGAATGCTTCAGTATCACCACCAGTTTCATGAATAGTGAAAATGTCCAAAGAAGATTGTGGATTAACAACTTAGACGGTGATGGTTCTTACAGATGCACCTGCACTTTGCACTTTTATTTCACCAGGACCAGCACCAGCTGAAGAGTAAAAAATGGGCAAGAAAGAAAACAGTTTCTGGGGAGAGTTTAGATCTCTGTGTTACTGCTGCATTCACAAATGTGCCATTTGGGACTGCAGTTAGAAGTTGCACTTTATTAAAATCATATATTGAAATACAGATGCATAGGGAAAAAAAAGACCTCCATCTCAGGAAGAATAACTGGATAGAGATTTGATTTTTTTTTTTTTTTTTTAACCCACATACATACAGGTGCAATGAGGGGGGGAGAGGTAGCCAGTCTTGATCTTCCAGATAAGTGATGCATCCTTTCTGTGAAAGTAGTTATAATAATAATAATAATAATAACAGCTTATATACCGCAATACCATGAAGTTCTATGCGGTTTATAAAGATTAAGCAAAGGTACAAATTGATTGACTTTAAGAGCGGAGGAAGAAAGAGGGTTAATAGGACAGGAAATTCATTTTTGAGGAGAGAGTGATCAATAGAACAAGTTAATTGCTAAAGAGGGGAGAGAGAAGAGAGGATCAGTTGTCTAGATACTTTAGGAACAGGTAGGTGTGTTTTCAGATGTTTCCTAAATTCCTCATAAGTAGTGGGCGAAAGCAATTGTTCTAGGTCTTTAACCCATGATGCTGCTTGGTGCGAGTGAAGATGTTCATGGTGTTTTTTCAGTTTACAACCTCTCACTGGGGGGGAAACGAAGTTGGAATGTGAGCTTCTCTTGTGTCTGTTGGCTGAGAAGACGAAAAGGTCAGTTATATATTTAGGGGCAAGTCCGTGTAGTGCTTTGAAGCAGAAGCAGGCAAATTTAAACTTTACGCGCGCCTCCATTGGCAGTCAATGCAGCTGCCGGTAGTAGGGTGTCACGTGGTCAAACTTCCTCAGCCCAAAGATCAGTTTGACCGCTGCATTTTGCATCAATTGTAAACGCTGCATGTTCTTTTGGGAAATTGCTAAATAGGCGATGTTACAGTAGTCAAGTAGACTCAGTACGAGGGATTGGACTAGGGTTCTGAATGCCGCTGTATCGAAATAAGCTTTAATGGATCTGAGTTTCCAGAGAGTGAAAAATCCCTTTCTGATCAAGGAGTCCACCTGGTCTCTCATGGTTAGGCACTGATCCAAAGTTACACCTAGTATCTTTATGGTAGGTTGGATAGGGTAATTAAGATTATTGATACATAGTGGTGATTTGGTGTCAAGAAGATGTGGCGAAGCAACAAAGAAAGTTGTCTTTTCTGAATTAAGTTTGAGCCTAAAGGTTGTCATCCAGTGCTCCATCACGTTTATGGCTTCTGAAGCTTTAGGAATAGTTTCAGAGATAGAATTAACGAATGGGATGATGATCATAAAATCATCTGCATAACTAAATAGTTTTATCCCTAACTGGGTTAGCTGCGTGCCTAGTGAGGACATGTAGACGTTGAAGAGCAATGGAGGTAGCGGAGACCCTTGTGGCACACCGGATGGATTGCTCCAGGTATCTGAAAGTTCATAATTAAAATGTACTTGATAAGTGCGGGACATAAGGAAGCCACGGAACCAATTCAGCACCTCGTCCCTGATACCAATGGCGTCTAGGCATTGCAGCAGTTTCCCGTGGTCTACTAGATCAAAGGCAGAACACATATCGATTTGCATAACCAGGGCATTAAGGCCCTTACTAAACAGTAGGCGCAGATTGTCTAAAATAGCCACAATTACTGTCTCAGTACTGAATAACGGTCTAAAACCGGATTGAGTTTCATGTAGGAGAGAGAACTAATCCAGATAATCCATCAGTTGGATGTGTACCAATCCCTCCATAATTTTTACAATAAACGGAATGGATGCTACTGGTCTGTAGTTGGATATTATAGCTGAAGATTCTTTTCGATTTTTTAGAATTGGGGTTATTATTATGTGACCATTATTAGAGAGGAACTTCCCAGTTTTTAGGTTATAAGCCAAATATTGCATCAACGATAGTTTAAATACTAAAGGTGCCGCTTTCATGATTTTTGGGGGGCATGAGTCCAGAACACAATAGGATTTAGAGTATTTGTTATATAGTCTGTTGTAATTGTTCCACTCTAAATCTTGAAAGGAGCTCCAGATCATGTCTGCCGGTGTATCATTTCCTTGGGTGTTAGGTATCGGATGATCACTAGGGTCGTTTGTTGAACAATGAATTCTAAGGTTTTTAATTTTCGAATCGAAGTGTAGTGCTAAGTCATTTGCAGAGGGTAACTTAGAGTTTTGTGTGGATGTGGTGTAGCGAGTGGTGTCAAATAAATTTGTGATCAGGTTGAATAGCTCTTTTGTATTGATTCCTTGTGAACCATTACAAGATGAGTTGATTTTAATTGAGTAGAATGCTTTACATTTGTCTTTTATCATTTGTTTGTAGATTTTTATGTTAGTTCTCTATTTGTTACGGTCTGTTAGTTCTCCTGTTTTTTTCCAAGTTCTTTCTAGTCGTCTAGCTAGTTGTTTCAGTTTTAGAAGTTCGGTGTCAAACCATTTGTTATATTTATTTGCATTGTTTTTGCTATTGCGTAAAGGGGCGATTTTATCTAAAATGGATGTGCTGGTTGTCATCCAGTGATCCCAGAAATCGATTCCTTCTTCTATCTCTGATTGCAATTCATATTGTGACCAGAAATCTATTGGATTAATATAGCCTCTGGTGTGATGTTCTCTTTTTATTATTGGGCGTGTTTTAGATTTAGAATAAGACCAGATTAGCTTGAAATAATAAGTAAAATGATCAGACCAGATATCATGACACCAGGTGCCTTTTCATATAGAGATGGCAGGGTTTGGGATGTCCTTTGTGGACATGGCTACCATATCTAACTGATGGCCTTTGTCATGTGTTTGTGTGGGTAGAGGGAGGTTGTAATTGAGTAGGGAAAGAAAGTTTTTAAACTCTTTCGCGTTTGTATTGTCTTCTTCATCTAGGTGTAAGTTTATGTCTCCTGCGATGATATTGTAAGAAGAACCGAGTGAATTGTTTGGGACAAATGCACAGAAGTCTTCTTTTTCTTTTGGCCAGCTTTTTGGTGGGACATAGAATAATATGCATGATAGGGATTCTTCTAGATGACGGTTGCTAATTTTACAGGCTAGAATTTCTAGTTGGTCGCTCATTTTGGAATCTAATAGTTCAAACTCAAATCCATCTTTAAGAATAATCGCTAGACCTCCTCTTTTTTTTCCCACGCGGTTTAGCGTAAGGATTTTAAAATTGTCTGGTAGGAGGTCAATTATTATTGGATCATCTTCTGATAGTAACCATGTTTCAGTTAGTAAAAGGCAGGCTATTTGCTTGTTAATGATCCAATCATTAATAAGGAAGGCTTTATTCCTGACAGATCTAGTATTAAGGTATGCACAGGGGACAGATGTGGGTGTGATAGGTTTGGTAGCGGTATTGGTTTTGATGGGTTTTACTTGCCTTATTCTTTTTTTAAGGGTTCGTTGGTGTCTTCTTTTATTTGAGATAGCAGTAATGTGATTTGTTATGTTTTCTTGTGGAATAGAGATGTGTAAAAGTGAGAGATCTGGGAAGTTGATTGATTGTGATTGTGGGTGGAGGGAGTTAACATCTTTGATGTTGCCAATTAGCAGACAGATCAGGAAAATCAGGAGGAGATTCATGTTTGCAGGGTATGGTATTTCTTCCTAGCACAGAAGTGTAATGGTTTCCCTGTAAATTCTTGAGTTATTGTTTGTATGGTTGTTGACTGGATTGATGTAGGTTTTGAAGGGTAGAAAAAAAGGAGATTCAAATCAGGTTTATTCAAGGTGCTCCCAAGAACAATGCCCGATGCATTTTGCCAAACAAGGCTAGTCAACGCTAACAGAAAACCAAGTCTTTCGTACACACAGAACACAGATACACCCTCACCCAGTATGGAATAAGTAATCACAAACTAAAAATATATAGAAATATATAGATAAAGGTTAAACTGAACCGCCAAGAAGCAAACGGCATACAGTGAAATACCACAGAAACAATGACACATAGCCCCCTAATACTCTGCAAAATATAAATATAGTAGATGTAAATTTTAAGAAACTGACAAACAATCAGCACTTTACAAATAGAAATAAAACAAAAATTGAAAATAAGAATATACCATTTTATTGGACTAATTCATTTTTCAATTAACTTTCAGAGGCCATAGCCTCCTTCAGGCCAATATAGTATACTGCTGTTACATTATACTGTCCTGACGTGAGAAAGGGGGTTTTGGTCTCTAAAAGTTAGTAAAAAAAATGTATTAAAATTAGTCCAATAAAAAGATTACCTTATTTTCTGTTTATAAAAGTTTTATCAATACAACCTCAATACTATTTTATTCTAAAACAACAAAAAAAAATTTCTACCTTTTGTTTCTGCTTTAATTATCTTGTCTTAACTCTCTTCTTTCTAG
Organism: Geotrypetes seraphini; assembly: GCF_902459505.1. Taxonomy (NCBI): domain Eukaryota; kingdom Metazoa; phylum Chordata; class Amphibia; order Gymnophiona; family Dermophiidae; genus Geotrypetes; species Geotrypetes seraphini. Next base: position 481,734,223 of record NC_047084.1, read on the forward strand.
CCAGCATCTGTCCTCTCTGTCTTCCATGCAGCATCAGCCCCTTCCATCCACTGTCCACCCTCTCCCCGTTCCATATGGTATCTTCCCTCTTTCTATGCTCCTTCCATAAACTGTCTATCCTGTGCCCCTTCTCTCCTTTATACATGATTCATTTCAGCTTCACCCCCTCTCCATTTTTCTGTCTCCACACCCTCCCCCTATGCTATGGCATCTCTCTCTTCTCCTTTCCTTCCTTTCTTCCCACTCCACTCCATGGTCTGGCATCTCTATCTCCTTCCCTTCCCACCTGTCATGCCCTGGCATCCCTCTCCTCTCCTTCCAACTCTCCCTCCTTCTTTCCTTTCCCCTGGTCTGGCATTTATCTCCTTCCTTCCCTCCATGCCCTGGTATCTCTCCCTCCTCCTCCATGGTCTGATATCTCCTTTTCTTTCCCTCCCTCCCATGTACTTGGAATCTCTTGTTCCTCTCCCTTTTCCTTCTCACTCCTTCCCTCTCTCTCCCCAATTGGTGCAACAGCATTTCTCTCCCCCCTTCCCTATGCAGCAGTAGCATTCTCCCCTTCCCTGTGCAGCAGTAGCATTTCTCCCCCTTCCCTGTGCAGCAGCAGCATTTCTCCCCCACTCTCTGTGCAGCAGCAACATTTCTACCCAATTCAACAGCATTCCTCCCCCTCCCCTTCAGCACATTTCTCCCCCTTCCTTGCAGCAGCAGCATTTTTCCCCTCCCCCTTCCCTGTGCAGCAGCAGCATTTCTCCCCCTTTCCTGTGCAGCATCATCATCAGTATTTCCCCCCGTTCCCTGTGCATCAGCTGCATTTCTCCCCACTCCCCCTTCCCTGTGCAGCAGCATTTCTCCCCCTTCCCCCTTCCCTGTGCTGCAGCAGTATCAGCATTTTCCCCCTCCCCCTTCCGTGTGCAGCAGCAGTATTTATTCTGTGCCTCCCTCTAGCGCGTGCTTCATTTCTGGCTGGCTCCCTTGCTGCCTGTTCAAAGCCGTGGGCGTCGGCTCCTCACGCAATCCAAGGCTGCATCAGAAGCCTTCTCTCTGATGTTATTACATCAGACAGAATAGTTCCGATGCAGCCACGGATCATGTGACGAGCCGACGCACGTGGCTTTGAACAGGCAACAAGGGAGCTGGCCAGAAATGAAGCACGCGCCGGAGGGAGGCACAGAAGAAAGGAATGGATAAGGCCGTGTTGGGACTCGTGAGGGAGCACAAGCTGGGCCGCTGGTTGGACACTTGATTTAAAGGTTTGCTGCTGCTGCTGCTGGTTAAGAAAAGCAGCAGCGGCAGAATAGGGAGGATGGTTCTGGTGGCGGGCCCCCCCCTAACCATTTCAGGCCCTAGGCCTGTGCCTAATGGGCCTACCCTTTAGTCCAGCCCTGCCCGTGTGACATGCTTCCTTGAGCTCATATGCTACCCACTGAGTCACAACCAAGCAGGGAATGGAATAGACAAGACTGTTTTGGTACCCCTGCCTCCTTTGTGCCCTGTGCAACTGCACTGCCCGCACATAGCTCACTATGATCCTGGATGGAGGATCTGAACATAGTCAGAAGAGAGAGGAGCAGGGGTGAAAGATATAGAGTGCTACCCAGAAGCTATGCAGGTGCTGACCAATATTCAGTGGCAGCACCAACATAGCTAAGCGACCAAAGTTAGGATAGCTTTCTCTATAGTCATATTTGGCGTCTCATTGAATATTGCTGGCACCCGCAAAATTAACTCCTTCCCAACTACACCCATGAAATGCCCTTCAGTTGCCCATATTTGATATGGTTAGCAAATGCCTAAATTCAGAAGCCTAGTTAAGCGCATGTAATCATTAATTTAAGAGCAAAAGCAGAAAGGGAGGGAGGGGGAAGCCTGAGTCCAAGACTTCAAGGCTATGTATTTTGTTAAATGGAAAGTACTTAACAAAGCTCTGGGAACACAGAAAAATCATTTTGACCAATATCTAGTTCAGTCAGAAACAGGGAAGGATGTGGTGCCATGAGCTTTCATTTACAATGTGAATATAAATTTCAGCACTCATAGTTGACTCAAAGGGTTAAATATAAAGAAAATTAGAAAGTATTTTCAGTATGTTGTTCAAAAGGCAACCCATGTACCTGAGGTGATGCTCAGTGATTCTGCAGCAAGCTCAATCTCCTCTACCACATGTACCCAATTCACCATCTCCAAGGCCACCTCCGAGTGCAGTTCCTCCTCGAGTTCACCCTGGAGATGGTGACTTTAATGCATCGGTGGAGGAGATTGGCCTGCAGTAGCATTTCCAGGACCACCAACTAAGAGCCATAGAGGACAAGGCTGAGATGATGCAGTATACTCCAGGGAAGCAGTCCTGGAGTACTCCCTTGCCACTCAGGTTTTCAGGTTACCCACAATGAATATACATGAAATTGATTTGCATACACTGCCTCCATTATGAGCAAATCTCTTTCATGTGTCATGCATATTCATTGTGAATATCCTGAAAACCTGACTGGCAAGGACTTACTTGGCATCCCAAGGGGAGCAGAACCTCAACAAAGGTGGTCCTGGCTAAGGACCATCAGAGGGGATCTAGGGTAAATATTTGGTTGAACACAATACCCTAGAGCCGCTGAGGGGATCTTAATACAATGGCTGAAAGCTAAGTACATTTAAGTACATTAAAGGGAATAGTATTGAAAATGAAGAGAAATAGAGAATTAATATCAACAAAAATATAAAAAAATATAATAAGAATATTTATTAGAGGTGCCTTTTGGGTAATATGAGGAAGCAACCCTCTTAAGCTATGCTGCTTGGGGGGCAATCTGATAACCCTTTGGACCTCTTAGTAGTAACTTTTTGCTGACTCAGTGACTGAACTGCTTGTGACTTCAGTTGTTATTGTTAAAAAAAAAGAATTAATTACAAGATCACTTATAGAGGGGCATTTTCAATAAGATGTCCACATCCAAATTTTGGATGTTTTAGGAAAAATCCAGTAGAGAAAATGACCATTTTCAAACTAGAAAAACATCTATCTTTTTTTTAATTGAAAATAGCCATTTCCTAGATAAGAACATAAGAATTGCCCTACTGGGAAAGATCAAAGGTCCATCAAACCCAGTATCCTGTTTCTAACAGTGGCTAACTCAGGACCCAAGTACCTAGCTAGATCCTCAGTGTGTCTATCTTTTTGAATCATTTTCAGGGGAAAAAAGTTCAAAAGAAAAATGCACAAAAACTAATAATTGGGATATTGGAAGGGCCAGCATTCTTAGCAGACTGGCCACACAGACATCCCAGCAGAGGAGTGAGTCCCAGGTACATATTTCACCATAACTCCCTTACATTGTATGACTCACCCATACTGTACCCAACTCAATAGCCTTTATAAGGACATAAGAATGGCTTTATTGGGTCAAACCAATGGTCCATCTAGCCCAGTACCCCATCTTCACGGTGGCCAATCTAGGTCAAGTACATGACAAAAATATAAATAGCAGCAACATTCCATGCTACAGTACCAATATATGGCAAGCAGTAGCTTCCCCTATGTCTGTCTCAATAGCAGACTATGGACTTTTCCTCCAGGAACTTGTCCAAACCTTTCCTAAAACCAGCTATGTTAACTGCTCTTACCATATCCTCTGGCAATGCATTCCAGAGCTTAACTATTCTCTGAGTGAAAAAATAATATTTATTTATTGTGTCCCTTAGTCTTTATAATTTTTGATGGAGTACAAAATTGATCCACTTATACCCCTTCTACATCACTCAGGATTTTGTTAAACTCTTTAGTCTTTCCTCATATGAGAGGAGTTCCATCCCATTTATCATCTTGGATGCTCTTCTTTGAACTTTTTCTAGATCTGTTGTTTCTTTTTTGAGATATAGCAACCAGAATTGAACTCAGTACTCAAGCTAAGGTTGCACCATGGAGTGATACTTAGTCTTGCTTACCATCCCTTTTCTAATAATTCCAAGCATCTTGTTTGCTTTTTTACTCAGTTCTTTTTCTTGGACGCTGACCCCCCAAGGTGGGGGGGTCTGGTAACTTTGATCGCTTATTCTTCCCAATGTGCATCACTTTGCAATTGTCCACATTAAATTTAATCTGTCATTTAGATGACCATTTAACCAATTTCTTAAAGTTTGCCCACAGTTTTTCAGTCTGCATGCATTTTAACAACTTGGAACAGTTTAGTGTCATCTGCAAATTTAATCACCTCACTTGTCGCTCCAATTTCCACATCATTTATAAATAAGCTAAATAGCACCAGTGCACATACAAATCTCTCTACTAAGTTGTTTCAAAGGGCTCTAAATAATAGCACTATCACATTTTAAAACAGTGTTGCACTAACAGGAACTTTAAACCTAAACCCTCCTTTAATCTGGAAGAGACAATCAATTTAGCTGGAAATCAGCCAATCAAACACTTCAATAAATTTTTCTGTAAACTACAACACTTTTAACTGAAACCCCTTAACCCTGAGGAAAACTCCTCTTTTCTCAGTTTTCTTAGAACTAGATTCATTAACCTCCTTTGCTTGCCTGATCCGTGGCTGATCCATACATGCCCGACGAATTTACAAAACAAAAAAATTAAAATGAGGGTGATCAGAGGAAAGCCCTCTTCTGACTGCAGATGGTCTGTTCATGCGTCTAAGAGCTGCGACTTTTTTTTTTAACTTTTACTAGCCCAGCGAGCCCATGGTTTTAACCCGCTTTAAACCCACGGGTTAAAACCACGGGCTCGCAGTGCGGGGAAGGGCAGGAGAGTTGGAGCTGCAGGAAAGATTTGGGGCAAGAGCAGGGCAGCGATTCGGGGAGCAGGCAGGAGAGATTTTGGGCAAGAGCAGGGCGGCAAGTCGGGGCAGCAGGCAGGAAAGATTCGGGGCAGAGCACGAGATCGGGGCAGGCAGGAGACAGCAGGAGATCGGGGCAGGCAGGAGATCAGGGCTGAGACAGGGCAGGAGATAAGCAGAGAGCAGATCGAGGCAGGCAGAAGATCAGGGCAGACACAGGGCAGCAGATCGGGGCAGAGAAGCAAGGCGGAGAGCAGGGTGGCAGAAGGCAGGGCAGTCGGAAAGGACCTCAGCGACTGGTCCTCAGCAGTCACTTATTTTGGATCGGCCAGCCCAGTCTGTCTTGCTTTTTTATTTTAGTGAATCGCTTCCTGTCTGCATTTAAATGCCGTTCCCCCTCATTTGTATGTGCGGATTGGAGGATGATCGGGACAGAGGTTAGTGAATCGGGTCAGAGGGAAACCGAGTCGCAAAGGGCTCACATACCGATCGGTAAACGATCGGTTTGCTTAGAGAATCTAGCCCTTAGTTACTATGCAATTTAAGAAATCACACTCTTGCCTCTAGCAAACTGTCTTTATCTCAGTCAGTGGTTCTCACAACATTCACAAATCCCTACGTTTTCAATCATAAACCTCTTCCACACATAGCATCTCTTCAATAAACCTCTCTCCTGTTTCACAGCCTCATTTACTCTACATCAAATATGACTTGTAACAACTGACTTGTACAGCCAACTAACTTGTGCAGCCAATCAGATTCATGCATTGAGATTCTATAATAAGCTCATGCCTGCACATTTACAGCAGAGAGTTCATACTAACATAAACACAAAATTAAGCCTTAAAACCCCCTCATTTTTTTGGATAAAACCACTTTAAATCATGTCATAGCACTGCAATAACCTGAATTATGTAATTAATTTTATGTCCCAAACTCTTTAAACCCTTTAATTTCTTGCAGGTGTCAGTACCAGAGTCCACTGAATGAACTGAAAATGCATGGAAAATCACACCAAAAATAGGCGTTTGTGAGCATTTCTGACCCTCCTTCCCAAGCACCCAATCTCCTCTGGGGCTTGTTTACTTTTAAAAAATATATATTAATCACACTTTACAATTTAATTCTCACTGATTTATCACATTTTAGCTTGTCAATTTGGCTGTAACGTGACATAATCAAGCTCGAGAAATGGGCAGCGACATGGCAAATGAGGTTAGAAACATAGAAACATAGAAAGATGACGGCAGATAAGGGCCATAGCCCATCAAGTCTGCCCACACTATTTACCCACCCTCTTAAGTCTACTGACCCCCTAAAGAATAATTGTAATTATACTGTCACTCTACTGACCCGCTCATTCAGTCCTAGTGATCCTATCCCTTGGCATGACCTCGTAGGGATCCCACATAGGTATCCCATTTGTTCTTGAAGTCTGAGATGCTGCGTGCCTCGACCACCTGCACTGGAAGCTCGTTCCAATGCTCAATCACTCTCTCCGTGAAGAAGTATTTCCTGGTGTCTCCACGAAACTTCCCTCCCCTGAGCTTGAGCGGATGTCCTCTTGTGGTCGAGGGTCCCCTGAGAAGAAAGATATCATCTTCCACCTCTACCCGTCCCGTGATGTACTTAAATGTCTCAATCATGTCTCCCCTCTCCCTACGCTCCTCGAGAGTGTAGAGCTGCAATTTGCTCAGTCTTTCCTCGTACGGGAGACCCTTTAGCCCCGAGACCATCCTGGTGGCCATCCGCTGAACCGATTCAACTCTGAGCACATCCTTACGGTAATGTGGCCTCCAGAATTGAACACAGTATTCCAGATGCGGTCTCACCATGGCTCTGTACAGTGGCATCATGACTTCAGGTTTCCTGTTGACGAAGCTTCTCTTGATACAACCTATCATTTGCCGTGCTTTAGGTTCAACGTGGATAAGTGTAAAGTGATGCATGTCAGTAACAAAAATCTCATACACGAATACAGGATGTCCGGGGCGGTACTTGGAGAGACCTCCCAGGAAAGAGACTTGGGAGTTCTGATCGACAAGTCGATGAAGTCGTACGCGCAATGCGCAGCGGTGGTGAAAAGGGCGAACAGAATTCTAGGAATGATTAAGAAGGGGTTCATGAACAGATCGGAGAAGGTTATCATGCCGCTGAACCAGGCCATGGTGTGCCCTCACCTGGAGTACTGCGTCCAGCACTCGTCGCTGTACATGAAGAAAGACACAGTGCTACTCGAAAGGGTCCAGAGTAGAGAGTTGCGTGGGGACAGACATCCCACCCGTCCCCACCTGTCCCCGCCAAAATCCCACCCATCCCCACCCGTCCCCGTGAGGAATCCCACCCGTCCCCACGAGGAATCCCCTCCGTCCCCACCCGTCCCCGCAAGGAATCCCCTCCGTCCCCACGAAGAATCCCCTCCGTCACCACTCTTCCTTATAAACTTCAGAAATAGACTTCAGAAATAGTTAATTTATTTAATTATGCTACTGAATTAAAGGCTCTGGTAGAGACCCATTTACAAATAAGCAAAGAGACTTTATTAATTTCGAAATATTAATTGGGAAGAATACATACTTTGTAAATGGGTTTCTACCAGAACCTCTAATGTAAATATAAAATATAAATACTCAGCTGATGAGAACCCACAAACTGTCAGCTGAGGACTTCCTTTGCAGTTGGCCGGGGTCCCTTTTGCCAAGCTTGGCAGGCAGCAGTAGCGTCCCTGAGTCACAGATGCTGGCACCTCAGTGGCTCATGGATGCTGCCAGGGCCGCCATCAGGGCAGTAGTACCAGTCCTGCATTCAGGGGCCCGGAGCTGACAGGAGGCCCGGGCTCCCCCAGGGTCCTAGGCCACAGTCTAGGGAGGGGGCGGTCCGCCCCACCGCACAGGAGAGAGCTTGACGGTGAACCCGGGGAGTTCAATACATCTCGAGCCGCGAGGCTCGTCTTCTGTTCCTACCTGCCCTGCCGCTCATAGCCGATCAAAAGTGTTCCCCGATGTCAGCGCTGACGTAGGGAGGGCTTAAGCAAAGTCTGCCCTCCGACGTCAGCGCTGACATCAGATAATACTTCCGGTCAGCTATTTGTGCGCGGCAGGGCAGGCAGAAAACAGAAGACAAGCCTCTCGGCTCGAGCTCCGTTTTGCTGAAAAAGTTGCAAGGATGGGCTGGGAGGCAAACGCGGAACATAAAAGGGGGGAGGGAGTGCGTTTTGGACACAAGGCATGAACTTGGGAGAGAGGAAGGAAGGGAAAGAGATGCTGAGGTGGGGGATGGAATGGGTTTTTGGACACAGAAGGCATGGACTTGGGAGAAAGGAAGGGAGGGAAAGAGATGCTGAGGTGGGGGAGGGAATGGGTTTTTGGACACAGAAGGCATGGACTTAGGAGAAAGAAAGGGAGGGAAAGAGATGCTGAGGTGGGGGAGGGAATGGGTTTTTGGACACAGAAGGCATGGACTTGGGAGAGAGGAAGGGAGGGAAAGAGATGCTGAGGTGGGGGATGGAATGGGTTTTTGGACACAGAAGGCATGGACTTGGGGGAGAGGAAGGGAGGGAAAGAGATGCTGAGGTGGGGGATGGAATGGGTTTTTGGACACAGAAGGCATGGACTTTGGAGAGAGGAAGGGAGGGAAAGAGATGCTGAGGTGAGGGAGGGAATGGGTTTTTGGACACAGAAGGCATGGACTTGGGAGAGAGGAAGGGAGGGAAAGAGATGCTGAGGTGGGGGATGGAATGGGTTTTTGGACACAGAAGGCATGGACTTGGGAGAGAGGAAGGGAGGGAAAGAGATGCTGAGGTGGGGGAGGGAATGGATTTTTGGACACAGAAGGCATGGACTTGGGAGAAAGGAAGAGAGGGAAAGAGATGCTGAGGTGGGGGAGGGAATGGGTTTTTGGACACAGAAGGCATGGACTTGGGAGAAAGGAAGGGAGGGAAAGAGATGCTGAGGTGGGGGAGGGAATGGGTTGTTGGACACAGAAGGCATGGACTTGGGAGAGAGGAAGGGAGGGAAAGAGATGCTGAGGAGGGGGATGGAATGGGTTTTTGGACACAGAAGGCATGGACTTGGGAGAGAGGAAGGGAGGGAAAGAGATGCTGAGGTGGGGGATGGAATGGGTTTTTGGACACAGAAGGCATGGACTTGGGAGAGAGGAAGGGAGGGAAAGAGATGCTGAGGTGGGGGATGGAATGGGTTTTTGGACACAGAAGGCATGGACTTGGGAGAGAGGAAGGGAGGGAAAGAGATGCTGAGGTGGGGGAGGGAATGGGTTTTTGGACACAGAAGGCATGGACTTGGGAGAAAGGAAGGGAGGGAAAGAGATGCTGAGGTAGGGGAGGTAATGGGTTTTTGGACACAGAAGGCATGGACTTGGGAGAAAGGAAGGGAGGGAAAGAGATGCTGAGGTGGGGGAGGGAATGGGTTGTTGGACACAGAAGGCATGGACTTGGGAGAGAGGAAGGGAGGGAAAGAGATGCTGAGGTGGGGGATGGAATGGGTTTTTGGACACAGAAGGCATGGACTTGGGAGAGAGGAAGGGAGGGAAAGAGATGCTGAGGTGGGGGATGGAATGGGTTTTTGGACACAGAAGGCATGGACTTGGGAGAGAGGAAGGGAGGGAAAGAGATGCTGAGGTGGGGGATGGAATGGGTTTTTGGACACAGAAGGCATGGACTTGGGAGAGAAGAAGGGAGGGAAAGAGATGCTGAGATGGGGGAGGGAATGGGTTGTTGGACACAGAAGGCATGGACTTGGGAGAGAGGAAGGGAGGGAAAGAGATGCTGAGGTGGGGGATGGAATGGGTTTTTGGACACAGAAGGCATGGACTTGGGAGAGAGGAAGGGAGGGAAAGAGATGCTGAGGTGGGGGATGGAATGGGTTTTTGGACACAGAAGGCATGGACTTGGGAGAGAGGAAGGGAGGGAAAGAGATGCTGAGGTGGGGGATGGAATGGGTTTTTGGACACAGAAGGCATGGACTTGGGAGAGAAGAAGGGAGGGAAAGAGATGCTGAGGTGAGGGAGGGAATGGGTTTTTGGACACAGAAGGCATGGACTTGGAAGAGAGGAAGGGAGGGAAAGAGATGCTGATTTGGGGGATGGAATGGGTTTTTGGACACAGAAGGCATACACTTGGGAGAGAGGAAGGGAGGGAAAGAGATGGTTGTGTATACAGGGAATAGAAGAAAGGAGAATTTTTGGTCATAGGGAGGAAGTGAGGTACAGATAGTGGCATACCAAGGTGGGGGAGGGTGGGGGGGAGGGCAGTCCGCCCCGCCCCGCCCCGGGTTTACGTCCCAAGGGGGTGCACAGCTGGCCACCCTCCAGTGTTCTCCCTAGGCCGGCAAACTGCGGCTCTTTAGCCACTTGAGTGCCACCGCCGCCATCGGGAACAGGCCGGCGCCAAGTTCTCCCTGCTTTTCCCTATGGGGCTAACCAACTCTCGCCACTCGCATCAATTCTGACGTCGGAGAAGACGTTCTGGGCCAGCCAATCGCTGCCTGGCTGGCCTAGAACGTCCTCTCTGACGTTAGAATTGACGTAGGGTGGCGAGAGTTGGTCAGCCCCACGGAGAAGAGAAGCAGGGCGAACTCAGCACCGGCCTGTTCCCAATGGTGGCAGTGGCAGCCTATTCCCCAGTGGCGGTGGCAGCATTTTCCCAATGGTGGTGGCATAGGGGAGGGCAGGGAGAAAGAAAGAAAGGGGGGGACAGGAAGCCAGAAAGAAAGAAAGAAAGGGGGCAGGGTGAAACAAAGAAAAATGGGGCACGGAGAAAGAGAGAGAAAGACAGACATACAGCACGAAAGAGGGTGTGGGGAGAGAAAGAAAGAAGGGGGCATGGTGAGAGAGAGAAAAAAACAGACATACAGAAAGAAAGGGGGTATGGAGAGAGAGAAAAAGAAAGAAGGGGCAGGGTGAAACAAAGAAAAAGTTTGGGGAGGGAATGAGGTCTTGAGGAGAGGAAGCATACAGGAGGCTGAAAGAAGGGAAGAAATATTGGATGCACAGTCAGAAGAATAAAGTGCAACCAGAGAATGATGAAATTACCAAAGGTAGGAAAAATGATTTTATTTTCAATTTAGTGATCAAAATGTGTCTGCTTTGAAAATTTATATATGCTGTCTATATTTTGCACTATGGTCCCCTTTTACTAAACCGCAATAGCGTTTTTTAGCGTAGGGAGCCTATGAGCATTGAGAGCAGCTGGGGCATTCAGCGCAGCTCGCTGTGCTAAAAACCGCTATCGCGTTTTAGTAAAAAGGGAGGGGGAATATTTGTCTATTTTTGTATAGTTGTTACTGAGGTGACATTGCATAAAGTCATCTGCCTTGACCTCTTTGAAAACCCGCGGAATATAAATGATAATTAACATTTTCTCTGCGTACAGCGTGCTTTGTGTTTTTAAAATTTTATTGTTGGTAGATCATTTTGACTTGGCCACAAAGATAAGGGAGAGGGAGGGAGGGGAGCTGCTGAAAGACATCTAGTAATCCTTGCAGGCTTGACTGTGCAGGGAATTATTTTTGTAAAATCATGTTTTGTTATGTGACTGGCATTATTTAGACTTTAATTTCTATGAATGAATAGAATGAAAATGATATAAATTACTTGCTTGTTTTTATGTGTGTGCGCTGAAGGAAAGTGGAGAGAGAGTGGGCTGAGGACGCTGAAGGGAAATGGGGAAGAGAGAGTAGGGAGAAGACGCAGATTTATAAATTGACAATTGTACAGAATATTGTTTCTTTTTTATATTCATCCTTAGCTGCATGTTAATGATGTGCTCATATGCACTTATTTATCATCATAACATATACATCATTATTAACATGCAGCTGTGGATGTGTAAGGACAGGCTGAGGAGAATGGATGGGAAGGAAGGAAGGTGCACATATCAACATATCGTACATTTTTAACATGCATGATGCAGCTATAGGCAAGCTGAGGAGAATGGGATCATACAGATGTGTATGTTCAGATATGCGCTCAGATGTGTAGTTTTTTTTAATATATTTATTAAGCTTACAGTATTTATAAAAACACATTTAATACTTGTTACAAAAAATATTGTGCAATTGTGATCTACTTCTGGCCTACAAAGGTCAAAAGCAATCCTTAACTGAGATTTTACATTCAAAAGTGAATTATAGCTACTAGCACTATTATTTATTAGTTATTTATCATGCAGATGTTTGTTAGTTTGTTATTAGTTCAGTATTAGACATATGTTAGTTTAGAATAGATAGGTATAGATGAGTTTAGTTTAGGTTAGGTTAGGGCCCTGCTTAAAGAGTCTATCTTGACGTGGTTGTAGGCTTACAAATCTTTTGGTCAAAGAGTGCGGCAACAGAGAAAATTATGTGTGTATTCGGCCCATGGAAGAAGGGGGGGTCGGGGGGGGGGGAAGGGGTGCATGGGGGACCCAATAGGATTGCTCAGTAAGGGGCCCACAAATTTCTGATGGCGGCCCTGACTGCTGCGCTTGGTGGAGGGGAGTTCTGGCCATCTCTAGAGGAGGTCCTCTGCTGGCGGTGCTTGGGGATCCCCACCAGTCACAGCAAGGGTCAACAAGTACTTCAACACTGTAGAAATAAAACCAGAAATACATTTCCTTTTCTTTTGAACACAAAACAAAGACATCTGCCATATACATTTCCCAAAGCTAACATATTTTAGTCAATAAATTCCGTTTTTTACCTTTGTTGTTTGGAGACTTATTTTTCCATAAAGTTGGTCCCAGTTTCTTTTTTCCGCTTTCCCATCTTCTGTAAATTCTTCTGTTGCTGTCCATTGGTTCCCCCCTACCATGGCCCCACCCCGCCGGACCAATCAGCAAGCAAGGCTTTCATCTGTGTATGTGCTGAGCTCACTGCTCAACATGGCTATTTCCCGCCGCGACGCCGGACTTGTAAGCTGCATGCCTGCATCGCCAAAATTTAGGTAGGCTGTTTTCATCCCCGTGGGAGTCCCGTGGGCCAGGGGGCATCCCTGTGGGAGTCCCGTGAGTCAGGGGGCATCCCCGTGGGAGTCCCGTGGGCCAGGGGGGCGTCCCCGTGGGAGTCCCGTGGGCCAGGGGGGAACCCACGCGATCCCCGTTCCCGTGCAGACCTCTAGTCCAGAGAAGAGCGACTAAAATGGTTAACGGACTGGAGGAGTTGCCGTGCAGTGAGAGATTAGAGAAACTGGGCCTCTTCTCCCTTGAAAAGAGGAGATTGAGAGGGGACATGATCGAGACATTCAAGATAATGAAGGGAATAGACTTAGTAGATAAAGACAGGTTGTTCACCCTCTCCAAGGTAGGGAGAATGAGAAGACACTCTCTAAAGTTAAAAGGGGATAGATTCCATACAAACGTAAGGAAGTTCTTCTTCACCCAGAGTGGTAGAAAACTGGAATACCCTTCTGGAGTCTGTTATAGGGGAAAACACCCTCCAGGGATTCAAGACAAAGTTAGACAAGTTCCTGCTGAACCAGAATGTACGCAGGTAGGGCTAGTCTCAGTTAGGGCACTGGTCTTTGACCTAAGGGCCGCCGTGTGAGCGGACTGCTGGGCACGAAGGACCACTAGTCTGACCAAGCAGTGGCAATTCTTATGTTCTTATGTAATCTTCCAGGTTCACTGAGCTTTCTTTCAATTCCTCCGCATCATTACCCTTGAAAAACAATTCTGGTTCAGGTAGATCTCTTAAATCTTCTTCTTAAAAGATCAAAGCAAAGAATTCATAAGAGCATAAAATAGCCTTACTGGGTCAGACCAATGGTCCATCAAGCCCAATAGCCCGTTCTCACGGTGGCCAATCCAGGTCACTAGTACCTGGTCAAAATCCAAGGAGTAGCAATATAGCACAGTTACTTACCGTAACAGGTTTTATCCAGGGACAGCAGGCAGATATTCTCACACATGGGTGATGTCACCGACGGAGCCTCGGTACGGACACTTGAAAAGTGAATCGCAACTTTAAGTTTTACAAAGTTCGCGATGAGCCCGTACCACGCATGCGCGAGTGCCTTCCTGCCTGACGTAGGCGCGCGGTCCCTCAGTTAAGATAAACCAGCTAAGAAGCCAATCAGGGGAGGTGAGTGGGTTGTGAGAATATCTGTCTACTGTCCCTGGATAACACCTTACTTCTTAGCTTTGCAATGAAAAGTGAAACAAAACAAAAAAACTATACGAGAAAGGAGATTACTGCTGAAAAAAAGCTGGAAAGCTATGACCACAAATGCTCACAGTCTAAGCAACAAAGTTCATGATCTGCAAGCCCTGATGTTAGAGGCAGATCTGGATATTGTTGGTATAACAGAGACATGGCTCAGTGAATCCCATGGATAGGAAGGACAGAGATGGTCAAAAAGGTGGAGGAGTAGCTCTCTATGTAAAGATCGATATCCAAGCGACTGAAATGCAAGGGACCTGGGGAGAGGAAGAAGCGATATGGATCACTCTGAAAAGAGAAGATGGAACTGCTATCTACGTGGGTGTAGTCTACAGACCTCCCACTCAATCGCAGCAATGTTCTGTCTGCGAAATCGGAAAGAAGTAGGGAGATTGTGGATGCCTTTCAAGAGATTCTGCTCAGACAAATGGTGATGGAACCCACAAGGTAAAAAGTGATATTGGATCTGGTCCTCACAAATGGAGAGAGTATCTCTAATGTTCGAGTGGGTGCTCACCTGGGAAGTAGCGATCATCAAACAGTTTGGTTTGATATAATGGCTATAGTGGAGAGTGGCCGCATGATACTTAAAGTCCTAGATTTCAAACGTACGGACTTTAATAAAATGGGAGAGTACCTGAGGAAAGAGCTGTTAGGATGGGAGGACATAAGAGAAGTGGAAAAACAGTGGTCTAAGTTGAAAGGAGCGATGAAAATGGCTACGGACCTTTATATGAAGAAAATAAATAAAAACAAGAGAAAAAGGAAACCGATATGGTTCTCTAAACTAGTGGCAGAGAAAATAAAGGCAAAAGAGTTGGTGTTCCTGAAATATAAAAAACCCAAGAAGAGGAGTGCAGAAAGGACTACCGGGTGAAAATGAAAGAAGCCAAGAAAAAGATATGTCTGGCAAAAGCGCAGGCGGAAGAACAAATGGCTAAAAATGTAAAAAAGGGAGACAAAATTTTTTTCAGATATATTAGTGAAAGGAGGAAGATGAAAAATGGAATTGCTAAACTAAAAGATGCTGGGAACCGATATGTGGAGAGTGATGAGGAAAAAGCAAATGGACCGAAGCTGTCTGGCAAAGTAACACAAGAAAATGGAGTAGATTCTGCGCTGTTCATGGAGGAAAGTGTTTATGAACAACTTGAAAAACTGAATGTGCAAAGCGATGGGACCGGACGGGTTCCATCCCATGATACTGAGGGAGCTCGGAGAGGTTCTGGCAGGTCCTATTAAAGACTTATTCAACAAATCTCTGGAGACGGGAGTGGTAGATGTGGTCCCTCTTCACAAAAGTGGTCACAGAGATGAAGCGGGAAACTATAGGCCAGTAAGCTTCACTTTGGTTGTTAGAAAAATAATGGAAGTGTTGCTGAAAGAAAGGATCAAGTTTCAAGTTTCAAGTTTATTAACTTTTAATATACCGACCATCAACTGGTATCTAGCCGGTTTACAATAAAATGTTAAAAATAGAGATAAAAGATTATATTTATAAAAAGAGTTATTAAAAGTGTACATTAAAGACACAAACTAGACAAACTTGAGAGTGATGGTGAGAGGGGAAGGGAGGGGTAAAGTTACATAATTAGGAAAGAAAGATAGAGAGAGAAAAAGATAAAAGAAAAAAAAACACAAAAAAAGGAAATAAAATAAAAAGAAATGAGATTGAAAGAAATGGAGGGAGAGAATAAAACATTTAGGATGGGATCGCTTCATAGAAGCGGTTGGTTAATTAAGAAAGAAATGTTTTAAGAGTAAGTGAACTTCCTAGAATCTAATGGGCTACAGGATCCGAGGCAACATGGCTTTACAAAAGGTAAATCGTGCCAAACAAACCTGATTGAATTTTTTGATTGGGTGACCAGAGAACTGGATCGAGAACATAGGCTAGATCAGGGGTCTCAAAGTCCCTCCTTGAGGGCCGCAATCCAGTCGGGTTTTCAGGATTTCTCCAATGAATATGCATGAGACCTATGTGCACGCACTGCTTTCAATGCATATTCATTGGGGATATCCTGAAAACCCAACTGGATTGCGGCCCTCGAGGAGGCGTCAATAATATTGCAGACAGGCTGAGAGAGATGTAATTTATATGAGTTCAGCCCGAGAGAAACCAAGCTGTCAGGTGTAACGATTGCAGGTAGAAACGATCCTTGTTTCTGAGTAAGCAGAGTAGGAAAGATTGGTAGAGGAATTGGCTCCCTGGTGTTGAGCTGAAGTAGAAGGGAGAGCCAATGCTGTCTGGGCCACCGAGGAGCAATGAGAATCATGGTGGCTGACTCTTGTTTGAGTTAGAGGGAATGCATATAGGAATAGGCCCGTCCAATCCAGGAAAAATGCATCGGCTTCCAGATGGTGAGGAGAGTAAAGTCTGGAGCAAAACTGAGGCAACTTGTGATTGTGATGGTCGCAAACAAGTCCACCTGAGGAGTGCCCCATTGAGCGAAGATGGGATGAAGAGTCACAGATTTTAGAGACCATTCCTGAGATTGAAGAATTCTGCTGAGGTTGTCTGAGAGGGAATTCTTCTCCCCTTGAATGTAGACAGCTCTTAAGAAAATGCTGTGAGCCGTCGCCCAAAGCCAGATTTTCTGAGCTTCCTGACATAACAGGAGAGAAACCATGCCTCTTTGTTTGTTTATGTAGTACATTGCTACTTGATTGTCTGTGCGAAGGAGAAGGACTTGAGGACTCAAGAGGTGTTGGAAAGCTGTGAGAGCATAATATATCACTCAGAGCTCGAGGAAATTGATGTGAAATTTCTGCTCCCTGGCAGACCAATGACCTTGGGTTTGAAGGCAGTCCAGGTGCGCCCCCCAAGCATAAGGAGATGCATCCATCGTTATCATCTTTTGGTGAGGGGGTAAGTGAAAAAGAAGACCTCTGGAGAGATTGGAGGAGGTCATCCACCACTGAAGCAACTGCTGAAGAGATGATGTCACAGAAATATGTTGTGAAGAACAATCTTCCACTTGAGACCACTGAGAAGCCAGGAACCACTGAGGAATGCGAAGATGTAGCCTTGCTAGTGGAGTTACATGAACTGTGGAAGCCATGTGACCCAGGAGAACCATCATACGCCTTGCAAAGATAGTGTGAACCTTCAACATCTGTTGACAGAGGATGAGAAGAGTATTCAGGTGATCTGGAGGGAGAAACGCCCTCATTAGAGTAGTATCGAGGGTAGCCCCAATGAACTGAAGACGTTGAGTCAGAATTAGGTGAGATTTGGGGAAACTGACTTCGAATCCCAAAGCGTTTAATCTCTTAAAATGTTAATGTCCTTGTTATTTTTTATTCTTTGTACAACGCTTAGTACCTTCGGATAAGCATTTAATCAAAAAACATGAATAAATTTGAAACTTATAGGAAGGAAATGGTCTGAGATGTTGCTAAAGCCACCTCCTGAGATGACACAGCTTTGATCAACCAGTCATCCAGATACCGAAAGACTTGAAGACCATGGGATCGGAGAGATACGGTCAGGTACAATCAGTCACTTCATGAAGACTCTGGGAGAAGATGCCAGGCCATAAGGAAGAACCTTGTATTGGTAATGACGTCCATTTACTTGAAAACGAAGGTACTTGTGGGAAGCCTGATGAACTGGTATATGCGTCTAGGCTTCCTTGAGATCCAGAGAGCATAGCCAGTCGTTCTGATCCAGAACTGGATAAAGAAGGGCAAGTGAGAGCATCCAGAATTTTTCTTTCACTAGAAATTTGTTGAGATCTCTGAGATCCAGAATGGGTTGTATACCTCCCATCTTTTTTAGAATTAAAAAATATTGGGAGTAGAATCCCTGATTCTGCTGAAATAGAGGAACTTTTTTGATGGCATTTAGAAGAAAGAGGGATTGAATCTCCTGAATGAGAAAAGAAGACTGTACAGGGTCCAAAATAGACTCTCTTGGAGGATGATCCGGAGGTAGAATAAGAAAGTGGAGAATGACGTCTAGAACCTAGAGATCTATAGTAATGAGCTCCCACCGGTAGATGAAATGTTGAAGCCACCCTCCGATCGGCTGAGGCAGAGATGTGAGAATGGGAACTATGGCTATGTTCCTGAGGAACACGTCAAAAAGGCTGTGTGGGCTTTTGTTGAGCAGCATGTTGTTTAGGTTGCTGACATGGTTGCTGCTTTTGTTTCCTTGGTTGAGAAGGAGCAGGCTTAGCCAAAAACCTGCACTGGTATGAAGAAGCGGGCTTGAAAGTATGGGGCGCTTGAGGTGATTAAGTAGTCGTATCCATGGATGGTCCAAAAAGCTCATCCCCTGGACAGGGAGCATTGGTCAAATGGTCCTGATGATTTACATCAAGCTCAGAGACACAACGCCAGGCAAGATGCCTCATGGCCACCAACATGGCCGCAGCTTGTGATGTCAATTCAAAAGTATCATAGGTAGTGGGAACCATATATTTCCACAACTGAAAATGAATTGTTGGAATCTCGGCTGCTTACAGGATGGAATATACTTTTGAAAAGATGCAAGTTGTTTGACCAAATATTTCAGGTAAAACGAGAAATGGAAATTATAATTACCAGCTCTGTTGGCCAACATTGCATTCTGGTAAAGATGCTTACCAAACTTGTCTATTACCCAACCTTCTCTGCCAGGAGGTACAGTTGCTTAGACACTAGCTCCAGATGATTTCTTTAGAGTGGATTCAACCACTAATGATTCATGAAGGAGCTGCGGAATAGGAACCACCCTATACAAAGAGCCCACTTTTTTAGGAACCACCGGAATGGAGAGAGGAGTCTCGAGGTTCTTGTAGAAAGTCTTTTGTAAAATGTCATGGAGCAGGAGCTTCAGCAGGTCTTTAGGAGGCTGGTCATAATCCAAAGCCTCCAAGAGTTCCTTGCTATGCTTGGAATCCACTTCTGATGGAGAAATTTAGAAAAAGAGGACCACTCAGTAAAAGCAGAAGGTCGTTGAGGTGATCGCTGACATTAATCTGAACCAGAAGAGTCCTCATCTGCAGTAGAGAGTAGTTCCTGTTCCAAGTCTCCAAATAAATCCAAAGCCTGTATGGAATGAGGACAGTTGAAGACTCGGTGTTGAAGCCTCGAGATGTTTGGTCTTCTGAGAGTGCTTTCAGTGCCGCACCGGAGTATCCTCTCTCGATGTTTGTGTTGAGGATGACTGGTGCCATGGAGAGGGATGAGTCGACTCCCGTATCGATGGTCTCTGCACTGGTGGAGCATTAGATTGAGGTGCGGTCGGTGTTGTCATTTGCTCAGACTGAACCGGCACCTGGAGAGCTGGTGTAGACATGGCCTGTAGAATCAGTGTCGACATGGCCATAAGTTGAGTCAGCACCAACATTTGAAAATGCTCACCCAATTCCTCCCGAAGCAAATTGTCAATCTTTTGCTTAAGGGAGAGCACCGGTACCGCTAGCTTTTTTGCCGGTACCTTTGGTGCAGCACTCCGGTCCGGTGATGAGAAGGCCGATGTCGAGGCACTCACCGAGATTGGGACTGGGCACTTAAGGGACTTTTATGAGGTCGCCATGACTCTATTTTTAATCACTAGGAAAAGAATAGTTATTTGAGGAACACGATTTTTGGTTGGGCTTACTGGATGGACCATTCGAATCTTTTTCTGCCATCATCTACTATGACTCGACTCAATGCCATTTTGACCTGAGTCCCAGAAGGGGTAGGGGAAGGCTTCTTAGCTGGCTTACTCACTGGATGTGTAAGTTACATACAGGCTCTTCAGCTTGGAAAAGAGACAGTTGAGGGAAGATATCATTGAATATTAAACTAGGCCAGTTACTGGGCAGATTTGCACGGTCTGTGTCTGTGTATGGCCGTTTTGTGGAGGATGGGCAGGGGAGGGCTTCAATGGCTAGGAGGGTGTAGATGGGCTGGAGTAAGTCTTAACAGAGATTTCGGCAGTTGGAACCCAAGCACAGTACCGGGTAAAGCTTTGGATTCTTGCCCAGAAATAGCTAAGAAGAAAAAATTAAAAAAAAAATAAATTTAAATTGAATCAGGTTGGACAGACTGGATGGACCATTCGGGTCTTTATCTGCTGTCATCTACTATGTTACTATGTTATGTTATTGAAGTCTACAAAATCATGAGTGGAGTAGAACGGGTACAAGTGGATCGATTTAACACTCCATCAAAAATTACAAAGACTAGAGGACACTCGAAGTTACAGGGAAATATTTTTAATACCAATAGGAGGAAATTGTTTTTCACTCAGAGAATAGTTAAGCTCTGGAACGCGTTGCCAGAGAATGTGGCAAGAGCGGATAGCGTAGATGGTTTTTAAAAAGGTTTGGACAAGTTCCTGGAGGACAAGTCCATAGTCTGTTATTGAGAAAAACATGGGGGAAACCACTGCTTACCCTGTATTGATAGCATGGAATGTTGCTACTCCTTGGGTTTTAGCCAGGTACTAGTGACCTGGATAGGCCACCTTGAGAACGGGCTATTGGGCTTGATGGACCATTGGTCTGACCCAGTAAGGCTATTCTTATGTTCTTAACAAACATAGACAGCTTCACTGTTCTCAAAGCTGTATTCACTGAACAGCAGAATTTAAGAAAATGATCCACTGTTTACATGACAAGGTTTGCAATAGCAAAATCCTGTTCCCACTTTTGCTGTTTCATTTGGTTTACTGAGGAATGTTCATTTACATCTCCCTTCCACTTTTATTTTTTTTTTCCACTTTTAACTACAAGCAACAGAAGTAACTGAGTAAAAGAAATAACAACTGGCAAAATATTTACTTCAGTGAAAGGAAAAGTAGCAAATGTCAGGGTCCTTCTATTAAGCTGTGCTAACCGATTTAGAGCACGCTAAATGCTAAGATGCCCATAGGAATATAATGGATGTCTTAGCATTTAGCACACACTAAATTGATTAGTGCACCTTAATAAAAGGACGCTGTTATTCTGTACTACTTTACAAGTAACAGTAACAAAACATTTACTTAAATACAGTTACATAGTAAATGAGGGCAGATAAAGATCTGAACGGTCCATCCAGTCTGCCCATTAGTCAATGGCATACCAAGGGGGGCAGCGAGCAGACCACCGCAGGTGCACGCCCTAGGGGGTGCACAGCCAGCCAGGTCTGGAACCCCCTGCCCTACTCTTCAACAGTACCTGCACCTCAGCGCGGCTGCCGTAGTTATTCTGGAGCAGAGTCAGGTGAAGTGCAGGAAGGTCCCGCGATTACTGCAGCTGCCGGATCTGCTCTGGAAGAAGTAAGTGACGTTGGAGGGGGTGGACCAGAAGCCGCAGTCATCATGGACCTTGCCGCAACTCCCTGCGTCTGCTGGTCCACCCCCTCCGACGTCATGTACTTCTTCGTGAGCAGAGCTGGCAGCTGCAGTCTTTGCGGGACTTGAGAAAAAAAGAGCATAGAAGGGTGGTTGAGGGAGATAAAGGGGGGCAGGGTAGTATGGAAGTTTGGTGGAGGAAGAGAAGGGGCAGGGTGGTATGGAAGTGTGATGGAGAGAAAGGGGCAGGGTAGTATGGAAGGGTGTTATGGAAGGGTTGTGCTGGGAAAGAAAGGGGGCATATGCTGATAGAAGTGGGGGGAAGGGAGAGGAGAAAGTGAAATGCCAGACCATGGAGGTGTGGGAGAGGGAAAGGAAGAAGAGGAGAGGAGAGAGATGCCAGACCATTGGAGGAGAGAAAGGAAGAAGATGGATGCTAGACCACTGGGGGTGAAGGGAGAGATGGAAGGGGGAGGCATACAGTTTCTGGAATGGGGCATGGAAGGAGAGAAGATGCCATATAGAAGGGGCAGAGAGAGGGTAAATAGTGGATGAAAGGAAGAGAGTGACAAGAAAATGAGGAAAGCAGAAACCAGAGAAGACAAAGGTAGAAAAAAAATTTCTATTTATTTATTTTTATACTTTAGGGGACATGCATCGCTATTTCTGTAGTGTTGCATTGTATGCAGACTCGCTTTTTGGTGGTTCAATTTAACCTTTGTCTACGTATTTCTATTTTATCCTTCCTTTTACAAAACTGTAGAACGATTTTTAAAGAGCTGTTACCACTGTGGCTATAAACCACACTACAGTTTTGTAAAAGGGGGAGGGGTTAATTTGTGATGACATATTCCATACTAGGGGAAGGTGTTTTCTGTGTTCTGTGTGTTCGAAAGGCATGGGTTTCTGTTAGGATTAACTGTGCAGGATTGACCTGTACTAGCCTAGCTTGTTTAGTTTTACAATGGGTGTATTGATGTTGTACTGTTCACTGCAGAATGTAAGATGCTGCCTTTTCCTAGGTACACTCTTGTGCAGGGCAGGATTAATTCTTTGAGGGCCCCTAGGGACACAAGTACACTGGGCCCCCCTGGCCCTGCCCCGTCCATACTTCACACCCATTCATTTACCTGTTTTCTTATTCACTTCTTTATTTCCACTTGTATTTCTTTTTTTTTTCTTTTATTTTAAAATTCATAACAAACAACAAAGATTGCCATACCAGTGCCAGTGTAGTTTTAGTTTAATGCAAGCCCCAAACATCTCTGAACAAATCCCCCTTTCCTTCCCTTCCCACCTACTTGCCCAGGACTTTAATTCTGAACCCTTTCCATACGTATATAAAAGTGTTCAAATGCATTGTACAGCAGTAATACTACCCGAAACATGTCTATATTAATAACCAAGTTTGCAACTCCACTCAACTGCCTCACTCTGTCGTCCAACTTTAACCCATATGTATGTATAAAGAACCAAATCTGTAACTCCTCTGGTACGTTCCACTCCATGTATGTTAATTTGTACTAAAACAACAAGGCAAGCAGTCCACCAAAGAATCCAACGTGGAAGAAAAGAAGATCGGCAGACAATAAGGAGATTCAAATTAGGTTTATTTAAGGTGCTCTCAGGAACCATGCCTGATGCATTTCGCCAAACAAGGCTGGTCAATGCTAACAAAAAAACATGTCTTTCATTCACACAGGACACAGAACCACCCTCACCCAGTATGGAATAAGGAATCACAAACTAAACCCCCCTCCTCTCCCCCCCCCCCATTTTTAGCACTGGCTGGCAGGCTGAATGTTCTGCGCTGTTCTGACAATCATAGGAATTCTGTGCCCATCGAAGCAGTGCAGAGTAGAGAATGACACGGTGGCGGTTTACCCGCGGCCACCGCGTTTAGCCGCGGGTAACCCGCCAAAACGGGTAACAAAAAATAGCAGTCGCTGCGGGGACGGGGACAAGGCCATTCACCGCCCCGTGGAGCGGTGAATGGTCTTGTCCCCGCAGTGAGGCATGAAGGATCGCGCGATCCCCGCAGCCCACACCCGCCTGCCCAATCGATCCTAGTGTTTAGCCAGCTCTCTCCCTTCTCCTCACCTTAGTTTGTAGGTTTTCTTTTTTGGCGACCCGCACGCTATCAAAGAGCCGCGCACCCGCTGCTGCTCAGTTTCGATCTTCTGCTCTGACGCAACCAGAAACAGGAAGTTGCAGCAGAGCAAAAGATTGAACACTGAGCAGCCACGCGTGCGCGGCTCTTTGGGAAAGCGTGCAGGTCGCCGAAAAACAAAACCTACAAACTAAGGTGAGGAGAAGGGAGAGAGCTGGCTAAACACTAGGATCGATTGGGCAGGTGGGTGGGGGCTGCGGGGACCGCGCAATCCATCTGTAAGATATGTTACAGCATCGTTTTTTGGTTAACGCTGAGAACAACATGTGCCACATCAATCGCCTGTAATGATTGAACGGCTTCCCTCTACTGTTAACACTCTGTGATAAATCATGGAAAAAGTCACATGTGCTCTCTTCAGTCACTCAGAAGTCAGTCCTAGCTCTAAAAATACAGTTTATATCACAAAATTCCTGGCATTCTTAAGCGTGCATGTTCCATTTTAAGTGGCATTAAAAGGAGCCTGATAAAGCAGGGAGCTCAAAACTGAGCACTGATCTTTCATTTGGAATTACCGATCTACTGGTATCTGAAGGAACCAGCAAGTTGTTCTCTGATTTGGTGAAAATCTTTCCGTGTACCCCCTCACCTGCTTATATACTTTTTAATTCAGTGTGACCAGTTGAATCATATACTTCATGTTGCTAACATTTTCAGCCTTATATTCTTTTCCTCAGTTTGCATATTAAAGTGGCATTAAAGTTTTTGGACAAAATATAAGGTGGAAGAATAATGCACCAGGCTTACAAGGCTCTATTTTAGTACATTTGGGGGGGAAAAGAACTTAAGGGGATGTTACTAAAATGCACTAAACAGCGAGATGGTTTGTGGGGATGGGACAGGGACCGAGCTCACAGGCTCCAGTGGCTTGCACAAATTACATTGTAACGTGCCATGAAAATAAGAGGGAGGAAGGTAGATAGATAGGCCATGCGAGAGGAGCTGAAGGGTGGTAGAAAGGAACAGATGGTAAAGGAGGGAGAGAAGGGTAGTGGTGGAAAGGATTAGGACAGACATTGAAGGAGGGTGGAGAGGAACAGACCCTGAAGGGAAATGTGGAAGACAGAGTGGGAAGAAGACAGATGCCAGACTATGGGGGAGCGGAGGGAAGAAGATGGGTGCTAGACCGATTGGGGGGGGGGGGTGAAGGGAGAGGCACAGTAACAGCAAATGGAAGATGCAGAGAGAAGACACACAGTGGATGGAAGGAATTGAATGAGAAGATGTGGAAAGCAGAAACCAGACAACAAAGGTAGAAAAAAAAATTCTATTTATTTATTTATTTTTTGCTTTAGGATAAAGTAGTATATTAGATGTGTTGATAAAAATTTATAAACAAAGCCCTGCCAGCTGAATATCTCTTTCTCTAGTTCAGCAGCCAGAACTTTGATTTATAAGAAAGGAATAAGCTAAATATTACAGTACTAAGGCTTATATGGATGCAGCGGGGACGGTGACGGGGCGGTGAATGGGATGGTAGTAGCGGTGTCGGGGCGGTGAAAGGGATGACGGTGACGGGGCGGTGAAGGGAATGGCGGTGATGGGGCGGTGCAGAGGATGGTGGGACGGGGACGGGGCGGTGACGGGGACAGATTTTTTCCCTGTGTCATTCTCTAGTGCAGAGCATTCAGCATGCTGGCTTGTGTTACAAACCGAAGGAACTGTACAGTTTAGGAGGTGAAGAAATAGTGGTGCATATCCCCCAATACTGAACAAAATATAAAGATAGCAGATGTAAATTTCAAAAAAAGAGAAATAACAAATCAATTTACAAATTAACAACTAAAAATGAAACAAAAAATGGAAAATAAGATAATACCATTTTATTGGACTAAAACATTTTTCAATTAGCTTTCAGAGGTCAAACCCTCTTTCCTTAGGTCAGTAAAGTATACTACTATTACAGTATCCCATGGCATACCAAGAGGGGGCGGGGGGGAGGTCCGTCCCGGGTGCAGCCTTAGGAGGGGGTGCACAGCTGGCCAGGTCCGGAAAATTCTACTGGGCCGATCAGCCTGCCTCTCCCCGACATCAATTCTGCCGTTGGAGAGGAAGTTTGGGCCAGCCAATCGCTGCCTAGCTGAGTGGACCTTCCTCTCCGACAGCAGAATTGACGTCGTGGAGAGGAATGCTGGTCGGCCCGAAACAGGGAAGGAGAGCTTGGGGCAGCAGCGGCTTTGGGGCATGTTACCCGATGGCGGTGACTTGGAGGGCTGTTCCCAGATGGCGGCGGCAATGGCTTGGGGGAGGGCAGGGAGAAAGAAAGAAAGGAGGCAGGCAGGGAGACAGAAGGAAAGAAGGGAAATAGAGAAAAAGAAAGGGGGCATGAAGAGAAAAAAAAAGAAAGGGAGGCAGGGAGAGAGAAAGGGCAGGGAGAGAGGAAGAAAAAGTTGGGGAAGGGAATGAGGTCTGGAGGAGAGGAAGTATACAGGCTGAAAGAAGGGAAGAAAGATTGGATGCACAGTCAGAAGAAGAAAGTGCAACCAGAGACTCATGAAATCACCAGACAACAAGGTAGAAAAAATGATTGTATTTTAAATTTAGTGTTCAAAATGTTTCTGAATTTATATCTGCTGTCTATATTTTGCACTATGACCCCCCTTTTACTAAATCACAATAGCGTTTTTTAGCGCAGGGAGCCTATGAGCGTCGAGAGCATCCCTGGGCATTCAGCGCAGCTCCCTGCGCTAAAAACTGCTATTGTGCTTTAGTAAAAAGGGAGGGGGTATTTGTCTATTTTTGTATGGTTGTTACTGAGGTGACAGTGCATAGAGTCATCTGCCTTGACCTCTTTTTTGAAAAAAACCCAGAATAGAAATGATAATTAACATTTTTTTCAGCGTACAGTGTTCTTTGTGGGTTTTTTTAAATTTTATTGTTGATAGATCATTTTGACTTGGTCATTTTAAAAGTAGCTCGCAAACCCAAAAAGTGTGGGCACCCCTGAACTAGGGCATTGAAGCTGCTTGTTTCTGCCGTAAAGGTCATCTCTGATGCAACTACAACGCTCTGGCTGCTGTAAGAAGGCAGTTTAGACATCACTGGCCACAGGACAGGGAGGTTTGTCAGACGGGCCTGTTGTCCAGGCCGGAGGAAGGGAGAAAGCGCCATAAAGGTAAGGGGCAGGGAGGGAAAAAGGGAGAAAAGGTGGGTAAAACAGAGGGGGGAGAAGGATGCTGAAAGCACATGGGGAAGACAGAGGGGGAGAAGGATGCTGAAAGCACATGGGGAAGACAGAGTGGGAAGAAGATGCTGAATGGAAATGGGGAACAGAGAGTGGGGAGAAGATGCTGAAGGGAAATGAGGAACAGAGAGTGGGGAGAAGATGCTGCAGGAAAATGGGGAAGAGAGAGTGGGGAGAAGACGCTGAAGGGAAATGGGGAAGAGAGAGTTGGGAGAAGACGCTGGCAGGGAAGAAGACAGAGATGCCAGACTATGGGAGGAGCAGAGGGAAGAAGATGGGTGCCAGACCAATTTGGAAGGAGGGAGAAAGAGAGAGGCACAGTAACAGAGCAAATGGAAGATGCAGAGAGAAGAGAGACAGTGGATGGAAGGAAGAGAGTAACAAGAAGATGAGGAAAGCAGAAACCAGAGAAGACAAAAGTAGAACAAAAAGTTTCTATTTATTTATTGCTTTAGGAGACATGTGTCACTGTTTCTGTGGTGTTGCATTGTATGCAGAGTCCAGCTTCTTGCTGGTTCAATTTAACCTTTGTCTATGTATTTCTATTTTATTCCCCCTTTTACAAAACTGTGGAGCATTTTTTAGTGCCAGCCGTGGTGGTAGCAACTCTGATGCTCAGAATTCTATGAGCGTCAGAGCTGTTACCACCATGGCTAAAATCCACACTACAGTTTTGTAAAAGGGGGAGGGGTTAGTTTGTGATGACATATTCCATACTAGGCGAAGGTGTTTTCTATGTTCGAAAGACATGGTTTTCTGTTAGGATTGACGGTGTAGGATTGATCTGTACTAGTCTGGCTTGTTTAGTTTTACAATGGGTGTATTGATGTTGTACTGCTCACTGCAGTATGTAAAATGCTGCCTTTTCCTAGGTACTCATGTGTGACATGTGGCTTGTTACTAAAAATCATGTTTTTTGTACAGATGGGGGGGTGCCAAAAAATGATGGTCCCCGGATGTCACATATGCTAGGTATGCCACTGCAGTATCCTGTTCTGACCTGAGGAAGGAGAATTTGGTCTTTTAAAATTAGTCAAAAATGTATTAAAATTAGTCCAATAAAATGATCACCGTATTTCCATTTTCTATTTCTAAACATTTATGAACACAGCTACTTTATCCTAAAGCAAAAAAATATAATTTTTTTTTATACCTTTGTCAAGTGGTTTCTGCTTTCCTCATCTTTTTGTCATTCTCTTTCTTCCATCCACTGTCTGCCCCTTCCAGAAACTGTCTGTCTCCCCCTGCAATCTCTCCTCTAGAACCCCCCCCCCCTTTGGTCTGGCATCCATCATCTTCTCTCTGTTCCCTCATGGTCTGGCATTTTTCTCCTTTCATCTCTCTTTCCCCCCCCCCCTGTGGTTTTTAGCATCTCTCTCTTCTCATTTCTTCCACTCAGATCTGATATCTCTGTCTCCTTCCCCGTTCTTTGACATCTCTCTCTCCTCTCTCTTTCCTTTCCTTTTTTCCTCTGGTCTTCCTTCCTTATTTTCTGCCTCCGTCTAAATTAAATTCTTTCTTACTATGCAGTCCTCAGTTTCCCTCTTTTCACTGTCTCTATCCACAGCATGCCACCCTTTCCTTCACCCCTCCACTATCTCACTAACTCTATCTTTTTCCCCCAACCAGCATGTCCTTTTTCTTTATCCCTCCTTCCATCCAGTATGTGTTCTCTTTCTCCACTTCCATTCCCTTCTTCCCACTTCTATCATCTGCCCTCTTCTCTCTCCCCCTTCTCCCCACTTCCATCATCTGCCCCTTCTCTCTCTTTCCCCCCACTTCCATCATCTGCCCCCTTCTCTCAATCTCTCCATCCACCACAGGCCCATCTCTCTCCCTTCCTCTCACCTTTCTTTCTGATTTTGTCTAGGTTTTGAAAAGCCTCCTCAAATCGTATCGGGCAGGGAGGAAGTCTGCGCATGTATGGATGCCACACGACATTATCACATGACATCTGCGCATGCACGGACTTGCTTCTTGCCAAATGTGATTTGCGGACAAGAGCGGGCAGCGGGACGCGGCGGACAAGAGCAGGTAGCGGGGGTTGGGCCTAGGGCAGGCCTTGGGTTGGGATTAGGGTGGGGATGGGCAGAACTGAGCAGGCCTGGGGGCAGGGCTAGGGGGGTCCATATTTTCCAATTGGAAAATCTGGCAACCCTATTCTGAAGTAATCTGGTGGTTGGTGCAGTGGACTGCAAAGAACAGGATCCAGGCTCATATCCCACTCTAACTAGTACATTTGTGGTGGAAAGTGTGAGCACTCTAAAACCCAAGAAAATCCTACTGTACTAACATATAGGCAACACCTGGATAAATGTTAAATCAGGGAGATAAAATTCCTAGATGTTATAAATAACTATTTCTTTGAGCAACTGACCCAAGAACTGACAAGAGGGGAAGTTATTTTAGATCTGATCCTTAGTGGAATGCAGGGAGGTAACTTGGGTCCACTGGGAAACAAGGATCATAATGTAATCAAATTTAAACTGATATTTGGAGCAACGTCACTAAAGAAATCTACTGTACTGGCGTTTAATTTTCGAAAGAGCAACTACAATAAAATGAGGAAAATGGTTATATATAAGCTAAAAGGACCAGTGGCATAGGATAGGACTATAAACCAGGCATGGATGTTATTTAAAAATACCATCATGGAAGCCCAGACCAGATGTATTTCACATATTAACAAAGGTGGAAAGAAGAGAAAACGAGAGCCAGCATGGTTAAGGTGAAGTGAAAGAGGCTAATA
Organism: Geotrypetes seraphini; assembly: GCF_902459505.1. Lineage (NCBI taxonomy): Eukaryota > Metazoa > Chordata > Amphibia > Gymnophiona > Dermophiidae > Geotrypetes > Geotrypetes seraphini. The sequence continues at coordinate 481,763,517 of NC_047084.1, forward strand.
GAGCTAAAAATAAAAAATCATTTAAAGCAGTATTCTTCAATGCAAGGCCTGGGGGCCAATGGCAGCCCCTGGAGACCTCTGAGGTAGCCCCCATCACCCTTCTGGGTTTATTTTTCTGATATTATCTGAGCTCATGGCAGAAAGGGTGAAGTGCCACATGCTTGAAGTACATGACATTTCTTAATAATGGACAAAGAGAATGTCTTTGAAAATGATTACCCCCTTGAGGATACCCCCCAATGAAAAATTTGAAGGTAGGCTCGTGGATATAGATGTCATTGGCATGCTGGCAAGTTTCATGACCCCACATGGAAAGATATTGGAGGCTCTCCTTCAGCTCTTTTGGATCCAAAGTGGCCCCAACTTAAAAAATTTGTGAAGACCACTGCTTTAAAAAATGGAAAAAGAATCCAAATGAAGAAAGTAAGAAGAGATATAAGCTCTGGCAAGTTAGATGCAAAGCATTGATAAAGAAAACTAAAAATAAATATGAAAAACTTGCCAAAGTGGCAAAAACTCATAGTAACAATTTTTTTAGGTATATCAGAAGCAGAAAACCTGTGAGGGAATCTATGAGACCACTGGATGATCAAAGAGCATAAGGGGCGCTTAAGGAAGATAAGGCCATAGCAGAGAGAGCAACGTCGCAAAAGAAATCTACTGTAGGGACATTTAATTTTCAAAAGGGTGACTATGATAAAATGAGGAAAATAATTAAAAAGAAGCTAAAAGGATCAGTTTCAAAGGTTAGGACTGTAAATCAGGCATGGATGTTATTTAAAAATACCATCGTTGAAGCCCAGACCAGATGTATTCCACGTATCAGCAAAGGTGGAAAGAAGAGGAAACGAGAGCCAGCATGGTTAAAAGGTGAAGTGAAAGAGGCTAGTAGAGCAAAAAAAACAAAAAAAAACCATCCTTTAAAGAATGGAAAAAGGATCCGAATGAAGAAAATAAGAAGAAACACAAATACTGGCAAGTTAGATGCAAAGCATTGATAAAGACAGCTAAGAAAGAATATGAAGAGAAACTTCCAAAAGAGGCAAAAACTCATACCAATTTTTTTAGGTGCATCAGAAGCAGAAAACCTGTCAGGGAATCTGTGGGACCATTGGATGATCAAGGAGCAAAAGGGGTGCTCAGGGAGGATAAGGCCATAGTGGAAAGACTGAATGAATTCTTTGCTTCGGTCTTTATGGAAGACAATGTAAGAGATCTAGGGAGATCTAGGGAGATGATGCGTAGGAACTGAAAGAAATCTCGGTGAATCTGTAAAATGCACTAAGCCAAATTGACAAGTTAAAAAGTGATAAATTGCCAGGACCGGATGGCTTACATCCCAGGATACTAAAAGAACTCAAACATGAAATTGCTGACCTGCTGTTAGAGATCTGCAATTTGTCACTAAAATCGTCTGCAGTACCTGAAGATTGGAGGGTGGCCAATGCTATGCTGTTTTTTAAAAAGGGTTCCAGGAGAGATTCAGGAAATTACATACCGGTAAGCCTCATTTTACTGCTGGGCAAAATGGTAGAAACAATTATAAAAAATAAGAACATAAGAATTGCCGCTGCTGGATCAGACCAGTGGTCCTTCGTGCCCTGCAGTCCGCTCACGCGGCAGCCCTCTGGTCAAAGACCAGCACCCTAAATGAGATTAGCCCTATCTGTGTACGTTCCAGTTCAGCAGGAACTTGTCTAATTTTATCTTGAATCCCTGGAGGGTGTTTTCCCCTATGACACACTCTGGAAGAGTGTTCCAGTTTTCTACCACTCTCTGGGTAAAGAACTTCCTTACATTTGTATGGAATCTATCCCCTTTCAATTTTAGAGAGTGCCCTCTTGTTCTCTCTACCTTGGAGAGGGTGAACAACCTGTCCTTATCTACTAAGGGCTCCTTTTACAAAGCCGCGCTAGAGTTTTTAGCGCATGCACATTTTTAGTGCATGCTAACCCCTGTGCTAGCCAAAAAACTACCACCTGCTCAAGAGGAGGCGGTAGCGGCTAGCGCAGCCAGCAAATTAGCATGCGCTATTATGCACATTAAACCGCTAACGCGGCTTTGTAAAAGGAGCCCTAAGTCTATTCCCTTCAGTACCTTGAATGTTTCAATCATGTCCCCTCTCAATCTCCTCTGTTCGAGGGAGAAAAGGCCCAGTTTCTCTAATCGTTCACTGTACGGTGTCACAACCATAGCCTTAAAGCTAAGCTTGTTCTAGGAAAGTCTCCTCCTAACCCTAGCATTATCATTAAAAGGGCTAACCAATGTGACCAGGCAAACTCTAATTCCCAGCTAGGATCAGAGTTCCAGTTGAAGCACCAAGTCACTGCGCCCTGGGAAGGGGAGGAGGAAGGTGAGAATAGCCTAGAGCAGCAGGAGGTGTACCAAGTGAAGGAACAGCCTAGGAAACAAACTCCTAGGTCAGGTAATGCACAGCTGCAAGGACTAATTAAAGCACAAAGGAAAACTCAGTGTAAGCAGCAAGTTTCCCTGTCCCCTTTCAGGTTAGGGCGTGGTCAGATGCACGCTTTAGAGGCTGCACTAAGGAAGACTAAGTCAGTCTACCCTGGGTCAGCCCAGGAAGGAGGATCTCAGGACCGGACTCCTGAAGCTGCCCAAAGCCAGGACATTGAGATGTCAGAGGCGGCTACTATCCCTGAGGCCAGCCAAACAGCCAACCCTGAACCCATGGAGTTTCTGGATACTGCCATGGAATTGGAAGACACATTAATGGATGAAAGTTAAGTGCAATAACTTTACTTTTTCTTTTGTGTTTGAAATTTTGGTGATTTTTGTTGGGGGAATTCCCACAAACACCAATGTGAAGTTAAGTGAGCTGTGCTGAGCTCACAGCCACGAGGCTGCTTGATTTCTGGACTTTAAAGCAAGGTGTATTTTTTGGGGGGCAAGTTTTTAATTTTTGCCTTTTTGCAGAATGTTTGGGACTTATTGTTTGCTGATTGTGTGAAGGAACAGTAGTGGGGAGAATCCACCAACCATCCTCAGGTTGGGTTTCTGGGGCCAATTTTGGCAAGCTGTTGTGAAGCTGATTTAAGGTGGATTCAGCTACTCCCTTCCCCCACCAGTGTGCTTAGCTGGTTGGGCAGGCCGGTTACGAACCAGGCCTCTGCAGCATTGCTCTCAAGCATTGGAAGCAACCTTGTGAAAGACTTTGATAAATCTGGACAATCATTATACCTGTTTTGTTTTTTTTTGTTTCCTTCTTTTTTACCCACTCAGACATTGGCCTTAATAGAGCTGAGCTACTGGGTATTGTTTGGGACACTTACCTGTGTGTACCTGTTGAGAAGGTGTGGGCTACATTTTGAAAGCCCATGTTTATTTTTCATGTTTATTTGAAGTGGAAGAACTAACCACGGAGAAAGTGTTTCTTTGCCAATAAAGTGAGACACCATTTGATGAAAGAACTTTATTTATCCTGACCAATTTATCTTTTTTCTTATTTTTAGCCAGAAGGACCTTCAACTTATTTTGAAGGCACGTATAAGTCGGTCGTGGCTGAGCAGTAAACGGGGCCTAAGTCAAAACCCGGCACCGGCAACGCCACAACGGCAACTTCTCCAGCTCCTTAACCATTTTAGTCATTCTTCTCTGGACCCTTTCGAGTAGTACCTTGCCCTTCTTCATGTATGGCGACCAGTGCTGGACGCAGTACTCCAGGCGAGGGCGCACCATGGCCTGGTACAGTGGCATGATAACCTTCACTGATCTGTTCGTGATGAGACAGAGTCAGCATGGGTTCAGTCAAGGGAGATCTTGCCTCACCAATTTACTTTATTTCTTTGAAGGTGTGAATAAACATGTGGATAAAGGTGATCCAGCTGATATAGTGTATCTAGATTTTCAGAAAGCTTTTGATAAAGTAATTCACGAAAGGCTCCTGAGAAAATTAAAGTTTCATGGGATAGGTGGCAAAGTTCAGTTGTGGATTAGGAATTGGTTATTGGATAGAATACAGAGGGTAGGTTTAAATGGTCATTTTTCTCAATGGGGAGTAAACAGTGGAGTGCCACAGGGGTCTGTACTGGAACCGGTTCTATTTAACTTATTTATAAATGATCTGGAAATTGGAACGAGTGAGGTGATTAAATTTGCAGATGACACTAAACTGTTCAAAGTTGTTAAAACGTATGCGGATTGTGAAACATTGCAGGTGGACTTGAGAAAATTGGAACACTGGGCATCCAAATGGCAGATGAAATTTAATGTGGACAAATGCAAAGTGATGCGCATTGGGAATAATAATCTAAATAACAGTTACCGGATGCTAGGGCCCACCTTGGGGGGTTAACGCCCAAGAAAAGGATCTGGGTATCATTGTAGCCAATAGGATGAAACCTTCCACCCAATGTGCGGCGGTGGCCAAAAGAGCAAACAGGATGCTAGGAATTATTAAAAAAGGGATGGTTAGCAAGACTAAGAATGTTATAATGCCCCTGTATTGCTCCATGGTGCAACCTCATCTGGAGTATTGCGTTCAATTCTGGTCTCCTTATCTCAAGAAAGATATAGTGGCACTAGAAAAGGTAAAGGGGTTGGAACTCCTCTCGTATGAGGAAAGACTAAACGGTTCATATGAAAGTCAATTCTTTCAGAGGTTTCCTTGATCATAACCTGCAGACCGAGTCAGAAGACCAGAGCAGGTCATAGACTCTGAATTTTCAGTGAAGCTAAAGTGGAGTGGGGCCAGAGCAAGACTGAGTTGGAGTGGAACATAGTGTTCCAGATTAAAATCCTCCTGGTAGCAGCAGTAAAGGGACTGTAGGGGTTCTTTTGAACAAAGCTACTTTTCCCCATCTAGTACCTCTGTCACTGATATTATATACCTGTACATTGAACACATTCAAGGGAATTATGTGCTAAAAAAAAAAAAAAAAAATGCACCAAAATAATACAATATATTAAGAAGCTAAATGGTTAATTAAATAGTTAAATATAAAACAACAAAACCATTGGAAGATCAAGCTAAATTATAGAAAAATTGTAGAAAGTAACTTTCTTAAACTAAGGGCTCCTTTTACGAAGGTGCATTAGGGACTTAACGCGTGGAATAGCGCATGCTAAATTGTTGCGTGCTCTAGACGCTATCGCTTCCTTTTGAGCAGGCAGTAGATTTTTGGATAGCACGCGCTATAGTGCACACTAATCCGTGCGTGCGATAAAACCGCTAGTGCACCTTCGTAAAAGGAGCCCTAAATTTTTCTGACAGGAACAAGCCTCAGAAAACAATAATTTATCTCATATTGGAATTTCTTCCAAGAGAAGAAAGAGTTTTATTCTCTCTTTACTCCTGATGACATCACAGGCATCTTTCCTTTTTTTCATCTCCCTCCATAGATCCACCTTTTCTTAACTACCCTTTCATCCAGCATCTCTCCCTCCTTCCCCACCACCCCAGGGTCCACCATCTCTCCCTTTCTTTTCCCAACTACCCCCCTATCCAGTATCTCTATCCCCCCTCCACACCATCCCTTGTGTCCAACTTCTCTCTCTTTCTGTTCCTTCCCTCCCTAAATCCTATTGTCCATCATCGCTCGCCCTCTCCTCCATTTTCAGACCCATTATTTCTTCCCCCCCAAAGTCCGGCATATGCACGTTACTTTGAACCCCCCCTTCGTGTACTTCTACACAGGGCCCCCCTCTCCTGAAGGTCTGTCCCCCCCTGAAGGCCTGCCTTTCCCCCCTGAAGGCCTGTGCCATCCCTGAAGGCCTTCTTCCTCGTTGAAGGCTTTCCCCCCCTTAAAGGCCTGTCTCCCCCTTAAAGGTCTGCATCCCACCCCTGAAGGCCTGCCTGTCTCCCCCCCGAAGGCCTATCCCCCCTTGAAGGCCTGTCCCCCCCTTGAAGGCCTGCATCCCCCTGAAGGCCTGCCTGCCTGTCCCCCCTGAAGGCCTGTCCCCCCCTTGAAAGCCTGCATCCCCCCCAAAGGCCGGCCTGCCTGTCCCCCCCCCTTTGAAGGTCTGTCCCCCCTGAAGGCCTGTACCTCCCCCTGAAGGCCTGTCCCCCCCCTGAAGGCACAGCCCCGCGAGCCGCCATCCCACCCCCTTCCCCCCATCCCACCCCTTCCCCCTCCTCTCCGCCCCTTCTGTTTTTAGACCCCACCCCATTCCCTTCCCTCTCTGGCTCCCCCCAGAGCAGCATGACCAGCCTCAGGAGGAGGCCGGCCTCCTCCATGAACCCTCAACCTCTTGTAGCAAGATTTATGGTACACTAATCAGTTGCATAAACAAGTTACGTGTCTGTTAGTTTTGTCTAGGGAAAACCATAAACGTTGATCCAGGTTCAGCTTTATTGCCTGTTTACACGACACAAGACCCAGGCTAATGATAAATACTTTTATTATGAAAATAGAAAAATAATTCACAAGCCAGCTGCAATCTCTAAATATTGTTCACAAAATATCTGATTACATAAATGAAACTCAGTACATAATTATCACAATACATTTGTTAGATAACTAAGTAAACTAATTGTTACACACACTAAACAATTTCTTATAATAATAATAATTACTGATTAGCAAATGATCACAGTAATCACCAAGGTAGCTTTACAAACCTTGTCCTATATCACAATTGGATATACTTATCTAACCCAGCTGATAAGATAGTAAGTTCCGTATTCTCACCCTTGATTTGGCCTCTGGCGAAAATTAGATGAAATGGAAAACTTTCTTGTTAGCTTCAGGAGATGTAAGAAATCCTTTGTTACAGGTACGTGTTCGTCAGCCCCTGGTAAGGCTATAATTCATTGGCAGACAAGTTCCTTGAAGTGCTGGAATTCAGAGCTGTTTTAGAGTCCGAATCACTCTCTCTTAGGCAGAGAGTCACACGAGGTAACTTTACAGGTCTAATTATTAAAAGAAAAAGATGCGTGCAGAACATCTGTGGGAAGATGTGAGCTTCCTCGCATCCCAACACAGACTAAAATTAATTAGCACCCTTTCACTTGGATCTTGTCAGATGACTTCCTTGGACCAATCCAGAAACAGAACTTAGATGAATAGCCTTTCTGTGTAAGGTGTCATATAGGCTGGTAGACACAGGCGCTGTTAGACAGATAAGTACAGGATAGGAGTATAACTCCTTCAAGAATCACACAGTCCAATTATGAAGACACAGATGGATGTCCTTGAGTAGAATAACATCAGACAGAAACAGCAAAGATGTGTTCTTCTTGCAAAGTTCATGCTGGAAAGATTTCTTGCAGACAATGGCTCAGGCTTGATGATGTCAGAGAGGCCTAACCTTCAGGTGCAAATACGGAAACACCCCTACACTCTCCAACACAGACAGTTCCAGGATTAGGGGCTGTGTTGGAGAGGTTGGGGAGGATAGAGGAGGCCCTAATCACCCTCATCCAGGAGCACCAGTCATTGAGGGAACGGCTGGCTTGGTTGGAGCATGGTGAGGAGGGAGGGCATGCGTCCAGCCATGAGCCACCGTCCTCTCAATGACTGGCCATTTCCATAGCTCCTGACTCCTCCTGAGGTAGCTCAAGCTGCTCTTGGGGTGGGGCACCCACCCCACCCACCCTCTCTGTCCCACCCTCTCTTCCCCTTTGTATATAGTTTTAGTTTGTAAAGTTTTAAAATATATTTTATACTTTTATTAAAAAAGTTTATATTGGTTTATAGGTTTCCTGTGTGGGTTTCTCTTTGGAGGTAGTGCTGTATGGGCCCTGCCATTCCCTTTCAAATTAACAAGGTGACTTAGTAAAGGTGTATAGGCCCTGATATTTATAATCTAAACATATATAAGCACAAGGTGAAAAATGGTATATGATTTTAATTGGACAGGCCAGGAAACAGCATGGAAGATGGATTGAGACAATGAAGAGTTGATTGGTTAATTTCTCTTTGTAAAAGAGAGCTTAACACTCATCCATGTACTGTTCTCTCATTAAATACCTGCGAAGGGAAAAAAAAAGTGTAGTTAATTAATCACAAGGGCAAAGAAAGGTTGCATGACATCATTCTCACCTATTTTACTTGTTGGTACTTGAGCTCTGGCCTCTTGGAAAAACACAAGGCCACACTGTGCTAGGGACAGATAGCTTTGCTCGATGTGGAGGAGGGGGGAGACAGAAAGATACATACAGCGGCCAAGGAGAGAGAGATAAAGATGTAACTCAGGTATAGTTCTAACAGTCAAGTGAAGAATAGTAGAGTAAGCAAATAAATGTTACCATATAGCTTTCTCACCTACAATTGTTTGGCCAGGTGCAAGTTGGTGTGCTGAGCTGCTCTTCTGGTCTCTGGCAAACACATTGGGGTAATGAGCATACTCCACCTGAAATGAAGAATAGAGAGAAACATGTTACAAAAACCTATGTCTCCAAAATTAAACACTGAAGTTGTGGCAGAATGTCACATCACAGTCTCCAACACACACCTAGTAGTAACAGAAGTACTAACATACCTTTGGACTCCCTATTAATATAAACAGCTACAGCTGACCCCTTTTGATAATAAAGATGCCTAACCCATTAGACACTCATTAGGAGTTTTCCACCTGAACCATGTACACTGATTTGATGTCCACTGAAAGGCAGTGTTCCCCCCCACACACACACACACACAACACACCTGACCTATTCTTATCAATGAGGTAGTACACAGAACCATTCCTCAAATGATTTAAACTGGCCTGTAATTTGATTCTACAAAGAATGAACTTTAGCTCTATTAGTAAACCCTCTCAGATGTGTGAACACATACATTTTACTTACATATCCATTTTGCTACCAGAGGTAGAAGAACTATTATAAACAATAACACACAATGAAAGTCCATAAAAAGAAGTCAGTTCTTGCTGGTTGGTTTCTTTGGTTCTATCATAGGGACACCTAAGTAACTTACAAATTATCATTCTCACCTGGACTTACTATCTGAGCTGCTAGCAAGCTGCTTCTAGAAAAGATAAAACAACATATTAGAATGACATGTAGCTGTTAATGGCTCTGTGGAATAGAGAGGTGGGAGGCAGAGATAGGAAAGCAAATTTAAAAGACTAAGACAGAGTAAAGTCTCAAACGTCTGCATAAGCGATAGGACAGAATAGAAAGGAAACTCTGCTCACCTGGACCTTCTTATACTCACTTAACCATGCCCACCACACCTCATTGGTTGTCCGATGTTCTATAAGTATCTTGAAAAGCTGGCTGCACCTTGCACCTCTATGTTCTAAACAAAGTTCTCTCTATAGCTCTATGCCTTAAAGCACTGCTTTTATCTTCCATACATCGGGGGTTCAAGTCTTGAATAAGGTTTGCAAATAGTTTATATTACTGTTTCAGGTAGGGAAACTGGTAACTTTTTAGCCATGTCTTTACTTCAATATATTTTGCTTCAGCTTTTATTATCTGCCTCCATTGTCTAATTTTTAATGCAACCTGTTCTCTCTCATGCTGAACACCCTCCCCCATCCCAACTTCCCCCCCCTAAATGTCAAGCCAAACTGCATTTACCAATACTAATGTGTGTAAGATCCATCTCACCACATGTATCATCCTTCAACACCTGTCCAAGCCCTCTGATGTTTGATTTAACTCATAGCTGTTGGCCAATGCCTATATTGCATCAAAAGAAACACATTCCTACTAGAATGGCTTGTAGTTGGGAGCAAATGAAAGTATCTCATGCACCTGTGGCTGCAGAATGCTGATGAGAAACAGCAAATTCCACCACTTATGAGAACTGTTAGGATGCAAGGAAACAAAAGTGAAGGTGAGGATGGGATTTGAACCAGGGTGCTTGAGAAGATGGACAAGGCGTAATAGAGCACATTAACCAGGTGATCCACAAATGTCATCTTGCTGTCAAAGGAAAGGTTTCCTCTCATCACTGCTTAGGATGTCCGAGCCCATGATAAGTTGAAAATAGGTTTGCCTGGAAAGGGAAATGTGCACCTTACAAATGACAAAGTCCACCATGTAGACCCTGTTATAAGAGCTAATAGGAAGCTGTTAGGACTTATTAAAATGAGCAAAGGTGGGAGTTGAACCGGGGAGTTTGAGATGATGGACCAGGCGCATTAACCTGGTGAGCCAGAAATGCTTTCTTTGTGCTTATTGTGACAAGTATGATATGACAGGGCAGTGAGATCCATCTAAGCAGAAGCTGCTGTAGCTCTATGGGTTAAACTCCTGTGCTAGTTGTACAGAGGTTGTGAGTTCTACACCCAGCACATCTCTTAATTGTGGCATAATACCTTGAAGGTGCTAGATAACAAACCGTACAATAGCAATTTTGATTTGCTTATACTGCTTCTTATAGGCAGTTAATTCTGCTAGGAGACAAAACACTGCTGTTTTATATATTTTTTCTTCATGATTTCAGAAATGTATACTTTACCATTATAAAAACTAACAAAGTATGCCATGTTTAAAAGGAGAAATATAAGATGAGTTGAACTCAAATTCTTAGCATGGAAGGGGGAAAAGTTTATTTTTCTGCTACACAGAAAGTTGTACAGTAATGTTATAATCAACTCCTATAAGAAGTGGATAGCATCATCAAGGTGCACCTGGAAGGTAGATATGCCACAAGTAAAATACAGGCCGGGAGTTGAACCCACAAACCCCGGAAGATCGGTACAGCGCCTTTACTCACTGAGCTACAGCACCTTTCACTCCAGTGTCTCCCCTGTCATAGCATACCTTAGTGATGTGGTAAGGTATGATCTACTTAGCTATCATCTCATAGTAGGCTGAGACAAAAGAGTGGTAGCTCAATGGTTAAAAGCGCTGCTTTCACTGAGCCCCAAACCCAAGTATGGTTGAATACATGTGATGTGGAGTCCAAAAGTGCTGTTTTGATCGAACGCAAGCTCCATTTTTCTAATGTCCAACCCAGACCATGCTCACACGCTAATCTTCATTCTAAGCACTGTACTAATGGATGTATGACTGTAAATAATCTGTTCCGTTTAGGCATCATATGCGGAAAAGCAGTGTTCTTTGCCCTTAACAATCGGCATCATTTGTGCTGCAATTCCTTAATACATATTTGATATTTGTTTTCTACCAGAAAACCTTCCAAATCTTTAGGCATTCCTTTGCTTAAACTTATTTGAGTTGATCCTTAAAATGATCTGCACCAATTCTCAGCAGCCTGTTCTCTGTCATGCTAGACCCCCTCCCCCACCCCAACACACACTCCTGCAGCATAACATCCTAACCCTAACCATGAAAAACAGCAAAGTCCACCATATCCTATATAATAAAAGGCTAACTCGCGCATGCTTCCATGATCTGTAGTTCCGTGGCCGCATGAGTGCGCATGCGTGAGTCCCCAGCCTTCTTCCCAGCACCTACCTTGGCCATCAGCAGCGGCGCCTCATCTCCTGTGGGGACCTGATGTGTGCTGTGTCCGTCCGTGGCCGCGGCTTGAGGCGTATGCACCAGTTAGGTGCATCGGGCGACAGAAGCGGCGCTGGCGGCGGATGGCGGGAGGAGGGCTCATGGTCCTGCCGCCACTGCCGCTCCTGTTCACAGCGGCCTGCATGTCGCTGACTCCCCCCCTTCCCGCAACAACCACTACCGCTCCTGTTCAAAGCGGCCTGCTGAGGTTCGCGGTCGGCTGTAACGAACCTCGCAGGCCGCTCTCCACATGGTAGCACGTTCCCTCTGACGCGATCGTGTCAGAGGGAACATGCTACCGAGTTGGAGAGCGGCCTGCGAGGTTCGCTAAAGCCAGACACCATCGCAGGCTGCTCTTTACAGGAGGATCAGCCACCACGGGGATCGTGAGAAGAGCCGCCGAAAAAAAACCTTCAGCCGCATCAGGCCAGCCCATGGGAAGGGAAGGGGGAGGGGCCGAACGGAGCAGGGCAGCTCATGGTAAGAGAAGGGAATGAGGGGTGGGGGAAAATGCTTCTACTGCTTCAGCAGAGACCTGGAGGGGAAGGGAAATACCGCTGCTGCTTCTGCAAAGGAAAGTGGTGGGGGTAGAGAAGGGAATGGGGGGGTGGGTGGGGGAAAATGCTTCTACTGCTTCAGCAGGGACCTGGAGGGAAAGGGAAATATCACTGCTGCTTCTGCAAAGGAAAGTGGGGAGGGGGAGAGAGAGAAAGAAATACAGACAGACAAAGGAGGCTAGGGAGAGAGACAAACAGAAATAAAGACAGACAGGGGACCAGAGAGAGACAGAAAGAAAGACAGACAGACAAAGGGTGCCAGGGAGAGAGAGAAAAAAAATTGCAGGAGGGAGAGAGACATAAATAAAGAAAGACAGACAGGTATATATTCTAGCACCCGTTAATGTAACGGGCTTAAACACGTATATATATATATATATATATATATATATATATATATATATATATATATACATACCACTTTGAGAGCTAATAGAAAGCTGTGAAAAAGAGGTATGCTGATGGTGGGATTTGAACCAGTGACCTTGAGAGGTTGGACCAGGCACATTAACCTGGTGAGCCAGAAATGCTTTCTTTGAGTTGAGTGTGACATGATAGCTAATAAGATGATACATAAGCAGATCAGTCAAGTATGATATGAAAGGGTGGTGAGATGGACGTAAGTAGAAGCTGCTGTAGCTCTATGGGTAAATATGCTATGCTAGTCATCCAGAGGTTGTGAGTTCTATACCCAGCACATCTTTTAATTGTGGCATACTACCTTGAAGGTGCAGCTTGATGATGTCACAATGAGATCAGCTTTGTGCAGCTGAAGAGATCCATTTTGCAATGAGGGAAGATGAATGTTAAGGAGTGTATCTGTTTATTCTCTTTTTAAGTGCTGAGAAATGAAGTAATGTGTGCAATAATGATATGTGTTTGCTGTTCTTTCTTTGCTTTCAAAACAGAGCCGATTGCAGTGCTGTTTGTTGAGAAAAAAAGGGGGTTGTTTTTAAATAGGAAAGCCATGTGTAAATTATATTATTGTTTGGGCAGAAATGTAGTTTGTTATCCATGCAATATAATGTGTTCTATTGATATGGTGTCATTAAATTTATTAGGACAGAGAAAAGATGAAAATTACCTATTCAAACTCACTATTGGAATTATTGTTGCAAAAGCACCAAGGACGTCTAAGTCGCGTCTAAAGGGGAGCCGGAATTAAGAAAGTTGAAACCGCGTTGAAATGAAGCAAAATCCACGTTAGACCAGCGTTTCTTACGCCTACAATATAGACGATATTTAGACGCGGTCTGCCGCCTAAGTAGCGTCTAAGTAGTGCCTGCCCATCACCACGCCCATGTCACACCCATGCCACGCCCACATCTACATATATAGACGCGACTACGCTTTCTTCAGACGTCTATCCTACGCCTATCTTTTTTGGACGTCTACCTGACGTCTAGCTACGTCTAACTCCCAATTAACGCTTATTAAGACCCTTAACGCCGTAATTATTCAATTACTCCAGATGTCTAAAGCACGCCTAAGTTTAGACGTACTATAGAGAATTTACCCCTTTGTGTTCATTCCACGCTTCTTTGAACTCAGTCACAGTTTTACTCTCCACCACCTCTCTCGGGAGCGCATTCCAGGCATCCACCACCCTCTCCGTAAAGTAGAATTTCCTAACATTGCTCTTGAATCTACCACCCCTCAACCTCAAATTATGTCCTCTGGTTTTACCATTTTCCTTTCTCTGAAAAAGATTTTGTTCTACGTTAATACCCTTCAAGTATTTGAACGTCTGAATCATATCTCCCCTGTCTCTCCTTTCCTCTAGGGTATACATATTCAGGGCTTCCAGTCTCTCCTCATACGTCTTCTGGCGCAAGCTTCCTATCATTTTCGTCGCCCTCCTCTGGACCGCCTCAAGTCTTCTTACGTCCTTCGCCAGATACGGTCTCCAAAATTGAACACAATACTCCAAGTGGGGCCTTTCCAATGACCTGTACAGGGGCATCAACACCTTCTTCCATTTACTGACTACGCCTCTCTTTATACAGCCCAGCATCCTTCTGGCAGCAGCCACTGCCTTGTCACACTGTTTTTTCACCTTTAGATCTTTGGACACTATCACCCCAAGGTCCCTATCCCCGTCCGTGCATATCAGCTTCTCTCCTCCCAGCATATACAGTTCCTTCCTATTATTAATCCCCAAATGCATTACTCTGCATTTCTTTGCATTGAATTTTAGTTGCCAGGCATTAGACCATTCCTCTAACTTTTGCAGATCCTTTTTCATCTTTTCCACTCCCTCTTCGGTGTCTACTCTGTTACAAATCTTGGTATCATCTGCAAAGAGGCACACTTTTCCTTCTATCCCTTCAGCAATGTCACTCACAAACATATTGAACAGGATTGGCCCCAGAACTGATCCCTGAGGGACTCCACTACTCACCTTTCCTTCCTTCGAGCGACTTTCATTAACCACCACCCTCTGACGTCTGTCCGACAGCCAATTTCTGACCCAGTTCACCACTTTGGGTCCTAACTTCAGCCCTTCAAGTTTGTTCAACAGCCTCCTATGAGGAACTGTATCAAAGGCTTTGCTGAAATCCAAGTAAATTACATCTAGCATATGTCCCGGATCCAGCTCTCTGGTCACCCAATCAAAAAATTCAATCAGATTCGTTTGGCACGATTTACCTTTTGTAAAGCCATGTTGCCTCGGATCCTGTAACCCATTAGATTCAAGGAAGTACACTATCCTTTCTTTAAGCAAAACTTCCATTATTTTTCCAACAACTGAAGTGAGGATCACCGGCCTGTAGTTTCCTGCTTCATCCCTGTGACCACTTTTATGAATAGGGACCACATCCGCTCTCCTCCAATCCCCAGGAATCACTCCCGTCTCCAGAGATTTGTTGAACAAGTCTTTAATAGGACTCGCCAGAACCACTCTGAGCTCCCTTAGTATCCTGGGATGGATCCCGTCTGGTCCCATCGCTTTGTCCACCTTCAGTTTTTCAAGTTGCTCATAAACACCCTCCTCCGTGAACGACGCAGAATCTACTCCATTTTCTCATGTAACTTTGCTAGACAATATCGGTCCTTCTCCAGGATTTTCTTCTGTGAACACAGAACAGAAGTATTTGTTTAGCACATTCGCTTTCTCCTCATCACTTTCCACATATTGGTTCCCAGCATCTTTTAGCTTAGCAATTCCATTTTTCATCTTCCTCCTTTCACTAATATATCTGAAAAAATTTTTGTCTCCCTTTTTTACATTTTTAGCCATTTGTTCTTCCGCCTGTGCTTTCGCCAGACGTATCTCTCTCTTGGCTTCTTTAAGTTTCATCCTGTAGTCCTTTCCGCTCTCCTCTTCTTGTTTTTTTTATATTTCACGAACGCCAACTCTTTCTCCTTTATTTTCTCAGCCACTAGGTTGGAGAACCATATCGGCTTCCTTTTTCTCTTGTTTTTATTGATTTTCTTCACATAAAGTTCCGTAGCCATTTTTATCGCTCCTTTCAGCTTAGGCCACTGTCTTTCCACTTCTCTTATGTCCTCCCATCCTAACAGCTCTTTCTTCAGATACTCTCCCATAGCATTAAAGTCCGTACGTTTGAAATCTAGGACTTTAAGTATCGTGCGGCCGCTCTCCACTTTAGCCGTTATATCAAACCAAACCGTTTGATGATCGCTACTTCCCAGGTGAGCACCCACTCGAACATTAGAGATACTCTCTCCATTTGTGAGGACCAGATCCAATATCGCTTTTTCCCTTGTGGGTTCCGTCACCATTTGTCTGAGCAGAGCCTCTTGAAAGGCATCCACAATCTCCCTACTTCTTTCCGATTCTGCAGACGGAACATTCCAGTCTGCATCCGGCAGGTTGAAATCTCCCAACAGCAGAACCTCCTCTTTCCTTCCAAACTTTTGGATATCCACAATCAGATCCTTATCAATTTGCTGCGATTGAGTCGGAGGTCTGTAGACTACACCCACATAGATAGAAGTTCCATCTTCTCTTTTCAGAGCAATCCATATCGCTTCTTCCTCTCCCCAGGTCCCTTGCATTTCGGTCGCTTGGATATTGATCTTTACATAGAGAGCTACTCCTCCACCTTTTTGACCATCTCTGTCCTTCCTAAAAAGATTATATCCCGGTATGTTTGCATCCCATCCATGTGATTCACTGAACCATGTCTCTGTGATAGCGACAATATCTAGATCTGCCTCTAACATCAGGGCTTGCAGATCATGAACTTTGTTGCTTAGACTGCGAGCATTTGTGGTCATCGCTTTCCAGCTACTTTTCAGCGATAATCTCCTTTTTCGTATGGATTTTTGTTTCGTTTCACTTTCCGTTGCAATACTAAGAAATGAGTTGCTGATATTGCTTATGTTGCAGTCTTTACTACTATCACATCTTTTCTTTTGCCGGGGGTGGTCTCTATAATTGTCCTTCGTACATACACCACCCCCATCTTCTAGTTTAAATGCCTAGAAAAATATTGTCTAAATTTCTCTGCAAGGTTTCTTTTTCCTGCTGTAGTAATATGTAGCCCATCAGTGCAATATAGCTTCTTGTCCTTCCATGTATTTCCCCATCCTCCTATGTACCTGAAGCCTTCTTGATGACACCAGGCTTTGAGCCATCTATTAAAGTCCTCTGTGTTTTTCACTCTTTGCTCCCTCTTTCCATATGCTTTCAGAAAAAGCTAAAGTGTTTACAAAAGGTTTCACGCCCTCACCAAGCTCCCAAAAAGCTTTCTGTGCTGCAAGTGTGGAATTGTTGGCCAGGTCATTTGTTCCCAGATGGATGACAACATCAGTGTTAAAATCCTTAGTTTCTTCCTTAATTATAGTCTGTATTTGCCTGGAACTCCTGGTAGCTGAGGATCCTGGAAGACATTTCACTATTTTGGTCTCCTCGCCTTGTGTTCCAAGGTTAATGCCTCTGATGATGGAATCCCCCAACAGTAATAGTTTTCTGTTTTTGGCCTTTTTATTTGTGCTTAGGGTGTGCTTGCTCTCTTGAGTTACCTTCATTGGTTCCAGTCCCACCTCCCTTCTGTTTTTTTGAGTATCGCAGTGCACTAGTGGAGCAAAGGAATTCTGTAGAGGTAATATTTGTGAAGGTGGATGTTTCTGTGTTACATGTCGCAGTCTTCCTGAGCCTACTGTGACCCATTTATTCCTGGGCTGTTTTATTCTTTGAGGTAGAGGTGGTAAGTTGGTATGATTTTGTGGAGTGATGAAAGCTGCTTTAATTGTATTCAATTCCTGTTTAAGTTTGCAGAGCTCCTCCTTAATACTAGCAAGTTGAAGACAGATGGGACAAGCCTTAAGCCTCCAAATAGTATGTCTTGGAATTAAAGCGCCACAGTGATTGCATAGAATAAAGGTCATCTTGATTGGTTGTGAAGTGACTTGATTTGAGTAGTCCTGATTATTTGGGTCTCTAAATATGGTGGGACTATAAGTCTTACCCTTATTCCTATGAAGAGGAAGAGGAAATAAGATTTAACAGAGGAAAGAGAAGGGTTTATTTTTTTGTGCTTTTTTGTTTTTTTTTGTTTTTTTAAGTAATTTTCCAGGGTCTCATATCCATTTTTCAATTTTTTCTCTCCTCAAGAAATATCAGCTTTCTTCTATTTTACTAAATGTCCATTCAGATATCATTCATTTGTAGTGTCCAGTCTTCAGTCTCCTCTCTTTTTTTTCTGCTTTTCATCTCTCTCCATCACCCAGGCCCTCCCATTCTGCTTCTCTTATTTCTCAGTCTTTCACTACCCCTTCACCTGCTGTATAGCATCTCTTTTTAATTTGCCTCTCTCTTTCCTCTCATCCATTCATCATATCCTGTGTCTTTCTTCCTTCACCCTAGCCAAGTTTCCAAGTTTATACCTTCTAAGTGGCTTAACAATCTAAAAAAAGAGGGGGGAAGGGAAATGTGGTATCAGTGATTGAAGAACAAATATGAAAGTGAAATTAACTACAAATGTCTGAAAGAAAAAAGGGGGTGGGGAGCAACATGAGGGCAACTTTGTGTTACTATTGGGTTCATTAATAACAGACAAAAGAGGCACTAAGGGCTCCTTTTACAAAGCTGCGATAGCGTTTATAGCGCATGCTAAACTCGCGCAACACGGCTAGAACTAATGCCAGCTCAATGCTGGCGTTAGCATCTAGCGCATGCGGCATTTTAACGCGTGCCAAGCACGCGCTAAACCCGCTAGCGCATTGAAAAAAGGAGCCCTAAGACTCATCTGTACATAGAAGGGTGGAACTAAAAAGGAGATTATGAGTAGACATCATCAAAAAGGAAGGTCTTTAATTCAGATCTGAAGCACTCTAAGAATGTTTGAAGTTGAAGCAAAACAGGGAGAGAATTCCATAGTTGTACGCCATGAACCGAAAATATTGTATGCTTTATGTTCACTGCTCATGAACCATTTCACAATATGTAGGGATGGTAAACTGTTTTTTTATTAATTGATCTAAGTCAGGGGTGCCCACACTTTTTTGATTTGCAAGCTACTTTTAAAATGACCAAGTCAATATGATCTACCAGCAATAAAATTTTAAAAAACACAAAGCACACTGTAAGCAGAGAAAATGTTAATAATCATTTGTATTGGAGGGGGGGGGTTTCAGAGGTCAAGGCAGAGGACTTTAAAATATGCAATGTCACCTCAGTAACAACTAAACGAAAATAGATAAATATATCCCTTCCCCTTTTACTAAACCGCGATAGCGATTTTTAGCGCAGGGAGCTGCACTGAATACCCCTTGCAGCTCCTGACGCTCATAGGCTCCCTGTGCTAAAAACCACTATCGCAGTTTAGTAAAAGGGGGCCATAGTGCAAAATATAGACAGCAGATATAAATTCTCAAAACGGACACATTTTGATCACTAAATTGAAAATAAAATCATTTTTCCTATCTTTTTGTCTGGTGATTTCTTGAGTCTCTGGTTGAACTTCCTTCTGTAAATCCAATATTTATTTACTTCTTTCTGTCTCTCTTTCTTTCTCTCTCCCCTTGCCCCCCTCTTTATTTCTGTCTTTCTTTCTCTCTCCCCCATGTCCCCCCACAAGCCATTGCACCGATTTCTCCAGTTTCCTGATTCTTTCTCTCTCTCCCTGCCCCCCCCCCAAGCCACCATGCCGATTTCTTCCTGCTTCCCCGAGCCAGGTACAAGCGCTGGGCCCACAAGCCTCTCCCCCCCCCCCACCCCCCGATATCAATTCTAATGTCGGAGAGGAAGTTCCAGGCCAGCCAGGCAGTGATTGGCTGGCCCAGAACTTCCTCTCTGACATCAGAATTGACATCGTAGGTGAAGGCTTGTGGGTTCAGTGTTTGTACGCACCTGGCCTGGCTCAGGGAGGCAGGAAGAACAAGATTGCAAAGGCAATGCAATCGACTCGTGTTGCTTTTGTGATCTATTGGTCGATCATGATCGACCATTTGGGCACCCCTGATCTAAGTGATCTCGTAGGAATATATGGAATGAGGTTACCAAGTTGGGTGGGGGATTGACAAAGAGAGAGAGGGAGGGAGGGGGAAATAAATGCTGCACCTGATTGGGAAGAGGGAGGAAGAAGGAAGACCAAGGAAGGGAGAGAGATGCCAGATCATGGGGAAGGAAGGAAGGGAGAGAAAGGAAGGAAGGAAAGGATATACTAGACAAGGGAAAAAGAAGGGAGGGAAAGGAAAGGAAGGAAATACCAGAGCATTTAGGGGGAGAAAGAGATGGAAGGGAAGGAGCAAGATACCAGGGCATAGGGGGAGGGTAGGGAAGGAGACTTAGATGCCAGACAATCGGAAAGAGAGGGAGAGAAAGGAAGGAAAGGAGATGCCAGAGCATGGAGGGAGAGAGAGAGATGGAAGGAGAAGAGAGGAAAGAGATCCCATGTCATGGGAGAAGGGAAACAGATGCCAGACCATGGGGTGAGTTGGGGTGGGAAGGAGGGAAGGAAAGAAGAGAGAGATGCCAGAGCATGGAGGAGGGAGTAGAGACAGAAAAAGAAAAATGGAAGGGACAGAGAAAGAGGGTGGACACTGGATGGAATGAAGAGTGACAAGAAGATTAGAAATGCAGAAACCAGAGATGACAAAAGGTAGAAAAAATATTTTTTTTTGTTGCTTTAAAATAAAGTAGTATTGTAGATGCATTGATAAACATTTATAAATAGAAAATGGAAATAAGGTAATCTTTTTATTAGACTAATTTCAATACATGTTTTACTAATTTTTGGAGACCAAAATCCTCTTCCTCAGGCAGTGGCATACCAAGGGGGGGATTACTAAAATATTTTTTTATATATGTAAGCATTGTGGATTAAGCAGATAGCGGTGTTTTGATTAGTTGTAGTCTATGGTGATCTTATCTGTCATAAACCAGCATAGAGAGAATTACAATAATCGATTTGTTGAATGATTAGTGAATGTATTAAGATATTTAGCACCAAGGGTAAAATAAGAGAGCAGATTGAGTGGATCATACAAAGCTTAAAGAAAGAACATTTGATTACCTGTGTCACACATACCCCCAATCCAGTATCTCCTGTCTTTGGTTTCTTTGTAGCATCTCCTCTCTCTCTCCCTCCCCTCACCACCAGCATGAAGGATTTAATTTCTATCTCCTCACTTCCCCTCTGCCCCACCCCAGCCATTCAGATCTCTTCACTCTCTTCCTATTGGCCCTGCAATATCTGACTCCCTTTTTCTGCACCCCATCCCTGCCCCAGTCATTCAGAATCTCTTCTCTCTCTCTCCCCCTGCCCTGCAATATCTCCTCTCTCTCTCTCTCTGACTCCATCCCTTACCCCAGCCATGCAGGTTCGCCTATCCCCTTTTACCATATTCATCCAATATCTCCTCTCTCTCACTTTCTCTCCTTCCCCCTAGCCATCTAGAATCCCCTCTTTCCCTCTCAACACTCAACATTGCCCCTTTGTCTCTTTTCCCACCATCCAACATCACCTCTCTTTCTTCTTCCCATCCAATTGCCTCTCTGTCTCTCTCACCCTCTCTATTTCTTTCCTATCTAACATCCAGGATTACTTCTCTCTCACTCCCCCATCCAACAATGCACCTCTATCTATCTCCCCACCATCCAGCATTGCCGCTCCTTCTCTCACTCCTCACTCTATCATCCCCCCAGCCTCTCTTCTCCCACCATTCAGCATTAATTTAATTATACATCGCTAAATCACACTGACTTCGAAACGGTTTACAAGAAAACAAAAACCAAACTTAGGGCTCCTTTTACTAAGCTGCGTTAGGGCTTTAATGCGCGGAATAGTGCGCACTACAATGCTGCGTGCGCTAGACGCTAACACCAGCATTAAGCTGGCATTAGTTCTAGCCATGTAGTGCAGGGTTAGCGCGAGCTAATCTGCTGCAAGCGATAAAAACGCTAGCGTACCTTAGTAAAAGGAGCCCTTAGAGTCACAAAAGTTTGTGTTTCCAAGGTTGTGTGCTCTCACTTAGAGCCCCTTTTACAAAACCAAGGTAAATGCACCAAAGCCCATTCATGAAAGAGGAATTGGGAAAAATTATTGAACTAATAATA
This sequence comes from Geotrypetes seraphini, assembly GCF_902459505.1. Taxonomy (NCBI): domain Eukaryota; kingdom Metazoa; phylum Chordata; class Amphibia; order Gymnophiona; family Dermophiidae; genus Geotrypetes; species Geotrypetes seraphini. The sequence goes on from NC_047084.1 coordinate 481,784,983, forward strand.
ATATGATATGTGTAAGAAAAACAATAACTGTATTTCTTTTTTGTCTTCCAAAAAAATCATTAAAATTATCTACTGAAACAAATGTTTTTCAACCCTTTGTAGCTATAAGTGGAGTAGAAATGAAAAAGGATTTTGGGCAGGGAGAGGGAGGGACTGGTTTAATGATTGGATGAATGAAATGCTTGGATGAATATAAAAGAGGGAGACTTACAGAGAACAAGGCAGAGAGAAGGAAAGGCTGAAGGAGCAGATAGGAGTCAGAATATTTTCAGTAAGCCAGTTTGAAAAGCAGTGCACTCACAGATCAAAGTCAGAACAGACGTGGTATTGCAAGGATGCTGAAGCTAGTATTTTGCCAAATGATGTGCATTGTGTTCTTGCTGGTTGAATTCCCAGAGCTGAGCACTGCTAAGGCCTGTGAAGAAGAAGAAGCTTTTATTGAGTTGATGACAAATCTCTGTAATTTTGAGCCCTATGAATTGAGCAAGAGAAGCGGTAAGTTAAACTCCATGTTGGGTCGTTGCTCAAAACCTAATGCTGCCATTTCAGGTGATTAGCTGACATTGTAAGCAAGATGGCTAACTATATAATGAAGAGATTATGTACTTACCTTGATAATATCTTTTCCAGTAGATAGGTATGTCATTCTTGATAATTGAGTTATCTTCCCATGGCTGCAAGCCATATGCAGAAGGAATCCACTTTGGATTTTTTTTATGTGACCCTCCTACTTCATTGGGAGCTCTACTGAGACCTGCAGTTAGTACCCAAGTATGCAAGAGCTCCATTGAAATTATGTGAACTAAGGGAAAATGAGAATCTTCCCAAACCAATAAGCTGTTCTGCTCAAACATAATAACAGTTGAACAATCAATGAACAACTAACAGCCAACGTAAGCATCAAAGGAGATCAGGTAGTACCCCTGTAGACGGTAAAACATATTATACAGCATTCTTTAAGACCCAAAGGGCTGACTGGCATCCAAGATATATACTTGGAGAAGAATAAACAGAATGAGACAATAGGCAGGCGCAGGAAGGACAGAGATGGAGTCCTGAATGACACACTTATCTACTGGAAAAGATATTATCAAGGTAAGGACATAATCTCTTTTTCCAGTACTATAGGTTTTTCATTTCCCTCTCTCTCTTCCACCCCACACTCAACATTGACAAGCGGAACATACAAAAGAAGTCCCAGAAATCTAGGGTGGGCTGACTGCGTTAGCCCATAACACTGAGAAACCAAAGGCTTCTCAGTCGCACTGTCCACCCAAAGGTGTCGCACTGTCCACCCTGAAAAACATTGCAAATGAACGTAGAGTGAACCAAGTTGCAGCTCTACAAATCTCTGCTGGAGAGACTGCTCTAGCCTCTGCTCACAATGAAGCTACATTTCTAGTCTAATACACCTTAACAAAAACAGGGGACTGTTTCCCACAGATAATGTAGGCTGACAAAATGGCAGTAAGGATTCATCTAGAAATTGTGGCCATGGAAGCAGGCGCACCTCGCTTAGTCGAATTAGTCAGCACAAACAGATGAAAACAGAGTCTAAACTTGCTGGCAACGTCCAGATAAATGCGGTCCTGTTTCTTAGAACCAAAGGAATGGAATATAGGCAATCCCCGGGTTAAGAATGAATTATGTTTTCAAAGCTGTTCTTAAGTCGGATTTGTATGTAACTCAGAACATGTAGATTTAAAGATTCTTGCTGCTTATATCTGCTCCCAGCTGACAAAAGGGCCAGCTTTCCAGTGTTCCCTCTAAGGTACAGCATACACAACCACACACTGTTCATAATGTGGCCATGCATTATTTCTGAATCTGCTGCAGAAGTGTAAAAGTCTGTCACTGGAAATATTGCTCAGTGAAATCAAATGAAGCCGCAACCGTGCTCTTAAGTACGAATCATGGAATCACCAGCCCATTGTCTGATTCAGAGCATTCTATGAGCAGAAACTGAATAAGCTGATGCTTTACCCAGGACAAGTATAATATCATATAGAGCATCATCCACATAATCCACATCAGATAAAAGCAGCTGAGGAGGAGTTCATCGCCCTCACTCTCCAAAGTGTGCAGGCTGGACAGATAAGCACGTATAACAAAGGATACCACCAAGGTAGATGTGACTCCCAAAGCCACTGCCTCAAAAACTCTCCTAAGAATAACATCTATTCAGCGATCCTGCATATCCTTGCACACCACACTGCCTTCGCTTGAAAGGGAGGTGCACTGAGTAACCTATGCAACCAAGGAATCTACTTTAGGCTGAAAAAGTTGCTGACATTCCCGTGCCATAGGAAACAGCCTGGACATGGTTCTTGCTACTTTGAGAGATCCTTCAGGAAAATCACACTACTCCCAAATCAAGACAATAATGTCTGGATGCCAGGAAAACACTGAGAACTGGCACTCCCCAGATAAAGGAGGAGGAGGGCAAAGGAGCTGGCTGTATGTCTAAAATCAGCTCATGCAGAGATCCGGTAAAACAGCAGACTGAAATAAATGCAGAACCGTGGGATCGTCCCCAAGTTCAAGAGGCAAGATAGGATCCAAAGTGCCAGCGTACACTCCTTGGTCACCTGCCATGGGAGGAGCATTTACAGACAATAAAGGAACAGTAAAATTCTCATCATCATTGGTATCCCCTGCAAACAGGTCTCCTGAGTCCCGAGCAGTGGCAGACTGAGAAGCAGATGTGCCCTGAGAGGCTACGCCTTGTTGAGGCAAGTCCAACATGCAGCGGGACTGTGAAGCATGGCTCTCCTAAAAGGCTTTCCACATAAAATTCCCCCCCATGATTTACCTCATAGGCTGTAACAGCCTTACTCACTGTGACCTGTGCTGCAGTCGCCTTCAGCTGGAAAGAAGAAGAATCACTGTCTCATGATGAAAACTTCTCTTCACTGCTAATCTTTGGGCACCCCCACCATCTGAAGACCAATAGATGTGCTACCAGAAGTGGGGAAGTGAAAAATGCAGCCAGCACCCTGCGAGACAGCACTGAGGCTCCTATGGGTGCCTAACAGCCTGTGCTCAAACCCCTGCTAAGCAGCAGATGATAGAAGTAAGCGAGGGCTAACAGATACCACCAGAGATTGGCCTGTCAGCTGCTGACGTCAGTCTGCATCTTCTCTACACAGACAAAGCTGACACTAAAGGTGAGAAGCTCCAAGCACTTAAAACATCAAAAACTGAAAACAATGAATAAAATTAAATTAAAAAAAAAGGAGAGAGCAGAACAGAAACACTCCTTCTAGCACGCATGCACAAGATAAAAACTGCAGGTGGCAGTAGAACTGGTGAAGTAGGAGGGTCACAGAAAAAAATCAGGAGTGGATTTCTTCTGCATATGGCTCGCGGCCATGGGGGAGAAAACTTTTTATAATCTATTTATTTAATCGTTTATCACAATTTCAACAATATAAACTCATTAAACAAACAAAAGTTTTCCCAATTTACAATACATAAAGGAAAAGATACTCATTTCAAATTTTTTAAGTATATACAAATGTTTGAGTAGTCTACATTAGAAGAAACAATTCACATACCTTTGGGAATGAAAAATCAAAGGATTTAAAAATTTAACAGAAATCAATTTAGTAGCTCATCTACATTTTTAATTCAGACCAGTAAATTGGGATCATTTGGAACTCTGCATTGTCACTCCTTTCCTTTCCAAAAAGAACTGCAATTGGGAACGTTCATAAAAAGTATTCTGATCCAAGTAAATCACACATTTACAAGGATAGCATATGGGGAGATAACTTGTTTGTCCAGAATGACACACCTATTGCACCGGAATAGTGTCTTACTGTGCTATAATGTTAACTGCTCAGTGGTATAGTAAGGGGGGGCAGACAGCCCCAGGCACCTTCTTGGTGGGGGCACCGGCATCACTCCTCTTTTCCACCCCCACCCCCGCTCCTTCCCTACTGCACGCACCTTCACTTCTCCCCCACCATACCTCTAGCTCTTTGCCAGCGCGAGCAGCAGCTCCAACCTGCTGCTCGAACCAGTCTCGGTGCTCCCCTCTGATGTTACTCCTGGCTCCCGCAACTAGGAAGTGACATCAGAGGTAGAGCCAACGTCAGCGTGGGCAGCAAGTTGGAGATCCTGTTCACATCGGGGAAGCTAAACAGGTATGGAGGAAGAGAAGGGGTGAACATGCAGCGAGGGGGGGGTCGGGGTGCAGAGAAGAGGGCAAAGAGGGCGAGAGGGGGCACCTCCCACCCTCACTACACCAGTGAAACTGTTATTTGAATAGTTCACTGTTGCAATTGTAATTACCTATGTCCATGTTAGACTTGCTGTACAAAGTCTTGAGTGAATTTCTTCATAAAGGTAAATATAGTCTAATAAATAAATAAAAAATACTCCTGCTAACGTTGTACTTAGTTAACTAAAGAACCTATTTACTACAGCATATTAATGTAGCTGGTCTCTCAATGTATTGAATCTGAGAGTGAGTATACACATTAATTTTAAGCCTGTGACTATAAAATTAAAGTATTGTGCAAAATTCTCTCCCAAGGCACAAAGTACAAGTACAGAAGGTTCCCTAATATAATTAATGGTCTCTGGCAGTGCTTTTTTAGAAAAAAAAAGTACTGGTATTCATACTGGGCAGCCTTAGGAGTGTAGTCACTATCTATAGCTCTGCCCCTACAGTGGCCACATGATCTCCTTCTCTCCCTTCCATCTCACCCTCTGCCCTCCCCTAATTTGCCATATCCCCTTCCCCCTCTTTCATTAACCTATCAGTATCAACATCTCTCTCTCCCTCCATTCTAGCCCCCACCTCACCAAGTGCAACATCTCTCCCTTCTGCCTCCTATTTTGCTCGCTTTCACTCTCTTTCACCCTCCCATTCCTGGCCGCGGTCTGGCTTCTCGCCCTTTCATTCTCAACCTCCTTCCAAGTAAGTCTAACCTTCCTTTTGGTGTTTCAAAAGGCAGCGATGCTAGCCCTACCACCGGTCTTGGTCTCTTCTCTCTACTGCAGTCTGCCTCAGAGGAAACGGGAAGCATATCAGAGAGGTGAGCTGTCAGAGAGAGAAGGAAAAATTATGTCCTTACCTGTCAATTTTCTTTCCTTTAGCCGCAGCAGATGAATCCAGAGACTAGTGGATAGCACACATCTACCAGTAGGTGGAGATAGAGAAACTGATTAACAGGTGGTCCTATTGGCTGGTACGCTCCCTGTATCTTCAGTATTGCTCCTTGCCCCAGCATTCAGAACCAGTACTATGTAGAGCATGTAAAAAAACTTCTTTCTCATAACAAAAAGCAAAGGAAATTATACAGAAACAGCCACCAGTAAGAACCAAACACCTGAAACACACAAAAGATAAACCGACAGACAATATCCAGGAAGAGTGGGGCTCTGGATTCATCTGCTGCATCTAAAGGAAAGAAAATTTAACAGGTAAGGACATAATTTTTCCTTCCTTTGCAACAGCAGCAGATGAATCCAGAGACTAGTGAGATGTAGCAAAGCAATCCTGAATCTGGGTGGGAAACGAACGCTGCCTCCGTAAAGACAGAAGGATCTAAAACAGTCCCGCACCGCCACATCCAACCAGTAAGGCATTGAATAAATATTCGTAGAAGACCAAGTAGACGCAAGACAACCATCTCTAGAGAAAAACCGCTGAACTGAGTGCAAGAAGTAGCCATGAGGCTGGATGAATGAGCAAGAAGCTCTTCCAGCAACCACTTTCTTGTCCACCAGTAAGTGGAAGCAATGGGCTCCTTGACCCATCAAGCGATGGACAACTTGGACGCTTCCAAACTGCTACTGCGTCCCGTGAATAAACCAAAGAGGTGAACAGAAAGGTTAAAGTAGCAAGAAACCCATAGAAAGAGTAGAAGAATGCAAATCATTTCTAAGACAGAAAAAGAAACCTGACGGTCCAGAGTTCTCGTCCCAGAAACCAGAATTAAAAGAGAGAGCAGCTCTTCAAGAAGTAATAATCTTAGATTAATTAATTTTCCTAAGATTACAACAGCAACTCCTAGAGAAATGATTACTCGCTACTTAACGGAAATATTGGAAATTCCTGAATCTTCTATACCACCTCTTACTCAGGTCTATTATCTTCCTGTTAAAGATATTAAAGATCAAAAGAACTTACAAGAAGCAAATCAAGAGCCTCTGGATGTGACAGCTTTATTAGAATCCTCAAATAGGGAAGTAGCCATACCGGCAACTTTGCTTCTTTCAGTAGCTCTTACAATGGATAAAATATGGTTATTGAAATTATATTTTAAAAATAAACATAAATAATTTTTGGGACTGAAAGTTCAAATGTTTCCTGTTTTGGCCAGAGACACACAGAAGCGGAGAAAAGAATTTCTGTTATTGAGACCAGCTGTTATTGCCCTGGGTGCTACTTTTTTTCTTCAGTATCCTTGTAAATGCATAGTCCATTATAAGTTGCATAAATTTGTTTTCTTTGAACCTTCTCAACTGACAACATTCCTATCACTGTCAAGGCTGGAGAAAGCTCAAGATGGATAGATAGATAGACGACTGCTTTAGCACAGTTTTACCTATAACTGGTTTTTTTTCTTCTTTAATTGATTGCTTAAATTCCGTTTTATTTTAATCTTGGATCTTATATATGAGGACTTGAGTGAGATTTAAGATACAATTTATTTCCTGATTTTCATATATTATGTTTGATTAATTTCTTTATTTCTTGAATTTTGCTTTTCTGTACAAGTTTATACTTGTTATATTTGAAAACTAATAAATAAATAATAAAAAAAAAATAAAAAAAAAAAGAGAGAGAGCAGCTGACATGAAGGGTCGATAACACCTGAGGAAGAAACAAAGGCACTGTCTGAACTAACACCCCAGAAGCCGGAAGCCACAACAAAAGGATTCCTACAGGAGAAGGTCCACAATTCAAAAAAGTGCCATGCTGAAAGTATGGCCCCAAGAAAGAACATTGCCAACCTCACATCCTTTAGAGTCTGAAGAGAGAAGGATAAAATGGAACGTTCTGGAAACTCTCAAGAACTATCATAAGATTCCAGTCCAGACAGGAGTTCCTAAAAGACATATGAACATGCTGTAGTCCTTTCAGGAACCAAACTACAGCAGGCCGAGAATCAAGCAAAGAATGACACAACAACCAATGTTTGGCACTGGAACAAAGTCCTTAGCTACTGTGGAGAAAAACAAGAATACAGGACAAAGAAGTCTGGAAGGTCGAAAAACTCTGAGAGCTACCCAAGAATTTAAAACCCTCCAGATGCTAGCGTAAGGCTCAGATGTAGATGTCTGATTTACCTGGAGAAGAGTAGAAATAAACTGCTCCGAATAACCTTTACACCTCAGCCATGAATTTGTAAGGAGCTAGGCTATAATAGCAAAGTGAGACAAATTTCGATGCTGAACGACCCCTGAGAGATTAAATCAGGAGGTACCAAAAACAAGTGCTCGGCCACTGACAAAAGCTGGATAACCACATACCATGGATGGCGCAGAAAAGCTGGAGCTACCAGGATTACCGCGCTGTAAAAACGAGGTAAGAGATGTAACACACAACGTGTCTACCCCCTCTGATTCCCATTCCCTGCATCTGCAGAAGCACCGAGGAAGATTTACGTATCGAGATGAGGCCATGAGGCATGGTCTAGGACAGTGGTTCCCAACCCTGTCCTGGAGGATCATCAGGCCAATCGGGTTTTCAGGCTAGCCCTAATGAATATGCATGGAGCAGATTTGCATGCCTGTCACTTCCATTATATGCAAATCTCTCTCATGCATATTCATTAGGGCTAACCTGAAAACCCGATTGGCCTGGTGATCCTCCAGGACAGGGTTGGGAACCACTGGTCTAGGAGACCCCACCTCTACACAATGAACTAGAACGCCGGAGCGTACAGTTCTCATTTTCAAGGATGTAGAAGAGGTTTGTTGAGCAATTCTGTCTAAACATGTTACCAACTTGCAATGTGAACTACCTACAGAATAGGAAGATGAGCCGCCGGCCACCAAAGAAGTGGATCCATTCTTGGCAATGGGGAACAAATGCGTACCTTCCTGGCTGCGGAGAAATGCTACCCCCATGACACTGTCATAAGAGAAACTCAGCTGTCAGCCCCGAAACAAGAAGTAAAACATCTGAGCGCTCACAGGAGAGTGAGCGAGCCCGAAGCCTCCTGCTGAAACCCGACTCCTTGTGTAGAGAACTGAAGGCACGGAACTCTGCACGCCGAAAGACTGGCATCCTTGGAGACTGGGGGCATTCGAGTGAATACCGTGGCATGCCTTTAAACAGAATAATCCGACTGCACCACTAATACCAGTGGAACAATGCCTGAGTCATCTAGAGTACAGTAGCAGCCTTGAGACACCCGGAACCACCGGGACTAAAGCGATTGCTGCCTCCACTTTCAGTGAAACCGATCTCCAGGATCCACGGGTAGAGACGCCACCATGGATCTTGGAACCTATATAGAATTCCATACTGCTGTATAGGATGACTAATGAAAAACCTGAGAATGGATCTGGTCACCCCGTTCTCTGGGAATAAACACATTCAATACCAGGGTGCCCCCCAACACGCCCCTAGAAATCACAATGAATGGAAAGAGATAAGAGAGGTCTTTAGAAGATGGAAGATCCACTTCAAACAATGAAGAAGAAAAATCACTCATTGGTGACACAGGAAGACAGTCCTGTCTGGAATAAAGCCTAAAGACCCAGTCAGCTAAGAAAAGATTAACCGGAATCATGGCCTTGCAAATAAATGCTGTCACTACCACCGTCACCTTCGAAATTCCCATGGAGTCGGGGCTAGGACAAATGGAAATTGACCGACACCAAAAGTGCTGGCGGAGGACCGCAAAGTGAATATACTGTTGATGCGGTGGTTAGATCTACATAGTAACATATAGTAACATAGTAGATGACGGCAGATAAAGACCCGAATGGTCCATCCAGTCTGCCCAACCTGATTCAATTTAAATTTTTTTTTTTTTTTCTTCTTGGGCAAGAATCCAAAGCTTTACCCGGTACTGTGTTTGGGTTCCAACTGCCGCAATCTCTGTTAAGACTTACTCCAGCCCATCTACACCCTCCCAGCTACTGAAGCCCTCCCCTGCCCATCCTCCACCAAACGGTCATACACAGATACAGACCGTGCAAGTCTGCCCAGTAACTGGCCTAGTTCAATATTTAATATTATTTTCTGATTCTAAATCTTCTGTGTTCATCCCACCCTTCTTTGAACTCAGTCACAGTTTTACTCTCCACCACCTCTCTCGGGAGCGCATTCCAGGCATCCACTACCCTCTCCGTAAAGTAGAATTTCTTAACATTGCCCCTGAATCTACCACCCCTCAACCTCAAATTATGTCCTCTGGTTTTACCATTTTCCTTTCTCTGGAAAAGATTTTGTTCTACGTTAATACCCTTTAAGTATTTGAACGTCTGAATCATATCTCCCCTGTCTCTCCTTTCCTCTAGGGTATACATATTCAGGGCTTCCAGTCTCTCCTCATACGTCTTCTTGCGCAAGCCTCCTATCATTTTCGTCGCCCTCCTCTGGACCGCCTCAAGTCTTCTTATGTCTTTCGCCAGATACGGTCTCCAAAACTGAACACAATACTCCAAGTGGGGCCTCACCAATGACCTGTACAGGGGCGTCAACACCTTCTTCCTTCTACTGACTACGCCTCTCTTTATACAGCCCAGAATCCTTCTGGCAACAGCCACTGCCTTGTCACACTGTTTTTTCGCTTTTAGATCTTCGGACACTATAACCCCAAGGTCCCTCTTCCCGTCCGTGCATATCAGCTTCTCTCCTCCCAGCATATACGGTTCCTTCCGATTATTAATCCCCTAATGCATTACTCTGCATTTCTTTGCATTGAATTTTAGTTGCCAGGCATTAGACCATTCCTCTAACTTTTGCAGATCCTTTTTCATATTTTCCACTCCCTCTTCGGTGTCTACTCTGTTACAAATCTTGGTATCATCTGCAAAAAGGCACACTTTTCCTTCTAACCCTTCAGCAATGTCACTCACAAACATATTGAACAGGATTGGCCCCAGCACCGAACCCTGAGGGACTCCACTAGTCACCTTTCCTTCCTTCGAGCGACTTCCATTAACCACCACCCTCTGGCGTCTGTCCGACAGCCAGTTTCTGACCCAGTTCACCACTTTGGGTCCTAATTTCAGCCCTTCAAGTTTGTTCAACAGCCTCCTATGAGGAACTGTATCAAAGGCTTTGCTGAAATCCAAGTAAATTACATCTAGCATATGTCCTCGATCCAGCTCTCTGGTCACCCAATCAAAAAATTCAATCAGGTTCGTTTGGCACGATTTACCTTTTGTAAAGCCATGTTGCCTCGGATCCTGTAACCCATTAGATTCAAGGAAGTACACTATCCTTTCTTTCAGCAACACTTCCATTATTTTTCCAACAACTGAAGTGAGGCTCACCGGCCTGTAGTTTCCTGCTTCATCCCTGTGACCACTTTTATGAATAGGGACCACATCCGCTCTCCTCCAATCCCCAGGAATCACTCCCGTCTCCAGAGATTTGTTGAACAAGTCTTTAATAGGACTCGCCAGAATCTCTCTGAGCTCCCTTAGTATCCTAGGATGGATCCCGTCTGGTCCCATCGCTTTGTCCACCTTCAGTTTTTCAAGTTTCTCATAAACACCCTCCTTCGTGAACGGCGCAGAATCTACTCCATTTTCTCGTGTAACTTTGTCAGACAATCTCGGTCCTTCTCCAGGATTTTCTTCTGTGAACACAGAACAGAAGTATTTGTTTAGCACATTTGCTTTCTCCTCATCACTCTCCACATATTTGTTCCCAGCATCTTTTAGCCTAGCAATTCCATTTTTTATCTTCCTCCTTTCACTAATATATCTGAAAAAAAATTTTTCTCCCTTTTTTACATTTTTAGCCATTTGTTCTTCCGCCTGTGCCTTCGCCAAACGTATCTCTCTCTTGGCTTCTTTTAGTTTCACCCTGTAGTCCTTTCTGCTCTCCTCTTCTTGGTTTTTTTTATATTTCACGAACGCCAACTCTTTCGCCTTTATTTTCTCAGCCACTAGGTTGGAGAACCATATCGGCTTCCTTTTTCTCTTGTTTTTATTGATTTTCTTCACATAAAGGTCCGTAGCCATTTTTATCGCTCCTTTCAGCTTAGACCACTGTCTTTCCACTTCTCTTATGTCCTCCCATCCTAACAGCTCTTTCTTCAGGTACTTTCCCATTGCATTAAAGTCCGTACATTTGAAATCTCGGACTTTATGTATCGTGCTGCCGCTCTCCACTTTAGCCGTTATATCAAACCAAACCGTTTGATGATCGTTACTTCCCAGGTGAGCACCCACTCGAACATTAGAGATACTCTCTCCATTTGTGAGGACCAGATCCAATATCGCTTTTTCACTTTTGGGTTCCGTCACCATTTGTCTGAGCAGAGCCTCTTGAAAGGCATCCACAATTTCCCTACTTCTTTCCGATTCCGCAGACGAAACATTCCAGTCTGCATCCGGCAGGTTGAAATCTCCCAACAGCAGAACCTCCTCTTTCCTTCCAAACTTTTGGATATCCACAATCAGATCCTTATCAATTTGCTGCGATGTAAATATGTAAATAAAGATGTAAATAGGTTTCTTCAAAACCGAGCGCTGTAAAGTACTCCCTCTAGGGCACGGTGAGGATCTGAAATAGCATCCCTGGCCACCATGTGCTAGAGAAACTGGGACTACCAGCCCTAAGTCCAGAAACACTGGAATGGCGACGCTCGAACACCACTGTGGCTGCAATTGACACAAGGAGCTCAATAAATAATTTGCAACCTTAGAGAAGAAAGTAGTTTGCAACCGTAGCTAATAATGTCACGACCCACAGACCGTGCATCCACTTGACCCCTTCAGAGCAAAACTCCTGTGGCTCGGTCACAGTCATGATGATACAAAGACTCCTTGGAGAGAAGAAAAGAATTGCACGACTCAAAGATCAGGCAAGCATTAGCAGAAAAAACTGAATCAGGGCTATAAGACAAGTTACTTGGTCTATATCGGTTGACCTCATGAAAAGGTGGAACTTTCATTATCTATCTCCTTCAAGTGCTGAAACTGGTAAACCCCAAAACGCTCCAGCAAGATCTGCAAATCCATGCCAAACTCAAACGGCCCCAACAGGAAAGGCGTACTAGATGCAAGGTAGAAAATGTAACCTCCGCCCAACGGCCAAAGCGGTGCATCCGGCAACCTGCAAACTCAAAGGAGAACTGCAAGGATAAATCCCATTTCCATGCGGGGATCTGACAGGACCAGCTTTCCATGAATGAAGCAGGTGGACACCTTGGTCCCTGCTGCCATAACAGCACCTAACTCTGAAGCGCCAACCTTTCCAAGCTATCCAGAACTCTAGGATACAGCTGCCCCATAGTCTACGGTACTGAGACTAGTCTCAAACATGGCTCAGACCAGAAATGCGGCCCCAGAATGAAAAGGGCTCTATCACTCGCCATGAGAGGGAGAGAAACTGCAGAAGGCTGAGTAACATCCTGCGAACATGAAAACATAAAGAAAGCCAACTCCTCCTAATGAGGAGAAGTGCCGTCAGAGACCACTTGAACAGAAGTCTCACCCTAGCTTTACCAACTAGTAATAAATTCTATAGCACTACCAGCCACATGCAGTGCTGTACACTGGTCAAAGAAGTATAAAACAGGCAAACCTGCATATGCGTATCAGAGTGCTATATTCTCACCAGACAGGGACTCCAGGAGGGAGGAGGAAATGTCTTTTCTGAAAACAGAATAATCTCCCGCCACTGACCATGCTCAACAGCGATTCACCTCTTGCTGACCCATTCTAGAACAAGCTGAAACTGGGCAGCAGAGAATAGAATGGAGTATTTATTTATGCCTAAATGTGATGGGTCCCCCAGAAGAAACTGCACCGCTCAAGAAATCAAACCTCGGAGACACAAAACTACACAAACCCGACTGAAGCAGGATCAGTAAAGCATGCCTCCAGGCTTGCCAATGCTGTTGCCCCCAAGCACACAGCTGCCGCCATACAGAGTAACAAGTTCTTCTTTTTTTCTTTATGTACGGGGAGGAAGGACGCGACTGCCAGAGAAGGCCCGCCAAAAGAAATTAACACACCCACGCAATTCTTGCGAGCGGGAAAAAACACGTAATTCCTCCAACGCCATAATAAACCGTTCTCTGTGAACTCAGCATCGCAAATGTGCATGCCTCCCAAAGCGCGGCAAATAGCTAACTCCGACTTCTTGTGCCAGCTCTCTCCCAGAGCAATCCAAGCCAACGGACAGAGCAGTGGCAAAAGGCGTTCACCATTCAGATGCCCAGAAACACGGCTGCACGGTATTTGTAGCACCGCAACCGAAAGTGGGCTCATCAAACAGGTATCACACGCTCGAGGCAGGAAATCACCGTCAAAAATGCCTGTTACTAACTCACTCGCGGCACCAGAGGAACTCACAGCCTAAACCAACCACACACTCAACGAAAAACCCAGAGCGTAAAGACTGCATACAGGGCAGGATTAATTCTTTGTGGGCCCCTAAGCACCCAAGTACGTTGGGCCTCCTGGCCCTACCCTGCCCCTGTCCCGCCCCTGCCCTGCCCCACCCCGCCCATGCCTTGCCCCTCCCCATTTATCTGTTTTCTTATTTACTTCTTTATTTCCACTTGTATTTCTTTTTTTAAAAAAATTCAAAACAAAGATTAGCATACCAGTGCACAGTTTTTCTTCTATGTAACTCCCAAACATTTCCCACCCCCATTTATCTGTTTTCTTATTTACTTCTTTATTTCCACTTGTAATTCTTTCTTTTTATTTTATTCAAAACAAAGATTAGCATACCAGTGCAGTTTTTCTTCTATGAAATCCCCAAACATCTCTGAACAATCCTTCCAACCTACTTACCAAGGACTTTAACTCTTTAACCCTTTCCATACATATATAAAAGTGTTCAAATATTTGTAAAGCAGAGCACTAGCATAAGAGTCAGCCACCTGGAGGAAAGTACAACCCTGCTGAGTCAGAGGTGTTCTGTCCCAGACTAGAGTCATTCGGGGCTAGATCGCTTAGAACCGCAAGGCGCAGGCGGAATAGAAATCACTAATGTAATGTAATGTAATGTAATTCTAAAAAATCTGCATTAAAAACGGATAGGCCGTTGTCTCTTAAATAGTGGGAATGTTGGTTAGCAACAATATAATAGCCACATTAGTGAGGGAAATCCCCTTACTCCTTCACATATACATAAGTATCTATATAAAACAAATACACAAATATGCATCTTCGGTGCAGGAATAAATCTGTGGATTACGCATTTCTGTGCTACTAGCAATAGTTCTGGGCTCCTGTTTTATAATATAGCAATAGTTCTGGGCTCCTGTTTTATAATATAACAAAAGTAGACAGGGGGAAGTCACTGCTTGCCCTGAGATTGATAGCATGAAATGTTTCTGCCAGATACATGTGACCTGGATTATTAGGGTTACCATTGGCTCCAGAAAAAAAGAGGACAGATTGAAGCCTCTGGGTTTTACTTCCATTGCTTTCAATGGAAGTAAAATCCAGATGTCTCAGTTTGTCCTCCATACTTCCACTGAAAGCAATGGAAGTAAAACCCAGAGGCCTCAATCCGCCCTCTTTTTTCTGGAGCTATATGGTAACCCTATGGATTGGCCACTGTAGAAAGAGAATACAGTACTTGGCTAGATTGACCATTGGTCTGACCCAGTACAGCTATCATTGTTCTTAAAAATCTCTAAAGCACTCTAGCTGTATAATAATTCCAAAAAGCTCTGTGCTATTCAAAATAAACTCATAATAATGATAATTCTTATAAATGCTTTTCTTTTCTTTTAAATTTTGGGTTGATTTTTTAGTGTAGTAGGACCATTATAAAAGGGGCGGTGAATCATGCTTAACTTATTGTTTTAATCTTGTTATAATCATTATCTCCCAATGTTTCTATAAACGCTTATAAAAGCAGTCTTTAATATAGGCACAGAGTACGCACTTTTCTGGAATCTGACATAAATGCCTTTTAACAAATTTGCCCCTCAAGGGCACTGCTTACTACTACACACACCGGCATAGGAGCCAACTTTTGGAAATGATTGGGGTGCTGAACTCATAACTCACAGCAAGTTTCCCCTCGCCCAGAAAAGATACAGAAGTGGGGGGTGGGGGAAACATCTAGCAGTGATGACCAGCCTAAATGTCAAGGGCAGGGCAGGTCAAGTGGACAAATCAAAAGCTAGGCTCTTGCCATTCTCTCTTCCCCCTGGTAGCTTGTCAGCATCATACTCTCTCTCCCTCCCTACATTCAAGCCAACCAGTCTCCAACCAGTCAGTCTCTTCCCTCAGCCCATATATACCACACTCTATTTCCCCAATTTTTTTCATTTTCCCCTAATTTACTCTCCCCCGTCCCTCTGCATTTTTAAATTATTCTCGTCCAGCACAGGCATAATTTGATGTTTTATATTTGGAGGCAAGAACTTTAATATCTCTTTTTCCACTCTACTCCCTAATGAAAGCTGTAGTGTAGAGCAACCAATAGGGGCCCTGGTACTGTCCAATTTAAAATTTTAGATTTAGCTATATTCGCTTTAAACCCATGAGACCTTACCAGATCTAGCCATTTGGTGCAGGATTCCTTGTAAGACCCAGAAAGGTAAAGAAAACATCACCCGCATATAAAATAATTTTCTGTTCCCTTCTCCCTTCCAGAATACCCCTGATAGTGCAAGACTGTTCTACTAGCTGAGTTAGAGATTCCATAACCAAAGCAAAAAGCAAAGGAGAAAGCCTAAATGATTTTTATGTAAGATTCATTGACACAAATGCATGCTACAGGCTCTTCATAAATGAGCGCCAACCACCTAAAAAATGGACTGCAAAGCCAAAACGCTATGAAGTAGCCATTATAAGGGGTCAGGAAACCCTATTGAAGGCTTTAGGAAGTCTAACTGTACTATACAATTGTCACTACAACCCATTTGACTAATTATCATTATGTAACTCATTTGTCCAAATATACTGTATATGTTACCTTGTAACCCGTTCTGAGCTCTCTGGGGAGGACAGGATATAAAATGAAATAAATAAATCTATTTAGCCTGTTCTGTTTCTCATTAGAGAATGACACAGAGGCTGTTACCCGCAGTAAGCCGCGGGTAACCTACCGAAATGGTGGGAATAAACAGTGTTCACCGCGGCTATGGGAACAAGGCCATTCACCACCCCATGGAGCGGTGAATGGCCTTGTCTCTGCAGTTTAGGGAGGGAACACGCGCAATCACCGATCGCACTCCCTCCCTCCTTACTAACGATCGCTGCCATCGCTACCCTGTCTACACATCTCCCTCCCTCCTTACTGATCACTGCTACTGCCACAGCCCAATCGCCACCACTGCCCCATCCAAGCATCTCCCTCCCTCCCTCCTTACTGATCGCTGCTGCTGCTGCCACCCGATCGCCATCGCCGTCCCGTCTGAGCATCTCCCTTTCTCCCTCTCTGCTCCTTTCCTTCATGGCGAGCAATTTCTAAATTGCCTTCCTATGAGCAGCCGGAGAATTGAAGTCATGTGTAGCTGCCATAAAGGTTATCTCTGAAGCAACTTCAATTCTCCAGCTGCTTGTAGGAAGGAAATGTAGATCACCCGCCACAAAGGTAAGAGGCAGGGAGGGAGAACGGAAGGAAAGGTGAAGTGGAACTGGGGAAGGGAAAGAGGGAGGGAAGGTGGGGTGGAGAGGACAGACGCTGAAGGGAACTGGGGAAGGGAGAGAGGGAGGAAAGGTGGGGTGGAGAGGAACAGACGCTGAAGGGAAATGGGGAAGGGAGAGAGGGAGGGAAGGTGGGGTGGAAAGGAACAGACGCTGAAGGGAAATGGGGAAGGGAGAATGTTAGAGGATCTCAAGGAAGAATGTTAGAGGTGTGTTTGGGTGGGATTAGGGAGGGCTTATGATTTCAACGTTTTTCTGCCATAATCAAATATTTTAGAAAACATCTAGGGCACAATTTGGATGTTTAGAGCTAGACCTGTTTTAAAAACAAAAAAGTGCCCAAATGTTGCCCAAACGGGCCAGATGACCACTGGAGGGATGGAAGCATGACCCCCCTCCCCCACACACACACACACTCCCCCGGGGTGACTAACCCCCTCCCCCAAGGATGTGAATGAAACAGTGCATATGAGGGAGTGCTGAAAATTTCTCAGCCCAACCAAGAAGAGAATGACATTGATATGGTTCAATCAATGATCTGAAACAATGTCAAAACACAGAATTTCATTTATGCAAATTGGTACTGTATATACTCAAATATAAACCAAGATTTCTGAGACAGACTTATCATAGGCCTCCGCAAAGCCATCAGGCTGTGCACCCTGTCCCCCCTACCTGCCCATTGTACCTCCTCTCTGCATGTACCTGGAATCCCTGTTGGTCCAGAGGTGTAGAGGGCAGGAGCGAAATTTCTATGCTCCTGCCCTGCTGCTAAACTGGTGGGTTGCTGCCTTGAGATCTGGCTTTAGCTGTACCAAGCAGGAGCGTGCTTTGGTACTGCTCGGCGCTGAGCAGCTTCCTGAATGGCTCCCGCAAATTCTCGGGGGACTTGCCGCAGCCATTCTGGATGCTGCTCAGCGCTGAGCAGCAGTGCCAAATGTGTGAACTGACAAGACAGGGGCATACAATGTGCAGAGCTGAGGTAGAATTCTGATATAACTGGGTGTTTTATAATCCCCCCCTTTTTACAAAATCATAAAAATGGTTGATAGCGCAGGCTGGCACACTGAATGTTCTGTGCTCCCATTGCTCATAGAACTCTATAAGCATCGGGAGCAGCACAGAGCAATCAGAATGCCGGTCTGCACTAAAAAACGCTTTTGAGGTTTTGTAAAAAAACAACTACAGTAAACACACACATTTACACCTTTTTATTATTAAGCATGGTAAGGCTTTCCTGCATAGTTTGCTGTTTTATAGTACACACAAAAGGGCTTTATCGTGCACACTAACTCCTGTCATTAAGAGCAGCTATACAGTCAGGTTTTCAAAATATTCCTAATGAATATGCATGAGATATGTTTACATACAAAGGAGGCTGTCAACATACTGCTCCCTCTCTCTAGGGTTACCAGACATCCGGATTTCTCCAGACATGCCCTCCTTTTGAGGACATGTCCGGGGGTCCAGATGGCTTTTCAAAACCCAACACTTTGTCTGGGTTTTGAAAAGCTTCCAACGTTGTGATAGCATCCGTGAACGCACAGATGCAATGTGGTGATGTCAGGCGCATAAACAGGTTAAGGGGGTGGGGCTGGGGCAGGATGCAGGCGGAACTGGGCGTGCCTGGGGGCGTGGCCATGGGTCTGGATTTTCCTTCGGGAAAATCTGGTAACCCTACCTCTCTCTCTCTTTCAGGCATATTCATTTAAGGATATCCTGAAAACCCAAGTGGTTTGTGGTCCTCAAGAACTAGGGTTTGAGACCTTGAGCAAAGCACTTTGTTGCTTGTTCCAGACTTGCACCTTATTACTGTATTCCTGCTCTCTCTATAATTTCTACATCTTTTTCTTTTCTGTGTTTATATATTTTTTTAATTAATCAACAGGTCACGCTGAAGAATTCACACAAAAAATACAACGAGAAATAAGAAACATTCTTTCCAGAAACTCAGAAACAGATCTTGAAAGGAATGAGAAAATTTACACGTGCTGCGCTGACAGCTGTTCTATAGAACTGCTTGAGGAACTGTGCAAAGTGTATGGTAACAATGATGATAGATAATTACTACATGGCCCAACTACTCTGCTCTTTTTCCACTTCCTACTACATTAAATGATTATATTTCTCTTAAATTATGTTCATGTGGCTGCTAAATCAAGATTTATAGGACTCCCGGCATGGTTAAATCTAGAAAAAAGTAAGTTTGGTTCTGCTAATCTAGCCCTTAATCTATCAATCTCTGCACAGCCAGATACTGACACTATTCATAGATCCATGGCAAATACCCTCAAACACTTTGATAACTTGATGAACAATAAATGATCTGGATCTTCTAGAGCAGGGATCTCCAAAGTCCCTCCTTGAGGGCCGAATCCAGTCAGGTTTTCAGGATTTCTCCAATGAATATGCATGAGATCTATGTGCATGCATTGTTTTCAATGCATATTCATTGGGGAAATCCTGAAAACCCGACTGGATTCAGCCCTCAAGGAGGGACTTTGGAGACCCCTGTTCTAGAGTATCTGTATGGCATAATAAAAAGATAATACAAGATGCTACTTTAGATTGGGCACAGTGTCAAAAATGTGGAATATGGATGCTGAGTGATCTGATTAAAAATTAACAGTGGCTGCCTTTTGAGGAGCTACAATATACATATGGCTTCTTGTCTAACTCTAATCAATGTGACATGTGGCTTCAATTATGACACAGTATACATGTGAAATACCCAGATCCAACTAAAATGAAATCCACACCTGATATTCTTTTACAATCTAAATTGATTAATGCTTCTAAATGGTATGCAATACTAAAACAGGCCTCTTCTATTTCTATATCACAACTGATGAGTTCATGGCATTCTGAGCTGAAATTTGAAGCAGATGATGATGTCTGGCAAAAGATATGGACCTGAATATTTAAATCTATATGATCCGCAAGCGGTATTACAGCAGAACCTCAATATTCGCGGGGGTTACGGGCAGAGCCGAGCCGCAAGTACTGAAAAATCGTGGATAATTTTAAGGGCCGGTTCGGACCCACCCCTGCCTCCCTCCTGTGTCCCGGACCTTCCCCAAACCTTACCTGGTGGTCCAGCGGTGACACGGGGCAGGATCAATCGTTCTACGCTACTGCCCCATGCAGAGCCGTCATCAAAATGGCTGCCGTGAGTTCCCATTGTAGTCCTCCTCTCCACCCCCTCCTTCCCTGCACCGCCACTACGGTGCTTGCATGCTCCCCTTTCCTTCTCCCGTACCTCTTTAACGATCCGGGCGCGAGCAGCAACCCCAACCTGCTGCTTGCGCCAGCATCAGCTCTTCCTCTGACATCACTTCCTGGACCCGTGCCTAAGAAATGATGTCAGAGGAAGAGCTGATGCCAGCACAAGCAGCAGGTAGGAGTTGCTACTCGTGCCCGTAACATTAAAGAGGTACGGGGGGAAGGGAAGGGGGGGTGCACAGCAGAAGGGGGTGGGGAAGGAGCGTATGGTGGGGGGGCAGAGAAAAGGGTGGGGGAGGGGTGCCACTGCCCTGAGCACCTCTCACCCTCGCTATGCCACTGAAAATACCTCAACTATCATGACCTCATCTCCACAGCCCTCCCGCACAGAACACTGACTACCAATCAACAAACACTGCACATTCAAGGCCCTTGTAATTGCGCATAAAAGATTCCACGCTACCACCTCAGCCTACATATGTTCCAAGCTACACCTGTACGCCCCTACCTGCCCCCTCCACTCTAGAGCAGAGAGACGACCGTGCATCCCCCCCCCTCACCCCCAGGAAAGGTCTCTCCTGATGGAAACCACCCACAAATGCTCCTACAGCCACTTCATCCCACAGCTTTGGAACCAACTCCCGCCCTCCCCCAAAATCAGATCACAGAATTCATTAATGACCTTCCAAAGAGCTGTGAAGACCTTTCTCTTCAACTAAAGGTCCAGCCGCAAACAATCCCTTGTAAACTCTCTCCCGCCAACAACCACTAGTTGGCAACCCTCTGGTCCAATCTACTGTATTACCTCCCCAGGAATTTCCTATGAATTCCCCACCCCAAGCTGTCCTTAAGTTACTGTACTGTCCATCCTTGTCATTATGCTACTGTATTGTCTGGTAAAGCCCACTTTTTTTAAACTGTTTTCAACTCTTAACTCCCAATCATTGCTGTCAGAAACCTATACCCACTGTATCGTTTCCTCTACCATAATCTCCCCAACCCTGAAATGTCCTGCCTAATTTGGATTGTAAGCTTTTCTGAACAGGGACTGCCTATTGTATGTTAAAAATGTACAGTGCTGCGTATGCCTTTCAGCGCTATAGAAATAATAAATAGTAGTAGTAGTATGGTATGGTATACTATTGTATTGTAGTATACTGTATTGCAGGGCTGCCCAAGTCAGTATTGTATTGTATTGCCAAACTGTACTGTCCAATGTAACATATTATGAATTTTAGCTTGTAACCTGTTTTGAGTTCCCAAGACAGGATAGAAATCGAATTAAATCAATCAATCACTAAATAAACAAACTGTATCTGATGCGATCTACATTGTCCTGTTGATCTTCACAGTGTGCCAGCTGGAAAAACAGACCTGCTCTCTGCTTCTCCTGTGACTGGTTCAGTAATGTCTTCAAACTTTTGAACCCAAAAGAGAGAAGCTGAGTCAAATTCAACTCAGAAATTGAGTCAAAATATCAGTTTATGCCATCACAAGATGGTTTAGGAGGTAAATCAAGGAAGAGGAAGACAAACATGAAAAGAAGCTAATCTCGGCAAGATCATTTCTAGAGAGCACAAAAAGGAACATGCTAAATAATCTAATCTAATTCTTAGTCTTATATACTGAATCATCTCCTAAAAACAGGAGCACCCATACTCCTCTCTGTCCCCCTGCCATGCGTGTGCATCCCTTCCCTTCCCTCCTACCTCTTTAATTTTCTCGGCGTGAGCAATATTACGAACTTTCTGCCCGCATCAGTGTCAGCTCTCTCTGATGCCACTTCTGGGTCTCACGCCTAGGAAGTGACGTCAGAGGGAGAACCGACACGATGCAGGCAGCAAGCTCATAATGCTGCCCATGCTGGGAAAATTAAAGAGGTACGGGGGAAGGGGGTGCACATGTGGAAGGGAGTTCGGGAAGGAGCGGGGATGTGTCACCGCCCTGGGCACCACTCACCCTCACTACGCCACTGCGAGGAGTTGGTAACATCAGGAGGGGCAAGTGGTAAAAATGTCAAAATATAGACTAGCATGCAGACAGATGTGCATGGAAACCATAATTGGTGTCAATTAATGTCAATAATTGGTTATTCTTATGTTCTTATGAAAGAGAAGGGAAAATAGACAGAAGAGGGAAAAAGTAGGAAAGAAAAACAAAAAATAGCAAAAGAAGATCAGACAGAGGAAAATACTCAAATGATGGCAATCTATAAATTGACAATAAGAATAAGATTTAGGTGCCACAATGCTGTGCACTTAATGCCAATTCACTAACAGTATCTGGACACCAAGTTTCTGTTATAGAATATGAGCATAAGTCAGCATTGGAGCTCCTACAGTTGGGGCAACGACAGTTACGTCAAGTCAATAGCAGTCGCAACTGTTGGCTGTAATTGTGTTCTGAATTGCATGCAACTTACAGTATTCTATAAATTATGTGAGTAATTTGGAGGCAACACTATGACCCACCTTCAAACATACACACACAGGTGGGAATTCTATAAATGGCGCTCAAAAATAGACGCTGGAAACAATTGGCCCTAAGCACTATTCTATAAAAGGAATGCACCCTTTATAGCGGCGTCCCGCAAACTTTTCCAAGCCGCAGCACACTAAACTCGGGCCCGTGGCTGGTTGGTCTCCGCCCATGCTCAGATGTTTACACAGTGACATCATGCGCAGGTGTTTCATCATAACATCGACATCTGCGCATGCACAGAGGCCCTCCAGATGGGGCCCTGAGTTTGTTAACCCTAAAATGACTATGCTGGTGGGAAGCTGCGGAGAGCAGGAGAGGCACCAATGAGGAAGAAAGGCATCATGTTGACGTCTGCACATGCGCAGAGACCCTCTGGCTGCGACCCTGAACCTGTCACTTCGCCAGTGGGGGATCCAGGAGGAGCGGAGGTGCAGGGAGAGGAGTCAGCTGACTGCCTACAGAATGTGCCTCTCGCCGCAAGAGTCATGTCTTGTAAGCAACCGGTGCTGGCACCTCTTCTCCTTACCAGCGTCTCATCAGGGCACACCTGGAATCTGCTGCAGCACACAGATTGTGATACACTGGAATAGTGCTTAGTGCAGATTCCCATACCCACTTCTGGGTGCCAGACTTACGCCTGCTGAAACCTGGATGGGTATAGAAAGCCGTTATTCTATAACAGTGTGTGAAATGCCCATGCCCTTCCCATGGCCATGTTGCCTTTTGGGTTGCATGGCTGTGGGATTTAAGCACCCAGCATTATAGAATAGCATGCAGACAGATGTGCATGGAAACCATAATTGGTGTCAATTAATGTCAATAATTGGTTGTTAATATTCAATTATTGATGGTTGACAATTAAGTTGTGCGCATCTTGGAAGAACATTCAAATCCGAGTAGGGTTGGCATTAGGAGAGGGCCAATAGGACAGGTCCAGTATTTCATCCACCTTTTAAAATGCATTTTTGATTTGCAAGGGGTCACTAGCGTGGCAGTGATCCTCTGGTGCTGCCTTTGGCCTTCTTGATGCACTTCCTCTCCTACAGCCTGCCTGCACCCCCTCCCCCCCAACACACACACCAAAGCAACCTCCTTTTTTTTATCTAGAGGCATGTTTTGAGTGGGACCAGAGTGAGCTTCTGATTTAGATATTTTTTTGCAATAACTGAAGTTATAAAAACATCCAGGGCAAAAAAATAGGATGTTTTGGGTTAGACCTGCTTCAATAGCAGCTAAGTGCCAAAAAGGTGCCCAAACTGATCAGATAACCATTGGATGGATAAAATCATGATCCTTCATTAATCCCCCTGAAGTCAATAACTCCACACCATAAGAACATAAGAATAGCCTTACTAGGTGAGTCAGACCAATGGTCCGTCAAGCCCAATAGCCCGTTCTCACAGTGGCCAATCCAGGTCCCTAATACTTGGCCAAAACCCAAAGAGTAGCAACATTCCATGCTACCGATCCAGGGCAAGCAGTGGCTTCTCCCATGTCTTTCTCAATAACATACAATGGACTTTTCCTCCAGGAAATTGTCCAAACCCTTAAAACCAGCTACGCTATCCGCTCTTACCCCAACCTCTGGCAATGCATTCCAGAGCTTAACTATTCTCTGAGTGAAAAAATATTTCCTCCTATTGGTTTTAAAAGTATTTCCCTGTAACTTCATTGAGTGTCCCCTAGTCTTTGTAATTTTTGACCGAGTGAGAGGTGAAAGTGACAGTACATACCAGGCTCAATGAGAGCTGCAGGCTCATAATGGTCATTCCTCTCAGAGCAGCAAGCAGGTCTCTGGAGTAGCCTAGTAGTCAGTGCAGTGGACTGTACTGAAGAGGACCCACTCTAACTGGTACACCTGTGATGGAAAGTGTGAACATCCGAAAAGCCACACAGTTCCTACAAAACCAACTTATAGGCGACACCTGCAGGCATAAAGGCTATTGTAGTGGTGTACAGTTAGGTACAGTATATTTTTTGCTGTTCCTGTAAGGCTCACCGTACAATATAAGGGGGTTATGATATAATGTGTACCTGGGACCTCTTATGTGAAGTTCACTGAAGTACCCTTAGTCTGCCCCACTGGTCTGCTCAGATGTCTATGTAGTCAATCTGGTAAGACATCCCAATGGCTTATTTTTGTGCATTTTACCCTTGGATATTTGTTTGAAAATGGCCCTAAAAAAAGGCACAGGGACTCTTTTACAAAGCTGCATGGCAAATGCTTCAAAGTCCATTCAATCCTTATGGGCTTTGGGGCATTTACTGCATTGGCCCATGATATCGGGCTTTGTAAAGGAGGGGGGCAAAGAGCACAAAAGAGTCTAAATAGAGCGATTTTTGAACCAAAAAGATAGATTTTTTCTGGTTCAAAAATGATAACTTTTGGCACTAGAGCTCTGGACATTTGTGGGTCGGGGGGATGGTCCAGGTGGCCGAGGCAGTAGGAAGTGGGTTTCCCTTCTGCTGATTTGATTTTCTTTTTAAGTTTGGGGATATGGGCCATTATGGAGTAGTCCCGGCATTACTTTATTTTTTTTCAGTAGGCACAGATGTGCATGTGTAACACATGCTCATATGTGCTCATTAGAAAAAACAATCTTCTCTTCCTGCCCTGAACAGCTGAGCGGCAGGAGGCTGCTTCAGGGCTTCCCCTACTGCTCAGGTATTCGGGACTTCCCCTGCTGGCGCTGCAACTGTGTCAGTCACTTTCTCTGGCGACTGATCAAATTGGATAACAGCGGAACTCTGGGAAACTCATTTGCATGTGAAATTGATGAACATCAATTGCCATTCAAATCGGACAATTTGAATCGGACAATCGGACAAATCAGCCCCACGGCAACCAACAGGATTTTAATTGTGATTTTTGTGCATCTAGCCCTTGGTCCTCACAGGGCCAAGAAAAGCAATAATCACTTAAATCCCATCTTCTCAACCATGTGCGGGGACTGGATATCCAGCACAATCTTTTCCCAGATGCTCCATGTCACTGCCTTTGATGCTGCCTGCCTCTCGCCCTGAGAAAATGATGCTGAAAACCACACCATCTCTTCCATGGTGACTTACTTGGATGGGCATCAGGTCTCACTAAGAGAAGAGGCTGGGGATTCAACTTGGAAAACATACAGTATATACTTGAATATAAACCGATCTGAATATAAACCGAGGTAACCATTTCCCCCAAAAGAGGAGGAAAAAAGGTTGACTCGATTATAAACTGAGGTTAGAAATTTGAGCGTGTGTCATTTGTCATCCCCACCAGAACACCTGGCCACAGTCACACATACAGAAAAGAAAATCTTTTCAAATACAAACCCACAAACTAAAAGTACTATTGTATACAAATGAAACCCTAACATACCAGACTCTGTACACAGTACAACACAAGAGAAATAGAAAGAAATGCATTTCTTCCTTAACAGTCCAAAATATAAAAACAAAGATGTAAATTTACAAAGTTGAGATATTTCAATCACTAAATTGAAAATAAAAACCATGTTCCTACCTTGGTTATCTGGTGATTTTATTTTTCTGGTCATCTTGTTCCATCTGTGCTCTTAACTCTGTTTCCAAGACCTCCTTAAGCATTTGCTGTTTCTTTCCTCTCCTTCACTTTTTGCACTTCATCCTTCTTTGGCACTAATTTTCATATTCAGTTTTCTTCCATTTTCCTGCCTCCATCTCAAATCTATCTTTCCAACTCTTCCCCTTCCCTCTCTCCATGTGCACCATCTCTTCCATCCTTCTCCACTTCCCTCCATCCATGTGTCCCATTTTTTCCCTCTCTTTCCCTTCCCTCCATCCATGCCCTATCTCTTCACCTTCCCACCATCCATGTGCTACCATCGCCTTCCTTTTGCTGCCTGTGGCCTCCCCTGCACCATTCCTTTGCTGCGATCCACCCAAGTGGAAACAGGAAGTTGCTTCAGATGGGGGTGGACTGCAGCAAAAGAAAAGTACATTGGAGGCCACTGTCTTAGGTACTCTTATCCTCCACTACCCGCTCTTCCCTGCTGCAGACCGACATCACACTTACAACCCGATGCTCCGGAAGCCGACGCCAACACTCTGTGCTAGGCTGGTGAAAGGCCTTCAGCATCTGCGCATGCTCAAGGCTTGTTGGACTCCCTTCAAGAATCCCAGAGAGGGTGGGAGCCATCAATACTTGAGCATGCACAGACGCTCAAGGCCCTTCAGTCCAGCACAGTGTCGGCGCTGGCTTCTGGAACATCAGGACTGTAAGTGCGATGTTGGTCTGGGGCAGGGGGGGAGCAGATAGGGAGGATAGGAGTGCCGGTCAACGGGAGGGGAAGATAGGAGTGTCAAACAATGAGAGTGAGGGGGAGATAGGAGTGCCGGTCATCGGGGGAGGGCGATAGGAATGCGGGGGTGGAAGAGGAGGAGATAGCAATGGTCATTAGTGGGGATAGCAGTGCTGGTCATCGGGAGGAGGCAGAGATAGCTGTGCCAGTCATGGGAAGGGGGTAAAGCATAGCAGTGCCGGGCATCTGGAGGGGTGAAAAATAGCATTGTTGATCAAAGGACGGGAAGGGGAGAAAAAAAAGCACTATCATCCAAAGGAGACTCAAATATAAACCACCAACCCCATTTTTGGGCCATATTTTTTGGACCAAAAATCTCAGTTTATATTCAAGTATATACAGTATTTCCTCTTTTCTCAACCTTTCCTATCATAGTTACTTGTGTTGCAAGATGAAGTACCCAGCCTAGGATTAGCACCATCCCTTAAACATAGCTCATAACAGTGTTTCTGCAAATTGTGCAATTTACCACTCTCTGAAAACTGGTCTGGTAACTTTCTTCTTAAATAGATTTCCAACAGTAAAGTATAAGGGAGTGAAGTACTTCTGCATACGAAAGAAGAGCAGGATTTGGGGGTGATTGTGTCTAATGGCCTTAAGTTGGCAAAACAGGTAGAAAAGTGCCGGTCAAAGCCAGGAGGATGTTTGGGAGCATAGGGAGAGGAGTGGCCTGTAGGAAAACGAAAAACATAGAAACAGGATGGCAGATAAAGGCCAAATGGCCCTTTCAGTCTGCCCATCCGCAGTAACCATTATCTCTTCCTCTCTCTAAGAGATCCCACGTGCCTATCCCACGCTTTCTTGAAATCAAACACAGTCTCTGTCTCCACCACCTCTACTGGGAGACTGTTCTACGCATCTATCATCCTTTATGAAAAAAAAAGTATTTCCTTAGATTACTCCTCTTAACTTCATCCTATGTCCTCTCAATCTGGAGCTTCCTTTCAAATGATGGAGACACAACTCATGCGCATTTACATTGAAGGAGTCTGGGACTGGTTTTCCTGAGTTTTAAATTAAATTTTCTCTTTAATAAAATGCTGAATTATGTTTAGTTGCAGACCTAACTTATCTCATGTTCTAGCCTGCCTGAACTGGGTGTTTTAGTTTGGGCATTTTAGCTTCTTATGGTTATCTAAGCATACACAATATTGTATTCCGCCCTCCTGGACATGTAACAGAAAGACTGCAGGGCTTAGATAAGTGACCTGCTAGTGACCTGCTAGTGTGAGCTTAGGATCAATGATTGTTAAGGAAAGTAACACGTGAGAAGTACTTTCTAGAATTCAGGTGTATAGCCAGAAAGTGTATAAATATCTCTGTAACTTCCTGGTTTTGGCACTTCTGAAGCTACCAGCTTGGGAGCTCAGGGGTCCGCATATGCTGAATAAAATATACCTGTTGCTTTCTTCAAGTCTCTTAGGTTTTGTGGCTGACCAAAGTGACCTTTCATTTGGCGCACGAACAGGGACTTGAAGATCTTTTGACCGCCGGCTACTCGATTGGTCACTTGTGTCTGGTCTGAGAACCGACCTGTCTGCCAAGCCGGCTAATCTCCTTTTGAGTTTGGTAGTGCTCGGGACTTGGACTGGTTCAATTGATAACTTTAGTCCTGGCTTAAAGCGCAGGACCTATCTGTCTAGTTCTGGAGTAGCCACTCATCTGGTAAGTTTTTAAATTGTTTACTTCTGTCCAGTCTCTCTCTTCTGCTTAGTAAAGCTACTTGATTTCGTTACTGAAGTCGCGGGAAGGGATTCTAGGAACTGTTATTTTCTGATTGGGTAACTAAATTGAAGTCTGTTGTGTTTTGTGTGTTTGAGAGTGTCTGAGACGTCCTTGTGGACAAAGCGAGTACGGACCTGTTAGTACTGCGTTTCCCTAGTCCAGAGATGGGCAGGGCCAGGAATACAGGGAAGTGTTTTTGTCCTCCATTGCACAATGGGGGGATGTCAGTCTACTTATGGGACCCCCCTTGATACAATGCTAGTTAATTTTAAAAAGGGATTTGGCTCTGATTATGGGACTACACTTAAAAAATCAACCCTTATTCATCTGTGCCAGTTAGAATGGCCGACGTTTGGTGTGGGCTGGCCCCCCTCTGGCTCCCTGGAAGAGGACATAACCCATCAGGTTTTTATCATAGTAACCCACCCTAAGACTGGTCATCCTGATCAATTCCCCTATATAGATAGTTGGTTAGACTTAGTCCCCAGCAAGCATTCTTGGCTTTTCCCTCCTGTACCCAAGAAACTTCGTCCCAAGTCCTCACCCTCAGGAAGATTGTTAATGAACGCTATCATCCTTCTCATGTTTTTGAGTCTGACCCTTCAACTGACATACTTGAAATACCCACCGCTCCTCCTTCTTACTCGGCAACACCACAGGTCATACCCAATCCCAGTTCTGTCTCCCTTGCTCAGCCTTCTGTTTCCCAGCCTGTACAACACCCTGCCCAATTTCCAGCTTCCCCTTACAGAGCTCCAGCCGATAGCTCAGCTCATGAAATCCTGTACTCCCCAGTCCTTTATCCACCTCTGGACTGTCTCTCTCTTTCTGATGATTCTCCTATCAGCCATCGCTTGAGACCTGATCCTCCTCAAATAGTTCCCATGAGAAGACAAATGAAATAGGAGACTCTGGAGGCTACAAATCTGGCCATGCCCCTTCGTCAAGTTCCCCCGCCGGGCATCCTAGACCACCCACTATTAGTCTCGTATATCAGCCCTTCACTACCACTGATTTATACAACTGGAAATCCCATTGTCCCCCTTACTCTGAGCGGCCACAGGCAACTATTGACCTTATTACGTCCATCATTCACACACACCACCCCACGTGTGCCAGGAACTACTTCTCTGTCTCCTAAATACCGAAGAACGTAAATGGGTTCTGCAAGAATCCCTTACAAAGGCCCAGGCGGATGCAGATGCAGCCGATCCCAACTGGATTAATAACCATTTCCCTTCTCAGAACTCTAATTGGGACCCCAATGACGCTACTCATAATACTTTCCTTGTACGGTATCGCCAGTTTATCCTTGAGGGTCTCCGGTTGGCTTCTTGGAAACCCACCAACATTCCCAAAGTATCTGAGGTCCTCCAAAAGACTGATGAATCCTCAGCTGCACTCTGGATCTAATCCTAAATGGGTTAAGGGGACCTGCAAAGGATATAGAAATAGTGGGACCGTTGGGAAGCAGTGATCATAATATGATCAAGTTCAGGGTTGAAGTAGGAATATCGAAAGGGAAGAGAACCATAGCGACAACTTTAAACTTCAGGAAAGGAAACTACGAGGCAATGAGGGAAATGGTAAGAAAGAAACTTAGGAACACGTCCAAAAAATGGCAAACGGTACAACATGCCTGGTCTTTTTTCAAGGGCATGGTGAGCGAGGCGCAAAATACATATATCCCCAGGTTCAGAAAGGGGTGCACAAAGAGTCGAACAAAAGACCCGGCATGGATAACCAAAATAGTGAAGGAAGCAATAGGCAATAAGAAAAATTCATTCAGGAAGTGGAAAAAGGACAAAACTGAGGAGAATTGGAAAGAGCACAGGAAAAATCAAAAAGAATGTCACCGTGTGGTTCGAAAAGCCAAAAGAGAGTACGAAGAGAGGCTAGCTAAGGAAGCACGAAACTTCAAACCATTCTTTAAATATGTTAAAGGGAAGGAGCCGGCTAGGGAGGAGGTAGGACCGCTGGATGACGAAGACAGGAAGGGAGCTGTGAAAGAGGAGAAAGAAGTGGCAGAAAGGCTAAACATGTTTTTTTCGTCTGTATTTACAAATGAGGACACTTCAAACATACCGGAACCTGAGCAATTCTTTCATGGAAGTCAAACAGAAAAATTAACATCCATAGAAGTGAGCCTTGAAGACGTACGCAGGCAGATAGGAAAACTAAAACCTGACAAATCCCCGGGTCCGGACGGAATACATCCAAGGGTTCTGAAAGAATTAAAGGAGGAGATAGCGGAACTACTACAGCAAATTTGCAACCTGTCCCTAAAAACAGGCGTGATCCCGGAGGATTGGAAGATAGCCAACGTTACGCCCATCTTTAAAAAGGGATCAAGAGGAGACCCTGGAAATTACAGACCAGTGAGTCTGACCTCGGTTCCGGGAAAAATGGCAGAAGCTCTGATAAAAGAAAACATCGATGAACATTTCGAAAGGAACGAACTACTGATAACCAGTCAACATGGTTTCTGCAAGGGTAGATCGTGCCTAACGAACTTACTGCACTTCTTCGAGGGAGTTAACAAACAAATGGACAGAGGAGACCCCATAGACATCATATATCTAGATTTCCAAAAAGCCTTTGACAAGGTGCCCATGAACGTCTACTCCAGAAGCTGAAGAACCATGGGGTGGAAGGAGATGTACATAGATGGATCAGAAACTGGTTGGAAGGTAGAAAGCAAAGGGTAGGAGTGAAAGGCCACTACTCTGACTGGAGGAGGGTCACGAGTGGTGTACCGCAGGGCTCGGTGCTCGGGCCACTGCTATTTAATATATTCATAAATGATCTAGAAACAGGGACAAAGTGTGAGATAATAAAATTTGCAGACGACACCAAACTTTTTAGTGGTGCTCGGACTATAGAAGACTGCGAAGAATTGCAAAGGGACTTGAACAAGCTAGGGGAATGGGCGATGAGGTGGCAGATGAAGTTCAACGTTGAGAAATGTAAGGTATTACATATGGGAAGCAGAAACTTGAGGTACAACTATACGATGGGAGGGATATTATTGAAGGAGAGTATACAGGAAAGGGACTTGGGGGTAATGGTGGACACAACAATGAAGCCGATGGCACAGTGTGCAGCGGCCGCTAAGAAAGCGAATAGAATGCTTGGTATAATCAAGAAGGGTATTGCGACCAGAACGAAAGAAGTTATTCTGCCGTTGTATCGGGCGATGGTGCGCCCGCATCTGGAGTACTGCGTCCAATTTTGGTCACCATACCTTAAGAAGGATATGGCGTTACTCGAGAGGGTCCAGAGGAGAGCGACACGTCTGATAAAAGGTATGGAAAACCTTTCATACGCTGAGAGATTGGAGAAATTGGGTCTCTTTTCTCTGGAGAAGAGGAGACTTAGGGGGGATTTGATAGAAACTTACAAGATCATAAAGGGCATAGAGAAAGTAGAGAGAGACAGATTCTTCAAACTTTCAAAAAATAAAAGAACAAGAGGGCACTCGGAAAAGATAGAAGGGGACAGATTCAAAACGAATGCTAGGAAGTTCTTCTTTACCCAACGTGTGGTGGACACCTGGAATGCGCTTCCAGAGGACGTGATAGGGCAGAGTACAGTAATGGGGTTTAAGAAAGGATTAGACAATTACCTACTGGAAAAGGGGATAGAGGGGTATAGATAGAGGATTACTGCACAGGTACTGGACCTGTTGGGCCGCCGCGAGAGCGGACTGCTGGGCACGATGGACCTCTGGTCTGACCCAGCAGAGGCACTGCTTATGTTCTTATGTTCTTATGTTCTATGAACGTCTCTATGACGCCTACCATACCTTTACTCCCTTTGACCCAGAAAAACCTGAAAACCTCCGTATGGTTAATACCTCGTTTGTGAGCCAGACACAACCTGATATCCGTAGGAAACTCCAGAAGCAGGATGGGTTCGCTGGCATGAACACTGTCCAGCTCCTTGAGATTGCCCAGCGTGGTTTCATGAACCGGGACAGCGCCAACTGGCGAGAGGCTGATAAGTTTCTCTGGCGCAAAGCGGACCTCCTTGCTATAGCCCTCCAAAATACTTTCCCAAGTAACCGGCCCCCTGCCCGAAACTCTGAGCCGTGCTCCTCCAAGCTCCTCCCTTTTCCTCTGGCCCCTCAAAACCTATGGGGTCCCAGCCTGATAGGACAAGACCCCGTAAGGATTTGGAACGGGATCAGTGTGCCTATTGCAAGGAGATGGGTCATTGGAAGAACAAGTGTCCAAGCAAGCCCCGTACCTGCCAGGTTAAAACTATGGACCAATCTACTATTGGTTTGGCATCCTTTCATTCTGACTCTGAAACTGAATACTGAGACAGACTGGCTCACAGTGAGTACCAGGGACTTTCCGGATTGTTCCCAACTTACTCGCTCGGTTTCCACGAGCCCTTGGTCAATGTTCGCATAGGGGACCACTCTATCTCTATGCTGGTCGATACTGGCACTCAGTTCTGACCCGCCCTCTCAGTAAGCATTCTTCCAAATCTATCTCCATTATGGGTGCAACTGGCTCTTCTGATTCTGTCCCTATCCTTGAACCTGTTTTGGTCCGCATTGGCGGCCATTCCATACCACATTCCTTTGTGTACAAGCCCTCTTGTCCTGTCCCCTTGCTTGGTCGGGACCTTCTCCAGCGTTTGGGAGCTACTATTCGTCTGTCCTCTCACGGTCTGACTATGGACCTCCCTTCTGTAAACCTCACCCCATTCCTGACCGCTCTGCTGCCCCCTCACCAAGCATCCTCTGTTCCCTATTGTCGGAACCCATGGCAAGCAAACCCCCACCTTCTATACCTGAGTTTCTTGAGGACCTTGATTTGACTGTTTGGGCTGAGTCTGGGTCCCCCGGACTAGCACGTAACATCCCACCCTTTGTTGTTACCCTCAAGGCTTCCGCCAGTCCGGTCTCTATCAAGCAGTACCGCATATGCCAGTCCGCTCTCCAGGGAATATACGTCCACTTGTCTCGTTTGCTAGATTGTGGTTTTTGGTCCTTGCAAATCACCCTGGAATACCCCCCTCCTTCCAGTTTTAAAACCCGGTGATCTCCCCGATTACCGCCCCGTCCAGGACCTCCGTCTGTCAACCGTCTTGTAGAGGACATTCATCCTACTGTCCCTAATCCTTACACCCTGTTGGGATTAGAGTCAAACCAGCTGCTGTGTGGCAAGCCACCCAGGCAAAACAGACCTCCAGCTGAAGATCTCTAAAACCTCAAAATTGCTTTGAACATTTACCACTGTATTTAGCAGGTGTTCTGAATATAACCTTTTCACAAGTGTTTGAGTTTAACTGACTGCTTGTGGTTCACCACTGCCTGTAGCAAGTGCCTTGAGTATAGTTGTTTTAGGTTTTCTAAGTTGTTCCTGAAAATATGAGTTTCTTGAGCCAGCATTGTCGGCGCCTTTTGTGTTATATATCTGACTTTTGTTTTGCCCTCACTGTCTTATGTTTCTTTCTTCTGTATTTCTTCCCTATTGTACTAGGGGATCAGTTACAATCCCTTACTCCTTGTAAACCATGTCTTTCTCAGGTCCGTAATAGAGATAAGGAAGAAATAGCCCTCCTATACCGTACCCAATTTAAGTGCCCCTCGGCCCCTTTGCCTGATGTTTGTTTGCATGACGGAGTTAAGTACAAAAAGTGTCAAACATCAGAGGGTATTATTTGTTTCCAACCTACTGGTGATGAAGTTGAAAAGTGGGCAGTGATCTGCATTGATAATGTTGAGGGTCCACTTATCAACCAGACTCTTATTGTAGATCCCATTCGCCTGGTGTCTTTGTATTTTGATGCATGTGTGTTATTTGATGTTTCCTAGGGTCATGGCATTGCCCCTAAGTCTCATGTGGCTCCCTAGCATGGCAGCGCTATTATACCTCATATGCTAAGTAACCATGCCTGTACAACCTAATGCCTTTTGAGAAATGCCCCTATGAGGAAACCTTCACTAATGGTGGAGCCTGTCCTGAGTGGGAATGTGTCTCGTGGGCCACCTACAAGAACCCTCATAAATACCCAGCTAATACCCCCTCTTCCACTCTTGCAGTAGGCCCTAACCCCGGTCCCACATGTACTGCAAGCCACTGTAATCCCATGGTTTTCACTATCACTAACCCTCACACCTGGAATGCCAATGCCCAGGTCCGATATGCTAAAAACCGAATAGGATTCTACATTGATGGTAAAGGATTAGACCCAGGCACTGTTGTATATGTCCGTATTGTGTCCCGCCCTCGTGCCCCTGTTCACCACTCTGTGGTGTTTCCCCAGTTTTATGAAAATATGAAAGTAGATATTGATATTCCTGTGATCACTAGAAATTTGTTTATACAGTTTGCTGAAACTATAGGCCAGATTCTTAATGTTAGCAATTGTTTTGTATGTGGAGGGACTGGTATGGGAGAACAGTGGTCATGGGAGGCAAAGCAACTGGACATGTTAAACCTGACTTAATAGAACCTCACTTTCTGTCAGGTCCATGATCTCCACGATGGGCCTTGCGAACCTCCATTGTTGCTTCCCACTGCCTTCAGCGAATCGGGGGTCCCTTCAACGTCTAGGTTGGACACCTTAAGTGTTCATCTCTCTGGTCTATTAACCTCCACTATTACCTGGAACCCCTGGCCTGCCAATAACATCTCCAATTTGCCAGGTCCACCCCTTCAGACACTGCTCAATGAAACTTCCTATGAACGATGGCCACCTCCTGATGGTCGATATTGGCTTTGCGGTCTGTTTGCGGTCTGGTTGCCTGCTAACTGGGCTGGTACATGTGTACTTGGTATGATCCATCCCAGCTTCTTCCTGTTACCGCTGGCCGATGGTGAACACCTGGGAGCCCCTGTATTTGACACCAGGGGTCGCCAAAAGCGGTCTACTTCCACTAATTCCCTTAAAATAGGTGAATGGGGTGATGACTGGCCTGCAGAACGGATCATAGCTGCTTATGGGCCTGCTACTTGGGCCGAAGATGGCTGCTATGGTTATCGGACCACTATCTATATGCTTAACTGCATTATTCGCTTGCAGGCTGTTCTTGAACTCATTACCAATGAAACAGCTCATGCATTGGCTACTATTGGCAAGGCAAATGCTAAAATGTGCACTGCTATCTATCAGAACTGCCTAGCTCTAGACTACTTGCTGGCAGCAGAAGCTGGCGTCTGTGGCAAATTCAACCTCTCCAACTGATGCCTTGAACTTGATGACGATGGTAAAGTGATCGAGAAAGTTGTGGATTGAATCACCAAACTGCCTCATGTTCCTGTCCAGACCTGGCGTGGCCTTACTGCAGACTGGCACTCTGGCACCTTCGGCTCCTGGTTGCCCTCTGGCTCAGCAATGAAGACCATCTTGATGGTTGCCGCCCTGTCTTCTCTGCTCCTTTGCTGCCTGCTCTGTGTGGTCCCAATAGCCATAAAGCTGCTCCACCGAACTGTTGACTCTGTTGTTGACCGTTCCACTGCTGCTCTGGCCCTTGTGCTCCCCCATTATCGACCAGTCCCTACAACTGATCCTGACCTTCCTCCTTCTTGAACTTTGCCAGGCTCGTCTCCTTCCTCATAGAAACATAGAAAGATGATGGCAGAAAAGGGCTATAGCCCATCAAGTCTGCCCACTCTACTGACCCATCCTCTTAAGTCTATACCTAGTGACCAATTCTTCAGTTCGACCCTCGTAAGAATCCCACATAGGCATCCCATTTATTCTTAAAGTCCAGCACGCTGCTGGCCTCGATCACCTGCACTGGAAGCTTATTCCAACGGTCAACCACTCTTTCTGTGAAGAAATACTTCCTGATGTCGCCATGAAATTTCCCGCCCCTGAGTTTGAGCGGATGCCCTCTTGTGGCCGAGGGTCCTTTGAGAAAGAAGATATCTTCCATCTCGATACGTCCTGTGATGTATTTAAATGTCTCAATCATGTCTCCCCTCTCCCTACGTTCCTCTAGAGTGTAGAGCTGCAATTTGTTTAGTCTCTATTCGTACGAGAGACCCTTGAGCCCTGCGATCATCCTGGTGGCCATCTGCTGAACCGATTCGACTCTGAGCACATCTTTACGATAATGTGGCCTCCAGAATTGTACACAGTATTCCAGATGAGGTCTCACCATGGTTCTGTACAATGGCATTATGACTTCAGGCTTCCTGCTTATGAAACTTCTATTGATACATCCCATCATCTGCCTTGCCTTAGATGAAGCCTTCTCTACTTGATTGGCAGTTTTCATGTCTG
This sequence comes from Geotrypetes seraphini, assembly GCF_902459505.1. Taxonomy (NCBI): domain Eukaryota; kingdom Metazoa; phylum Chordata; class Amphibia; order Gymnophiona; family Dermophiidae; genus Geotrypetes; species Geotrypetes seraphini. Next base: position 481,821,753 of record NC_047084.1, read on the forward strand.
CACTGATGATTACTCCTAAATCTCGTTCTGCTGAAGTCCTAGTTAAAGTTTCTCCATTCAAGGTGTAAGTTCTGCATGGATTACCACTACCGAGGTGCATAACCTTACATTTCTTAGCGTTGAAGCCCAGCTGCCAGGTCGAGGACCATCTTTCCAATGTAAGCAGGTCCTGTGCCATACTATCCTGCAAATTGCATTCACTTACTATATTACATAGTTTGGCGTCATCAGGAATAATGTTATTTTACCCTGAAGCCCCTGAGTCAGATCCCCTATGAATATGTTAAAAAGGAGTGGACCCAGGACTGAGCCCTGCGGTACTCCGCTGGTCACCTCTGATGTTTTAGAGAGGGTACCGTTAACCACCACCCTTTGAAGTCTTCCACTTAGCCAATCATTGGCCCATGCAGTTAGTGTCTCTCCTAACCCCATCCTCCTTCATTCAACTAGCCTGAAAGGGGGGACTGAAGGAGTCTGGGACTGGTTTTCCTGAGTTTTAAATTAAATTTTCTCTTTAATAAAATGCTGAATTATGTTTAGTTGCAGACCTAACTTATCTCATGTTCTAGCCTGCCTGAACTGGGTGTTTTAATTTGGGCGTTTTAGCTTCTTATGGTTATCTAAGCATACACAATATTGTATTCTGCCCTCCTGGACATGTAACAGAAAGACTGCAGGGCTTAGATAAGTGACCTGGTAGCGACCTGCTACTGTGAGCTTAAGACCAATGATTGTTAAGGAAAGTAACACGTGAGGAGTACTTTCTAGAATTCAGTTGTATAGCCAGAAAGTGTATAAATATCTCTGTAACTTCCTGGTTTTGGCACTTCTGAAGATACCAGCTTGGGGGCTCAGGGGTCCACATATGCTGAATAAAATATACCTGTCGCTTTCTTCAAGTCTCTTAAGTTTTGTGGCTGAACAAAGTGATCTGTCAACATCACTTAGGTATTTAAATGGCTCTCAAGAATATAATTTGCAATAACAAAATATAAATTCAATAAACAAAAAACTGTTATTAGCCTAGTGGTGGAGATACCCCATGAAAAACCATTTATACTCAGTGGAGAAAAAGCCTCAACTTATGAGTTTGTAAGCCAGCCTGCTCTGTATCATAGGCAAAAAACTCCACACATTTAAAAATGTAATTTTTCAAAAACAGGACCAAAGCCACCACTGTGCACAGGGAGCCAAGAAAAAGAACATTCTCTCCTGCTCTGTCCACCGTGGATGTCCACCGACCATCTGCTCCATCGACATCCTCCTTGGACAGAGCAGGAGAGAATGTGATTTCCCTGACACAGCCATTGATTGGCGAAACAAGAGCCTTGTTGGTAACACCCAGTTCCTTTTCTTCTTCCAGCGCGTGAAATGCTATAGCAGGAAGATCCACTTGCTGTTTTTGGTGACATCGATGAAGATAAGTAAACTGTGCTTTTGTTCTTTTTCTTGGCATCATGTTTCTATTTCTCTATTTTTTCAAATTTACATCTGCTACATTTTGCACAATAATAGAGGACATGCGTCACTGTTTCTGTTGTGTTGCATTGTATGCAGAGTCCAGCTTCTTGGTGGTTCATTTTTGTCTACATATTTCTATTTTATCCCCCCCCCCCCTTTTACAAAACTGTAGCGTGGTTTTTAGCACCGGCCACAGCAGTTACAGCTCTAACGCTTGTTTTATCTTTTCTTTTGATAATGGAGTTCCTTTCTTTTGTGTTTAAATTTGTAAACCACTCTGCTGTTACTGCAAAGGGTGGTCTAAAAGTACTAATAAACATAAACATGCCTCCATCAATTTGATCCACCCTATCACTATGACACATGTTTCAAATACAAGGCCCGTGGGCCGAATCCGGCCCTCCTGGCCGTTTTATGCAGCCCGTGGTGATTGTGTGCCTGACACTACACTCTCCAGGAGTCTACATGAGTCCCATCTCCCAACCTGCCACCTCCCCACCGTTGAAATTTAAAATCTTTGGGCAGCCAATGCGAAGCCAGCATCCTGCCGTTGGCCTGGCCCAGAAATGTTCTTTCTGCAGCCAGAAGAGGAAGTGCAGCAGAAAGAACTTCCGAGGCAGGCTGATAGCAGGAGGATGGCTTTGCAACAGCTGCCTGAAGATCTTAAATTTCAGCGGCAGGGAGATAGTAGCTGGGGAGTCGGGATCTGAGCACTATCATACCGTACCAGCTGAAAGGGGGACTGGGGTTGGAAATGAGGGAAGGACATGCTGCACAGGCTATGGAGGGAGGGGGATTGGGAAAGCAAGAAGGACAGATACTGAGTGGGCTGGGAACGACAGAGGCTGCACGGGCTGGGGGTTAAGAAGGGAAGGAAAGAGAAATGCTACCAGTGGGTAAAGGAAAAGATAAAGAGAATTCTTGGACATAGATGTGTGGAGTGGGAAGGAAAGAGAGATGGTATATACATGAGGATGAGGGAGAATTGTTGGACATGATAGTGGTGGAGAGGGTGGAGGGAGAGAAAGGGGGCAGATGCTGATGGAATTGGTGTGCAGGGAAAGGAGAGAGAGACATAAGGGGGAAGGATACTGGATGGAATTAAGAACATAAGAACATAAGCAATGCCTCTGCTGGGTCAGACCTGAAGTCTATCGTGCCCAGCAGCCCGCTCACGCGGCGGCCCAACAGGTCCAGGACCTGTGCAGTGATCCTCTATTTATACCCTTCTATCCCCCTTTCCAGCAGGAAATTGTCCAATCCTTTCTTAAACCCCAATACAGTACTCTGCCCTATTACGTCCTCTGGAAGCGCATTCCAGGTGTCCACCACATGCTGGGTAAAGAAGAACTTCCTAGCATTTGTTTTGAATCTGTCCCCTTTCAGTTTTTCCGAATGCCCTCTTGTTCTTATATTTTTTGAAAGTTTGAAGAATCTGTCCCTCTCTACTCTCTCTATGCCCCTCATAATCTTATAAGTCTCTATCATATCCCCTCTAAGTCTCCTCTTCTCCAGGGAAAAGAGACCCAGTTTCTCCAATCTCTCAGCGTATGAAAGGTTTTCCATCCCTTTTATTAGATGTGTCGCTGTCCTCTGAACCCTCTTGAGTAACGCCATATCCTTCTTAAGGTACGGCGACCAATATTGGACGCAGTATTCCAGATGCGGGCGCACCATCATCTGATACAGCGGCAGGATAACTTCTTTCGTCCTGGTTGTAATACCCTTCTTGATTATACCTAGCATTCTATTCGCTCTCTTAGCGGCCGCTGCGCACTGTGCCGTCAGCTTCATTGTCATGTCCACCATTACCCCCAAGTCCCTTTCTTGGGTATTCTCGTTCACTAGCATCCTTCCCATTGTATAATTGTACCTCGAGTTTCTGCTTCCCAGATGCAATACTTTACATTTCTCAACGTTAAACTTCATCTGCCATCTCGTTGCCCATTCCCCTAGTTTGCGCAAGTCCCTTTGCAATTCTTCAAATTGGGTTGGAGGGAAAGAAAGGGGGCAGATACTGGTGGAAGTGGGGGGAAGGGAGGGAGAGAGTGAAATGTCAGACCATGGGGGTGTGGGAGAGGGAAGAAGAGGAGAGAGATGCCGATCATTGGAGGAGGGAAGGGAAGAAGATGGATGCCAGAATAATAGGGGTGAAGGGAGAGATGGAAGGGGCATACAAGGAGAGAAGATGCCATATAGAAGAGGCAGAGAGAGGGTAGATAGTGGATGAAAGGAAGAGAGTGACAAGACTATGAGGAAAGCAGAAAACAGAGAAGACAATGTAAAAAAAATTATATTTATTTATTTTTTTGCTTTAGGGGAGATACATCGCTGTTTCTGTGGTGTTGCATTGTATGCAGAGTCCAGCTTCTTGGTGGTTCAATTTAACCTTTGTCTATGTTTTTCTATTTTATACCCTCTTTTACAAAACTGTAGAGTGTTTTTTTAGCACCGGCCATGGTGGTAATTGCTCAGAATTCTATGACAGTCTGAACTGTTACCACCATGGCTAAAAACCACATTACAGTTTTGTAAAAGGGAGAGGGGTTAGTTTGTGATTACATATTCCATACTAGGCAAAGGTGTTTTCTGTGTTCTGTGTGTTCGAAAGACACGGTTTTCAGTTAGGATTGACTGTGTAGGATTGATCTGTACTAATTTGGTTTGTTTAGTTTTACAATGGGTATATTGATGTACTGCTCACTGCAGTATGTAAGATGCTGGCTTTTCCTAGGTACACTCTTGTGTGATGTGTGGATTGTTACTAAAAATCATGTTTTTCATATAGATGGGGGGGTGTCAAAAAATGATGGGCCTCGGGTGTCACATATGCTAGGTACACCACTGCCTTCATAGTTTATATCTAATCCACAAGCCTGCTTTTAGGACCTACAGGGTATGTATCTCTCTAATGACAATTTCACTTCTCATGTTATCTTATCCATTCTTTTTATTATACAACTGCCCAGATAAGCATCATTCTTTGACGTGATTGGACCTTGAAAACTAACGGTAACAGTGTTCTCCCCAGAAATTTTTTCCAGCCATGAAAAACATTTGCTGCATTTAGTGTGCCGTTTAGTGTACATTTAGTGCTCCGTTTAGTGTGCCAGAGTTAAAAAGTTTGAGAGACACTGCTCTATACCATTTGAAAGAGGGTAAATATCTAATTATTCACTTCTAGAATTGGATACTTCTTAAATTTAATAAAAATATTATGGAACAAGTGTCAAACCTTAAGAAAGGCAGTCATATTGAGCATTGGAAAATAACTAATAATAATTAACTAATACAAATAGTACACATTTAGGGCTCCTTTTACTAAGCTGCGATAGCGGTTTTACCACGCTCTTAGCTTGCGCAAAATTGCCGCACGTGCTAGACACTAATGCCAGCATTGAGCTGGCATTAGTTCTAGCCATGTAGCGCGGCAATTCTGCACGCCCTAAAATGCTATTGCAGCTTAGTTAAAGGAGCCCTTAATTTTCCCCACCACCAAATTTCCCCGTCCCGGCCCACCCGGCTACTTTTTATGCCACCCGGCTGGAAACAATTTCTGGGGAGAACACTGACATAATTTATCTACAGACCCTTCCATCATTATCCGCCCAGCAGATAAGGGGGGTGGGATAGTTATTTTAGATATGGAAGCTTATATTGCTGAAGCCATGCATCAACTACGTGACCTTCAATATTATGAGATATTACCTTATAACCCTACTAGAGAAATTTCTGAAGACATTCAGCATGTTTTATTGCAGGCATTAGAACAAGGAGTGATCACTGATAAGAAATTTCAATTTTTGCGCCAAGAACATCCTGTTATACCTGTAATATATTTTGTTCCCAAAATGCATAAGAGCATCATGTCTCCTCCAGGATGCCCCATTCTGTCGGGTATCGGCTCCTTTTTGGAGCCATTATCTGATTTTGTGGATTTTTATCTAAAAGATTTGGTTCCAATGCACGATTATATGTTAAAGATACAACAGATATGCTTACCTTTTTACAATCATTTGAAAATGTCCCTAATGGGATATAATTGGTTACGCTTTGAGATAAAAGGCTGCTTTGTTTACCTCATTTGAATAACTACAAGACGGCATTGTATCTTCCAAAACAGACAATATTTGTTTATTGTTAGTATAAAAAACTTACAGTATTACAGCAGCAAAGACATATCTAAAAAATGTACTGTCAGTTCAGAATATTCAATGGAGAGAAGAATGTGCACCCATATGCTTAGCAGGGGGCTAGCAGATCCCTGCAGCATAAGTAAGCAAATCTCTCTGGCTTACCTAGAATACACGTGTTTTTTATACAGAGCAAATCTTCCTTTGTTTCAAGAAAGTCCATCCCCGAATTCTGGTTATGTAATTCCCTATTGGTACATAAAAAATAATGTATAGCTAACTCCTCCCCTCTGTCCACGCCTCTCTCACCTCCACCGGGGGCCTTGCAGAAACAGAGAACTGTTGTTGAACTTTCTTCTTTCAGCACGGAGACATGCAGCTGCTAATTAGAGGTTTTACAATTCTGTGCATATTCGAGCTGGTGTCCTTGTAAGATGAAAAGTTGGCAAAGATGACCTTTCAACAATCCAGCTGTCTGGTTCCCATAGCTTGGTTGGGAGACAGGAAACCCATGGTTTGGTACCAAGTTCTTTCATCTCGTTGCACCCACATGAGCAGAGCTCCTTGCTCATTATAAAAGTTTTATGGCTTTCTAGGGTGTCTGGCATATGAAGTCTATGAAGTCATACAGCACTGATAACAGTTCAGCAGAGCACTGATAACAGTTCAGCAGAACCTTGAAGGGATATCCTCCCAGCAGGGAAACAAGAACATCATTGTTAGTATTGCAAAAACTGAAGATGTTTACAGACAGCAAGGTACAGGCTGGGCCTGGCTATGGGAAAATATGTCTGTAGTGTCCATCATAGTGTCCAGCATACACAAGTGAAAAGATAGGTCTGTAGAGTCCAGTTGAATCATCTGTATGTCCAGGATATACATGATATTACATCTTTGTATACAAACATTCCACAGGAGGCAGTGGTTCAAGTTATCCAGAAACATCTTGTAAGTCTGTCCTTATCAATGGCTAGAGTGGGCTTTTTGGTAACATTAGCACGTATTGCATTGGGGGAAAATTATTTTCAGTTTGACCAAGAGTTTTACCTACAAATCAAAGGCACGGCCATGGGGGCCACCATGGCCCCCTCAGTGGTATGTTTGTATGTGAGTGACTTTGAAGATCAATTTTTATATTCATCAGACTATCATCAAAACATACTAGCATGGAAGCACTTTATAGACGATGTGTTCCTCATATGGTCTACCATAGAACAACAGTTTAACAATTTTTTACAGTGGTTAAATATGTGTGATGTCAACTTAAAATTTACAGCCACAGTGGCAACAGCAGAAATAGCATTTTTAGACATCTGGATAACTCTTGATCAAGGTCATTTTCAAACAACCATATATCGCAAAGCGACAGATAGAAATAATCTTTTGAATTTCAATAGTCATCATCCAAGACATTTATTAGTCAATCTATCAGTGGGACAATTTTTAAAGCTGCGCCGTCTTTGTAGTACGGTTGAAGAATATAAGTATAGAGCCAAGGACATGTGGCTCAGATTTGTTGAGAAGGGTTATCCCAGGACAGTTATTAAAAAAGCGTACAAGACGGCTTTATATGCCCAGCGAGATCATCTTTTACAGGGCTCAAATAGACCTATTGAGCCCAATATGGTATGCACCATTCTATATTCCAATATGGCTTTTGAAATCAAAAAAATTGTCAAAACCCACTGGCATATTTTACAGTACCATACAAGTTTAGCCCAGTTACCTACCTTTGCATACTCCAGGGCTGTAACCTGCGTGAGCGGGTTAGTTCGTCTCAATTTCTGAGTATAAATCAGAGTCAACAATTGAACCCTAGGGGACACCATCCATGTGGTAGATGCAGTGTTTGTCCTCATACTATGGAAATTCAGGAAATCAAGCATCCGCGCTTGCAAAAAACTCATACCCTAAAATATCAAACGAATTGCAGTACGGAGGGAGTTGTTTATATGATTGTCTGCCATAAGAACATAAGAAGTGCCATCTCCGGAACAGACCTTAGGTCCATCAAGTCTGGCGATCCGCACATGCGGAGGCCCTGCCAGATAGTATTAGTCCTCATACTCTAAGCTTCTCATAAGAGATGCACATCTAGCTTAACCTTATCTATGTTACCTTAAGCCCTGTCAGTTGTTCTATATTGGTTATACAATAAGGTCTATAAAAGTACGAATCATAGAACATCTAAGTAGGTACTGTGGTGAGCTTGTGAATCATAGAGCTGCAGTAAACATTACACTGGTCCACAGCCCTGACGCAGCCTGAGGGCGAAACGGACAGCTAGCTTAATGTTGGTGAAGGGACTAGCGCAGAGACAGCAGGAAATATTGAATAACAACAATTTCACTGCCTATTTTCAACAACACCCTGCCCGGGATCTAAAAGTTAAGTCCTTGTTTAAAAACCATAAGTTTAAGAACTAAAAGTGTTTTTGATTAACAACAGGGCAGGAGGGGAGCATGATCCAGTGAGGTTAATTCTCTTTCTAGTGTGCTTGTGAAACATTTACAACAAACGGGGATCTGAGGCTCAGCCCCTTAGATAGTAACTAAAAAGGAATTAAGTTTATGAGCTATTCACAGTGGATTTACATCCCTGGATAACTTGGACTATGAAAATTGAGAAGGGTATTTTTTGAAATTAATATATGTTCTTTCTCATCCTGTATATAATTTTGGAGATATGGGAGCTCCCCTTTCTCAACATTGGCATACCCAGTCACATACCCTGGATGATCTTAAGTTTGTGGTTTTAGAAACACCACAATTGAAAAGAGGGGGGGGGAACTTGACAGCTTGTTTGTGGAAAAAAGAGCAATCTTGGATAAACCATTGGCAAACGGTTACCCCTACTGGGTTGAACCGTGAGGTGGAATGATGGGCGTTTCTTCATAAATTATTGACAGCTTAGTTTAATGATAAATCGGGATTGCAGCTGAGAGTGACGTCATCTGAACCGGATATTAGAGAAGTCAGGAGAGCTATGAAGGTATCCACCAGAAGCACTGAAAGTTTGTGTTGTATTTTCAGTTTTCTACATAGTAAAATGTTTTTTTTTTCATTTCTTTTGTTAGAATGAAGTTCTCCTTTTGAATGTTAACTTGTTGGAGCGGGTTCTCTGAAGAAGCAGTCTTGGCGAAATGTGTCAGACCCTGACTCAAAACAAGACAATTTTCACCTTGCTTTGAGTTTTCAAAAAGTTAAGTTAAAGTTCACATATATATACAAGAAAAGTTGTTTTGAATAATCATCCACCGTCCACCTGCTCCGTCCACCTGCACCATCTACCGTCCTCCGTGGACGGAGCAGGAGAGCATGTGATTTCCCTGACGCAGCCATTGATTGGCGAAACAAGAGCCTTGTTGGTAACACCCAGTTCTTTTTCTTCTTCCAGCGCGTGAAGTGCTATAGCAGGAAGATCCTCTCGCTGTTTGTGGTGACATCGATGAAGATAAGTGAACTGCACTTTTGTTCTTTTTCTTGGTTCCCTGTGCGCAGTGGTGGCTTTGAAAAATTACATTTTGAAAAGTGTGGTCACCTAGTCAAAGGAATTGATCAGATTTCTCTGACAAAACCTACCTCTAGTGAATCCATGTTGTTCTGGTCCTATAATCCACAGGATTCCAGAAACTTCACCATTCTCTGTTTTAAAAGTGTTTCCATTAATTTGCTTACCAAAGAAGTCAGACTTACTGGCCTGTAATTACCTACTTCTTCCTTACTTCTACTTTTGTGGAGAGGGACAACATCCGCCCTTCTCCAGATGTTAGTTCTATTGCATAAGTTTCTGATGAGGCCCCATTTGGAATACTGTGTGCAATTCTGTAGACTGCACCTTCAAAAAGATATAACTACAATGAAGTTGGCTCAGAGGGCTGCTACGAAATTGGTTAGTGGTCTTTTTCATAAAGTGTATGGAGACAGACTTAGAGACCTTAATATGTACACTCTGCTAGAAAGGTGGAAGAGAAGGGATATGACAGAGATGTTTAAAGAGTGGTACAGTGGTTAAAGCTACAGCCTCTGCACCCTGAAGTTGTGGGTTCAAACCCATGCTGCTTCTTGTGATCCTGGGCAAATCACTTAATCCCCCCATTGCCCCAGGTATATTAGATAGATTGTGAACCTACCAGGACAAACAAGGAATACTTGAATACCTGAATAAGTTCATGTAAACCATTCTGAGCTCCCCCGGGAGAATGGTATAGAAAATTGAATAAATAAATATCTCCATGGTATTAAAGTACAGGAAGTAAGCCTTTTTCAAATGAAGGAAAACTAAGGCATGGCAGAAGTAGCAACTCCTGCAGCACTGATCCTAACACTAGCTCTTCCTATAGACAAAGCGTGGTTATTGAGACTTTTCTTTAAAAATAAACATAAAGAATTTCTTGGATGTAAAATTCAAATGTTCCCTGATCTTTCAAGAGAAACACAAAAACGCTGACGTGAGTTTCTTCTTTTTAAGACCAGGGGTCATCTCATTAGGAGCTACGTTTTACTTAAGGCACCCTTGTAAATGTATAATTAAGTATGTTTTCTTCGAGCCTCAGCAAGTAACTGCAATCTTGGCTTTATCTCGTTTGGATGGAGATAAATCTTGAGCTCTAAAGAACAAAATTGCAACTCCAGTTCCAGCGATCTAGTCTATAGCATATCCTATGTTATATAGAATTATACTTTTCCTTTTGATTTGCCTGTAAGAACCTCTTGGATATACTGTATATGGAGGACTTGAGCTAATTTGACCATTATGTTATACTAGTTTTTTAGCCTGTTACATTAACGGGTGCTAGTAAAGCCTCCTTCCCTCACATGTCCCCTATGGAATTGGCAGTGGAGGAGAAGGGTAAATGTAAGAATAGCTTATCTGAAGAACGGAATATGCTCCGTGCGCTGGCGAACATTTAAAGAGGTATGCAGAGAGGAGAAGAGGTGCTTGCGCCCCCCACGAAGACCCCCCCTGCCTGCTCTTTGTCTTGATTTGTGAAAAGGTTTCAAGCCAGTCACTTTTTCAGTGGGTAGAATAAAGTCGAAGTTGGTGACCTGATGTAGCCATTTTGACATTTATAGATGGTCCCTGCTCCAAATAGCTTACAATCTAACTTAGAAATACAGACATGACATATAAGTTTGGGGTTGCACCGGATGCATACTTGTAGCACCTCATCTCCATATGCAGCTTCCCCATCCAGCTAGCTACTTTCCACCTGATAGCTCTCATTAGCCAGGAAGAGGGAGGTAGTCATTCCCCAATCCCTGCCCCTACTCTTATGTAGGCATAAAAATACATGATATCTTCATTAACAGAGGAGCACAGATGAAAGAACTGGAAACTGGCCTTGAATATGTATCTAAAAATGACTCTCATTGGAGGCTTATTTAGTAAGGATCTGTTTAACCCCCTTCCCCTCCCCTACCGTTTTTCTTACTCAATCGTCCTTGCCTTCCCCTCCCCCACAACAAAATCCGCCGCAAAACACTTGTGTGGTCTCCCTCCGCGCCGAACTACCTGCTTCTGCTGGTTCTCTGCAGTCAGGTTGGTGTTATAATCCCAGCTGGCGGACACGCTCTTGAACATGATAATTTTGGCCGTGTAACACCGCGCCTACTATTACCCGGATGTGATGCCACGTTTGCTTTATGTTTAAGCTCGTTCGTGTACCGTAACTATATCTTAAGTGTGAGAGAGCTAGTTCCCGTGCGGGTTTGCTGGTTTATGTTTAATTAGTCAAAGGTTTCCCTGGGGAGAGCTGCACCCCTCCCTTTCTGGAGCGTGGGGATTAGAAAAAAACGGGGGAGCTGACCTAAAGGTACTCTCCCTGTACAGATCAGAAGATGGGGGCTGGAAATCTTAGTTTTCCCGATTGAGGAGAGCTCTTCCATCAAAGTTCATGTTTTAGTGCAAAGCCGACGCCGCGACTCCTCTCTCGATCCCCGCCTGAGTCGGAAGTCTTCTCCAACGCTGGTGCGGTTCGAGAGAGGAGCCGCCGCAGTGACTTTGAATTGCAAGTGTTCCGGAGCCAGTTTATCTTTACTTCCTGGAAGGTTTCCCTGGGCAGGGGCCATTTCAATGGCAGGACTCTGCGATCGCTCCCTTCGCCGCCATCCGCGTCTTCTTCAGTCCGTCCTGGCCCGGCGTCTGCTCTCCGCCGACAGGCGCCTCGCCTCGAAGCCCTCTTCCTGGCAACCGCCGCCAGCACTGCTCCTTTAAGCCTTCCTCCTGTAGCGCATGCACACTCTTGCCGCCACATCCCGACCGAGCAGGGATCAGGGGGTGGCGGCGGGTGTGCAGTGGCACTGCTGTTGGTGTCAGAGCTCGCCGCCTTCTCCAACCTTTACCGGGCCCTTTGAAAGCAGCGCTAGGTGGAGAGCAGGGAGGCTGTTGTGAGGTAATACTCGCGCATGTGCACTCGTGCAGCCACATCCCGACAGAACAGGGATCAGGGAACACGCATCGCGAGTGCGCATGCGCGGGCTAGCATTTTATTATTTAAGATTCTTTGTTGTTTCTTTTCAAAGTGTTGATGTTTCACACTTTGATATTTTAAAAGTTATTAGTTAAATACACTTTGGCCCTGATTCTCCAAAGTGTGTCCCGATTTTAGGCAGCTGTAGGCGTCCTACAGCTGTCTAATCAGCCAATCGGGATGCACGTTTTTTAAAAAAATGCTCCCCAGGCAGGCCGCCTATATTGAAGGCGCCTCCGGGAACCTAGGGAGGCCCGCAAGATGCCTAAGGGCCGAACCTAGGCGGCCCTACGCATCTCCCTAGTAGAGGAAGAGACGCTTACAATGTAGGCCAAAAAATGCTGGTCTACATTATAAGTAGACGCGGCCGCTATACTTATTACGGCAAGGGATTTCTCTGTCGCTATAAGTATAGCGGGCCACGGCCGCCTGTCCGATTGCCGGCAGGAGGGTGCCCAAACCCTCCTGCCAGAAGATGCCTCCCCCTGACACTATTGACCGCCCCCCCCGACACTACCGATCGCTGGCAGGAGGGTGCCCAAACCCTCCTGCCAGAAGATGCCCCCCTGACACTACCGATCGCTGGCAGGAGGGTGCCCAATCCCTCCTGCCCGAAGATGCACCCCCTCCGCACCCTCCCCCCCCGCGCTAACAGCCCCCAATTCTCCACCCCACCAAACTAACCTTTTCTTTTGGCCAGATGGGTATTGCTCTAGGCGCCTGGGCCAATCAGGCCTTAGACTTAGTGGGGGTGGGCGGACCCGCTATGCCTTAGGCCTGATTAGTCCAGGCTTCTAGAGCCTGGGCCAATCAGGCCTTAGGCTTCGGCGGGATGGGCCGGGAAGGGGCGGGCCCGCCTCATTTCGACGAGGCGGGCCTGCCGGCTGGACGGGCAATACCCATCTGCCCAAAAGAAAAGGTTAGTTTGGTGGGGTGGAGGTTTGGGGGCTGTTAGCACGGGGTGGAGGGTGCGGAGGGGGTGCGTCTTTGGGCAGGAGGGATTGGGCACCCTCCTGCCAGCGATCGGTAGTGTCGGGGGGGGCATCTTCTGGCAGGAGGGATTGGGCACCCTCCTGCCAGCGATCGGTAGTGTCAGGGGGGGGCATTTTGTGGCAGGAGGGTTTGGGCACCCTCCTGCCAGCGATCGGTAGTGTCGGGGTGGGCGGTCGGTAGTGTCGGGGGTGGGGGCATCTTCTGGCAGGAGGGTTTGGGCACCCTCCTGCCGGCAATCGGACAGGCGGCCGCGGCCTGCTATACTTATAGCGGCAGAGAGATCCCTTGCTGCGATAAGTGTAGCGGGCCGTGTCTAATCTAACCCGATTCTTTAACCAGCATCTGTAACATGGACGACGGTTTCAGAATCGGGGTTTAGTGTAGGCCCGATTCTTAATAGGACACCTCTCCCGGGCGTCCTATACAGAATCAGGGCCTTTCTGTACAAGCTCTACTTGGTAAAAAAAAATTTAAAATCAATAAATAAATAATGGAGGAAAAAAGGAAAACTTTAGCATGAGAGAATATAGGATGAAGTTAAGAGGTGATAGGGGTGAGGAGTAATCTAAGGAAATACTCTTTTACAGAAATGGTGGTAGGTGCTTGGAATTGTCTCACTGTAGAGGTGATGGAGACAAAAACTGTATCTGAATTCAAGAAAGCTTGGGATAGGCACATGGGATCTCTTAGGGAGAGGAGGAGATAGTGGATGCTGTGGACGAACAGACTAAATGAGCCATTTGGCCTTTATTTGCCATCATCTTTCTATGTGTGCAAAAATATAGGCAATCAAGCAAGCAAATATCACACCATTTCAGTGTTCTAGCTTAACTTTACAATCAACCAAAATTTGCAACATAGTAGGCAAAAGCTTGTTACCTGATAATATGACACAGGACTTACTGCTGATGGAACGATGGTCAACGACTTGGCAGCTAGGCTTCAATGCTAAAAAATGCAAGGTAATGCACCTGGGTAAGAGAAACCCGCGCAGAACTTATGCACTAAATGGTGAGACCTTGGTTAGGACCACGGCAGAACGTGATCTAGGGGTGATCATTAGTGAGGACATGAAGGCAGCCAATCAAGTGGAGAAGGCTTCCTCCAGGGCAAGACAAATGATGGGTTGTATCCGTAGAGGTTTTGTCAGCAGGAGACCTGAAGTCATTATGCCGTTATACAGATCCATGGTGAGGCCTCACTTGGAGTACTGTGTTCAATTCTGGAGACCACACTACCGTAAGGACATGCTGATCGAGTCGGTTCAGCGAATGGCCACCAGTATGGTCTTGGGGCTCAAGGATCTCACGTATGAAGACTAAAAAAGTTGCGGCTGTACTCACTTGAGGAAGGGGAGACATGATTGAAACGTTTAAGTACATCACGGGTCGCATCGAGTCGGAAGATGATATCTTCTGTCTCATGGGACCCTCGACCACCAGAGAGCATCCGCTGAAAATCAGGGGAGGGAAGTTTCATGGAGACTCCAGAAAGTACTTCTTCACCGAAAGAGTGGTGGTTCAGTGGAACAGACTCCCACTGCAGGTGATTGAGGCCAACAGCGTGACAGATTTTAAGAGAAAATGGGATGCTCATGTGGGATCTTTAAGGGAGTGAATTCAGGGGGGCAGATACTTGGAATGGGCAGTCTTGGTGGGCTATAGCCCTTTTCTGCCACCATTTTCTATGTTTCTATGTTTCTAACCAAAAATAGAGACAGCTACCAAGAAACTCTGTGGAGGGAGTCTCAGACAAGCTTGACCTTGATTGGCACCACTAGTTTTAAAATGTGCATCCCTGTTGCCCTTCTGACTGTGCACTCTTAGCTGAGCAGTATATGTCAGCTATGGAACTTTAAGAGACTTGGACCTGATCTACTGGAAATATTCTATTACCTCATAATTATCCTCCATTATTCAGAGACTTAGCTACCCAATTTCCAAATCTACACATATTCTTTTTTAATGAAAGATTTTCCATTTCAGAATGTTTCCATCTAGATGCCACCTACCCCATTCCGGTTATTTTGCATTGCACTGCTAGCACTCTAATAGCTGCAAACTCATTCCTCTCACAGCTGGCTCCACTTCTTGCTGATTCATGTGCATGATGTGCTTTGAGATCCCATTCAAATAAAATGTGATGTACAAAAACTGCAAATCATTTATTTTAATAGATGTAAGGCACTAAAGAGGGAGGATTTAAAATCTGCTCCTTACAGTATCTACATTATGATTATTAGACTACTAAGTGAGCAAGAATGACGTAAAGCAACAGTTTACTCATCTCAATCACCTTACCTTATTCATTAAAATGTATTACCATCATGGCTAAGATGAGCAAGAATGAGAGGAAAAATACCAATGTAGCTGCAAGCACATGGATAGGCTAGTCATAAAATGATCACCAACAAGAGTGATTACAAAATGTGATCACAGAGCAACTCTGCCTTAATAGAAACATGATGGCAGATAAAGGTCAAATGGCCCATTTGGTCTGTCCATCTGCAGTAACCATTATCTCTTCCTCTCATATCAACAGGAAAATGTTTTACTATATTTGATGGGGGGGAAAAAAACCCTAGGGTGAAAAGACAAGTTTTATATCAACTGCAACAATTGGAGGGGAGATGAATGTTCAGCAATGCCACTCACAAACATATTGAACAGGATCGGTCCCAGGACCAAACCCTGAGGGACTCCACTACTCACTTTCCTTCCTCAGAGCGAATTCCATTATGCACCACCCTCTGGTGTCTGTCCATCAACCAGTTTCTAATCCAGCTCACCACTTTAGGTCCTAACTTCAGCCCGTCAAGTTTATTCAAAAGCCTCCTATGAGGAACCGTGTCAAAGGCTTTGCTGAAATCTAAGTAAATTACCTCTCCTGCCTTTCATCCAAAGTATACATATTGAGATCTTTAAGTCTTTCCCCATACGCCTTATGATGAAGACCACACACCATTTTAGTAGCCTTCCTCTGGATCGACTCCATGAATGTGGGAGGTTCTATGATCCTAAAAAAAATTCTATAAATTATTAACAGGATAATGACCAAACTACTGAAACATCTTTCTGTTACGTCCCTTGGATTCCTTACTTTAGGTGTTTAATCTCTTCCCACAATCCAGGAGTTGTAGAAATCCAAACACTTTTCTGAGCATGTTCTCCTCCTACCTTAGAGAGAGTTAGAGCCCCCCAGTGGTATACCAAGGGCGAGAGGGGCAGTCTGCCTCGGGTGCAAGCCCTAAGGGGGTACACAGCCAGCATACTGGGTCCAGTACCTCCCGCCCAACTCTGTCACTGCTACTTTCCTGAAACAGCACCAGCGGCAATTCTACATTCAGTTATGGCGGGACCTTCCTTCACCTCCCTGTGGCTGCTGGTCCACCCCCTCCGAAGTCACTTACTCGTTCCAGAGCAGAGTTGGCAGCTGCAGTCATCACTGGACCTTGCTGCACCTCCCCATGGCTGCCGACTCTGCTCTGGAACAAGTAGTGACATCAGAGTGGGTGAACCAGCAGCCGCGCAGAGGTGCAGCAAGGTCTCGCGATGACTGCAGCTGCTGATTCTACTTCGGAACAAGTAAGTGACGTCTGAGGGAGCTTGTTGCACCTCCTCACGGCTGCTGGTCCACTCCCTCTGACGTCACTTACTTGTTCTGGAGCAAAGCCAGCAGCCGGGAAGGTGCAGCAAGGTCCCAGAAGAGAGACATAAGGGGGAAGGATACTGGAGGGAATTGGATTGGAGGGAAAGAAAGGGGACAGATGCTGATGCTGAGGGAGAGACAAGAGGCAGATGCTGATGGAAGAGAGAGAGAAAGAAATGGGAGACATTGCATGTTAGTGGGGAGCGTAGAGGGGGGAGCCTATGCTGAATGGAAGGGGGAAGGAAAGAAAGAGGGGATCAGACACTGAATGGAAGTGAAGAAAGGGGGCAGATGCTTGATGGAAGTGGACAGAGAGAGGAGAAGATGCTGGATAGAAGGGGTAGAGAAAGAGGGCACATGATAGAAGGAGGGGATAAATAAAAAGAGAGCACATGCTGGATGGGGAGAAGAGGATAGTTAGTGAAATACTGGAAGGGTTGAGGGGAAAAGGTGACAACCTGTAGGTAGACACAGTGAAAAGGGAAATTGACAACAGGTTCGTAAAAACTTAATCTAGACAAATGTAGAAAATAAATTGAGAAGGAACATGAGGGAAGAAAAGAAAAGGAAAGGGAGAGGAGAGAGTGAAATGCCAGACCAATGGGGGTCAAGGGAGAGATGGAAGGGGAGGAATACAGTTTCTGGAAGGGGCATAGAAGAAGAGAAGATGCCATATAGAAGGGGCAGAGAGAGGGAAGACAGTGGATGAAAGGAAGAGAGTGACAAGAAGATGAGGAAAGCAGAAACCAGAGAAGACAAAGGTAGAAAAAAAAATTTCAAATTATTTTTTTGATTTAGGATAAAGTAGTATTGTAGCTGTGTTGATAAATATTTATAAATAGAAAATGGAAATAATCATTTTATTGGACTAATTGTAATACATTTTTGACTAATTCAGGGACCAAAACCCTCTTCCTCGGGTCAGGACAGAATACTTTACTGTTCCTGTTGTGTTGCATTGTATGCAGAGTCCAGCTTTTTGGTGGTTCACTTCTGTCTACATATTTCTATTTTATCCCCCCCCCCTTTTACAAAACTAGTGTGGTTTTTAGCACTGGCCACAGCAGTAACAGCTCTAACACTTGTATCTTTTCTTTTGATAATGGAGTTCCTTTCTTTTGTGTTTAAATTTGTAAACCACTCTGCTGTTACTGCAAAGAGTGGTCTAAAAGTACTAATAAACATAAACATGCCTCCATCAATTTGATCCACCCTATCACTATGACACATGTTTCAAATACAAGGCCCGTGGGCCGAATCCGGCCCGCCTGGCCGTTTTATGCAGCCCGTGGTGCAATCTTGTGTGCCTGACACTACACTCTCCAGGAGTCTACATGAATCCCATCTCCCAACCTGCCACCTCCCCACCGTTGAAATTTAAAATCTTTGGGCAGCCAACGCAAAGCCAGCCTCCTGCTGTTGGCCTGGCCCAGAAATGTTCTTTCTGCAGCGAGAAGAGGAAGTGCTGCAGAAAGAACTTCCGTTGCATACTGATGACAGGAGGTTGGCTTTGCAACGGCTGTCTGAAGATCTTAAATTTCAGCGGCAGGGAGGTGGTAGGTGGGGGAGTTGGGATCTGAGCACTATCGTACCGTAGGATCCAGCTAAGAGGGGGACTGGGGTTGGAAATAAGGAAAGGACATGCTGCACGGGCTATTGAGGGAGGGGGATTGGGAAAGCAAGAAAGACAGATACTGCGTTTGGCTGGGAACGACAGAGGCTGCATGGGCTGGGGGTTAGGAAGGGAAAAGAAAAAGTGGGTAAGGGAAAATAAAAAGAGAATTCTTGGACATAGATGTGTGGAGTGGGAAGGAAAGAGAGATGGTATACATGAGGAAGAGGGAGAATTGTTGGACATGATAGTGGTGGAGAGGATGGAGAGAGAAATGTTGCACTGGGAGGAAGGAGAGATGACTCAAAGAAGGGAGAGATGTCAGATTCTGGAGAAGTGTGATGAAAGGAGGGAAGAGAAATGTCAGACCACTGTAATGGGAAGGAGAGAGAGATGCCAGACCACGGAATGGAAGAGAAAGAGGTGAGAGAGCGATGCCAGACTGCAGGGAGAAGAGATACCAGACCGCAGGAAAGAGAGGAGAGAAGGAGAGAGATGTTAGACCTCGGGGAGGGAAAGAGAGATGCCAGACCATGGAAGAGGAGAGAGATTCCAGGCTATAGGAAGGAGAGGAGAAAGATGCCAGACCATATCAGGGAGAAGGAGAAGACAGAATTGTCTGACAATGGGATAGGGGTGAGATGGTCACAGGGATGGAGGGGAAAGGGGAGACAGAGGGAGGAGATGGTGCACAGCAATGGGTGCGGCAGGGAAGAGATAAGAAGAAATTCTTCTTATGGATAGATGGGAATAGGGTATAAGAAAGAGGTAGGAATGCTACACATGAATAGATGGGAAGTGAAAGACATGGAAAAGTAGATAGATTTTGAGAAGAAAGCAGAAAAATGGAAGAACGTTTAATGTTCAAATTTAATGCTAAAGATGGATGTAATTTCTCTAGTAGGGTTATAAGGTAATATCTCATAATATTGAGGGTCACATAATTGACGAATGGCTTCAGCAACATAAGCTTACGTATCTAACATAATTATCCCACTACCCTTATCTGCCTGGCGGATAACGATGGAAGGGTCTGTAGATAAATCAGCCTCCGGTCCAGTGACAACTAGACCTATCGTGTCAGTAAATTTTCAAGGGCCAGCCTCCAGCAGAGGTAGCGGTGGACGAATGACCAGGGGGAGACGGCCCCCGAAGCCATAACAGTGAGTACTAATATTTTAAATTTATCACATGGAGAACTATCCTCCACCGAAAAATCAATTTTATCCAAACGACTCTCATTTGTTCCATTCACAAACTATA
Source organism: Geotrypetes seraphini (assembly GCF_902459505.1). Taxonomy (NCBI): domain Eukaryota; kingdom Metazoa; phylum Chordata; class Amphibia; order Gymnophiona; family Dermophiidae; genus Geotrypetes; species Geotrypetes seraphini. The sequence continues at coordinate 481,841,335 of NC_047084.1, forward strand.
ACACTGGATACTAGGGTCAGTATGTTTAAGCTGATTAGAAAATGTAATCTTAAATTGTATTTTCAAGATGTGGATACGGAAAGTAATGTCCCAACTGATTTATACAGATCATCAAAATGGAACCCCCCATGGGCTCTGGACTCGCATTTACAGGTCTTTCAAAATTTGGTTGAACAGGATATCAGACAATTGGAAGCGCCACCAGCCTGCAGTAAATGTAATGTGTCTGTGCAGCAAATGCAATCTATACATGATTTATTTACAGACCCTTCCATCATTATCCGCCCAGCAGATAAAGGGGGTGGGATAGTTATTTTAGATATGGAAGCTTATGTTGCTGAAGCCATGCGTTAACTACGTCACCCTCAATGTTATGAGATATTACCTTATAACCTTACTAGAGAAATTTCTGAAGGTATTCAGCATGTTTTACAGCAGCATTAGAACAAGGAGTGATCACTGATAAGGAATTTCAATTTTTGCGCCAAGAACATCCTGTTAGGCTTACCTTTTTACAATCATTTGAAAATGTCCCTAATGGGATTTTATTGGTTACGCTTGATAGTACATCTTTGTATACAAACATTCCACAGGAGGCAGCGGTTCAAGTTATCCAGAAACATCTTGTAAGTCTGTCCTTATCAATAGCTAGAGTGGACTTTTTGGTAACATTAGCACGCATTGCATTGGGGAAAAATTATTTTCAGTTTGACCAAGAGTTTTACCTACAAATCAAAGGCACGGCTATGGGAGCCACCATGGTCCCCTCAGTGGCGTGTTTCTATGTGAGTGATTTTGAAGATCAATTTTTATATTCATCAGACTATCATCAAAACATACTAGCATGGAAGCACTTTATAGACGTGTCCCTCATATGGTCCACTACAGAACAACAGTTTAACAATTTTTTACAGTGGTTAAATATGTGTGATGTCAATTTAAAATTTACAGCCACAGTGGCAACAGCAGAAATAGCATTTTTAGACATCTGGATAACTCTTGATCAAGGTCATTTTCATACATAGTAACATAGTAGATGACGGCAGATAAAGACCCAAATGGTCCATCCAGTCTGCCCAACCTGATTCAATTTAAAATTTTTTCTTCTTAGCTATTTCTGGGCGAGAATCCAAAGCTTTACCCGGTACTGTGCTTTCAAACAACCATATATCGCAAAGCGACAGATAGAAATAATCTTTTGAATTTTAATAGTCATCATCCAAGACATTTAATGGTCAATCTACCTGTGGGACAATTTTTAAGGGGGTTTATAAGTTAATTACCTGAACAAAAAACAAAAAATGGGTTCCACCAAAGTGATTCCACAAGGAAAACAGCAGCGCAAACACAAAAGAAACTGTGGAATTGATTATCCTGTCAGAAGTAATTGCTGCTTTTTATGGGGATGGGCAGGGATGGAGGTAATTCCTTGCGGGGATGGGTTGGGACGGAGAGGATCCTGACGGGGACGGGTGGGGACGGACAGGATCCTGGCGGGGACAGGTGGGGATGGAGAGGATCCTGGCAGGGATGGGTGGGATTTCTGTCCCCGCGCAACTCTCTACATCTAAGTAGAAATCGATGGGGAGATATGGGAGCTCCCCCTTCTCAACATTGGAATGCCCAGTCACATACCCTGGATGATCTTAAGTTTGTGGTTTTGGAAGCACCACAATTGAAAAGAGGGGGGAACTTGACAGCTTGTTTGTGGAAAAAAGAGCAATCTTGGATATACCATTGGCAAACAGTTACCCCTATCGGGTTGAACCATGAGGTGGAATGGTGGTCTTCATAAATTATTGACAGCTTAGTTTAATGATAAATCGGGATTGCAGCTGAGAGTGACATCATCTGAACCGGATATTAGAGAAGTCAGGAGAGCTATGAAGGTATCCACCAACAGCGATGAAAGCTTGTGTTGTATTTCAGTCTTCTACATAGTAAAATGTTTTTTTCATTTCTTTTGTTAGAATGACGTTCTCCTTTTGAATGTTAACTTGTTGGAGTGGGTTTTCTGAAGAAGCCGTCTTGGCGAAATGCGTCAAACCCTGCCTTAGCAAGACAACTTTCACCTTGCTTTGAGTTTTCAAAAAGTTAAGTTAAAGTTCACATATATATACAAGAAAAGTTGTTTTGGAATAATCATCTCTAAGAAGTTTGACTTTGAACATTTGCACCTTTATTTATAAACATCTTTATTTATTTAGTTTTACATCATATGAAACAACTTTATATAATTTCAAGATGGAGCAATGATAGACATTTTGAAACACTCTTCAGGGTTTTACCCTGGTTGTGATTTCTATACCATCTCATGGTTCTGAGCTTCTCTAGGAAACTTATAAAGTGGTCTTATGATTATAGTGCTCCTATTTTTTGTCATTGATGAGCATTTCACCATTTTGGGACACTAGCTTTAAAATTTATTACCCAACAGTGGTTTAAGGGGAAAGATGGATGTATGGCAGAAAGTGAAGGAGAGAAAAACAGCAAATGGATAAGGTGGTCCTGGATACACAGTTAAGAGCACAGACAGAAAGAAGTGCAGCCAGAGACTGGGAAAAGATGGTTTGAAAAACAAAAATCACCAGACAACAAAGGTAGGGGAAATTATTTCATTTTCAATTTAGTGATTGAATTGTGTCAGTTTTGAGAATTTACATCTGCTGACTATATTTTGAATTGTTCAGGAAGAAATGCATTTGTTTCTATTTCTCTGTACTGCATGCAGAGGAGTGCTGCCCAATTCATGATTCGAATCGGTTCACCGATTCACTTCGTGTGAATTGATTCGAATCGATTTAAATTTTAAAAAAATTTGTTTCCCGATTCGGACCCTTCCCCCTTGACCCCTAAAGCAGGAGCGGCAGCGCTGCTCTTGCTGGCCAGCCACTGCTGCATCAGCTTTAGAGGGCAGGAGGGAGGGTCAGTTGGAAAGTGCTGCTGTCAGCTTCCCCCTGGTCTCCCCGAAAGACTGCATTGCATCGCATCTCCCCCACCCCCACCCCACCCCTGGAAGGTCTCCGTGTTCCCTCTAGCCTCCCCGCAACGTTTACCTTATAGCTGCAGCCTGCAGCGAAGATCGCGGTTACAGCATCTTTGTAAACTTGCTTTCAGTTGTTTCCTCCGCCCCGATCCTGCCTCTGACATCAGAGGAAGGTTGGACCGCAGCAGAGGAAACAGCTGATAGCAAGTTTACAAAGACGCTGTAACCGCGATCTTTACTGCAGGCTGCAGCTATAAGGTAAACGCTGCGGGGAGGCCAGAGGGAACACGGATGCTTTCCTGGGGGTGTGCGCAGTCCTTCGGAGGGGGCAGTCCTTGGGGGGGGGGCAGACCTTCAGGGGTGGGACAGGCCTTGGGGGGTGCAGGCCTTCAAGGAGGGAACAGGCCTTTAAGGGTGGAACAGGCCATTAAGGGGGGATGCAGACCTTTAAGGGGGGACAGACCAGGGATGGTTGCACAGGCCTTCATGGGGGACAAGCCTTTAAAGGGGGACAGGCCTTCAAGGGAGGGACAGGTCTTCAAAGGGGGGACAGGCCAGGGATGGTGGCACAGACCTTCGGGGGGGGACAGGCCTTCAAGGGGGGGGGGACAGGCAGGCCTTTAAGGGGGGGACAGACAGGCCTCTAATTGGGGGACAGGCCTTTAAGGGGGGGGCAGGCCTTCAAGGGGGGGACAGACAGGCCTCTAATTGGGGGACAGGCCTTTAAGGGGGGGCAGGCCTTCAAGGGGGGGACAGACAGGCCTCTAATTGGGGGACAGGCCTTCAAGGGGGGGACAGGTCATCAAAGGGGGGGGACAAGTCTTCAAAGGGAGGACAGGCCAGGGATGATGGCATAGGCCTTCAGGGGGGATAGGCAGGCCTTCAAGGAGGGGACAGGCCTTCAGGGATGGGGTACAGGCCTTCAGAGGGGAGGTGCAGGCCTTCAGGAGGGACAGACCTTCAGGGGAGGGGGCTGGTGTAGAAGTACACGTAGGGAAGGAAGGGGGGTTCAAAGAGATGTGCATATGCCGGACTTTGGGGGGGAAGAAATAATGGGTCTAAAAATAGAGGAGAGGGAGAGAGATGATGGACAATGGGATTTAGGGAGGGAAGGAACAGAAAGGGAGAGAAGTTGGACACAAGGGATAGTTTGGAGGAGGGATAGAGATACTGGATAGAAGGGTAGTTGGGAAAAGAAAGGGAGAGATGGTGGACCCTGGGGTGGTGGGGAAGGAGGGAGAGATGCTGGATGAAAGAGTAGTTAAGAAAATGTGGATCTGTGGATGGAGACGAAAAAAAGAAAGATGCCAGACCTCCGGGGGAGGGAAGGGAAACGGAAGGGGAGGACAGAGATGGCAGATGAATGGTTAGAACGGAGAAAGAAGGAGACCCTGGCAAGCAAGTTATCAGAAGACAACCAGAGCCTGGGACCAACAAGATTTGAATAATGACCAGACAACAAAAGGTAGAAAAACTAATTTTATTTTCCATTTTGTGATTACAATATACCAGATTTGAAACGTGTATCCTGCCAGAGCTGGTGTTAGACCGCAAACGTGAGCTAGGATTTAAGAGAGAGAGGAAAAGTCTTTTTTGTTTGTTTATTTTGTTTACACCAAAGGGAGTGAAGAGGCTATAAAAGGGGTGAAGAGGCTATAAAATAAACCCACCAGGATGTTTGAAAAAAAACACCCAATTGGGCAGGAAAATCGAATCGAATTGAAAAACCAATTCAGTAGGCTGAATCAAATAGAATCGAAATTTTTTTCCTGAATCGGTCAGCACTAATGCAGAGTCTGACTTGCATCTTAGGGTTTTGTTTGTATATATTAGTACTTTTAGTTTGTGGTCCCGTATTTGCATAGGGGTTATCTGTGTTCTGGTAGGAATGAATGTTGAGACACATGCAGTGTGCTTTGTGTGGTTTCATTTTGTGGTTAATAAGATTACATTGTATGTATATATGAAAAATGAATGGAAAAAATGGTATTACAATTACTACTATTATGGGGGAGGAGCCTGGGGTGGAGATTTTGCCCCCCCCCCAAAAAAAAACCCCCAAAACAAAAAAGTGTTCTGCCGCCTATCCTTAGAATGACTATTTGAATAAAGTTGGGATTAAGTATAGTAACATCTATGAGGTGAAAATAACCAGGTGAATCACTAAAATCGTGTTTCAGGGTGAGGAAGGATCTATACTTCTACTAAGACTAACCCCTTCCTTTACAAAGGTGCGCTAACACATGCATGTTATCCTATGGACGCATTACCGGTACACTAAATCCACGCTAAAATGCTTAGTGCGCCTTTGTAAAAGAGGGCCTAAGTATCTTAATTAAAAAAATTGGGCCCAAGACAGCCTGTGTTTTGGATTTTGGCCCCTTATGTGATTGAGTTTGACACCCTTGCAGTACGATACAGCTTGTACCCCGATATGACAGTGTCCCATTGTACTTTTACCTGATTAATATACACATATGGAACAATATATTTCTTAAAATACCCACATTTTGAAGTATAATGTATAACAAAAACATAATCTTTTGTATTTGAACCAAGTACATTGTAAGGGGATTGAAAGCTATATCAATCAAGTGGTGGACTAGAGGAATTCATTGTTACCTTGCACCAAAGAGTCCTGGGTTCGACTCCCGTGCCTGGATGTTTCAATTTGAAGCCCTGAATATGTATACCCTAGAAGAAAGGAGGGACAGGGGAGATATGATTCAGACCTTCAAATACTTGAAGGGTATTAATGTAGAACAAAATATTTTCCAGAGAAAGGAAAATGGTAAAACTAGAGGACATAATTTGAGGTTGAGGGGTGGTAGATTCAAAGGCAATGTTAGGAAATTCTACTTTACGGAGAGGGTGGTGGATGCCTGGAATGCGCTCCCAAGAGAGGTGGTGGAGAGTAGAACTATGACTGAGTTCAACGAAGCGTGGGATGAACATAGAGGATCTAGAATCAGAAAATAATATTAAAAATTGAACTAAGGCCAGTACTGGGCAGACTTGCACGGTCTGTGTCTGTATATGGTCGTTTGGTGGAGGATGGGCTGGGGAGGGCTTCAGTGGCTGAGAGGGTGTAGATGGGCTGGAGTAGGTTTTAACGATGATTTTGGCAGTTGGAACCCAAGCACAGTACCGAGTAGAGCTTTGGTTTCTTGCCCAGAAATAGCTAAAAAAAAATTTTAAAAAATTTAAATTGAATCAAGTTGGGTAAACTGGATGGACCATTTGGGTCGTTATCTGCCTTCATCTACTATGTTTATATCCAAAAGGTGGGTTTTCAGTCTGTTTTTAAACAAAGGGACTTGATGGACAAACTCGGGTAATTTATTTCAGGTATAGGGGGCAGCTAGATGAAAGGAACAACGTCTGGAATTGGCCGTGGAGGAGAAGGGTAACGCTGAGTGATTTATCTGAGGAACAGAGTTCTTTGGGAGGTGTATAAGGAGAGAGAAGTGAGGAAAGATATTGAGGGGCAGCAGAATGAACACTTGTAGGTCAGCAATATCTTGAACTGTATGCGATGGCAGATAGGAAGGCAGTGAAGTGACTTAAGGAGAGGGTGACATGAGCGTAGCGAGGTTGGTAGTTTCTGTGCCTCTCCAGCTTGTATTAATTTCAGCTTTTACATTCCATATTTCTTACCTCAGCCTCTGTTTCCGTCAAAACCCCTTAGCTACACTGCAGGTTTTCTTTCTTAGGCAGCCAATAAGCTGCAGAGGACATGAGCAATATGTTATGAAACATCATCCTTTGCTTAGCAACATTTAGTTCTCCTACTGGCTGGCTAAGCTTCCTTAGGAATGTCTGACCAATGGGCTCTAGGGAGAGGCAGGAGCTATAGCTACAGAGTAAGAGAGTGCCCTTAGCAACCTGCTTAACAACCTTCAGTTCTGTTTTTCCCTGCATCCTATTGGCTAGCTAAGCTTCTTTGTCTGACGAATGGGCTGCAGGGGGAGGTGGGAACATCAGAAACCCCCCCCCCTTTTGACCTTCCCAAATGGATTTTTGCTAAACTCCAGATCTAGCTAAATCACTTTCTTGCACCAAAATCCATAGATTAACCTCATTTCATCAAAATCCTTAGAGCCATTTTCAAAATCACAGTCAGAGCATGCTCACTTTGATTTTGCACTGTATGAGGGGACATGCATGTGCAGGAATTAGGATCAATCTGTACTAATCTGGCTTGTTTAGTTTTACAATGGGTGTATTGCTGTTCTAGCGCTCACTGCACCTGCAGTGTTTATTTAAGTTGCTGCATTTTTCTAGGTACACCCTTTTTGTGTGACTTATGGATTATTACTAAACTTTTTTTTTCATATAGAGGAGGGGACCTTAAAAAATAATTGGCTCCGTGTGTCAAAGATACTAGGTATACCACTGTAGTCACCTTATCTACAGGCGCGTGCCTATGGCTCAGTTTGTGCGGGCGGCAGGGTGGGGCTATGTGTCCTCTTTTTTGTTTTCACAAATATGGTAACCTATCCAGCTGACTATAGGAGGAGGGTACACTTACTGGGTGAACTACTCTACTGACAGTCTGTCAAGCATCCATCATGCAAGTTGTTCATGACTTGGTACTTCTGTACAGGAGACCACGTACGTATACCTACCGGTATATAAAGAAATAAAATAATGTAAAAAAAAAAAAAAGCTACAAGAAAAAGAGGAATATTTGCAAGAAAAGCAAAGCCTAGCACATCTAGAAATTCTATTTCTCGGATTAGAATCAGAAAGAAAGGGGAAGGCACTCACTTGCTTCCTCCTTCTTTCCCCCTCCCCTTTTTGTGTTCTCTCTGTGTACGTTGCATCGTGATCAATTTTGCCAATAAAGTTTTTACAGCCGGTGGCGGTCATGGGGATACGCTCCCCCCTCCCTTTTTTTTTTTTTGGAGGGGGGGGGGGACGCTCTATCCTTCAGTCGCATCTCTACTCTCCGGGTTTCTTCTCTCGCTTCCGAACCACGTGCGTTCCTTACTGCTGGTGTTCCTGCGCTGTGGCTCTTCATGGCGTGTCCCGGGCATTGCCTTTCCTATGAGGGCTGTAACTTCCTACGCCAGCGGCTCGTTCTCGCCACACTGAGCGGCCGGTCGGTGAAGATCCGCAGGATCCGGGCCCGCGATGAGAGCCCCGGGATCAGAGGTGAGACTCCATTTGGCAGGTTGGTGGTGATGGCATGTCGGGTCTGGGCCGGAGTGTGGGTGCAGTGGGATATGTGCTAAGCCGGTATAAAGGTAAGACTAGCGTCTGTCAGGCGAACTTGTACCCCCCCCCCCCCCGATGAGGGTGGAGCTCTCCTTTCGCTCTCGTGTTTTTGTCGTGTGTATAATTTCAAGGCGCCCGAGCGTGGAAGCTGCGCAGAGGCGTTGCTGCTGTTTGATTAGGGCTGCGGGTTTTAAAAAAAAACGGCGTGTTATAGTCACAGCTGCGAGTCGCTAGGGTTGGGTGGTCGGCGGGCCCATTTCAAACTTGGAAGCTACTGCTTCCAGAACAGCCATGTTTGGGAATCTGTTTACAGTTCATCAGCAGGCGCATTTTGGCACGAATTGGTGCTGCCTCGTCACATTGCGATGTTTACGAGTTTTTACAAAACTGTCAAGTGTTCTGATCCTATATAGTACAGCGGGTATGTTCACAAGCAGCGGGTGTAATTGCTATCGGGTAAAACGCTGCTTCGCAGACCAAATATAAAGGCAGTACAATTTAATTTAAAAATGTTTTGGGATTTATACAGCGTGATAATCGGCAGTTATTTCCTAAATCGTAATTAATTCTCTGAACAGAGCACCACCACGTTCTGGGAGTAAAATTCCAGCCAGGGACTGCACACTTGCTGTAGTGTTTTGTTTTAAAATGTATTCTTTTTCTTGACTTTAGCCTATCCTGTGATGTTTTGTTTCATTCTAGAACGGTAGACAGTTCTGTCACGGGACCCTCATGCAGCGTGTCACTAACAGTATATGTCCTCATCTCATCTGTATATTTGTAGATTAACTGGTTTATACTGTTGCAGTTAATTAGATTGTTCTTATATTTGATAATTATAGTCTGAATTGTGCCTTATTTTGTAAATGTAGAATTAGGGCAAAATTATTTTGTGTAATAGGTGAACATTTGTCTGGCATAGTACATTGCAGACCTGCCAACTCTTCTCCATTGGATAAAGTCTTCTGCATTTGGAGACCATCCCTCAAGCAAGAGCTGGATATAGGAAATGTGGGCGGCAGAGCAAAAGAGTGCCAGGAACCTAGGCCACTTTTCCTCTCTGTGTTGCTGGAACAGCAAGAATGCCACCCTGCTGTTTCAGTTTCCTGGCCTTTTTAACCATTCTTGTTGGAAGGCCAAATTCCAAAGCAGTTTTCTCAATAGTCCAGCTGTATGGAGCAAGAGTGAAAATTTGTATTTTCTCCCTATTACTAGATAGTTCCAACTTCTGCTTCAGTTCAGTCAATAGAAGATCGTAGTCTGAACACCTTTTACATTGGCCACTTTCTGGTTCTGCTTTGATGTTAGCTGGAGTTTAAGTCACCAATAACTTTTATTTACATTATGGGTTTCAGAGAGTTTGCGTTTAGCATAACTTAAGGAATTTTGCTTGCTAATCCGTTGAATCTTTAGAGGAGAGATTCCTAGTGGTGAAAAGCTGGCATTGAGGTTTTCAGATGCATTGGTAGGGTCATCACTGTCATAATCAAACTTGGGGCTACTTAGATCTTGCAGTTTGACACACAAGTCTTGCCTGCATCTTGGGCCTGGTTTAAACTCATGCTTTGTGATAGCTTTTAAATGATCAGCTGCAGAAAGATTAATTGGGCGTAGACCATTGATATTTCTGTGATTCTGTTTTCTGAACGGATTACAGCAGTTTTTCTGTAGAAATTCAAACTTCGTCAGAATCAAGGCTTCATGTTGAGTACAGATATTAGATTCCACGGACAAAGTAGAAAGTCCAGAGCGTCTTTTAATTAATTCTTGATCAGGCAAAGAGAAATCAGAAATAAGCTTCAAGCAGCTTTCTCCAGAATAGAAGGTAGATGGCTTCTGGCACTCAGAATTATCATAGATTCCAATACTGCAGGGCTTTAGCTTATTATTAGTCTCTATAAGATAAGAGTCACCTAAAAATACAGAATAAAAGTAGGGTGAAAAATAAGAGTGAGAACTCAATAAAAATAGAGCAGAGCAAGTTCTACATATCAGCAAGTACAGGGTAAGTTTCCAAAATCAACATAAGTATAGCCTAGTTAACTAGGGAAAGAACCAAACGCTACACAGAAGGAATAGACGGAAAGCAACCCGCCAAAGGCAAGCTTTGTCAAATAATGAAGTCGCATGATGTTATAAGGTCATTAAGAACCTTAAAGCCAGACTTGATCATACAGCCACTGTGCTGTGATAGTTGCAAGTCAGAAAGAACATGTTCAGAAAATCTGCATGTATCAGACATACTACTACAGCTATGCATACATTCTTGTGAATCACATGATTATGCGTTTGGGCTTGCACGCAGTAAGTAGTTTGTGCAAGCCAATGCATGTTTGGATTGCCATCTTGCAAAAGTGCACAGTAAGTTTGTCAAACGCTGAACATAGTACAAAACGAGTACTTGTGGCTGGCAAAGCTTGGTTATGAGTTTCAGATCAATATAGTTCCACAGCACATTCACAATGAAGTGCCAACGACCCTTCAACATAACTTGTTTACGCAAGCAAGCAATGCTTATCTTTAAACCATCAATTCTCACCAAAGAAAAGTTGGGTCCAAGATGAAACAAGATAGCTTCTCAAGAAAAATCATGCTCTTTCAAATGATATTTAAAAAAAGCAACTACACATTAGAGATATTTGAATCTGAAAAACTGAAAATTTGCATAAAGCCATATTTTTGGGATGGTCATATCTTAAGCTTCACTTGACCGTAAAAGCTCATATTGCAAATCTTGGAAGTACCTCATGGTATATGTCTGCTGGTAAAGTTGTACCCTCAGCTGACTTACCTACCAGCAGCAGTATGGAGACAAAATGGCAAAAATTTTCATTCGTGAATTCTTTTGCCTACTTTGCTGACCTGTAGAAATGGAAGCACGTTCGCAAAAGATTTCAAACTTGGCACAGAAACTTGCCCCAAGGTGTTGTACCAAACTGCAAAATTTCAGACTCCTAGGTAGTTTCCTTGGCATTTTAGGTCACATGAGGCATGGGAGTGGATCGATTGCTTTTGTTCAACCACCCCTAGCTCCTGACCAAATTGAGAAAGATCTAAAAATTTTTTGCTGAGTTTCATTTGAGATCCTAGACAACATCCCTGTAAAATTTGGTTGGATTTCAAGGGGATCGAGCGTGGGCGATTTTCACAGGCTCGCACTGCAGGGAAGGGCAGCAGAGTGCAAGAGAGTCGGCAGGAACAAGGGCGGCAGAGAGTAGGAGAGTCTGCAGAGCTTGCCTTCTTGTGCTTTTTGCACAAGGGAGATGTGTTTAAAATGTTTTATTTTTGTTTTGATACTGGGATTGCAGGGCTGGAATTCAGGGCGGTAGAGAGCAGGACAGTCAGCAAGGACGTAAGCGCCTGGTCCTCAGCTGTTGCTTCTTTTTGGATCGGCCAGCCCAATCGGTGTTCCTTTTTCTGTTTAATGAATCACTGCCTTCTTACTTTGCATGCCATTTCCCCTCATTTGCATGATCGGATCAGGTGGGAGGTTGATCGGCTAGGAGGTTAGTGAATCTGGTCGGGTTCAGAGAAGGCTTGCAAACTGGTCGGAGACGGCTCACAAAGCTTAGTGAATCTAGCCCAAAGTTCCTCATGAGACTCCTGAGAAATTTAAAGAGTCATGGGATAGGAGGCAATGTTCACTTGTGGATTAAGAACTGGTTATCGGACAGAAAATAGAGGGTAGGGTTGAATGGCCATTTTTCTCAGTGGAGGACAATAAATAGTGATGTACTGCATTGATACGTACTAGGACTGGTGCTATTTAACTTATTTATAAATGATCTGGAAATTGGAACTGCAAGTGTGGTGATTAAATTTGCAGATGAAAACTACAGGAAGACCTTAGGAAATTGGAAGACAGGGCGTCCAAATGGCAGATGAAATTTAACGTGGACAGATGCAAAGAGATGTACATTGGGAAGAATAATCCAAATCATAATTATCAGATGTTAGAGACCACTTTGGGGGTCAGCGCTTAAGAAAAGGATCTGGATGTTATCGTAGACAATACGCTGAAGCCTTCTGCCCGATGTGTGGTGGCGGCCAAGAAGTCAAACAGGATGCTATGAATTATTAGAAAAGGGAAGGTTAGCAAGACTAGAATGTTAGAATGCCTCTGTATTTATTGCTCAATGATGCGACCTCACCTTGAGTATTGCGTTCCTTTCAGGTCTCCTTATCTCAAAAAAGATATAGCGGCAGTAGAAAAACTTTAAAAAAGAGCAACCAAGATGATAAATGGGATGGAACTCCTCTCTTTTGAGGAAAGGCTAAAGACGTTAGGTCTCTTCAACTTGGAAGAGAGATGACTGAGGGGAGATATGATTGAAGTCTATAAAATCCTGGGTGGTGTAGAAGGGTACAAGTGGATTATTTTGGGGTTTTTTTTTTTTTCTTTTCTGCATCAAGATTTACAAAGACTAGGGGACACTCGATGAAATTACAGAGTAATACTTTTAAAACTAATAGGCGGAAATATTTTTTCACTCAGAGAATAGTTAAGCTCTGGAACGCGATGCCAGAGGATGTGATAAGAGCAGTTAATATAGCTGGTTTTAAAAAAGGTTTGGACAAGTTCTTGGAAGAAAAGTCCATAGTCTGCTATTGAGACAGACATGGGTCAATAACATGGAATGCTGCTACTATGTTGGTTTTTTGCCAGGTACTTGTGACTTGGATTGGCCTCCGCACAGACAAGATACTGGGCTAGATGGACCATTGGTATGACCCAGTAAGGCTATTCTTATATTTTTATTTGAGTCAACCTTTTTTTCTCATTTTTGGAGGGGGAAAAAGGATATCTCAGTTTATATTTACATATATAAGGTACGATTTAATGTGTTGCTAGATAAGTAAAACAAAAAAAAATCCAACGGGTGTAAAAGGCGAACACCAAAAACAAGGAAAAAACTGCAAAGCGGGATGTACAAGGTGCAGGAATCTTTATTGAAAGTCTATACAAAATTGTAATCCATAAAAATGGTTCTCATATACATGGAGTACGGACCCAATAATGTGTATGCTATTTTTTTTTTTACCATGGCATAAAGAGCATTATTCATCGGGGCCCTAGTCATTAGTTCATCAGTGTTGTAATTTTGTCTGTCTTGATCACTGATGTCTCTCAAATACTACCCATGTCTAAAGAAATCCCTGACAGTTGGTAAAGGGAAAGCTTGTATGCTGCATTCATCATATGATGTCATAAGATACAGCTGTTGATTTGATGTTGTTTTGTATTGGCATATAAAGTATTATAAGATACTAGTGTTTAGGCCCATTACATTAACGGGTGCTAGAATAGATGTCTGCCTTTCTTTCTGTCTCTCTCCCTGCCCCGTATATCTTTTTTTCTTTCTGTCTCTCTTCCTGTTCCCTGTCTCTTTCTTTCTGTCTCTCTCCCTGCCCAGACCCTCACTGAAGCCGCCTTCCAGCTGTGCCAGCTAAGGGATCCCTTGCCCTTTCCTCAATCCAGCTGTGGCCAGTTGCCCGCACACACCTGCCTAGCTACAGAAAGGGCAAATGCGTCCCGTCTTCCTTTTGAACCCTGTTTGCTCACCCTTGGTGCTGGATCGCCACCTGATGCTGCTCCACAGGAAGTTTACGAACTGCTAGGCATGGCGAGCCAAACCGAGCCCCAGCGCGAACTTCTGCACTCCTCCGCGCTTTCACTTTCTCCATGGCAGGGGGGGAGGGCTCCTTTAGCCCTCGCTTGCCGAGGTGCTGGTGGCCCACCCCATCCATGTATTCTCTCTCTCCTACCTACCCTCCAAATGCCTGCTTCTCTCACCCACCCAAAGCCTCTCTCTCTAGTGGCTATCCCATGTTTTTCTTCTCACCAACCCAGGCCCCAACTCCAATCCCAACTCCCCCACCCAAATATCATTCTCCTCCTTCTCAGGGGGAAGTGCTGTGGCAGTCTCATGCAATCAATTTGCCTTTTATTTCTAAGGATGGGACATGGTGGTAGATGATGTTGGTATTGGTTGAAGGTTGAAGACAAAAACTGGCTGCATTGTTTGGCTGCATGTCCAACACCACAGCCTCCAGATGCTTTTCGCTTAATAATCATGTCTTCAGGATTCAGCAGACTAAACTTGGTATTCTGGTTATATTCTGTTACAAAATGTGCAAAGACCTTCATGATTTTCTTCTATGTGTTACCACTTTGAGGGGGGGGCACAGCCGCGGACATCGGGAGTTTTTGTTGCTGCTTGGGGGGGGAGAGAAGCCCTGCCCTTCCCTGCCGCAACCGGAAGTGCCTCTTCCCCCTATGTGCCAGTGATTGTTTGTTTTTTCGGCAGACAGAGAGAGCGGGAGTGGCCGCCAGTGGTGATCGCCAGTGGCTCTGGACTCGCAGCGTCGGCAGCAGTGGGGGAGGGGGGAAGCTCCAGAGACACAGCCACGATCCTCACCAGACTCCTTTCAAGCGGCGTCGGCAGCGTTTGGTTAGTGAGGGCGGGAGGGGGGAAGCTCCAGAATGTTCCCTGCCGCCGCGTTCTAAAATAGAATCCGGCCATGGATCAGAAAACACGGCAGCAGGGATCACGAAACCCCAAGTGCGCATGCGCGCTTAGGGTTTTATTATATAGGATGTTGTACCTAGTCAGTTTGTATAGTTAACACTGTGATTATAATTGTTCTGAATTACTTGCTTGGACTGAGATTTTGGTGTGCAGTATAGACTGTGTTGGATTCAGCAAGTCTTTTGTCAAATACATTTCAAGTTTTGAACATCCTGATATGAATGTCCCTTTGCTGACCTAGTCGCCCTAAACAAAAAGTATGCCGTAAATTTGATGAACATCATCTCTATTTGTTTTATATTTTTCAGATTTTGAAGCAAGTTTTATAAGACTAATGGACAAAATAACAAATGGTTCTCGAATTGAAATAAATGAAACAGGTAAGGGTCTTGGGTTTTTCTACATTTTGAGGATATTTTTTAAGTGGACACCCAGTTTGAGGGCAAATAGGTGCCTGCTTAGATGTTACCCCGTGCTTTCTATAAAATGTTAGTAATCCAGATTTTTATTGTTGTGCTATTTCCATTCCCTTTTGGTTCTCATTGTTATTTGTCTTTTTATTGTGAGATTTTTTTAATTTTTTTTTTTAAACTTTCTAATGTAGTAATAATAATAATAACAGTTTATATACCGCAGTACCGTGAAGTTCTATGCAGTTTACAAAAGATTAAACTAAGGTACAAATAGGTTGAGCTTAAGAGGGAGGTGGAAGAAAGAGATTAATAGGTCAAGAAAACCATTATTGAGGAGAAAGAGATGTACGGGTCAGTTGTCTAGATACTTCAGGAACAGGTGTGTTTTTTTAGACGCTTCCTGAATACCTCATAAGTAGCGGGCGAGAGCAATTGTTCTAGGTCTTTACCCCATAATGCTGCTTGACCATGTCTCCCTGCTCCTGGCCAAGCTCCACTGGCTTCCGATAATCGCCAGGGTCCGCTATAAATGCGCCTGTTTAACTTTCAAAATCCTATATGGTATCCTCCCTCCCTTTATCCCTCTTTCTTGGAATTCCTCAAACCCTAATACCACCAGATCCTCCCACAAATTAAAACTATCCTTCCCCTCGCTAAAAGGCATTTCCCACACAGGAAAGCTAGGGACCTCCCTCCACTTCAAAATCACTGAGCTCTGGAACAACCTTACCTCCCCTCTTCTGAACTTGAGCTCTCTCCAAGTTTTCCGCAAACATCTGAAAACCTGGCTTTTCTCAAAAAATGTAAGTCTCCCTCCAACTTAGGAATCAAGGAAACTCTTATATCTTGGCATCCCAAGTCCTCTAAATTTTCTTCACACTTCTACCTCTAACTCTGTTGTAGTTCCTTCCTATTTCTCCTACTGTAAATCGCGTCGAGCTCTACGAACGTGGAGATGATGCGGTATACAAACCTAAGGATTAGATTAGATTAGATTGATGTGAGAGAAGGTGTTCATGGTGTTTTTTCAGTTTACAACCTCTAACTGGGGGGGAAACGAAGTTCGAATGTGAGCTTCTCTTGTGTCTGTTGGCTGAAAAGGAGAAAAGGTCAGTTATGTATTTAGGGGCTAGTCTGTATAGTACTTTAAAGCAGAGGCAGGCGAACTTAAACTTTACGCATGCTTCCATCAGTAGCCAATGCAACTGCTGGTAGTAGGGTGTCACATGATCAAATTTCTTTAGCCCAAAGATTAGTCTGACCACTGCATTTTGCATTAATTGTAAATGTCGCATATTCTTTTGGGAAATTGCTAAATAGGCGATGTTACAGTAGTCAAGTTGACTTAGTACGAGGGATTGAACCAGGGTTCTGAATGCTGACGTATCGAAATAAGATTTATTGGATCTAAGTTTCCAGAGAGTGAAAAAACCCTTTCTGATTAAGGAGTCCACCTGGTCTTTCATGATTAGGCATTGATCCAGAGTTACACCCAGTATCTTCATGGTGGATTGAATAGGGTAACTAAGTTCATTGATGCATAGTGGAGTTTTGGTGTCAAGCGGATGTGGCGAAGCAACGAAGAATTTCGTTTTTTCTGAATTAAATTTGAGCTTGAAATCTGTCATCCATTGCTCCATCACGTTTATAGCTTCTGCAGCTTTGGGAATAGTTTCCGAGATAGAGTCAGGAAATGGGATGATAATCGTAAAGTCATCTGCATAACTGAATAATTTTATCCCCAGCTGGGTTAATTGCACGCCCAGAGAGGACATGTAGACATTGAAAAGCAATGGGGATAGCGGTACACTGGATGGATTGCTCCAGGTATCGGAGAGAACATAGTTGAAACGTACCTGATAAGTACGGGATATAAGGAAGCCACGAAACCAGTTCAACACCTCATCCCTGATACCAATAGCGTCCAGGCATTGTAGCATTTTCCCATGGCCTACCAGATCAAAGGCGGGAGCTCATATCGAATTGCATGACCAGGGTATTGAGGCCCTTGCTAAACAGTAGGCGCAGATTGTCTAGAATAGCCACAATTACTGTGTCCGTACTGAAAAAAGGTCTAAAACTGGATTGAGTTTCATGTAGGAGAGAGAATTGCTCAAGATATTCCATCAATTGGGTGTGTAGCAATCACTCCATGATTTTTACAATAAATGGAATGGATGCTACTGGTCTGTAGTTGGTTACTAGGGCTGAAGATTCTTTACTATTTTTTAGGATTGGGGTTGTTATTATGTGACCGATATTAGTAAGGAACTTCCCATTTTTTAGGTTATGAGCTAAGTTTTGCAGCAACGATAGTTTAAATTCTAAAGGCGCCATTTTCATAATTTCGGGGGGGGTCATGAGTCCAGAACGCAATAAGATTTAGAGTATTTGTTATATAGTTTGATATAATTATTCCACATTGCCATGGTGGTTTATTAAATTGCTAAAATATATAAATACTGTATTTTATAAAAACAAATAAGTACCTATGGGCCTCCTTTTACAAAGCTGCGGTATCTATTACCATGCAGCAAATGTGGTGCAGCCTATTAATTTCTTATGGGCTGCCCTGGAAGTGTAGGAGAAGGCAGCATCCTAGGGAAAGGAAAGACCAAAGCTTGAAATCCCAAAGGTTGCTGGTCTGTGATCACTAGGAGGCTTAAAGTAGTGGTGTCTGGTGATTCCCTTCTAAGGGGGTATAGAGACGACCATCTGTAGACCAGATGCGATGTCTCAGGAGGTATACTGTCTGCCTGGTGCCAAAGTCTAAGATTTTACGGAGAGCCTGCTGGGACTCATCAAGCCTAATGATTATTATACATTGCTACTCATCCATGTTGGCACAAATGATATTGCTAGGTACCCCTCCGAATGTATTAAAAGTGACTTTGGAAGAGAAGGTGAAGCAGTCAGGTGCTCAGGTGGTATTCTCATCAATCCTTCCTGTTGAGGGTAAAGACCCAAGCAGAGAAGCTTGCATCCTAGAGATGCATGGATGGTATCTTCAAGAGCGTTTCAGCTTCTTGGACCATGGGATGACTTTCCAAGGGCTGCTGAGCAGGGATGGTGTGCATCTCTCAAAGAAGGAAAGAAGTGTCTTTGGTAGCAGACTGGCTAAACTACTGAAGAGGGCTTTAGAATTGTTGGGGCAGGGTTTTCAAAGCCCCAAGGTGAGTATGAGCCCTCAGGTAAGTGAATCACTAAATTTATTTGCACAAATGGGAAAAGGGGACAACAAGGTTCTAGAGGTAGAGGTTATGATGGAAGAGGTTAAGTTGGATTTAGTGGCAATCATAGATGTGGTTCACGGAGACCCATGACTGGGATTAAAAACTGGCTGGAGCATAGGAAACAGAGAGTGGGGTAAATGGACAATACTCAAGCTGGAAGAGCGTCACCAGTGGGGTGCCGCAGGACTTGGTGCTTGGACCCGTGCTCTTCAACATTTTTATAAACGATCTGGACATAGATACAACGAGCGAGGTGATAAAATTTGCGGACGGTAAGAAGTTATTCAGAGTAGTGAAGACACAGGGGGATTGCAAAGATCTACAACGTGACATAATCAGGCTCGAAGAATGGGCATCGACATGGCAGATGAGATTCAACATGGACAAGTGTAAAGTGATGAATGTCGGTAACAAAACTCTCATGCACGAATACAGGATGTCCGGGGCGGTACTTGGAGAGACTTCCCAGGAAAGGGATTTGGGAGTTCTGATCGACAAGTTGATGAAGTTGGTGCTTGGACCCGTGCTCTTCAACATTTTTATAAACGATCTGGACATAGATACAACGAGCGAGGTGATAAAATTTGCGGACGGTAAGAAGTTATTCAGAGTAGTGAAGACACAGGGGGATTGCAAAGATCTACAACGTGACATAATCAGGCTCGAAGAATGGGCATCGACATGGCAGATGAGATTCAACATGGACAAGTGTAAAGTGATGAATGTCGGTAACAAAACTCTCATGCACGAATACAGGATGTCCGGGGCGGTACTTGGAGAGACTTCCCAGGAAAGGGATTTGGGAGTTCTGATCGACAAGTTGATGAAGCAATTTGCGGCAGCGGCGAAAAGGGCGAACAGAATGCTAGGAATGATAAAGAAGGGGATCACGAACAGATCGGAGAAGGTTATCCTGCTGCTGTACCGGGCCATGGTGCACCCTCACCTGTAGTACTGCATACAGCACTGACCACTGGTCGCTGTACATGAAGGACACGGTACTACTCAAAAGGGTTCAGAGAAGAGCGACTAAGATGGTTAAGGGGTTAGAGGAGCTGCCATACAGTGAAAGATTAGAGAAACTGGGCCTCTTCTCCCTTGAACAGAGGAGATTGAGAGGGGACATGATCGAAACATTCAAGGTTCTGAAGGGGATAGACTTAGTAGATAAGGACAGGTTGTTCACCCTCTCCAAGGTAGGGAGAACGAGAGGGAACTCTAAAGTTGAAAGGGGATAGATTCCGTACAAACGTAAGTAAATTCTTCTTCACCCAGAGAGTGGTGGAAAACTGGAACGCTGTTCCAGAGTCTGTCATAGGGGAAAGACAAAATTAGGCAAGTTCCTGCTGAACAAGGATGTACGCTGGTAAGGCTAGTTTCAGTCTCAGTTAGGGCGCTGGTCTTTGAACAGAGAGCCGCCACATGAGCGGACTGCTGGGCATGATGGACCACTGATCTGACCCAGCAGCGGCAATTCTTATGTTCTTTTGTTATGTTCTTGTATAGTTATTCTGGGCTATAATCTGTTCAGAAAAGACAGTGTAGGAGGAGGGGGGAGTAATGTTATGTTAAAGATCGCATTAAAGCCACACAGTTGTAGGATCTGCGGGGTAAGGAAGAGGTACTATGGGTCAATCTGGAAAGAGCGAATGGAAAATGTATTTAATATACATTTAATATGTATTTAATATTTAATATACAGACCTCCTTCACAGACAGAAGTGGTCAGAGATTTACTAGTAGACATTCAGAATATAGCTGTAAAAAGGAAGCATTACTAATAGGTAATTTTAACACGCCAACTGTTGATTGACGTATCCTTATTGTGGGGTCTTCTAGAAGTAGGGGGCTCTTGGATTCTCTACACTCAGAACTGTTCCAGCAATTAGTAATGGAACCCATGCAAGATGGGACCATTCAGGACTTAGTGTTTACAAGCAGGGAAACTGTTTCTGATATTGCAGTGGGTGATCATCTGACATCCAGTGATCTCCGCAAGGTGTGGTTTAATATTAAGACAGGTGTAGAGAGGGCTCATTCAAAAATAAAGGTTCTAGACTTAAAAAATAACTGTTCAGATGGAGGATTACATCAAGGAATTGTTGTCTGGATGGGAACATCTGAAAGAAGAAGGAAGTAGTGGGCAAAACTGAAAGGGCACCAAACCATTTTGTAAGGAAAGTGAGTAAAAGAAAGAGGTAGCTGAAAAGGTGGGGTAAAAGAAGTTAGCTTTCATAAACTACAAAAAAATCGCAAAAGAGGAAGACAGGCTAAATATCTGGAAAAGTTAAGAGAGGCTGGTTGAGTAGTCAGGAAAGCCAAGGTGCAAATGGAAGAAAAAAAAAAATAGCCGACTGTAAAACAGGGTGCAGGACATTTTTTTAGGTATATTAGTGATAGGAAGAAGTGCAAAATGACATTGTGAAACTCAAAGGTGAAAGGGAGAATGTAGAAGCTGATAAAAATAAGGCTGAATTGCTTAATAAATATTTCTGTTCTGTGTTCACAGCTGAAGCGTCGAGACCAGAAGACAAACACAAGTAGGGATGAAGGTGAAATAGATTCTGATCGATTTTTGAAGGATTGTGTTTGTGAGAAGCTAGCTAAATTAAAGGTGGAGAAAGCAATGGGGCCGGATGGTGTACAATCGAGGGTACTGTAGGAACTTAGGGAGGTTCTGGCAACACCATGGTTGACTTTTTCAATGCTTCTCTAGAATCTGGAGTGGTACCGGAGAACGGCAGATGGGCTCTCTCTCCGGAGAACGGCAGATGGGCTCTCTCTCCACAAAAGTGGAAGTAAGGAAGAAGTAGGGAACTTCAGGCCAATAAGTCTGACTATGGTAAGTAAATTAATGGAAACGCTTTTAAAACAGAGAATAGTGACATTTCTGGAATTCAATTACAGGATCTGAGGCAACATGGATTCAATAGAGGCAGGTCTTGTCAGACAGATCTGATTAATTTTTTTGGGTGTCCAGAGAATGGGATAGAAAGAGTGCACTAGATGTGTATTTAGATTTTATCAAAGCCTTTGACTTTGTTCCACATAGGTGTCTAATAAATAAACTGAGTGCCCTAGGCATGGGCCTCAAAGTGACGGACTGGGTCAGGAACTGGTTGAGTGAAAAGCGACAGAGGATAGTGGTCAGTGGAAATCTCACTGAGGAAAAGGGATGTTACTAGTGGTCTGTCTCATGGTTTGGTTCTTGGGCCTATTCTTTTTAACATTTTTGTAAGCAATATTGCTGAAGGGCTGTCTGGTAAGATTTGCCTCTTTGCAGATGATACCAAAATCTGCAATAGAGTAGACACCCTTGATGGTGTGAATAACATGAGGAAAGACCTAGTGAAGCTTGAAGAATGGTTTGAAATTGGCAGCTAAGAAATACAAGGTCATGCATTTGAGCTGTGAAAACCCAAGGGAACGGTACAGTTTAAGAGGTGAACATTTGTGAACGAAAGAGGAGTAATACTTGGGTGCAATAGTATGTGATGATTTTAAGGTGGCCAAACAGGTTAAAAAGGTGATGAAGAAAGCTAGAAGGATGCTAGGATGCATAGAGAGAGGTATAGCCAGTAAAAAAAAAGGAGGTATTGATGCCCCTGTATAGAGACCTCATTTAGAATATTATGTACAGTTCTGGAGGCTGCACCTTCAATAAGATATGGCCGCACCTTCAATTAGATATAAACAGGATGGAGTCGGTCCAGAGGAAGGCTACTAAAATGGTTGGTGTTCTTAATCATTATCATGTATGGGGACAGAGTTAAAGATCTCTTTTTTTGTTGTTTAAATCTTTATTGATTTTTCACAGTTAACAAAAATGCAGGACAGTATCTACACAAACAACATCAATCATATATGCATTTATAATCAATCAAAAATCCCCACAACCAAACCCCCCCCACCCAACCAATACCTTGCAAGAGAATAAAACCATGACATAAATATCCCTCTCCCACCCTCCCTCCCCCTGGATGTGTGTGCAATATACCAACAGGATCAAAGGAAAAAACAATTATCCCAGGACAAGCTGTTTACTTTGTTTTCATTCGTTTTCTTTAAAAAAAAAAAAAATATATATATATATATATATATAAATAGATTTTTTTTTTTTTTTTTTAAATCTTTCGTCCGTTCTCCAGCACGGGCTGCTCGGCCTCATCCTGCGAGCTTCGACTTTGCGGCGGCTATTTTTCGGCCTATGTCCCGGCCTGCTACAGGATTTAAGAAGTGTAGCAAGTGTCGGTGCACGATTTCCCTCACGGACCCTTACAGATGCTGCCTCAAGTGCCTTGGGCCGAAACATCATCCAACCTCGTGCCTGCCTTGCCTAACATTTCAGCCTCGAGCTTTCAAGCGTTGTTGCATTTTGGTGGATAAGCTCTTCGACATAGAATCTCAATCTGATCCCTTGACCGAAGGCGTCTTCGACCTCGACTTCCATCGATGCTCCTTCAGCGCCTTCTGCTTCCACCTCGAGCCTCATCAAACCTTCATCGTTTGCAGCGGCTCTTGCTTCAACGTCACCTGCTGTATCTTCCCCTGTTTCCTCAGGTCAGATAGCTCAGCAATCGAAATCTACTCCTTGCTTTTTGTGCTTGGATGGCAGACCAGACACTCGCAGAGACTCTGCTCCCTGTGAAGAGTGTGAAGGCCCCGACTGGGACATAGGAAGCGGCTCGACCTCGTGGGAGTCCGCTAAATGCCCAGGCAGGATAATAGGAAGCAGTTTAGGACCCATAATAGTAAGGTACTGAAGAAACTGCTTCTCTAAAATGGTCTGGAAGGAAGCCGGCAAAGTGGGTTCTGTGTCTGAAACCGGCCCACCTGCCTTGGCTGGAGGTTCCTTCGAGGCAGTATGAGTGTGCTACGACTTAGTAGTCTTGGACACTTTAATCACCACCGGCGGAACCGACTGCTGAGCTATCTGACCGGAGGAAACAGGTGAAGATACAGCAGGTGACGTCGAAGCAAGAGCCGCTGTAAACGATGAAGGTTTGATGAGGCTCGAGGTGGAAGCAGAAGGCTCTGAAGGAGCATCGATGGAAGTTGAGGTCGAAGACGCCTTCGAAGTCGAGGAATCAGATGGAGACTCCATGTCGAAGAGCTTATCCACCAAAATGCAACGACGCTTGAAAGCTTAAGGCTGAAGTGTTAGGCAAGGCAGGCACAAGGTTGGTTGATGTTTCGGCCCAAGGCACTTGAGGCAGCGTCTGTGTGGGTCCGTGAGGGAAATCATGCACCGACACTTTCTACACTTCTTAAATCTTGTAGCAGGCCGGGACATAGGCCGAAAAATAGCTGCCGCAAAGTCAAAGCTCACGGGCTGCGGCCGAGTGGCCCGTCCCGGAGAACGGACGGAAGATAAAAAAAAAATTTTTTTTTTTTTTTAAAGAAAACGAATGAAAACAAAGTAAAACAGCAATTCGCGAAGAAAACAACACAAACCGAAGTCGAAGCAAAAGTAAAAGTGAACGAAGTTGAACACAGAGTCAAAGATGGACTTCTCGGCTCCGCAGAAAACTAAGAACTGAGGAGACACACCCTGTGTACTGGGCGGGAAGGCACTCACGCATGCGTGGTGCGGGCGACTCAAAACTTCTAGTTTCTTCAAACAAGTCTGCCTGTGAGTCGTCCGTATCGAGGCTCCGTCGGATGACGTCACCCACCCACATGTGAAAATAGCTGCCTGCTGTCCCTGGATAACACCTGTTACGGTAAGTAACTGTGCTTTACAACGCATCCATAAAAGATATCAAAGGGCCCCAGATTAACTTAAATCTCTTAGTATGACCCATTAGATCTCAATATGTATACGTTGTAGGAAAGGCAAGAGAGGGGAGATATGATATACGTTTAAATACCTGCATGGCATAAATCACATGAGGCAAATCTTTCATTTGAAAGGAAGCTCTGGAATGAGAGGGCATAGGATGGAGTTATAAAGTGATAGGATGAGGAGTAATTTAAGAAAAGCCTTTTTTTTTTTTTTTTTTACAGAAAAGGTGGTAAATGTGTGGGATAGTCTCCCAGTAAAGGTGGTAGAGACAAAGACTGTGTGTTTGAGTTAAAGAAAGCGTGGGACAGGCACGTGGAATTTCTTGGGGAGAGGAGGAGAGATAGTGGATGGTCCATTTGGCCTTTATCTGAGACGCACTACTGCGGCTTTGTGAAAGGGCCCTTATGTGTCTTAATGCAGAGGTCAGAAATTGTGCCTATATTGCTGCTGTAGACAATTAACTAGTCACACTTAGGATATTTAAATGCATGTGCAAATTAATGTATTTTTTAATCTATGCATGTTCTTGCAACTGTGCCTGTGTTTCATCCTATACATTCCTACTGGCCAAGCATGCACGATCATGTTAATATACAATATATTTTTATGCTGGTTGGTATGTTATAACAAGCCACTTTACACCCATTTGAATTCTTTTCCATTTCTACACAAATTAATTTTTGCCAAGCACTTTCATTCAGATCTGAATTGAGTGCTAAAGCTTTGCTTCATCATCTTGGTCCAGGCAAGGACTGGGAACACTGTTTAGGTGACAACTTTCACAGCTGCTCCTCAGTAGTGTTGTGTAACAGCAACACTGAGTGGGTAGACAGACTCAGGCTGCCTGTGCAGTGAATTCTCTGAGGAGCCATAGCCCAAATGGCCGCTTTCTTTAAATGGCTAAGAATTATTATTGCAGTGATTGAGCAAGATGTAGCAAGGATCAAAGGATGAGGAAGACAGAATAGTAACCCAAGATAGCTAGCTCATTGGGTTCAAGCACTGTAGAGCTGTTCCAGCTGAAGTAGCTGGAATGTGCTAAGCCAAAGAGAATCTCAAAATGCTTTTACAGGCATCGGTAGTAAATATAATAATCCCTGAAAAACTTGGAATATTGGTTTGGAAATTCTCCATAAAATGCACTATGGTTGAAATAAAATTTTGAAGATTTGTTTGGCATATAAAGGGTAATTAGCACTGAATTAATGCAACCTGTGGGCCGAATATTCAGCAGTTGAATTTTATGCATTCTGTTTTATGGACTAATAATACATTGCATTTATTGGATTAAGACATCTTGCTTGCCTCTTTGTGTGTTTGATGCATCCTGCGAGACCATGAGACGTAAACACAGAAGATGTCATTTACCAGAATTTTGGTGATTTTAAATACTGTATTTTGCAAATATTTTCAGAATAGCCACTCTTAGCAGTTTTGCCCATTATTTTTAGCTAAATTTTATTTATTCATCACAGATCACCTATAGAGCTCTGTGCATTTCCCGCTTGGACATTGCGTAATGTTGCAACTTGGCTAGGGATAGTGCCGACAATCATGTGGCCTTCTATATATAAAGGTTTCTCTCTCCTGATGTAGATAGTAAGGAAGCTAACTGCTGGAAAAAGGTAGAAATGGATTGGTGATGTAATTTTTATGTAGGAGCTTATGTAACTATTATAATGCTTGGCAATTCGCAGTCTTATAAGTCTCCACCCAAGTATTAATGTAGAAGAGTGTGGAAAACAGATAAATCTCATATTGCCTAGGGAGCTGTCATACTGCTGTGAAAACAGGTGTGGCCTACGTAAAACCAACACTACAAATGTATACTGTATGAGCTAAACACTTATTTTTTAGCTCGGCATTTATCTACTTGTCTATACGTATACATAGTTAAACCTATGGCAGGTTCCCATGGATCCTGATAACAGCAGAACTACAGTCTATATCAGTGTCCTGCAAACTTTTTTACTTAGCGGCTCAGTAAACTGGGCTGCGGCTGGAGGGCACCTGGAAATGCGTGGACAGATAGGGAAAATGCTTGAGGTATTTGTATGTAAACCACTTTGAGTATGGGTGTAAAACTACAAAAGGGCCGTATACAAGTCCCAATCCTTTACCCACTCTGACACAAGGAGCTTGATAGGTTGTTCGGCTCTGGATGCCCGAAGACAGGTATTCCGTTTGAAGGAAGCTCGGTAATCAGTTGTGCCCACAGCAGAAAGGTGGAGGAGCTCCTAATTCGGTCTTTGCCTTTTCGGCATTGGGGTCCAGGCCTCTGTCTGCAGGGGTTACTTGGCTTGTACTGGGAGTTGTTGGAGTCTATGGAAGTGGCACATTTAGAACTGGGAGCATCCTTTACAGTGGGTATACTGTGACAGGCACAAGGCATGTCTCTGAGTGGCTGGTATGAGGTCCTTCGTGTTTTGAAAGTGGTGAGCTCTGGGTGTCAGAGTAAAAACATGACCATGAAAGGCTAAGCTGTCTTTCCCTCAGGGTGAGACTACATTTCTCAGGCTTGAGGAAGGTGGGTAAAATCCTGGGTTGGAATTCCATTGGGAGAGGGAGTTCCTGTAGCCCTCAGCGAATGGGAAAGCCCAGAGACAGGAATCCTGGGTATGCCAGGGGTGTGTCTCCGGGTGGGTATGTTCTAGAACCTTCCTATTCCTCATCCATTATAGATAGAGGGTTTGCTAAGGAGAGAGAGGGGTGTAGATGGAACTCCGTGACTGATGTGAGATGAAGAAAGAAAAGCTTGCTTGGACATGTTATAGGAGGTCCTTAGGAAAGGAAGGTTCAGCAAGTAAATCTTGGCAGGATGGTACTCTAAACAAAGTGACTGTTTACAGGGGGGAATGAAATACTGGGGGAAAGTGAATGCTGAAGGATAGTACAGGTAGTTATTGACTTACGACCTATCTAACCTACGACTGTTTGACTGTATTACCAGACCTGACAGCAGCAGCCACTCTCCCTCCCTCAGGAACCAGCATAGTCCATTTCATGCCATTTATACTACCTCCCTCTGGGCTTACCTTAGACTGGCAGTCCAGAGGGATGAGTCGGTGCAGGAGCGATAATTTTTATGCTTCTGCCCATGCAGTCTTGCTGAAAAAATGGCTGCCGTGAGTTCCCTTGGCAACCGCATGAGACTGACATACCTTGCGGTAGTTTCGCGAGGTTACCACAGGAACTCATAGCAGCCATTTTTCGACATGCGCCAAATCAGGTTGTAACTGGTTAGTCGAAACTAGATGTAGTCGTAAGTCGACGAATACCTGTAAATGCAACAGTAAAGCCAAAGGAACGCAAAGGCTGCAGCAAAGTAAATGTTGAGAAAAGGGAGAAATTGAGCTGGACTATTTTTTTGTGAAAGTCTTGCAAGCAATCTGTAAGTTTTGGCAAGACAGGGCACTAAAGAAAGATTCCAGAAGCCTGTTTGTAGAAGGGCAATTATTTAGTGCAGTAGAACAGTGTTTCTGAACTTCTTCAAGCCAAGTATTCCCTAAGTCTTAACAAATATCAACAGAGTACCACCTCCCAGACCCTGCCCACATAATGATAGTTCTAATTGTAATGCAATTTCTTCCATTCATTTTTCATATATACACAATTTAATCTTATTAACAATACATAAGAGTAACCACAAAATTAAATTACACACAGCACACTGAACGCAGAAAAAAATTTTAATTATCATTTATATTCAGTTTTTTCAGAGGTCAAAGCATATGACTTTAAAATATGCAAAGTCAACTCAGTAACTACTACAGAAAAATAGACAAATATTGTGCAAAATAGAGACAGCAGATATAAATTCTCAAAACTGACACATTTTGATCACTAAATTGAAAATAAAATCATTTTTCCCTACCTTTGTTGTCTAGTAAATTTTATTTTATCCCAGGACAAGCAGGCAGCATATTCTCTACATGTGGGTGACGTCACCCACGGAGCCCCCTAGCGGACGTTTTTGCAAGCAAACTTGCTTGAAGACCTTCAAGCATGTGATTGGCCTGCGCATGCGCGCGTGCCCCTCCCTAGGGCATGTGTCTCCTCAGCGTGGCCTCAGTTCTCTGTTTTCCGCGGAGCCAGAAGCACTGCTCCCTTGCTTCGCGCGATATCATTGTCCCTCTTGCACCATGGCTTGTTTGGTTAGTTTCAGTCGAGTTGCTGTGCCAGTGTCTTTGTTTTCCTTTCTTTTTCGTTTTTTTCAGTTCGTATATTTTTGACCAGGTTACTCTGGCCTCCTGGCCTTACGGAGCCGCGGCCATATTTTCTTCTTATGTCCTGGCCTCGTTCCGGGTTTAAAAACTGTACTAAATGCAACTGGGTTATCTCCATCACCGACCCTCATCGTTGGTGTGTGGAATGCCTGGGTGCAGAGCACCGCGCTGAGTTGTGTCCCCGTTGTGCGACTTCGCAACCGCGGGCTCTTCGTAGAAGGGTGGCCAAGATTTTCCAACTCATTGGCCCCATGGATCCTGCGGGACAGGCCTCGAGCTTGGCCTCGGCGCCCTCATTGGGTGCCTCGGCCTCGAAGGCTCCGGCCTCGGTGCCCTCATTGGGTGCCTCGGACTCGAAGGCTCCGGCCTCGGCTCCTCCTGCTATTCCAGTCTTGGGTAAGACTCCTCTTTTCTCCTCAGGTGTGCCGGCAAATAAGCCTACCTCGGAGTCTCATGTCAGTGCCGCCTTGTCGGTGTCTTCGAGACATCACTCTAAGCGTACCTCCTCACGTAGGGAATAGTCTTCCTCGAGGTCACCCCCGAAGGAGCGCACTGCTGCACCTAAGACCCAACCTCCTTTGGTCTCGGTGCCTATGTTCGAGGACATGTTTAAGGCTATACTTACCATGCAGCTTTCCTCGGTGGTGAGCCAACTGGTCCCAGCTTCGAAGCCTCTGACGGCGGTCTCGACCCTCTCGGTCTGACCAGCCTGAGCGTCCCCTCGTATCTCGAGGCCATACCCGCAAGACTCGCCGGGTTCCCTTGAGTGACCCCCTGAGTCACCTGTGACTTTTTGGAGGTCCAGGCCTGGGGGCCGTTTTTCCCCCGCTGCAAGGTCGAGGCTTACCCCTCCTAAAAAGCCCCGGTCTTCTCCGCCACTTCGGGACAGGTCTCCAACCGCGAAACCTTCCAGGCACACGCTTGTCCTCGAGTTGGATTCTAGTGTATGTTCCCCATAGAGGCGGCTGCCAGCCTCTAAGGGGTCTTCTTTGAAACCAGTGGAGGATTTTTTTTTTTGCCCCGTCTACTCCGAGGCTTCACCAGCGGCTTCCTCGGACCCCGGGGTCTTCCCCGGTTCATCTTGCTCGGGGTCATTCCTCAACGCCCCCAGACACTTTAGTCGAGCCTCTTTGGTCTCCCATTCGCGGGACTCTGAGGCTCCGGCTTACTATTCAAGGGAAATTTCTCCCTCTTTCTCGGCTGCCCCCAAATCTCGCTTGGGGTCTCCTCTGGAGGGTGAGTCGTCTTCTTGAAACTCCTCCTTTACTCGTTTCATCTCTGACATGGGTAGGGCCTTGAACCTGGACCTCCAGTCTGAGTCCCGTTATATCCAGGAATTCCTGGCGGAAATGGGTGTTGATCACCAGCCTCATGAGACGATGCGCTTGCCTTTGCACCAGGTTCTCCGGCAAACATTTATCCGGAACCTGGAGACCCCCTTTGCGGTTACGGCCATTCCCTCCAAGTTGGAGTCCCGCTACCGGACGATCCCGGTTAAGGGGTTTGAGAGTTCTCAGCTTTTTCACCAGTCCTTGGTGGTTGAGTCTTCCTTGAAGTCCAACCCTCGAAGGTTTACGCTGCTGTTCCTCCGGGCAGGGAGGGCCGTATGATGGACAAATTTAGTCGCCGTCTTTATCAAAATTTGATGATGGTGAACTGTGTCCTCAACTATAGCTTTATCTTTATGTCCTACCTCCGGTTCTGTGTGGACGCCCTCCGCTCGTTCCGGGAGGATGTACCGGATTCTCGGCATCAGGAGTTTCATCTCCTCGAGGAGACCCTCTCCCAGCTCCACCTCTATATGTTTCAGGCGGCCTATGATGCCTTCGAGTTGTCCTCGAGGGTCACGGCATTTGCGATTGCCATGCGTCACCTCAATTGGCTCAGGATTGTGGACATGGATCCGAACTTCCAGGATCGTCTAGCCAATCTCCCTTGCGTGGGAAACGAGCTGTTTGATGATTCCATTGAGGCAGCCACTAAGCACCTCTCGGAACACGAACAGTCCTTCGCGTCTCTGGTGAGACTTAAGCCGAAGATCCCTCCAGCTTGGAACTATAAAATTCCTCTCTAGAGGTATCCACAGAAAACTATTCCTGCATTCTCTAGGCCTCCTTCGAAGCGGCCGCAACAGCAGCAGCAGTGCTTGGCTAAGGCCCAGCCACCAGCTCCAGCGAAGACTGGGCCGTCTTTTTGACAATTCCAGTGTGAGCCTTCGGGCTCCCTTCCTCCTGGAGTCTTCCCCCTCCCCATCGGGGGTCGTCTCCATCATTTCTATACCCAGTGGGAAAGTCTTACCACCGACAGCTGGGTGCTTTCTATCATCCGGGAAGGGTACTCCCTGCACTTCAGTCACGTACCCCCGGACCTTCCTCCAAGAGAGTTTCCTTCTGCCCGGTCTCAGCTGCCTCTCCTTCTACAGGTAGCTCAGGCCCTTCTTCGCCTTCGGGCAGTCAAGGAGGTTCCTCCGGACCAGTGAAATACCGGATTTTATTCCCGGTACTTTCTGGTACCCAAGAAGATGGGGGATCTGCACCCGATCCTGAACCTCCGTGCTCTGAACAAATTTCTAGTCAAGGAATGGTTCAGGATGCTCACCCTTCCTACCTTGTATCCTCTCTTGGACGAGGGGGACTGGCTGTGCTCACTGGACCTCGAGGAGGCATACACGCACATTCCGATTCACCCGGCCTCTCGCCGGTATGAGATTCCGGGTGGGGGATCTCCATCTCCAATATTGTGTCCTTCCCTTCGGCCTGGCGGCCTCCCCGAGGGTGTTCACGAAGTGTCTAGTCGTAGTAGCTGTGGCCCTCCGTCTCTGCGGCCTGCAGGTGTTTCCCTACCTTGAAGACTGGTTGATCAAAGCGTCTTCGTGCCACGAAGTTCTGCGAGCGATAAATCAGACCATCTTGCTCCTGCAGATTCTCGGCTTCAGACCATCTTGCTCCTGCAGAGTCTTGGCTTCGAGGTGAACTTCCCCAAGTCCCACCTCTGTCCGTCCCAGTCTCTGGAATTCATCGGAGCGGTCCTGGACATGGTCCGTCTCCGCTCCTTCCTGCCTCGGCCTCGTCTAAAGGCCCTTGTTCAGTTATGCCAGAGTGTCGCCCATCTGTCCTCAGCCCCGGCTCGGCGCATGATGGTCCTCCTTGGTCACATGACCTCTACGGTTCAAGTGACTCCTTTTGCCAGACTTCACCTACGTATTCCGCAGTGGACTCTTGCGTCCCAATGGAACCAGGATCGAGACCCTGTCTCTCGACTCATTGTCGTGACTCCTTTGTTGAAGAAGTCTCTCCATTGGTGGATGCTCTCTTCCAATCTTTCCAGAGGTTTTCTGTTTCATGCCCCTCTTATGCAGAAGGCCCTCACGACGGACTTGTCGGCCTATGCTTGGGAGGCTCATCTGGACGGTCTTCGCACTCAGGGTCTTTGGTCCAGTGCCAACCACCTTTGTCACATCAATCTGCTGAAGCTTCAAATGATTTTCCTCGCCCTGAAGGCTTTTTGTCACCTGCTTCGCGACCGAGTGGTTCTGATCCACACGGACAACCAGGTCGCCATGTACTATGTCAACAAACAGGGGGCACGGGGTCCCTGCCCCTGTGCTTGGAGGCGATGCGGCTCTGGGATTGGGCCATTCATCGCAATATAGTCCTTCGAGCGGTCTACATTCAGGGCCAGCACAATTGTTTGGCGGACCGGTTGAGTTGTCTTCTGCAGCCTCACGAGTGGTCCATCCATTCCTTGACCCTGCATCAGGTGTTTGCTCGTTGGGGGACTCCGGATGTCGATCTGTTCGCGTGCCCCCTCAATCACAAGTTACCCTGCTTCTGCTCCAGAGTTTACTCTCCTCTCCGGCTCAAGTCAGATGCTTTTCTGCTGGACTGGACGAATCTGTTTCTACATGCGTTCCCTCCTTTCCCTCTGATTCTGAAGACTCTCGTCCAGCTCAAGTCCACGAGTGCCACCATGATTCTGATAGCTCCTCTGTGGCCCCGACAGCTGTGATTCTCCTTTCTATTGCAACTCAGTTCCAAGGAGTCTCTTCTTCTGCCTGTTTTTCCTTCTCTGCTTACGCAGAGTCGAGGTTCTCTACTTCATCCCAACCTTCAGTCTCTGCACTTGACGGCATAGTTCCTCGAGACTTGATGCCCTCGTTCCAGTTCTTACAGCCTTTGCTGGACGTCCTGGAGGCTTCTCGGGAGGAGTCCACTCGCTAATGTTACCATCATAAATGGACCCACTTTTCTTCCTGACAGCTTCTCGACAGCTTCTCGACAGCAGGAGCCGCTGACCGCCTCCTTATCCACTGTCCTGGATTATTTGTTACACTTGTCTGGTGCTGGATTCAAGTCCTCTTCGGTTCGAGCCCACCTTAGTGCCATTGCTGCTTTTCATCAGCCGATTGACGGGAAGCCTATCTCTGTTCATCCTGTGTTTTCCCGCTTTATGAAAGACCTTTTCCATGTTCACCTGCCCCTTAAACTTCCTACGTTGCTTTGGGATCTTAACGTGGTCCTTACTCGCTTGATGAAACCCCCGTTCGAGCCGCTAGCACAGGCTCACTTGAAGTTTCTTACTTGGAAGGTTGTGTTTCTTATTGCTTTCACTTCTGCCCGTTGGGTCAGTGAGCTTCAAGCCTTGGTTGCGGACGCACCTTTCACTGTCTTCCATCATGATAAGGTGGTTCTCTGTACCCATCCTAAGTTCTTGCCTAAGGTTGTTTCTGAGTTTCACATCAACTAATCCATTGTTCTTCCTGTGCTTTTTCCGAAGCCCCATTCTCACCCTGGAGAAGTGGCTCTGCATTCTCTTGACTGTAAGCGTGCGCTAGCTTTCTACTTGAAGCGCACCATGCCTCATCGTTCTGCTCCCCAGCTGTTCCTCTCTTTCGATCCTAATTGCTTGGGTCGCTCTGTTCTAAGTGGACCATTTCTAAATGGTTGGCCGCTTTTATCTCTTTCTGTTACGCTCAGGCTGGTCTCTCCCTACTGGGTTGAGTCACGGGCCACAAGGTCAGAGCGATAGCGGCGTCTGTTGCTTTCCTCCGCTCTACTCCACTTGAGGAAATCTGTAAAGCTGCCACTTGGTCCTCGGTTCATACGTTTACCTCGCACTACTGTCTGGATTAGAGAGCTGCATGGGAAAGGGGACGACGGAGATCCCACGGGTTCCCCCTTCAGGTCACGGGGATCCCGTGGGGATGCCATATCGGGTCGCGGGGATCCCGTGGGGACCCCCTTCGTGGTCTCGGGGATCTCACGGGGTTGGAGGCAGCGAGAGAGAGGCTCCTTCTTTTCCTACCTGCGTCCTGCAGCACACACATTAGCCGACCGGAAGTCTAACCCCCGACGTCAGATCTCTTCCTGGCTGAAGGATATGTCTCTGGCCAGCTCGTGAGGGGCCTTGCACTTGCAGGCCTTTTCCTCCAATCACCCATGAGCAGTTGAAAGGCTGGTCAGAGGTGGCGTACTTGGCCACTCCGTAGAGCAGGGGAGCGGTGGTGGAGAGCAGCACCTCCCCCCCTCCCTCTCCGTCTTCCGAATGGTTCTGCCCACTGGAAGCCGAAGTGGTAGAACTGGTGCACCTCCAGGCCGGCGTCCTCCTGGTTCTTGTGGCCCAGCAGTTCCAGTTAATTACTAGGTAACAGTAACTGAAAAGGCACCAGAGAATCTGCTAGCCTGAAACCCAACCATACTTGGTTTGTTTGGGCTTTTACTGCTTTATTTTGGTGGTGTCAGTTATGGAAAAATGCTCAATATATAGGGCCATGACGGTCTGGTTGTAGGTGATGTCCATGCACAGGGGGATGGAGATGGGCTGGCAGAAGCCGTGGTCCTGGATGGAGATGCCCCTTTCCCCGTGGAACTGGCATGCCACCCAACAGTTCAGGAAGGGCAGCATTAGAGAGGCCGGACGGTGCCAGATGCTAGGGACAGACATGGCGGGTGAATCGGAGCAAAAAAATTACTGCAAAAAAAAAACAACTTTGGGGGGGGGAAGAAATCCTCAGTTCTGTGGCTTGTGGAGACCAAACGGATCCGCTGTGCAAAGAAAGTTTTCAGGACACAAGCTCATGGGCGCTCAGTATTTCCAAATAGGCCCTGCACGTGACTGATGCAAAGCCTTTCCTCCTACGTCGGCTCTGACGTTGGGGGAAGACTTCTGGTCGGCTACATGTTCGTGCTGTAGGCAGGAAAAGAAGACGAGCATCTCGGCTCGAGCTGCCTCCAACCCTTGCTGTTATCTGGATGCAAACGCGGGACACAGAAGGGGTCAAATGTGGGAGGCAAACGCAGAACACAGAAGGGAGGGAGTGTGTTTTTGGACACAGAACTTCAAGGCATAAACTTGGGAGAGAGGATGAAGGAAGGTAGGGAAAGAGATGCTGAGGTGGGGGAGGGAATAGAAAGGGAGAATTGGGTGTGGGTGTGTCAGTGAGAGGGAAAGAGAAATGATTGTGTACATGGGGAATGGAAGAAAGGATAATTTTTGGTCATAGTGAGGGAGTGAGGTACAGATGAGAGGGAGAAATGTGATGGAAAGGGAACAGTGGGACAGAATGAAAGGGATGCAAGAGGGAGGAATGTTGGTGGGCAGGGACGAAAGATGAGAGAGGGATAA
Organism: Geotrypetes seraphini; assembly: GCF_902459505.1. NCBI lineage: Eukaryota > Metazoa > Chordata > Amphibia > Gymnophiona > Dermophiidae > Geotrypetes > Geotrypetes seraphini. The sequence goes on from NC_047084.1 coordinate 481,876,352, forward strand.
ATGCTGGACCATTGTAGGAGGAACCAATGGACAGCAACAGAAGAATTTACAGAAGATGGGAAAGCAGAAAAAAGAAACTGGGACCAACTTGATGGAAAAATAAGTCTCCAGATAACAAAGATAACAAACAGAATTTATTGCCTAAAATATGTTAGCTTTGGGAAATGTATATAGCAGATGTCTTTGTATTGTGTTCAAAAGAAAAGGAAATGCATTTCTGGTTTATTTCTACAGTGTTGAAGTACTTGCTGACCCTTGCTGTGGCTGGTGGGGATCCCCAAGCACCGCCAGCAGAGGACCTCCTCTAGAGACGGTCGGAACTCCCCTCCACCAAGCGCAGCAGTCGCTGGCAGCATCCATGAGCCACTGAGATGCCAGCATCTGTGACTCAGGGACACTACTACTGCCTGCAAAACTTGGCAAAAGGGACCCCCAGCCAACTGCAGAGGAAATCCTCAGCTGACAGCTTGGGGGTCCTCATCAGCTGAGAATTTATATTTTATATTTACATTAGAGGCTCTGGTAGAAACCCATTTACAAAGCATGTATTCTTCCCAATTAATATTTCCAAATTAATGGTGTCTTTGCTTATTTGTAAATGGGTCTCTACCAGAGCCTTTAATTCAGTAGCATAATTAAATGAAATAACTATTTCTGAAGTTTATAGGGATGGGCAGGGACGGAGGGGATTCCTCGCGGGGATGGGTGGTATTTTGGCGTGGACTGGCGGGATTTCTGTCCCCGTGCAACTCTCTAGCCTGGATACTTTCTTCAGGTGTGACGGCCATTTTGGCCAGTCTGTGTTGCAAAATCTGTTCTCCTAAATTGCCAACTCTCCCTCCATCCCATTCTGGTTAGCTTGGAGGTCTCCCACATGTAGAGAATATGCTGCCTGCTTGTCCTGGGATAAACATAGAAACATAGAAGATGACGGCAGAAAAGGGCTACAGCCCATCAAGTCTGCCCACTCTGCTTACCCACCCCCTGTCTATGCCCTAATGACCCAATTTCCTTATCTTGACCCTCGTAGGGATCCCACATGGGTATCCCATTTATTCTTAAAGTCTGGCACGCTGTCTGCCTTGATCACCTACACTGGAAGCTTGTTCCAATGATCAACCACTCTCTCTGTGAAGAAACACTTTCTGGTGTCGCCATGAAATTTTCCGCCCCTGAGTTTGAGCGGGTGCCCTCTTGTGGCCGAGGGTCCCTTGAGAAAGAAAATATCATCTTCCACTTCGACACGTCCCGTGAGGTACTTAAATGTTTCGATCATGTCTCCCCTCTTCCTACGTTCCTCAAGAGTGTAGAGCTGCAATTTGTTCAGTCTCTCTTCGTACGAGAGACCCTTGAGCCCCAAGATCATCCTGGTGGCCGTCCGTTGAACCGATTCAATTCTGCGCACATCTTTACTGTAATGTGGCCTCCAGAATTGCACACAGTACTCCAGATGAGGTCTCACCATGGCCCTGTACAACGGCATTATGACTTCAGGCTTTCGGCTGACGAAACTTCTATTGATACAACCCAATATCTGCCTTGCCTTAGATGAAGCCTCCTCCACTTGATTGGCAGTTTTCATGTCTGCACTGATGATTACTCCTAAATCTCGTTCTGCTGAAGTCCTAGTTAAAGTTTCTCCGTTCAAGAAGTACGTCCTGCATGGATTTCCGCTTCCGAGGTGCATGACCTTACATTTCTTAGCATTGAAGCCTAGCTGCCAGGTTGAGGACCAACTTTCCAATGTAAGCATATAATTCTGTAAACTGCATTGACTTACTATATTACATAGTTTGGCGTCATCGGCGAATAGTGTTATTTTACCTTGAAGCCCTTGAGTCAGATCCCCTATGAATATGTTGAAGAGGAGTGGACCCAGGACCGAGCCCTGCGGCACTCCACTGGTCACCTCCGATGTTTTAGAGAGGGTACCATTAACCACCACCCTCTGAAGTCTGCCACTCAGCCAATCATTGACCCATGCAGTTAGTGTCTCTCCTAACCCCATCGATTCCATCTTGCTTAGCAGCCTGCGGTGTGGGACACTGTCAAAAGCTTTCCTGAAGTCCAGGTACACGACGTCCAAAGACTCTCCCAAGTCCAACTTTCTAGTTACCCAGTCAAAGAAGCTGATGAGATTGGATTGGCAGGACCTACCCTTGGTGAATCCATGCTGACTGGGATCCCGAAGATTCCCTTCATTCAAGATCGTGTCCAATTTGCTTTTAATTAGTGTTTCCATGAGTTTGCACACTATTGATGTGAGACTCACCGGTCTATAATTCGCAGCCTCTGCCTTGCAACCCTTTTTATGCAGAGGAACGACATTAGCTAATTTCCAGTCCATGGGAACTTTCCCCTTACTTAGGGAGAGATTGAATAGCTCAGCCAACGGTTTCGCCAGGACATCGCTCAATTCTCTGAGCATTCTTGGGTGCAAATTGTCTGGTCCCATGGCTTTGTTCACCTTGAGTCTTGCCAGTTCACTGTAAACTTCACCTGGTGTGAACTCAAAATTCTGAAACGGGTCTTCTGTGCTTTGTGTTGCCTTCAACTGGGGACCGTGTCCCGGTGCCTCACAGGTGAAGACTGAGCAGAAGTATTCATTCAGTAGTTCGGCTTTATCGGAATCTGCTTCCACGTAACTTCCGTCCGGTCTTCTAAGGCGTACTATCCCGCCTGTGTTCCTTTTTCTGTCACTAATATACCTGAAGAAGGATTTGTCCCCCTTTTTTATGTTTTTTGCCAGAATTTCTTCCACTCGAAGTTTTGCCTCCCTAACTGCCATTTTGACCGCTGTAGACCTGGTCCTATATTCTACTTTTGCCTCTCTTTTCTCCGTGCGCTTGTAGGAGAGAAACACTTTTTTCTTCTCCTTAATGAGGTGCGAGATCTCCGCGGTGAACCATTGGGGTTTATTGTTTCTTTGTCGTTTATTTACTGATTTTATGAAGCGGCTAGTTGCTTCATGTATGGTTGATTTCAGTGTTAACCACTTAGCTTCTACATCATCGGTCTCCGCTCGGGTCCTGCAGCGTCTGATGGACGAAATCTCCCATGCGTGCGAAGTCTGTGCCCCGGAAATTGAGTACCTTTGTTTTCGTATTTGATCTAGGGAAGCCTTTCCTAAGGTTGAACCATACTATATTGTGGTTTCCTAAGGTTGAACCATACTATATATAAAGCACAGTTACTTACCGTAATAGGTGTTATCCAGGAACAGCAGGCAGATATTGTCACAACCCACCCACCTCCCATGGTTGGCTTCTTTGCTAGCTATCTGAACTTAAGGCCACGCTGAGGAGACATATGCCCTAGGTCGGGTGGGAGGGGCTCACGCGCATGTGCGGACCAATTGCAAGCTTGAAGGTCTTCAAGCAAGTTTGCTTGTGAAAACGTCCACTAGGGGGCTCTGTCGGTGATGTCACCCACATGTAGAGAATATCTGCCTGCTGTCCCTGGATATCACTTGTTACGGTAAGTAACTGTGCTTTTCCTAATCATCCTTTCCCAGTCTCTGGTTGCACTTCCTTCTGTCTGTATTCTTAACTGTGTTTCCAGGACCTTCTTATCCATTGACAGCGTTAGTGATTCCATCAATCATCCTCAGGGCCTTTACTTGGCCAGTTCCATCCCTGAATAAAGAAGAGGTTACATCATCGGAGACGGCCTGGCCTAACAAAGGCCTCAAGGTTGATGGAATTGCTAAAGCTACCAGCAGTTGTGTAGTGAAGTAGATGCACAGTGATCTGCTTTTAGTCCAGGGAGTAGGGGAGAAATAACTGCTGTGGCTATAGAAGGAGGGTAATAGATGTGATGGCAGCGGCGAAAGGAGGGTGGGAGACTTGCAGCACCGCATACCCCCTAAGGTGTGTGTACCGCTTTTTGAAAACCTCTGTAGTAGAAAGTCAGCACATATTTTGTTAATTTCTTTTTAATTATTAGCCAGGAGTAAAGAATGCATTGGAAATAGTTAAATGAGGGTTGGTGTTATCCAGGGAGTAGAGGCTATCAATAATTAAAAGGAAAAACCCCTTATCTTGGTTAGAGCCATAGGTGGTGGAGCCTGGTGAGAAGACAGGAAGTTCCATGGCCAAAAGTTCTCCCTCTCCTGTCTTTCCCTTAACAGGTATCTCTTCAAAGGCCACAGGCAGCGATTCCTACAGGCTGCCAGTGGCTGATCCGGCAACTTTCTCTCTGACATGTTCCAAACATGTCAGAAGGAAGGCTGCCGGGTCATCTGCTGGCAGTTATTAGGAAATGCTGCCCATTGATTTTTGAAGAGAGGCCTGTGAGAACTTGTGGCAGCCAATCACTAGGAGCTCTCCATGGGGCAGGAGTGTGGGAAGGCTGCAGTGTGGGAAGGCTGCTCTTGCTCTGGTTCAGTGCTAGAGCACCGGGGATTATAAAAGGTACATGGGGAAGCAGGAGGGAGATAAAGGAAGACAGTCAGCTGGGACAGGAGGTAGGAGGGATCTCATTTCCCGGCACACCGCTAGCCTCCAGGTATTTTAAAGATATGCAAGGGAGGTGGGAGGGGGGTTTTTCAAGTCTGTCCTAACAGGAGGTGGGAGGGATCCCTCGTGTCCCAGTCCCCTGCTGGCTCACCAAGTCTTACTATAGGCCCAGTGGAGGCCTGCAAGGCATTGGGAGGGAGGAGGAGCTGGGTGCAGAGCCAGGGAGTGAGGGAACTAGGGGAAGGAAAGAGGGGGGCAGGGCAGGAAAGGAGGGGGGGACAAGATGTAGAGCCTGGCAGGGAGTGAGGGAAACTGGGTGCAGAGCTGGGCAGGGGGAGGGAGTGAGGGAATGGGGCTGGGTGCTGAGCTGGGCAGGGTACTTGAATATTAACCCCAGGTTTATATTTGAGTCTACTCTTTCTTTCTTTTTTTTTTTCCTTCCTTTTTTTTGGGGGGGGGGATTACCTCGGTTTAATATTCAAATGTTTACGGTAGTTGCTAAATTTGTTTTTATTTTGGTTTACCTATTGCAAAGTCTTCATTTGCAGTCTAGATTCCAAAGAAACAGTGCAGATTTTTTGGGAGGGTGATGAGTAAGTAACTGATGTGTACTGATCTGGAGATCAGGGAGATATGCTGGTGATCTCTAGGTAGCAAAATGGTGTGACCAGTTAGTGGTTAGAGCCAGATGGATGTCGGGACACCGGAGGTACAGAGGTCGTGCCTCACTAAGATTACCATGCTATGACTCGAGGGTAGAAAGAGGTTAGAGGTGGTGCAGAAGGTATGGGAAGTCAAATTGAGGTCCGTGAGCTTTTTTTTCATGTACACCCTGAGAGGCGAGATGAGGGGAACACATAACTATTACTACTAATCATTTCTATAGCACTACTGGATGTACACGGCACTGTACATGTATGCAGGTCTCTAGTGGGCTCACAGTCTTAAGATTTTGTACCTGGGCAATGGAGGGTTAAGTGACTTGCCAGGGTCACAAGGAGCTGCAGTGGGAATTGAACCCAGTTCCCCAGGATCACAGCCTGCTGCGTTAACCATTAAGCTACTCCTCCATTTAATAAGTACTGGGTTTTCTTAAGCATCAGATTTTTCAATGGAAAATAAATTCTTTAACTAGAGGTCACAAGAGGTTTCATGAGGGGAGGAGGTATAAGAACTTGTTCCTAGGAAGGGGTAATGAATGTCTGGAATGCCTTCAAAGAAGATGTGGTAGAGACAAAACCAGTAGTGAAATTCTTAAAAGAAAAAGGTACAGTCAAACCTCGGATTACGAGTGCACCGGTATGTGAGTGTTTTGCAAGATGAGCAAAACATTCGCAAAATCGGTGCCTCGGAAACCGAGGTTGACTCGATTTACGAGTGCCCCCTCCCCGCGATCCTACATCCCCCGCCGAGCACCCAAATAGCAAACCTTACCCCGGGTTGGCACCGGCACCAACGCACAGGACATGCCGGTGCCCGAAGATCCTCCCTCTTGGCTGGGCTGGACTGGGCCTTAGCATTTACGCATGCTCAAGGCCTTCTGGTCTCACTCTCTCAGAGAGTAAAGGGGATTTGGATCTGGGGCAGAACTTGGGTGGGCCTAGGGAGGTTTGTCCCCCCAATTTTTGTAATTTTATTGATTTGTTCATCGCTTAGAATTTGGAATAAGCGATTAATAAAATTTTATAATAAACTTGAAACTTAAACTTGGTTGGGGTACTCAGTTGATATTTGTTAGACTTATGGGGTACTTAGCTTGAAGTAGATGAGAAACACTGCTGGCGCCAGTGCCTCTCCTTCTCTCTGGCCCTCTTCCCTTCCCTGCTTCCCTCCCCCTACTGGCATCTCAGGGCCCATCTGGAGGGCCTCTCGACATGATGATGTTATGCATATGCGTGATGTCCTTGCACTTCTGGGTGCTTCAAGCTGTGGCCACTACCTTTAGTGTGCCCCGGCTCGAGAAAGTTTGAGAGATACTGTTTTAATATGTATTTTGCATGTTGTGCTTTTTGAAAATAAACATAGGCCCATATTGAAGTCCCTGTTTTTCTGTTAGAATTTGAAAACTGCTATCTGTGGGGTGGGATAGAGAATATTTTCTTTTTGTTTTGTACAGCAGCACAGACTAACATAATGGCATGCAGTAAACGGCTATGGCCTTAGCTTATTAAAAAGAGACAGAATTTACCTCTCTAGGTTTAAAAAGTACAAGTCCCTTTTGTCCCAGGGCTCAAGAAGCAATTTGTTTTCTCAGCAATTTTGATAGAAGCAGACCCATAACTTTATCATCACCTCTCTCTGAACTGTTGTACCAGATGTTCAGGTCCCATCTGCAGTAAACAAACCCTTAAAAAAAAAGGCTAAACCTAAGCAATTCTGTGACTCACCCTGGAACTCCCTAGATTACTCATAGTTTCCTTCAGAGGGGTTACTGTCGCACAGATTAGAAAGACACATTTAGAGTACATGTGTGGTGTGCTATAGTAGGGGGAGAAATTCCTGGGTACCTAAGGTTTATCTGTTGATCTCTGCTGCTGATGCCCAGGGCCCAACCCAGCCATCACAGTCGCTGCAGTTCAGGCAGAGGAGAGGCAGGCAGGATGGATTGGAAAGCAGGAAACAAAGAAGAAAGCAACATTAGATTGAGGCACAGGGAAGAAAGTAGCTGGAGGCAGAGAAAAAAAATAAAATGTTCCCACAAAAAAAAACCACACCAAATGTAAAAGAAAACAATTAGGAAAAGAATATAATTAGGACTTCAGGTGTGTTTATGAATTGTATAAAGATAAGATGGATGAATGGGGAAACATACTTCTCTTGTAATAAACCAAATAACTTGAAATGAATAGAAGGTGGAGTGGCGCTTAAGTAGAGTTACCAGAAGTCCAGGAAAACCCAGACATGTCCTCTTTTTTTTTTTTTTTTCAAGTCTGTCCAGATTTAGCCGGCTCTCCCGGCTCTCCCGACTCCCCCACCTACCTCCTTCCAAAGCCCAGCAGCTGTAATTGAATCTTCAGGCATCCGGCGTAGCAATGAGGAGAGCCTGCTACCGATGGCCTGCCGTGGAAGCTGCCTTGATGCAGCAACTTCCTGTTCCTGCATAGGTAGAATTTGCAGAGAGGTGGTTTCTGGGGCAGGCTGGCGGTAGCAGGCTTACCTCATTGCTGCTGGTGCGTGAAGATTCAGTTACAGTGGTCGGCCTGGAGAAGAGGTAGGTGGGGGAGCTGGGAGCCAGAGTGCTACATCAGTGGAGGGAGGAGGGGAGATAGAGAATGATACAGGGCCAAATTTTTCCCCGTTCTCCCCACCCCACCTCCCCGGGAACTCATTTTCCGTCCCAGCGAGGTATTTTCCTGTCCCTGCCTCATTCCTGCAAGCTCTGTCCTCATCTACACAAGTCTCAAAGATTTTAAAGTCATAAGTGTTCGAGGCTTGTGTGGTTAAGGCATAATTTACAGGAATGAGACAGGGACAGCGCCAAAACTCACAGGAACAGGACGGGGAAATTGAGTTCCTGCGGGGATGGGGAAAGATTTGTCCCTGTGTCATTCTCTAGGAGGAGACTGGAGAAAAAGCATGGAGGGAGGGATGGTGGGCTCCAGAAACAGCATGGAGGGGCTGGATAAATGGCATGGAGGGCGGGATGAGGGCTTGAGAAGCATTATGGAAAGGAGGAAAAGAGCATGGAGTAGGGTAGTGGTGGATTGGAGGGGAGAGACAAACAGCAGGAGAAGGAGGTTGGAGGGAGAAAGAAGGGCACCCATGGAGGGGGGTATGTTGGAAGGAGGGAGAAAGAGACAGAAGCACCCTCAGGAGAGGGAGGTTGGAAGGAGAGAGGCAGAAGTACTTGTGGGGGAGGAGATTTGGAGGAAGGGAGAGAGAGAAGCATTAAAAGGGTACAGAGGATGGGAAGGGGGACCATGGAAATGGGTGAGGCTGTAGGTGGAGTGTGGGCAGGATCATGTGTTCGTTTTTTTGTCTTCATAACTATGGTAACACTATATTTAAGGATGCATAAGATCGTAAGGTGGAAGCTTCCCTCAAGCTATCCTTTAAAATTGCAGACCTTTCCCTTAAGGAAGTGGTGTGCAGGTCTTACGCAGTCCTGGTCTGCATTATCTGGGTTCAGCAGGTGGCAAATGGGATCGCACAATCCGATTCGCAGGAATTCAGAGTTCTTGTCTATGGGGACTGGGCTTGCCTATATGGCAAACTCCCTATATGATTTAGTCCGAGTGTCGGCCAAGCAAATGGCATTGTCCATCACAGCCTTATCACATCTTTTGACTACACCATTGGGCGGTGGACTCGGCAGCTGACTAGATTTCCATTCAGGGATGTGCAACTTCTTTTCTGAGAGGATTTGGACAAGCTAGTGAAAGAACTGGGAGATTCCAAACTACAGCATCTACCAGAAAACAGGCCCCAATCTCAGGGTGGAAAATCCCAGGGCCACTTCCGATTTTGGGAGTCCAGAAAATATTGCCCACGTAAGGCTCAGCAGGTCCACTGATTCCAGGTTGACCTAATGATTGTCTCTGAGTCTGTCCTCCGGACATTCCTGTCTCTGTTTTACGGAGAGTGGACCAAAGTTACTATGGACCAGTGAGTCCTGGACATTGTTTGCAGCAGTTTCAAGTTAGAACTTGTCTCCCTGGTCATCGATTCTTTTTTGGTGTCACCTTGCCACACTCTTCACAAGAAAAGAGCAGTATACTCCACGTTGCAAGAGCTGCTTCATCTCCGGACTCTGGTACCAGTGCACGAGATGAAAGGGGGCTGGACAGATATTCCATATGGGTCATTCCATGTCAAGTGGACAAGGAGCCCACATTCGATCCCCCCCCCCCTTGAAATCCAACCAAATTTTATAGGGGTGTTGTCTAGGGTCTCAAATGAGACTCTGAAAAAAATTTTGGATCTATCTCAATTTGGTCAAGAGCTAGGGGTGCTTGAACAAAAGCAATCTATCCACTCCCATTCCTCTTGTGACCTAAAACACCAACCTTATTTAAGCACTGCGGCAGAAGGAAACTACCTAGGAGTCTGAAATTTTGCAGTTTGATACAACACCTTGGGGCAAGTTTCTGTGCCAAGTTTGAAATCTTTTGCGAACGTGCCTCCATTTCTACAGGCCAGCAAAGTAGGTAAAAACATTCGCAAGCAAAAATTTTTGGCAAAGTTTGGCTCCATATTGCTACTGGCATGTGAGTCAGCTGAGGGTAAAACCTTTACCAGCAGGCATGTACCATGAGGTACTTCCAAGATTTGCAATACGAGCATTTACAGTGAAGTGAAGCTGGAGATATGACCATTCAAAAAATATGGCTTTATGCATTTATTTAAATTTTCACTGTTTTTCAGATTCAAATATCTCTAATGTGTAGTTGGTTTATTTTTTTGAAAGAGCATTTTTTTGTTGTTTTTTTTTTTTGCTACAGAAGCTATCCTGTTTCATCTTGTACCCAACCTTTCTTTGGTGAGAATTAAAGCTTCAAAGATAAGCATTAGTTGTATATGCGCACAAATGTTTAATATTGAAGAGACTCATGTTTAACAGAAACCATGTTGTATGCAAATGAACAAGGTACATGAAGTTTCACAGTTAAGTTCAGATTGTTAATGATTTATGATCTCCTTCCCTGTATCCATGCATTTTCATATACCCACTGCCACTGAGATCACATATTTATCAGTTATCGATCCATTGTCTGAAAGGCATTCCCAATAGTCAGATAATGTCATATTAATTTCTAAGCTTTATTAAAGATAAAAAAGGAAAGTGCAAAAACCACACTTATTTAAAGTGTGCATACATACTGACAAAGATCAGGAAATCACATAAATTCAGCTTTTAACTAATTTTCTTGCACATGGTTTTTAAAGTCTGGGTCAAAATAGCTTGTGGATAAGTGTACAGTACTGTCTGCCTGATGAAGTGGTCATAGGTGCATTAAGGCCTGCAATAATATGCTGTACAATTTAGCATATGTCTCTGCAGGGAGACCAGTGAAATGACCGTGCAGGACCTTGTAGATGCAAAAAATTAACCAGGATGTCGCATTCTTCCATTGAAATTTCACATACATGACCAATCCACCAAGAATTGTCATATATGCAAGCTAAGTATTGTCCAGGTTGAAAGCTGGATGCTTGAAAGGAAGGGACATGTTCAGGATCAGTATAAGACTCTACGAAATTGGCAATGAATGAGCTTGTGTCGCTTGAAATTTCTCTGCTAATGCAGAGTCTAGCAGTGTCTATGGGCTTAAATTGGTGATTTTATCTTGTTCCAGTCACTGTGCAGATCTTATTGCTTCAATATCTTCATTAGCAATGAAAAATTTGATTCGTGAGACAGATGTATCGCAGAATTCAAATAGATCCCTTGGTGTCAAAATATGGTTATTGAAAGGGCGTTGTAAGCTGGCATGGGCAGCTAAACGCTTGGCTATTCCTCCAATCCCATCACATGGAGATTTGCCATGGCTGGTGCCAAAGAAGTTCCACTCAGCAGTAATTTGAAAGTCAGTATCATGGCTGCAGAGGTTAATTAAATTATTGAAGTTTTTATATTGCGCAGCAGAACCATCACTAAAGTAGTGAATATGGCTTAAGACAGGCAAGACTTCCTTCAGATGCAAAATAAGCTTCCTCAAAAATTCATGAACAGCAATAGTATCGTGACACAATGAGTCACTGATCATGCAAAGGCATTAGATATCAGGATTGCAGAAGTAGACAACGAAAGGGTGTAATGTTGCTTGGCTATTTTCCCAGTGAAACCCCTGTACTGCATCCTGAACGACTAAGGAATAATTTTCAGTGAAGTCCATCAAAACAATAGTATGCCCCTCCTTTATATTTGCTTTCAGTTCCTTCAGATAAGCACTTTGGTACTTGGAAATAAAATGGTGGCTGGCCAAATTAGAAATTTTTCCAATTAATTCGGAAGTGAAGTCCTCTATGGATAACTATTGAGTTTCCAGTGTATCCCGATCGGTGTGAATCCACTGCTTAAATTCAATGTTGTCATCTGGATCATGTTCACCAAAGAACTTGGTAAAATATTCCTCCAGAGGGATTGCCCAGGACATATTTCACACCGCTGCAACATGCAGTTTTTTGAGTTCATATCACAGTTTTATTCAGAAGCACCTTGTAGTCATCTGGAACTGCAATTGCTGAAAGCATAAGTTTCACATTCTGGTGGATTGTGCAGACACAGACTGAATGAGTCCCTGATGAACTGACTGTGACTCACCACTTTGGCCGAAGCTCACAGAACTTTGGGAACCCAATTTCAGGCCCATGCTGTCTGCGATAGGTGGTGTACAGTTCCTTCAGATTGCATAAAAGCAATCTTTTCTGCTTTTGCACTTTTTCACCACTGATCCGAACAGAGACATAATCTTTTTTGCCTGGGCATATTCTAGAGATTTCATCATCTTCATAAAAATACAGGACTTTCTGTATAAACCTATTTAACACAACCAGTTCCTTCCCAAGCTCCACCGTCTACTCCTTATCAAATCTAAAATGTTCAAATTATCCAACATGTATTACCTAATCTCATGACAATTCTTATGTAATCCGCCTATATATCTTGTAACTTCATGACAACTCTTATGTAATCTGCCTTGAACCGCAAGGTAATGGTGGAATAGAAATCACTAATGTAATGTAATCTGCTGAGCAAGCACTTTTCCTCTTTGTTGTTGGAACAGCAAGAATGCCACCCTTCTGTTTCAGCTTCCTGGCCTTTTTAACCATTCTTGTTGAAACGTCAGATTCCAAAGCAGTGTTCTCAATAGTCCAGCTATGTGGAGCAAGAGTGAGAATTTGTATTTTCTCCCTATTACTAGATAGTTCCAACTTCTGCTTCAGTTCAGTCAATAGAAGGTCATAGAACACCTTTTACATTGGCCACTTTCTGGTTCTGCTTTGATATCAGCTGGAGTTAAGTCACCAATAACTGCAATTTGGTCACATGATTATGCATTTGGGCTTGCACGCAATAAGTAGTTTGTGCAAGCCAATGCATGTTTTGACATCTTGCAAAAGTGCACAGTAAGTGCTGAGCATAGAAACATAGAAAAATGGTGGCAGAAAAGGGCCATAGCCCATCGAGTCTGCCCATTCCAAGTATCCGCCCCCCTGAATTTACTCCCTTAAAGATCCCACGTGAGCATCCCATTTTCTCTTAAAATCCGTCTCGTTGCTTGCCTCAATCACCTGCAGTGGGAGTCTGTTCCAATGATCTACCACTCTTTCGGTGAAGAAGTACTTTCTGGAGTCGCTATGAAACTTTCCTCCCCTGATTTTCAGTGGGTGCCCTCTGGTGGTCGAGGGTCCCACAAGACAGAAGATATTATCTTCCGACTCGATGCGACCCGTGATGTACTTAAACGTTTCAATCATGTCTCCCCTCTCTCTTCGTTCCTCAAGTGAGTACATTCGCAATTCTTTTAGTCTTTCTTTGTATGTTAGATCCTTGAGTCCCAAGACCATCCTGGTGGCCATTCGCTGAACCGACTCGATTCTCAACATGTCCTTACGGTAGTGTGGTCTCCAGAATTGGACACATTACTCCAAGTGAGGCCTCACCATGGATCTGTATAACGGCATGATGACTTCAGGTCTCCTGCTGACAAAACCTCTACAGATACAACCCATCATTTGTCTTGCCTTGGAGGAAGCCTTCTCCACCTGATTGGCAGCTTTCATGTCGTCTCTAATGATCACCCCTAGATCATGTTTTGCCGTGGTCGTAGCCAAGGTCTCACCATTTAGTGCATAAGTTCTGCGCGGATTTCTCTTGCCCAGGTGCATTACCTTGCATTTTTTAGCATTGAAGCCCAGCTGCCAAGTCATTGACCATCGTTCCAGCAGCAGTAGGTCCTGTGTCATATTATCAGGTAACAAGCTTTTGCCTACTATGTTGCAAATTTTGTTGTAATCGGCGAACAGTGATACCTTTCCTCTAAGTCCATGCGTCATATCACTTATGAATAAGTTGAATAGAATCGGGCCCAAGACCGAGCCCTGCGGTACTCCATTGAGCACGTCCGATGCCTCTGATGGGGTACCGTTCACCACAACCCTCTGTAGTCTACCACTTAGCCAGTCCCCAACCCATGTAGTTAGAGTGTCTCCCAATCCTGTCTATTTCAGCTTGTTCAATAACCTTCGGTGTGGGACGCTATCAAATGCTTTGCTGAAGTCCAAATATTCCACGTCCAGTGACTCTCCGGCATCCAGTTGTCTACAGCCAAAAAAGCTAATAAGATTGGACTGGTAGGATCTACCCTGGGTGAACCCGTGTTGGTGGGGATCACGTAGGTTTTCCTCATCCAGGATTATGTCAAGATTCTGTCTGATCAGTGTTTCCATGAGCTTACACACTATAGACGTGAGACTCACTGGTCTGTAGTTTGCTGTCTCTGTTCTGCAGCCTTTTTTGTGGAGTGGGATTACGTTGGCGGTTTTCCAGTCCAAGGGGACTTTTCCTGTGCGTAGGGAAAGGTTGAAAAGCACAGATAATGGTTCCGCCAGGACTTCACTTAACTCCCTGAGCACCCTGGGGTGTAGGTTGTCCGGCCCCATGGCTTTGTTTACTTTGAGTCTCGATAGTTCGTTGTAGACGCTACTGGGCGTGAATTCGAAGTCTTGAAACGGGTCTTTCTGGTTATCTCCCGTCTGAAGCTGTGGACCATCTCCCGGTGCTTCACATGTGAAGACTGAGCAGAAGTAATCGTTTAGCAGTTCTGCCTTGGCCGAATCCGATTCTGCAAAGCTACCGTCTGATTGCTTCAGGCGTTCAATCCCAGTCGCAGACAAAGGTAAAAAAAATAATTTTATTTTTTGTTTTGTGATTACAATATGTCAGATTTGAAATGTGTATCCTGCCAGAGCTGATATTAAACCGCGAACATGAGCTAGGATTTAACACAGAGAGGAAAAGTATTTTTTCTTTTATTTTTGTTCACACCAGAGCACCAGTGTAGGTAGGAGAGGGCAAAAGGGGTGGGGTGGGTGAAGAGGCTATAAAATAAATCCACCAGGATGTTTTAAAAAGCACCCAATTGGGCAGGAAAATTTAATCGAATCTAATCGAAAAACTTTTTCCTCAATCTGGCAGCACTAGTAGATAATGAGGTTCTGTAAGGGTCTGTGCTGGGTTCACTGCTTTTTAACACACAGTATTTAGAAATGATCTAGAACCAGGCAACTATAGACATGTGAGTCTTACATCGGTTCCTGGGAAGATGGTTGAGGCATTAATCATGGATAGCATAGTGCAACACCTGGAAAACCACGACCTGATAAGAACTAGTCAACACAGCTTCAGGAAGGGGAAGTCATGTCTGACAAATTTACTTCAATTCTTTGAAAAGGTGAACAAACAAATCGACAGCAGAGACCCGGTGGATATAATATACTTGGACTTCCAGAAGGCATTCGACAAGATTCCATAAGCTAGGCTTCTAAGGAAACTATAAAGCCATGGAATTGAAGGGGATATACTAAGATGGATCGGCAATTGGCTGGAGAACAGATTGCAGAGGGTAGGCATAAATGGAAAGTTCTCAGTGGGAAAAGGTGATAAGTGGTGTGCCCCAGGGCTCGGTTCTTGGGCCAATCTTATTCAATATATTCATAACTGACCTGGAAGAGGAAACGAGTAATATAATCAAGTTCGCAGATGACACAAAGCTATGTTGGTCAGTGGGGTCACAAATGGACAGCGAAGAACTCCAAAGAGATTTGAACCAGCTAGAGAAGTGGGCAGAAAAGTGGCAGATGAAGTTTAACATAGACAAATGTAAAGTGATGCACCTAGGCACAAAGAACAGGGAATATGAATATAAAATGTTAGTTGTGACGTTGGGCAAGAGCGAACAAGAAAGAGACCTGGGGGTACTGATAGACAGGACCCTGAAGCCGTCGGCACAATGTGCAGCGGCAGCAAAGAAAGCCAACAGGATGTTGGGCATGATAAAGAAGGGTATCTCGAGTAGATCGGCGGTCATAATGCCGCTTTACAGAGCAATGGTCAGACCACACCTGGAGTACTGTGTCCAACACTGGTCTCCTCACCTAAAGAAGGATATAACCCTGCTGGAGAGGGTGCAGAGGCGAGCCACGAAGCTAGTAAAAGGTATGGGAAATTTGAGCTACAAAGAACGCCTCGGAAAACTAAGCTTGTTCACCCTTGAGAAGAGAAGACTGTGAGGGGATATGATAGAGACTTTCAAAATACTTAAAGGACTCGACAAAATAGAGCAAGAAGCATCGTTATTCACGTTGTCAAATGAGACTCGGACAAGAGGGCACGGGCTGAAATTGAGGAGCGACGGGCCCAGGACGAATGTCAGGAAGTTCTGTTTCACACAGCGAGTGGTGGACGTTTGGAATGCTCTCCCGGAGGAGGTTGTGATGGAAACCTCCATTATGGGATTCAAGTGCAAGTTGGATGCACACTTCCTTGCAAATCACATTGAGGGATACGGCTAAATATGGTCATCATAAGGGAACACCTAGGTCTCCATCAAGGAACACCTAGATTGGCCTTCGCATGTGCGGGTCACCGGACTGGATGGATCAAAGGTCTGATTCGGTGAGGGCATTTCTTATGTTCTTATGATAGAAATTTCATTGTAAAATAATGGCAGATAAACGGTCCATTCAGTCTGCACAACAGTCACACACATTATTAATTCATGATTACATTGTCTGTCTGTCTTTGACATGTCTGAGATGTAGACTTTAAAAGTCCACCCGGTACTATCCTTAGGTTCCAACTACTGGAGTTGCTGTTGAAGCTTTCCAAACCATCTTGTCGTTTGTGGGATACAGATCATAAAAGTCTGACCAGCACTATCCTCATGTTCCAAATTACAGGAGTTTTGTCAGAACCCTCCCCAGCCCATCATAAACCAAATTGCTACATATGTGTCATAGTGCATGCAAGTCTGCCCAGTCTCTGGCAGTGTTCAAATCTAGGCTAAAAGCCCACTTTTTAAGGCTATTTTAACTCCTCTTACCAATGTCTGTTTTATCATTCCTCTGAGACAGTCCCTAACTCCTATTTCCTTGTCGGCAGCAAATGAATCCAGAGACAGGTAAGTTGTGTCCATTCACCAGCAGGCAAAGAGAGCACCAAGCTGAGCTCTGTCATATATAAGATGGTATGCTCACCGGTAAGCCAGTATTCTCTATCTCCGCAGGCACATGGATGGTCTCTATTCTTCTGGTTTCATCTCTGCTCAGCATGCTTGGCAAGGCTTCTGCTTAACTTTGCTAACTCAATTGGAGCAAGTGGATTAGGCTTCCTGGGTGCTTATCTTAGAATATAAACAGTGTGCCAGTTCCCTACCCATCCTCGCCTCCAACTACAATTTTTGTATTTGTCCTGCACTCCTTTATCCCTCCTCACATAAAAAAAACAAACAAAGAAAAGAAAAGGCTAAGCTCAGAGGGAGTGCAGTAGGGGGGGGGAGCATGGCATAGCATGCCTATGCTATCAAACAGCTGGTTCTGGGATGTGAGTACTGTGTGTTTGGTCCTCGTATCCTGCTGGTGCATGTGGTTTAATTCTCCTGCTTCTCCGTCATTTTCTGCCCGCCTTCACATTCTCTGTTGGGCCTCTGCATTTGAGCCGTTCCTTCGGCGGTTTGCTTCTGCGGTGTTTAAAAAAACAAAATGGCAGCCATATGGCTGGGCAGCAGGGTCCAAATGTCAGTTTTCTGAGGCAAGGTAGTTGTGGCAGCAGTGCACCTCAGGGAATGTTTCCTCAGCTTTAGCGGCTTTTTGTTTAGTCATCCTGTGAGGGTTAGGCTTCCCTGGGCTTCAGGCTCCTCTCTGCTGCAGTGGTGATTTCTTGCCAAAACTTTTGGCACACGTCCCATGGCAGCAGCCATTTTGATTTATTTTTTCCTCTCCTCGGAACTCAGCACTTGACGGGCAAGAGGGGAACCGAAGGGCTGCTGCTTTCCCTATTGCTCGGTGGAAATTTTGGCCCAATTTGTGGGTTCGGCCTTCAGGAGGTGGCCTATCTCTTTTAGAGGACGCTAAGTTAAACTGGGAGTCTGAGGTTCTTAGGGCTGGATTTTATAAATAGTGCCAATGGTGACAGCTGCCGATCACTTGTCAATCACACAATGGCAGTTTCTAGACTTCGTGAAAGGTTGGCACCGAAAATGTAGGCCAGGGTTTTAAAAGCCTACATTTCCGGTGCCTACCTTTCACATAAATTGTATCTAAGGAGGCTCTTTATGATGCCTAATGCCACTTCCGCCATTAGACATCTAAAAGTGCCTCCATAGACATGATGAAGGTGCTTACATTTTAGATTTTAAAACTTTTTTAATTGGCTTTTATTGATTTTTAAGTTAAGGCACTTCAGGAAGTGATGTAATCACGGGTGACAAGGAAGGAAGAAGTTTTCACTCAGTTCCAGCTTGTTTGGTGGCTCTCTGAAGAAGCCTTGCGGCGAAACGCATTAGAGCCCACTGGAGTGAGACAGCTTCCTAAAGCACCCATGCAAGCTAAGTTTACATTTTTGAAAAAACGCTGAAGTTATTATTTTGTTCACATGATTGTTTTGGGACATTAACTCAATTTTTGGAAAAATTGGTTCACTATATTCTTTCTAACACGGGAGAGGATGCAATGATAGAACACTGAAATGTCTATAGGGGCTTGTCCCCATTAGCATTTATTCCACCTTGTTTTTCAAGGTTCTGAGCACCTCTCAGGTTGAAAGTTTATATATTTAAGTGAAGTTTACTTTATTAGTTCTTCCTTTCCAGTTTTGTTGTATGATTCTGCTCTTTTGGGAGACATAGTTTTAAGTTTGACCCAGTAGTTTTCATTGCTATTGCATTCATGCATATTCTTAAGAACTGGAAATCAGCCTCGCTTTTAGATTACACTTTTTGGTGGAATTCCTTGTGTTTGTATAATAAGTATGAACAATATGCTGTTGAAAAATGATGTATCTCTAATCTCCCTTCTGCTTTACCAATATCCCCTTGGAAATTTCGTGAACGATTCCAACAATCCATCACTTCAACCATTCCATAGTCTTCTCTCCGTTCTCCTCTACCTTCTCTTGTCTTTTCTTTTGCTCTCCTTTATCTTGTATTTTCTTTATTGCTTAGATAGCTTCTTCTTGAGATATCTCATTATGATATTTATTAGTCATGCAATGTATTCAAATTTCCATTTCTTGTCGCATTTACGATTGCATTTTCTTTGTTTTGTGTTTTGCTCAAAACTTTCAATAAAAATTTAGAACTAAAAAAAAAAAAAAAGGAGGTCTCCTCGGTTTTGACTGCTGTGGAGACAAATACCAAGTTTGATCTCAGTGTAGCTGTTCTTATTCTTCTCATATAGAAACATGATGGCAGATAAAGGTCAAATGGCCCATCCAGTCTGCCCATCCGCAGTAACCATTATCTCTCCTATGGCTCTGGAGCTCCTTGGGGTTACATTTTGAGAACCCCTGCATGGGCCTTCCTCCAGCTTTGGTTTTTCCTCAAGGGAGTACTGGACATCTCCTTTCCAGGGTTCTTTCTTTGTGGGCAGTTCAGCTCTACTTGGCAGTGTGGTTCCCATTACGGTTCATGATAGCTTCAGCTATAGAATGAGTACAGGACTCAGTGTAGCTATTTCACGATTCCCTATCTGTACGTTGGGTGCTGCCCCTCCTATCTAGGGAGGTGTCCCATCGTTGGAGACTGGGCATGGTATCCACCTGCCCTTCCGATAGGTGCCACCTCTGGATGTATGGTGCAGCCTTGACTATCTGGTACGCTCAATTCCATCTCTGGCAGTGGAGCATGGCTACGCCTCACTACTGGGTGCACCTCTGAATGCCTTTTGGGCAAGGTTCCATTGGCTCTTCCTGCCTGTGGGGAGTGGTTTCTGTTCTGTATATAGAGCATGTCTCCACCTGTATGTTTGGTGTTTGAACCGCAAGGTAATGGCAGAATAGAAATCTCTAATGTAATGTAATGTGTCCTCAGCCCCCAGTTGGGCATGGCTCCATCTGTGAAAGTTGAGCACAGAGCTCACTACTTGTGTGGTGCAACTCCATTTCTGGATGTAGTGCTTGGTTCCTGCTGCTGCCTTGATACGTCTTTGTGTCTGGATGTAGAGACCAGCTTCTCCTGGATGTGGGTACGGGTCCCATCTCTGGACTGGATCAGGCTCCCTGCCTCCTTGGCATAGCTCCACTTGCCTGCTTCACAGAGCTCCTTCTCCTGGAGATAGTGCATGGCTTCCCTGGCTGCTTTGCATGATTCTGTCTTCAGATGTGGAGTGTGGCTCCTGTCAGCTTAACACAGATCAGTCTCTAGATGTGGAGTGTGGCTCCTCCTACCTGCTGGGCATGGCTTCACCTCCTGACTGGGCATGGCTCCATCTCTGGATTGGCTAAATTTTCAGATGTAAAGCATAGCTCCACTTGCCTACTTGGCACAGTTCCATCTTTGGATGGTAGAGTGCAGCTCCACCTCCTGGCGTAGCAAGGCTTTATCTCCCGATCAGCTACATCTTTGGATGTAGAGCTTAGCTCTACCTGCCTGCTTGACATCATTTTGTCTTTGGATATAGAGCACAGTTCCTCCTGTCTCCTTGGCTCAAGTCCACCTCTGGATGTAGAGTGCGACTTCACCTGCCTGCTTGGCACGGCCCCACCTTCGGTTGTAGAGCTCTGTTGTAGATGTTGGCTCTATGTTCAGATGTAGAGTACTGTACTGCGTGCCTGCTTGTTGCAGCTTCAAAACTAGATGAAGGTCACCACTCTGGTTGCTAGTGTGCTAAGTCTTCATCGCCTCCATGTAGAGGGCCATACTGGCCATCTGCTGGGTACGGCTTCGGTTCAGAGGCCAATCTGATACAGATACATCTGTGGAGGTGGGTGCCGTACCAGATACCTGATAGTTCCAGTTACACATGTGAAGCAACATACCAGGTGCCAGCTTGGCATGTCTCCATCTTTCAATGGGCTTCATTTTGGTATGTTGCAAACTACCTCTTTGCTAGAGACTGTGTACGGCTCCCTTGTAGGGTTCAGCTCGGTTGTTTGCTGTCTGGATCCTGTGCACAGATCCATGGCCAGGATTGCGTGCATCCCTTGGGGTGGATATTAGGCACTTTCTTCGTGAGCTGGTAGACAAGACATCTTCATTGGTTGTCGAGTGCATGTCCATGGAACAGCTCTACCTCTCATTGGGCGTGTGCGCCTCCGCTCTGATGTCTGCTGGGGTTGCTTCTCCTCTCACTCTCTCTGTCTATTTTACTGGTCTAGTTCTTGGCTCTGACTGGTACTGGTCTTGCTCTTTGGATGCTTGCCTTGTGTGCAGCTTCTAGTCTTTACTTTGGTAAGGGTTCTGTCCAAGGTAGAGATCCTTCGGAAAGACTATCTTAGTGTTGCATCTTGGGGATGGCGGCCCTTCTGGGCCATTCTTCCTTGTCGTGGAGACACAGTAATTTACTATCTCTGGCGTTTGCTGTTCTGTTTTTGGTTCCATTCTTCTGAGGACTGTTTTGCTACATCTCACTTGCCTCTGGATTCATCTGCTGCTGATAACAAGGAATGTAAAACGTTATTTCATACCTGATAATTTTTTTCCTTTAGTCATAGCAGATGAATCCAGGGTTCCTCCTGATAGGTTGCTTGCTATTTCTTTATGCTTTTACATTGTTCTGTAAGATTTGCCACTATGGTCTACTTTGTGTGGGTCTGGTTGTTGTCTTGTGTGGTGTGACAGTTTGAGGAAGGATTTCATGGCTTACCAGTGAGCATACCATTTTGAATATGACAGAGCTTAGTTTGGGGTGCTCTATCTCTGCCTGCTAGTGGATGGACACAACCCACTTGTCTCTTGATTCATCTGCTGTGACTAAAGGAAAGAAAATTATCGGGTATGAAATATAATTTTACCTTGTCCCATTTGTCTGTTTTAATTAGATTGTAAACTCTTATCAAACAAGGATTGTCTCTTACCTGTTAAATGTACAGTGCTGCATACATCTGGCATTGCTATAGAAATAAGTAGTAACGGCCTTAGTTCATGTTATGACCATTCATTTTTTAAGTAGAAATCCTCTTTGTCCATCCCACACTTTTTTGAATTATGTCACCATTTAATTCCACCACCTACCTCGGGAGAGTATTCAGGCATCAACCACTTTCTCCATGAAAAGAATTTACTGGCATTACTGCTAAGTCTACCACTCCACAATCGCGACTTCATGTCTTCTAGTTTTGCTATTTGCTAATGACACAAAGATGTTTTGTTAAATCATAAGATACTGGGAGACTGGAAATCAAAATGACAAATTATATTTAATGTGAGCAAGTGGAAAGTGATGCATGTGGGTAAGAGGAACCTTGAACTATAGGTACGGGATGCAAGGTTCCACATTAGGAGGAAAACGATCTAGTGTGCCAGATGTATTGCTGATACATTGAAACCCTCTGCTTAGTGTGCAGTGACGGCTAAGAAAGCAAATAGAATGTTATGGAATTAATCAGGAAGGAATTGAAAACCAAAAGTGGCTAGGGCTCTTCAGCAAGGAGAAGAGATGGGTGAGGTATTTTATTTATTTACTGGGAATCCCTTCTGCCAGTAATCTTCACCAGGGGGCGGGGGAGCGGGTTGCCTGGGCCGCTAAACTGATCGCGGCAGCCGTGATCAGTTCAGCGGCAACCGGATCGGAAGTTATACCTGTTTAAAAACATATAAGGTCCGTCCAAGCAAACTCGTTAAATGTTCGATTATCGCTGCAGGATGACTAAGTTTGGTCATTCCACATCCTGCCCACCTTCCGCCCTAACCACTCCTTGAAAAATTCCCCTTTTTGCTCTGGACACACAGCAGTCAAAGGCCTAAAATGCTTCTAGATACATCTAAAAGCTTGTCTCCATTATCGGCACTTGGACGACCTGTCTTTTAGGTCATCCAAGTGCTGACTTAAGCAGGTTTTTAGATGTATTTTCATTTCGTTTATAAGCCTTTTAAGAGTTAATGCTATTATTTACTTACTCACAGTCTTCTGTTTCCTCTCAACTCCAACAGCTTGCTATGGATTTTTGAATGGTATTCATTCGATTATAAGCCTTTTAAGAGTTAATGCTATTATTTACTTACTCACAGTCTTCTGTTTCCTCTCAACTCCAACAGCTTGCTATGGATTTTTGAATAGTATTCACTATTGAACCAATGAGTGTTCCAAGCTTTGCTGTGGTGTTCCAGCTACCTCTCTGGGCATTCCAAGCCTCATCCTGGAGTCACCATAGATTTTGACTACACTTCTGTGGGAATCCCACAGCAACTTCATCCATCCCTGCGGGAATCCCACAATCCTCATTTCCATGCAGCTCTTTAGTCTGAACATGCAAGACCTTAAGTTATTCCTGAGGCAGACTGTTTTTCGTAAGGACTGTTTTTCTCCCCTAGTGGGGTTCTGAAGTTGCTAGTGTCTAATCCAGTGTCTCGCAAACTTTATGAAGCTGCGGCACACTAAGCTTGATGGTTTCAGCTTGAGAGCATCTGGAAGTGTGCAGACATCAATGCAATTCCGTCACACGCATGCGCAAAGATCCTCCAGACAGGGCCATGAGCCACCAGTGGGGGTTGCTGGAAGGGGAAAGACGTGGTGCCAGCTGACTGCCTACAGCAGGGGTGTCAAAGTCCCTCCTCGAGGGCCACAATCCAGTCAGGTTTTCAGGATTTCCCCAATGAATATGAGATCTATTTGCATGCATTGTTTTCATTGTATGCTAATAGATCTCATGCATATTCATTGGGGGAATCATGAAAACCCGACCGGATTGCGGCCCTCGAGAAGGGACTTTGACACCCCTGGCCTACAGGATTTGCCTCTTGCTATGAGGGGCACGTTCTGTAGGCAGTCAGCTGACGCTGGCGTCTCTCCTCCTCCCCAGCTTCTCACGGCACACCTGGAATCTCGGGAGGCACACAGTTTTCAATACACTGGTCTAAACAAATAATACCAAAAGTAACATCTTTCCAACTGGTGTTTTAAATTGAACCCATTCTGGAAGAAAAGCTTGCCTTACTAATAGGGAATGTTTATTTTTATTCTGTCCAAACCAACGGAAGTTGGAAAAAATTACAAAAGAAGTTGAGACTGTTTTGTCTGTGTGCTGAGGAAAATAAGTCTCTGAAAATTTAGTAGAATGGGATGAAACTTGGCTTCCTTATCCTTGTAGACCAGTCCAGATGGCTAACATATCTGCACATTTTTCAGAATTTAAACACTCCCTGGAGATCTCCAGTTTTCCAACTTGTGTGAGTGAGGTTGCTCTGCCTTCTTCCAGGTTTTCTAGCAGCCAGACTATGGGTAGGATCCAGTCAGTGGCAAGGCTTTTCTAGTCACAGAAAGAGAGGAGGTGAGCTGGGGAAATTACCTATGCTGTTGAAATGAAGTATCTGCACGTGGTGGGCGATGGAAGAGAAATGAAGACACCTTCCAAATGGAAAAAGCAACTACAACAGCTTCAGCATGCAAACACTGGTTCAGTTTGAGTAGCTTAAAAATTATGTAATTGCACCTTTCAAGCAGTTTTCCCTTATCTCCTCTCCCCTCATCAGATATGTAGAAAACCAACACAGATGTAAACCCACACAACAAACAAGTGTTAATTCAAATTGGAATTTTTAATAAAATGCTTTTTTGAGGGAAAGGTATGTCTAAATAATGTTTTCTAATTAAAATGTTACAGTATAGTCCAAAAGTTATTCATTATGAAATAAAGATTAATTTTTAATTATTTAGCATGATACTATATTCATGCAATGTTTATATTTTTTGGTAAATGAATTCCATTAATCAATTTATAATGTCATGGGAACTATTTAAACCAGTCTTTCTGTCTAGTGATTTAAATTGATTTCATTTTAAATCAGATCTACCCTGAAGTGCAGTATTCATCTCTCAAGTCTTGGATCTTTTTTTCTGGACAATAGGAAGAAGTGATATGCTAGGTATAAGGAAGCCTGGGCAAGAAAGAGACTCTGCTTTGAACTACTTTGTTCTCGCTTAACTCCCCCTATGCATGGGGGGCTCACGTTGGGGATCTGCGCACCCAGGGACTTTGGACCCCTCAGGAGCGTCAACATCACATCAATTTCCTGGAGCTCAGAGCCATGTTCTATGCTCTCAAGGCCTTCCAACACCTTCTCTGCCCTCAGGTTCTCCTCCTATGCACGGACAACCAGGTCGCCATGTACTACATCAACAAGCAGGGCGGCACTGGATCTCGTCTCCTCTGTCAGGAGGCCCTCCGAATCTGGACCTGGGCCACAGACCACAATCTTTTTCTCAAAGCGGTCTATATCCAGGGCGAACAGAACTCCCTGGCCGACCGCCTCAGCCGCCTCCTTCAGCCTCACGAGTGGACCCTGGATCCTCCCACTCTCCACTCCATCTTTGCTCAATGGGGCACTCCTCAGGTGGACCTCTTTGCAGCTCCTCACAACCATCAGCTGCCCCAGTTCTGCTCCAGACTCTACTCTCCACACCGTCTGGCCCCGGATGCCTTCCTACTCGACTGGACGGATCGGTTCCTCTATGCCTTCCCTCCACTTCCTTTGATGTTGCGGACTCTGTTCAAGCTCCGCAAGGACAGGGCCACCATGATTCTCATCGCCCCTCGGTGGCCCAGACAACATTGGTTCTCCCTCCTGCTTCAGCTCAGCTCCAGGGATCCCATTCCTCTACCTGTGTTTCCTACTCTTCTTACACAGCAACAGCAGTCTCTACTACATCCCAATCTGTCTTCGCTCCACCTGACAGCTTGGTTTCTCTCGGGCTGACTTCTCCTGAAAACCTGTCTCAGCCAGTCCGTCGCATTTTGGATGCCTCCAGGAAACCCTCCACACTCCAATGTTACCATCAGAAGTGGACTCGGTTCTCTACTTGGTGTCTCCTTCATCATCACAATCCCACCTCTCTGGCGGTGGAAACCGTACTGGATTATTTGCTCTCTCTCTCCGACGCTGGCCTCAAATCGACCTCAATCAGAGTCCACCTCAGTGCCATCACTGCGTTTCATGAGCCTATCCTTGGAAAACCCCTCACGGCTCATCCCCTGGTTTCCCGGTTCATGAGGGGCCTCTTCAATATCAAACCACCTCTTCAGCCTCCCCCAGTCGTCTGGGACCTCAACGTGGTTTTGTCAACCCTCATGAAACCTCCTTTTGAGCCTCTGGCTTCTACCTCGCTCAAACTTCTCACATGGAAGGTGCTTTTCCTCATTGCCATCACCTCTGCCAGGAGGGTTAGCGAGCTGCATGCACTGGTCGCCGACCCACCGTTCACTGTTTTTCACCATGACAAGGTGGTTCTGCGTACCCATCCTAAATTCCTTCCTAAGGTGGTTTCAGCCTTTCACCTCAACCAGTCCATAGTGCTGCCTGTTTTCTTCCCTAAACCCCATTCTCATCCTGGGGAACAGGCTCTTCACACGCTGGATTGTAAGCGTGCCCTGGCGTACTACCTCGACCGTACCAGGGCTCACCGCTCCTCTCCTCAACTCTTTCTGACCTTCGATCCTAATCGTTTGGGTCATCCTATATCTAAACGAACGCTGTCCAATTGGCTTGCTGCCTGTATTGCGTTCTGTTATGCTCGGGCCGGCCTGTCACTGGAAGGACCTGTCACGGCCCACAGGGTCAGAGCTATGGCTGCTTCTGTGGCTTTCCTCCGTTCCACCCCTATTGAGGAAATCTGCAAGGCGGCCACTTGGTCTTCAGTTCACACATTCACTACTCACTACTGTCTGGATGCCTTCTCCAGACGGGATGGACACTTTGGTCAATCTGTGTTACAAAATTTATTTTCCTAATGGCCAACCATCCCTCCTCCCTCTCTGTTAGCTTAGAGGTCACCCATACGTTAAGAATATGCTGCCTGCTTGTCCTGGGATAAAGCACAGTTACTTACCGTAACAGGTGTTATCCAGGGACAGCAGGCAGATATTCTTACGACCCTCCCACCTCCCCGGGTTGGCTTCTTAGCTGGCTTATCTTAACTGGAGACCACGCACTCCTCCGTCGGGCGGGAAGGCACTCGCGCATGCGCGGTGCGGCCAACTAGAACTTTCTAGTTAAAAAGGTCCGTACCGGGGCTCCGTCGGCGACGTCACCCATACGTTAAGAATATCTGCCTGCTGTCCCTGGATAACACCTGTTACGGTAAGTAACTGTGCTTTCTTTTTTTAAACAATGTCAAAGCTGAACTCCTGCCTACAGGAGAGAGTGTGGTGCAGTGGTTAAAGCTACAGCCTCAGCACTCTGAGGTTGTGGGTTCAAACCCACGCTACTTCTTGTGACCCTGGTGGGCAAGTCACTTAATCCCCTCCATTGCCCCAGGTACATTTGTGGATTGTGAATCCACCGGGACAGACAGGAAAAAATGCTTGAGTACCTGAATAAATGCATGTAAACCGTTCTGAGCTCCCCTGGGAGAACGGTATAGAAAATTGAATAAATAAATAAATACAGTGCCCAGAGCACTGTACAATCTGATATTTACTGCTTTTTGATTGTTGATGAATTGGACCCAAAGAGCATCCTGCAGAGCCTTCAGCTTATTGGTACTTTTAAATACTGACTGTGAGCTTATAAGACTTCTGAGTTTTGGACATGGAGAAAATATAACTGCTTTTTATTAAGGGATGGTTAGAAGTAGGCTTTTTTTTATTACATCTACATGATATTTTTCTGTGTAGATTTTTTTTCTGTTCATACAATGTGGTGTTTATGGGTCCTTTACCAAACTTTTTTTTTTATTATTATTGTTTTTAAGGTACCACCTTATATTACCAGCCTGGCCTGCTGTCTGGTGGCTCATTAGAACATGACTGCAATCCACAGCGTGCGATCGGCTATTATTTGGAGAGCTTACTTTGCCTGGCCCCTTTTATGAAGCATCCGCTAAAGATAGTCCTTCGAGGAGTAACGAATGATCAAACAGATCCTTCGGTGAGTACCCAGTTATGAAAAGGTGCTGCAGGTTTGTCATGGGTGTCTTGCTCTCAAAAATCTTTATTTTTTCTGCTGTCCCATCCTTTCTTCCAGCTTCTGATACATTAAAGAGGACATAGCATCAGGCAAAACAGGATAGGTAACAATTTGTTGTTATATGTCATTATCACTGTGCAAGGGATATCATTTCAGAATGATACAAATTAAAAGGTTTAGACCCACTGTTCTCTCTAAGATGTGCATCTGCACAGCTGTCCTGGATCACGGTGCAGGCTGCCCACTGGAGCCACTGCTTTCTGTCTCCCACTGCCACTAGCTACTGCTGCTCTCTCAAATCAGCAGCAAAACAAATGCAAACCTCAGGACCGTGTTGTACTTAACTTCAGCCACAGGCCCTGCCCCCCCCCCCCCTCCGACATCACTTCTTGATCCGGGGCAGAGCCGGCAGCTACAGATAGGTACAGTGTAACTCCGCAACATTTGTATTTTGTTTTGCTGCTGTTGCTGATTTTGAGGAAGCAGCAGTGGTTGGATTGTTGGAAAATTTGACCCCCTAGTGGTAGTCATGTGAGATAAGGGAATAGGGACAGCTTTTTTGTTGCTTTGGCATTTCAAAACTGACATTCAAAGCGGTGGGCACTGGAGGATTAAGTGACTTGCTCAGGATCGGATCACAAGGAGCAGCACTGGGATTTGATCTCCCAACCTCTGGGTGAAGAAACAGCAGCTCAACCAATGAGCCACAGCCCTTCCTCTAGACTACCACTAGGGGAGATGTTTTCAAGCTGAAGATGAATAGGGCAGCAATGACTGAGTTTGGCTTCTGCCCAACAAATTCCCCTGGACCCATGAAGGACTTCCACCTGAATCACCAATAACAACAGTAAAGTGGAGGTGGTGGGGGCTCGACCTCCCGGGGGGGGGAGAGAGGGGAGAGGTGTTGTCCCTGAGATAGTGGCCCAGGAGCATCTGGCTTTAGAACATAAAAACATAAGAGTTGCCATACTGGTACAGACCGAAAGTCCATCCATCATGCCTTGTATCCTGTTTCCAACAGTAGCCAACCCAGGTCCCAAGCACATGGCAAGATCTCAAGGAGGAAAACAGATATTATGCTGCTTATCCTAGGAATAAGCAGTGGATTTCTCCAAGCTATCTTAATAATGGCTTGTGGTCTTCTCCTAAGAAATTATCCAAACCTTTTTTTAAACCCTGCTGAACTAACCACTTTCAGTTAATTCCAGCGTTTACCGTATTTTTCGCATTATAAGACACACCCTAGATTTAGAGGAGGAAAACAAGAAAAAACCATTCTGAACTAAATTGTGTACTAATATATACCAGGCTCTGCACCCAGCCCTCCTAGCTCCTTGCCAGGCTCTTCACCCAACTCCCTACTCTCCCTGCCCTACCAGGCTATGCAGCCAGCCCCTCTCCCTGCCAGGCTCTGTACCGTCCCACTGCCCTGCCTTGTGCCCTGCCCTCCCCCCTCTGGTGGTTTAGTGGTAGGCCGGGACAGGAGGGATCCGTCCCAGCCGACTAACAATTTTTTTTACGCCCCCCAGTACACTTTTAAATCGTATCCCCCAGTACTTTTAAATAGAGAATGACACGGTGACGGTTTACCCGCGGCCACCGCATTTAAGCCGCGGGTCACCGCCGAAAACGGGGAAGAAAACTAGCAGTCGCTGCGGTGACGGGGACAAGGCCATTCACCGACCGCGGAAACGGTGAACAGGTTTGTCCCCGCGGGCCAATGTACCCCCTTCTAGGAACCGCTATTTACCGCCCGACGCCCGATTCACCCCCCCCAGCAGGACCGCTCGCACCCCCACCCCGAACGACCGCTCGCACGCGCTCCCACCCGCACCCGCGATCGGAGCAAGAGGGAGCCCAAGCCCTCTTGCCCGGCCGACTCCCCGACGTCCGATACATCCCCCCCCCGGCAGGACCACTCGCACCCCCACCCCGAAGGACCGCCGACTTCCCGACAATATCGGGCCAGAAGGGAGCCCAAACCCTCCTGGCCACGGCGACCCCCCGAACCCCACCCCGCACTACATTACGGGCAGGAGGGATCCCAGGCCCTCCTGCCCTCGACGCAAACCCCCCTCCCCCCCAGCGACCGCCCCCCCCAAGAACCTCCGCCCGCCCCCCCAGCCGACCCGCGACCCCCCTGGCGACCCCCACGACCCCCCCTTCCCCGTACCTTTGGTAGTTGGCCGGACAGACGGGAGCCAAACCCGCCTGTCCGGCAGGCAGCCAACGAAGGAATGAGGCCGGATTGGCCCATCCATCCTAAAGCTCCGCCTACTGGTGGGGCCTAAGGTGCGTGGGCCAATCAGAATAGGCCCTGGAGCCTTAGGTCCCACCTGGGGGCGCGGCCTGAGGCACATGGGCCCAACCCGACCATGTGCCTCAGGCCGCGCCCCCAGGTGGGACCTAAGGCTCCAGGGCCTATTCTGATTGGCCCACGCGCCTTAGGCCCCACCAGTAGGCGGAGCTTTAGGACGGATGGGCCAATCCGGCCTCATTCCTTCGTTGGCTGCCTGCCGGACAGGCGGGTTTGGCTCCCGTCTGTCCGGCCAACTACCAAAGGTACGGGGAAGGGGGGTGGGGGGGTCGGGGGGGTCGCCAGGGGGGTCGCGGGTCGGCTGGGGGGGGCGGTCGTTGGGGGGAGGGGGGTTTGCGTCGAGGGCAGGAGGGCTGCAGTGCAGAACATAAGCCTTTCATTAAGACAATCCTGGTTCGCTTTTCCAAGTTAAAACAATTAGAAAAATATTTCTGGAGTGCTGTAATAAATTAAAATTAATAGTGCTCAGAACCCCCAAGGTAACTTCAGGCATCATTTTGAAGCTGGGGGGGGCGGTCGTTGGGGGGAGGGGGGTTTGCGTCGAGGGCAGGAGGGCCTGGGATCCCTCCTGCCCGTAATGTAGTGCGGGGTGGGGTTAGGGGGTCGCCGTGGCCAGGAGGATTTGGGCTCCCTCCTGGCCCGATATTGTTGGGGAGTCGGCGGTCCTTCGGGGGGAGGGATGTATCGGACGTCGGGGGGGGGGGGGGGGGCATCAGGCTTTCAGGATGGGGACAGACCTTCAAGGGGGGACAGTGCAGGGAAGTCAGGGAATTTATATTAATTAATTTTTTCTCTGCGTGTTTTGTTTTTGTATAGTTATTAACTAATATTTAACTAAGTTTTAAAGTTTTAAAGAATGTTTCCTTTATACGTAAATAAAGAAAAGTGAATGGGATTGCAGTGGCGGTGACGGGGCGGTGAATGGGGTGGCAGTGGCGGTGACGGGGCGGTGAAGAGGATGGTGAGACGGGGACGGGGCGGTGACGGGGATGGTGAGACGGGGACGGGGCGGTGACGGGGATGGTGAGACGGGGACGGGGCGGTGACGGGGACCAATTTTTTCACCGTGTCATTCTCTACTTTTAAATCATCCCCCAGTACCTTTAAATCATCCCCCAGTACCTTTAAATCATCCCCCCATATCCCCTCCAGTACCTTTAAATCAACCCCACATACTCCCCCAGTACTTTCAAATCATCCCCCTATACCCCCCCCCAGTACTTTTAGATCATCCCCCGTACCTCGTAGTCCAGTGTGTATTCCTCCCTTGCCATATGCGAGCTTTACGTGCTCTCGCCTGGCCCCGCGCTGTTTTCTAAATGGCTGACGTCAGTTCTCGTGAGTCCTGCAAGAACCGACTCCAGCCATTCAGAAAGCAGCGTGGGCCCAAGTGGGAGCACGGAAAGCTTGCTCCTGACATCCGCACTACTGACTTGTGCACCGCCAGCAAGGTAGGGATACACGCTGGACCACCAGGTACTACGACGGTGGCGGGCGGGCGTTTTAAAAGGTATGGCAGAGTGTTTTTAAAACAGGGCCGGGGGAGAGTTAAAAATTTTACTTTCACTCCATAAGATACAACAAGATTTCCACCCATTTTGGGGTAGAAAAAAAGTGCATCTTATGGAGCGAAAAATATGATAATTACCTGCTGAGTGAAGAGAGATTTTCTCCAGTTGGTTTTAAATGTACTACTTAGTAGTTTCATTGCATGTTCCCTAGTTCTAGTATTGTTGGAAAGAATAAACAAGCAATTCGTATCTACTCATTTCATTGCACTCAGTATTTTTTATAGACCTCTATCATATCTCCCCTGAGCTGTCTCTTTTCCCGGCTGAAGAGCCTTAGTAACTTTAGCCTTTCCTTATAGGGAAGTCATCCCATCCCTTTTATCATTTTTGTCGCCCTTCTCTGTACCTTTATAATTTTGCTATATCTTTTTTGACTAGAACTGCACACGATATTCGAGGTACGGCCATACCATAGAGCGATACAAGGGCATTATAACATTTTCATCTGTTTTCCATTCCTTTCCTGATAACCCCTAACATTTGCTTTCTTGGCCACCACACACACTAAGCTGGGGCTTCAACAATGATACCTAGATCCTTTTCCAATGCTGTTGGGTTGTGGGAATAAAGCTGCTTGCGAGATGTAGTTGAAATTTTTTAAACCAACTTAGTTCTTGCTGAACTTTTCAGCATTCACAAAGCCAGTGTGGGCAGAAGTTCAAAATCCAAAGCAATTATTAAACCTAATCAGCTTTCCTAAAATAGATGTGATAACTTATTTTCTTGAATACTGGTGACAAATTGACCTGGTTCCTTGATCTCAGCCGCCAGGTTTGTTGCTTCCTTCTCATCTCCTCTGCTATCCCTCTCCTGGTGAGTAATACATAAGCAGTAATTACCTTTCCCAGCAGGAGACTGTGTTTGGCTGCAGGCACACAGGACAAATACTTTTGTTAATGCAGGATGACAAGCTCTAAAATAAATGAAACTTCTTTGTGAGTGGATTGGGGGGGGGGTGGAGTTAGAGGGAGCCACTAAAATCAATCCTTGAGGACAGTATATTAAGAGAGTTTTTAGCCCTAACAGGAGAAAGAAATGGTTTTGGGCACCAGGAACTAGGGAAAAAGATTTGATATTCAAGAGTTTTGCAGTTAAATGACAGTTGATCACACAACTTCTACTTTTTAAAAATTTGGTGCTGGGAAGTGCTTGTGAAAAATTGAACTGCTTAAATCTGGGAGGTGTGTTGGGCATTCTAGGTCCTACAGCTAACGAGAGTGTTGTGCTGTTAAGTTTATGTGATTAATTGGGCTAGATATGTAGTTGTCCTTAGCTTAACTGAATATTTTAGCTAGTTTAAATTTTTATTTTTATTTTCTTCCCTTTGTTTCACATTTCTTTAAAACTCTTGCACCTTCATTTTCCTTCCAACCTTTCTCTTTACCTCCTTCCCTTCCCTTTTATCCCCTCCAGATTCTCTCTCATAATGACCAGCAGCAGCATCTTACCTATACAGATTTCAGCTACAGCCACCATCAGTAGCTGCTCTTCAAATCACAAACATCAACAATTGAGTCTTGTGTGGCTTCTGTCGGGAGTGCCTCTCAAACCTACATGTGTATGTCTCCTGCATTTTTGGTTCGATGCCTTTACATCCATGCCAACTAGGGTTCCAGCCATGATCATGGGTGGAATACTCTTTTATTTGACAAGCTGGAGTGCGTCTTGATGATTTTTTTTTTTTTTTTTTTAAGGATGAGGGTGATGGTTCTCCTTTAGTTTCTTCAAGAACATCAGAGGGGCGTGGCTTGGACACGCATGAGGAAGG
Organism: Geotrypetes seraphini; assembly: GCF_902459505.1. Classification (NCBI taxonomy): domain Eukaryota; kingdom Metazoa; phylum Chordata; class Amphibia; order Gymnophiona; family Dermophiidae; genus Geotrypetes; species Geotrypetes seraphini. Next base: position 481,909,528 of record NC_047084.1, read on the forward strand.
TCGGGTAATAGGAGAGCTCCGTACAAAAAGACCTTGAAAGAGTTAATAAGTCGTAAGAAATTGAAGAATTTACAAAAATTAAACTTGTCTCATGATAAATAAAGAAGATAAAAGGATGGCGTCAGGAAAGCAAAACAAAAATGATTTTGCGGTATCGGGAAGTAGTAAGAGAGCAAAACCTGAACAGGAGATAGGGTTAAAGATGGCAGATGTAGAGGTAATGAAAGAAATTAAAGAAATGCTCTCAATTATAACTAAAAAAGTTACTGATTTAACGGAGGAAGTTTCAACTTTAAATAAGAAGATGGATTTGTTGGAATTAAAATCAAACAATTTAGAAGAAAGAATGTTGGTAGTAGAGGAAGAAGTATGCTATAGCCAAACGGATAGAAAAAAAATTGAAATACTCACTAAAGAGTTGGAAGATTATTCGAATCGTGAAAGAAGAAGTAATGTCCGTCTGATTGGCTTGCCGGAAGGAGCAGAAAAAGGAAATCCGGTTGCTTTTATTGAAAATTTACTACCCAAACTGCTTCCATTACAAACAAAGTTTCCCATAGAGGTGGACAGGGCACATAGAGTGCCGTTAAAAAGAGCAGTAAATCAACACGGGCCAAGACCATTTATTTTTAAGTTATTGCGACACCAGCAAGTTATGGAAGTATTGCAACTGGCAAAGCAAAATAAAGGATTGAAATATCAAGATGCTTATATTCATCTTGTACCGGATTTCGCAAAAAACACAGCTATAAAAAGGAAGAAGCTGCTGGAATTAAGACCAAAATTAAGAGAGTTGGGAGCGAAGTTTGGATTAGTGTACCCTGCTAATATGAAAGTGACTATTGGAAATAAAACTTTAACTTTCGATGATGCAGAGAAACTGGAAAAAAATGTATTCAAAATCAAGATATACCAATGTCTACTTAATTTTGTTTGATACATCTTTCGTTTCTTTATTTAGATATGTTGAAATATGATTTTATTAGAAAAGGATAATTTTGTTTATAAGGGGAAGATAATATGATTTCAAAAATAACGATATAGAATGTTTTTCATTCAGCTCAAATATTCTAATTTAACGATATTCTTGATTGAAATTTGAATGGAGTGGATGTTCTATAATGAAATAATTAAGTTTATTAAGTGGATTTATACAATTTACTGAGTCAAGTGATATAATAGAAGATGGATTATTCTATATAAATAGGGAAAAGATAGAAAGATCGTAATTATCTAGGGGAACGATTTTATAGAAATATCACTAAATTTCTGTAACCTATAAATGAAATGGCGTTAGCTGTTAGAATGGATATAATGGGAATGTGATGATTATGTGATTAATAATTGAATACGGTGTTTTTTCAAGTGAAGGTTTTCTCCTGTGGGGAATTTGCTATGGAGTTACATACTGATCATACTGATAGGATTGATAATTTAAAAATTTTAAAAAAAGAATTCCAGAAGGGAGAACGGAAAAAGATCAAAACTCCTATTGAGTTCAAGAAACTCACATTCCCGAAAGTCCGTGCGAGAGGAAATCCGTACAGTGGATATATCATAGTTACCGGAAATGCCAGTACTATTATAAAAACTAATGGATGCATAACCAAATGACGTTGATACATCTTATAATTCAAACATGAAGAAGATGCATTATATTTATTTTCCATAAGAACAATGGATTACATCGGGAAAAGAAGAAAGAAGAGGAAACGGAAGATCAGAACAGAACATTACTTGCAAGAACAAAGATTGATCGAAATATAATTGATGGTCCCTTTCTATAAAGGGGAATGTTCTCTCTTCTAGATATAAATACTACAAACGTAAAAGGAAGGAGACGTGTGGTTGGTGTGTGCTTCCGTGGTGGCTTCTTCCGTAGGGGGGGGGGGGGCTCCTTGCTCGTAAATTCATCGTACACATATCATTAAATTCCCATGTTACTTATAGTATGATGATAATATATAAAATGAAAAATAGGTTTTACTGGTTTAGCTGTTATTACAGGTAACAATATTTTATTAACAAAATAGTTAATATGAAATACAACAGAAAAGAAAGTAATGTCTTCTCTTCTAGATTTATTCTATGCTTTAAAAGACATAATTACAGAATGGGGAAGTAATAGTAAATTGAAAATATTAGACATAGAATTAATAGAGAATCCTAAGATTTCTTTTATAATTGCAAATAATTTGCGTTGTATCATCATTTAATATGGTATGTGTAATATTATTTCTATCTGAATTTCATTTTAAATATTTAATGACTTAATTTATAGCTTCTAATAGGAAAAGGTCTTCATGGAGTGTTTTATTATCGATCTACGATGCATGATACCAAGTATACACAACTTTTCATTAAAAGGGTGGGGAGGGGGAAGGGAGAAGGGAGGAGGGAAAAGGTAATATAAATTTTAATGGTAAAGGCTTAATAGTAAGAAAGGGAATTGATGTTAAAATGTGCAGATGTCTGATCATAATTTTTATTATAGAGATTTATATCAAATTTTACTTAATATATTAGATGGCGATTAAAATTTTTTCTATTAATGTCAATGGTCTAAATCACCCAGTTAAAAGGAAAAAAATGTTAGGTTTTCTTCATAAACAGAACGCGGATATTTACTTCATGCAAGAGACACATCTTACAGAGATTGAATCTGATAAACTAATTGGGGGATGGGTATCCAAATGTTTTTTTGCTCCTGCTATAGGAAAAAAAGCGGGAGTAACTATACTTATAAATAAGAAATGTATTGCTGATTTTAAGTTAATAAAATTTGATCCTTTAGGAAGATGGGTGCATATTAAAATGGTTCTGGGAAATACAACCCTGGATTTATTTAATTTATATGCTCCTAATTCGAATCAAATGGAGTTTTTCAAACAAATTCAACAGATATTATTACCACTGGCTGCTTCTAATTTAGTAGTAGCTGGAGATTTCAATGCTGTTATGGATCCTATTTTGGATAAGAAACCAAGTAAAATTATGAAGTCGTTAGGTTTAGATAATTTGATACAGTCTTGTGATTTAGTTGATATATGGCGTATTCTTCATTTTAATGATCAAGAATATTCTTTTTGTTCTCAGGTCCATAAATCCTTTTCAAGAATTGATTATATATTTGTTTCTAATAATATAGCACAACGAGTGCTGAAAGCAGTTATTGATCCTATTATAATTTCTGATCATGCTGGTGTGTGGATTGATCTGCAGAATGATATATCAGAATATTCTAAATCAATTTGGAGATTTGATAATGCTTTGCTTGCAGATGCGAACTTTATAGAAGATCTTAAAGTTAAGATGAATGAATTTTTTCAAATTAATAATTCAGGGAATATAAATATTGAAATTTTATGTGATGCTTGTAAAGCAACAATGAGAGGAAATATTATCATATTCAGCATTTATGAAAAAACTTAAAAAACAATTTATGGATTTGGAGGAAGAAATTAAGATATTAGAACATAAATTAATTATTAAATGGGAACATGTTATATTGCAAAAATTATTAAAAGCAAAGGCTAAATATAATGAGATCTCTTCTCAATTTGTGAGGAAAGATATGTTCTGTCGGCAAGTTCAGTATTATGGAAATTCAAATAAGGCTGGAAGATTGTTAGCAAATTTTCTTAAAGCAAAAAAAAAGAAAATCTAAGATTATTGCAGTTAAAGATACAAGGGGCAATACACACACTAACATTAAGGATATTTTAAAACAATTTCTTGATTTTTATAAGGGTCTATATTCTTCGGATACTTATGAAAATAAAGAACAGGATGGATTAGAGTTTTTGAATTCATTTCTTGGACCAAATATTCCGGATCATATAAAAAGAAGTCTAGAAGAACATATATCTTTAAAAGAAATAGAATCAGCATTGAAGGTTCTTAGAGTTGGATCCGTTCCAGGTGGAGATGGTTATACTGTTGAATTCTATAAAGCATTTCAAAATATTATATTACCATATCTATTAAATTTATATCAGTATCAGATAAACAATGAAAATATATCAGGTACTATGGCTGATTCTATCATTATTGTCTTACCAAAACCAAACAGGGATCCGACATTGGTTTCAAATTACAGGCCCATCTCTTTGTTGAATGTAGATGGTAAATTGCTTGCTAAAGTATTAGCATTAAGATTGGCAAAAGCTCTTCCTTTTATTATTGATGTACACCAAATAGGATTTGTTGCTAAAAGACACTCTTCACATAACACCAGATTGGCATTTCATTCTTTAAATTTAGCAAAAAATATGAAGGACCCAGCTTTTCTAATATCGTTAGATGCAGAAAAAGCATTTGATAGAGTGGAATGGAGTTTTATGTATCAAGCTTTAGAGTGGTTTGGTATAGGACCCGGTTTTATTAAAATTATTCAAACATTGTATAGCTCTCCTGGAGCAAGATTAAATATAAATAATAACCTATCAGATAGATTTAACTTGCTAAGGGGGGTTAGACAAGGATGTCCTTTATCTCCCTTACTTTTCGACATTGTTCTTGAACTCTTATTAATTGCAATCAATCAAACTAAGGGAATAAAAGGAATCACATTTTCTAATTGGGAATTTAAATTATCTGCATATGCAGATGATATTCTATTGTATTTAAGAGAACCGGGGGATACCATTACATTACATTACTGATTTCTATTCCGCTTGTACCTTGCGGTTCAAAGCGGATTACACAGGAAGAGAACTGGACATTATCCCAGGACAAGCAGGCATGATATTCTCACATGTGGGTGACGTCATCTACGGAGCCCCAGCGCGGACAGCTTTTCAAGCAAACTTGATTGAAGTTTCAAGTTTGCTACACTGCACCACGCATGTGCATGCCTTCTTGCCCACTAGAGGGCGCATCCCCACCTCGTGGTCCTCAGTTCAGTTTTTTCCGCGGAGCCAGAAGCCCTGTGGAAATTGTGCTCGTATTTTTTTGGCCTTCTGACACCGCGTCTGGGTCTTTTCGCTCGGTCGCTGTGCTTTTCTTATTGTTTTCTTACTTAGTCGGTCGTTTGTCGTCAAAAAAAAAATCGTTCGTTCCCGGCCTTTTCGGCTTTCATGTCCCGTCCCTTGACGGGCTTTAAAAAGTGCACCTGGTGTGATCGGTTGCTTTCGATTACCGATCCTCACCGGTGGTGCTTGATTTGTTTGGGTCCTGAGCATCCTAAGGAGTCCTGTGATAGGTGCTCAACTTTTCAGACTAGAGCGCTCCGCCGACGCCGTGCCCGGATGGTGGAGCTCTTCTCTGCGGACCCCGCAGCGGGGAAGGCCTCGCCGTCGGCCTCAGCTTCGGCCCCGACCTCGGCCTCGACCTCGCCGCGACCCTCGACTTCCTCCAAGCCTGCTGCCTCGACCAAGCCTGCTTCGGGTAAGTCCTCCCTTCCATCCTCGACTCCAGGGTCGGCGAAGAAGCCATCCTTGGACTCCTCAGACTGCAGGTGGGTCGTCCTCGGCCCCGCCCCGAGTGGCAAAGTCTAGTGCCCCGAGGGAATACTCGAGACCAAGGTCACCCTCCAGGGAGCACCCCTCGGCCCCGGACCTGCCAGCCATGATGGGGGTTCCGGCCTTCCAGGACTTGCTCCGAGCGCTGATTGCCTCGGAGCTGTCCGGGGCCCTCGCGCACCTGCAGCAGGCTTCGGCCTCGACTGCTCCGGCCTCGACTGCCCCGGCGTCGGCGGCCTCGGTCTCGGTGCCCTCGGCTTCGGCCCCCGGGGGTCTCCCGACCTCGTCCCCGACCTTGCCCTCGACCTCGGTTGACCAGCCTGAGAGGAGTGTCAGGCCTCGGGACAAGGTGCGTCGGGTTAGGAGGATCTCTTTCACGTCCTCTTCCTCGAGGTCCTCCCGGGGCTCCTCGCCCTCGGGTCGGCCTCAGGCGAGGCGTCGGCCGAGGAAGCCCAAGCGTTCTCGGGGTTCTCCTCGGAGACGAGTCGCTCCTCGCCGACCGGGGGTGAGACCTTGCTTGTCTCGGAGCTCCGCCTCGACAATCCGAAGCTTTTCCGGTCCCCTGTGGGGAGGGGTTCGAAAGACTCCTCGCCGAGACGGAGGGGACGTGCCTCGGTTCCTCATACCCCGGGGACTTCCCCCAAGGGCTCCTCGGGGCATAGGCGGTCCCCGACCCCTTCAAGGTCGCTCGGTACGGCCTCCTGGGGATCGGGGTCTGGTAGGGAGCCTCGGTATTCCCGCGAGGCCTCCCCCTCTTTCTTGGCGGCACGGACTTCGCGAACTCCTTCCCCGCCTGCCAGGCCCTCTTCCTTCTCAAAATTCGTGCAGGATATGGCACGTGCTTTGGACCTGGACTTGCTTGCTGGGTCCCAGTACACGAAGGAGTTTTTGGAGGAACAAGACTTGCCCACTCCCCCAAGAGAAACTCCTCGTCTGCCTCTCAATAAGGTCCTCCACCAGACCTTCCTGAGAAATTTGGACTCCCCTCTTACAGTCACAGCGGTGCCTTCTAAGATGGAGTCCAAGTACCGGACCATCCCATGTAAGGGCTTCGAGAAAGCACAACTGTCTCACCAGTCGTTGCTCGTTGAGTTGGCGCTGAAGAAGTCGCAGCCCTCTAAGGTCTCTGCGGCGGTCCCGCCCGGACAGGAAGGGCGGACCCTGGACAAGTTTGGTCGTCGCCTCTATTCCAATTCATTGATGGCTACCAGGGTCCTCAATTATGCCTTTACGTTTTCCTCTTATCTTCGAAGCATGGTCAAAGACTTGCCTCGTTATCAAGGGGTCATGCCGGATTCCCACAAGGAGGGTTTTGCCACGTTCATGTCCAACTTATCTCAGCTGCGTCTGTACCTGTTTCACGCTGTTTACGACACATTTGAACTGGGCTCCAGGGTATCCGCCTTTGCAGTGGCAATGCGCCGGCTGGCATGGCTACGTACCCTGGACATGGACCCGAACTTGCAGGAACGTCTGGCCAATCTACCCTGTGTTGGCTCTGAATTATTTGATGAGTCCCTGGAAGCGGCGACCAAACGTCTGTCGGAACAGGAGCGCTCCCTTGCCTCCTTGGTCCGTCCTAAACCTTAGGCCCCGCCGCAGAAGCCATTCCGGCCTTCCCCGAGGCGATACCCGCAGAAGTCCACGCCGGCCTTCTCTAGACCTCCGCCCCGGCGCCCGCCGCAACAGGGTAGGGGAGGCCAACAAAAACCTCAGGCGCAGGGGGCGTCCAAGCTGGCGCCGTCTTTTTGACATGATGTGCGCACTCTCGCCGAACCCCCTTCCTATCGGGGGTCGGCTCCGAGCCTTTTATGCGGCCTGGACCGGGATCACATCAGATGCTTGGGTGCTCCGGATTATCTCCGAGGGCTACTCGCTCAATTTCTCAGCCACGCCGACGGAACATCCGCCGGGGGCTTACCCATTCAGTCAAGCCCAACTTCCTCTTCTTCTCGCGGAAGCGAGGGCCTTGTTGAGCCTTCGGGCGGTGGAACCTGTACCCCCGACCAACGGGGGTGGGGGTTTTACTCCCGTTACTTTCTGGTCCCAAAGAAAACCGGGGACTTATGCCCCATTTTGGACCTCCGGAAGCTCAACAAGTTCCTGGTCCGGGAGAAGTTCCGTATGTTGTCGCTTCCGGTGTTGTATCCTCTTTTGGAGGAAGGGGATTGGATGTGCTCCCTGGACTTAAAGGAAGCATATACTCATGTTCCGGTGCATCCCGCCTTCCGCAAATTCTTACGGTTTCAGGTGGGGGAGTTGCACCTTCAATATCGGGTCCTCCCCTTCGGACTGGCTTCGTCCCCTCGAGTCTTCACGAAGTGTATGGTGGTAGTCGCTGCAGCCCTGCGATCTCGGGGGCTACAGGTCTTTCCCTACCTGGACGATTGGCTGATCAAGGCATCGACCAGGGAGGGAGTTATCTCAGCGACCCGACAGACTATCGTCTTCCTGCAACGTCTGGGGTTCGAAGTGAATTTTTCCAAATCTCAGTTGTGCCCGGCTCAATCCCTTCAGTTTATCGGAGCCGTGCTGGACACGGTTCGCCTCCGTTCGTTCCTCCCTCCTCCTCGGTTGGAGGCCCTACTTCGGTTGAGTCGCCATGTTTCGCTGATGCCCGCAGTATCGGCTCAGCGCATGATGATGCTTCTGGGCCACATGGAATCGACGGTCCACGTCACTCCGTTCGCTCGGTTGCATCTGAGGCTCCCTCAGTGGAGCTTGGCCTCGCAGTGGCGTCAGGATCGCGACCCAGTCTCTTGTCCGATAACGGTGACTCCTTCTTTGAGACGCTCGCTCCGTTGGTGGACCAACTCTTCCAATCTTTCAGGGGGTTTGCTCTTTCTCGTTCCTCCGCATCACAAGGTTCTGACCACGGACTCCTCGGAGTACGCGTGGGGGGCTCATCTCGACAGTCTGCGGACTCAGGGTCTATGGTCGGCAGAGGACCGTCTTTGTCACATCAATGTGTTGGAGCTTCGTGCCATTTTTCTGGCGGCTCGAGCGTTCTGCCACTTGCTACACGATCAGGTAGTCCTCGTGCGGACGGACAATCAGGTGGCAATGTATTATGTGAACAAGCAGGGGGGAACGGGCTCTTGGTCCCTGTGCCGGGAAGCCCTGCACCTTTGGGAATGGGCGGTCTCCCAGAACATCTTCCTACGTGCGGTTTACATTCAGGGAGAGAGGAACTGTCTGGCAGACAAACTCAGTCGTCTTCTCCAGCCGCACAAGTGGTCGCTGAACTCCCGGGTCCTGCGCGAGGTCTTCGACCGCTGGGGAACTCCTCAGGTAGATCTGTTTGCCTCCCCAGAGACTCGCAAACTGCCCCTCTATTGTTCTCGGATGTACTCCCCAGACCGTCTCGAGGCCGACGCCTTTCTTCTTGACTGGGGAGGGAGGTTCCTTTATGCGTTTCCTCCTTTCCCTCTGATCTTGAGGACGTTGGTTCATCTCAAGGTATCCAGAGCCACTATGATTCTCATTGCGCCTCGTTGGCCGCGTCAGCACTGGTTCTCCCTGCTCCTTCAACTCAGTGTCAGGGAGCCTCTGCTTCTGCCTGTTTTTCCCTCTCTGCTGTCTCAGAGCCGGGGTTCGCTGTTGCATCCCAATCTTCAGTCTTTACATCTGACCGCTTGGTTCCTTTCCCCTTGACTTCGGTTCCTGTTTCTCAGTCTGTGAGGGAGATTTTGGAAGCCTCGCGCAAGGTCTCGACTAGGCTTTGTTATTCCCAGAAGTGGACCAGATTTTCATCCTGGTGTTCCTCGAACCATCTGGACCCTAGTTCGGTTCCAGTGTCTTCGGTGCTGGAATATTTGTTGCATCTGTCTAAGTCTGGGCTGAAGACGACTTCCATTTGGGTGCATCTCAGTGCCATTGCGGCGTTCCATCGGCATCTCGAGGGTCGGTCTCTTTCTCTTCATCCTCTGGTGACTCGTTTCATGAGGGGTCTCGTGAATGTTCATCCTCCTCTGAAACCTCCTCCTGTAGTTTGGGACCTTAATGTGGTCTTAGCTCAACTGATGAAGCCTCCTTTTGAGCCTATCGACAAATCTCATCTTAAGTTTCTCACTTGGAAGGTGGTCTTTTTGCTTGCGCTCACGTCCGCTCGTCGGATTAGTGAGCTGCAGGCTTTGGTTGCGGAGCCACCTTTTACTGTGTTTCATCATGACAAGGTGGTTCTTCGCACCCATCCTAAATTTTTGCCTAAGGTTGTGTCTGTTTTCCACCTCAATCAGTCCATTGTTCTTCCGGTGTTCTTCCCGAAGCCCCACTCTCATCCTGGTGAGGCGGCGCTTCACACGCTTGAGTGTAAGAGGGCGCGCTTCACACGCTTGACTATAAGAGGGCGTTGGCCTTTTATCTCCAACGTACCAAGTCTCATCGGAAGGTTTCTCAATTGTTTTTGTCCTGTGATCCTAATCGGTTGGGACATCCTGTTTCCAAGCGCACCTTGTCCAACTGGTTGGCTGCTTGTATTTCTTTTTGCTACGCTCAGGCTGGTCTCACACTCCATGGTCGAGTCACGGGGCATAAGGTCCGGGCTATGGCAGCTTCTGTTGCTTTCCTCCGGTCTACTCCTGTGGAGGACATATGTAAAGCTGCCACTTGGTCTTCGGTTCATACGTTCACCTCCCACTACTGTCTGGACACTTTGTCCAGAAGCGACGGCCGGCTTGGCCAGTCGGTGTTATGTAATCTGTTTTCCTAACTTGCCATCCTCCCACCTGCCCTTTTTTGGTTGGCTTGGAGGTCACCCACATGTGAGAATATCATGCCTGCTTGTCCTGGGATAAAGCACAGTTACTTACCGTAACAGGTGTTATCCAGGGACAGCAGGCATATATTCTCACAACCCGCCCTCCTCCCCGGGGATGGCTTCTTTGCTGGTTATGGAACTGAGGACCACGAGGTGGGGATGCGCCCTCTAGTGGGCAAGAAGGCATGCACATGCGTGGTGCAGTGTAGCAAACTTGAAACTTCAATCAAGTTTGCTTGAAAAGCTGTCCGCGCTGGGGCTCCGTAGATGACGTCACCCACATGTGAGAATATATGCCTGCTGTCCCTGGATAACACCTGTTACGGTAAGTAACTGTGCTTTTCCAGGAGGGTACATGACATTGGAGAATACAGGTTGAAGGTATAGACTTAATAACAGAATGAGTGTATAGGCATAATAACATTGGAAGGTACATTACATAGCAGATTGTCTGTTTCCATATGTTGGTAGGTAATCGGTTTCAGAAGATGATTTAGGTTCCTTTTTTTTTTTTTTATTGGTCGATTGAGGGTATGGTGTCAGGGAGTGCGTAGAACCTTGTCGGTGTAAGTGGAGGAGGAGAGGGAGATTAGGAAGATTGTAATGGTATAGAACAGTAGTGTTTTGATTTCTAGGGGGAGAGGAGAGGGAGGTTAGGTAGTTTGTATATACTTTTTGAATAGCAGCGTTTTGATTTCTTTACGGAATGCTTTGAAGTCGGATGTTGAGGTTAATAGCCTGGTAATGGAGGGTTCGAGTTTTGCTGCATGCGTTGCTATGAGGTTATCGTAAAGCTTTTTACGATGAGTGCCATTGAGTGGTGGGTATGAGAATGGTGTCAGTGTTCTTCTTGTTCTGGGTGGAAGGTTATAGTTTAGGCGATCGTTTAGATAGGCAGGTACAGTACCGTTGATTACTTTGAAGATTAGACAGTATAGTATGAATTGAATTCTGGCTCGAATCGGTAGCCAATGTGAGTCTAGGTAGGCATTGGTGATGTGATCAAATTTTCCGAGGGAGTAGATTAGTCTGAGGGCTGTGTTCTGAACGGTCTGTAGTTTTTTGATCATGTTTGTAGGGCATGGTAGATATAGGATATTGCAGTAGTCCACAAGACCTAGTACCAGGGATTGTACAATGATTCTGTAGTGTTCTTTGTCAAAGTATTTCCTTATTTTTCTTAAGTTGCGCATTGTGAAGAATGCTTTTTGGGTAGTTTTATTGATTTGAGTCTGCATAGTGCAGCATCTGTCTATCAGCACTCCCAGGATTTTGAGGGAGGTTTGGATTGGGAATTTGATTGCTTTAATTTCCAGGTCTGTTATGGATGGGTTTTTGTCCGTTTCAAGCATTAAGAATTTGGTTTTGTCCGAGTTTAGTTTTAATTTGTGGTTTGTCATCCATTTTTCTACTTCATCCAGTATTGTTTCCAGGTGTCCTGTTGTGGTGTGGTCTTGGGATTCGAAGGGGAGGAGAATAGTTATGTCGTCTGCGTAGCTGAATGATGTTACATTTAGGTTGTCTAGGATGGTACCGAGGGAAGAGATGTAGAGATTGAATAGAATGGGTGAAAGTGGAGATCCCTGCAGGACTCCGCATGGATTTGACCATGGGTTAGATTTCGTATCATTTATCTTAACTCTGTACGTTCTTGTTTTAAGGAATCCTTGGAACCAGTTATAAACCACCCCTGAGATCCCTATTGCATCCAGTATCTGGAGTAGTATGGTATGATCAACTAGATCGAAGGTGGCGGAAAGATCTAGTTGGATGATTAGGATCCTGTGTCCTTTACTGAGGTATTGTCGGGCTATGTCCAGTAGTGTTGCTAGTAGTGTTTCCGTGCTGTGGTAAGATCTAAATCCTGATTGAGATGAGTGAAGTATATTGTGGTCAGCTAGGTAGTTGGTGAGGTATTGAGCCACCAGTCCTTCAATCAGCTTGACGTATAATGGGATCAAAGCGATAGGTCTATAGTTGGTAGGTGTGTCTATAGGGCCTTTTTGGTCTTTCAGTAGAGGTGTGATTATAATCTCTCCAAGATCTTGCGGGAATTGGCCTTCTATGAGAGTGCTTTGTATCCATTGCGTGAGGCTGGTTTTGAATTTAGGGGAGGCATTTGTAAGTAGATATGATGGGCAGTAGTTCAAGTCGCATGAGGTGTGGCTGTATTTTTTGTATAGTCGGTTCAAATCAGGCCATTGTAGAGTTGGGAAGGTGGACCATGTTCTGTCTGCAGTTATGGCTTCTTCCGTTGTGGGGGTTGTTATTATCTCATCATGTGTGGTAGTTGAGTTGTTGAAGGTAGTTCTGATTTTGATGATTTTGTGTTTGAAATGGTCTGCTAGTTGGGAAGCTGTTGATGTTTTGTTGCCTTGAGTGGCAAGGAATGGTTTTGTGTCCGTAAGTTTTTTTACTAAGTTGAAGAGTGTTTTTGTGTCGGAGGTGTTTGTACCAATTAGCTTAGTGTAGTATGTTTTGCGCTTTTCCTTGAGTTTGATGTTATATAGTTTGATTTGGGTTCTCCAAGCGGATTTGGTTTGGTCATTTCTCTTTTTTCTCCAAGATCTTTCGAGTTGTCTGCAATGCCTTTTTAGTAGGAGGAGTTCGGAGTCGAACCACTTGTCTGAGGGTCTGCAGGTTCTGTGTTTGGTTTTTTCTGGGGCTAGCTCGTTCAAGGTTGTTTCACTTAGGGTGCGCCAGTGTTTTACGAAGTCTGTGTGGTCTGTGGGGACGATTGCAGGGTCTACTTTGTCCCAGAACGTGGCTGGTTCAATTTTCTGTCTAGATTTGAAGGTTGTTTTTTGTGGCTTAGATTTTATGTTATTTTGAGGCCAGTTGATTGTGAAAGTGTATTTGTGGTGGTCTGACCAAAGAGAGGGATGCCAGGTGCCGTTGGCAATGTGAATATTTGGGGTGTGGAGGTTGTGAGACGCGAATGCTGCTATATCGAGTTGGTGGCCTTTTTCATGCGTGGGTTCAGGATTGAGGATCTGGTAGGATAGGGCGTCGAGGTATGAGAGTATTTCGTTTGCTTGTTTGGATGTGTGGTCTTCGAGGTGGAGATTGATGTCTCCTAGGAGCAAGTTGTATTTAGAGGTTAGAGAGTTCTGGAATAAGAATTCTTCGAGTTCAAGTTTTGAGGTGTTCCATTGTCCTGGAGTGATGTAGCATAGCAGACAGTTTAAGGTGTCTGTGAGTGTATTGTCGGAGAGTTGGCATGCAAGAAGATCTAAGTGAGGGGTTGATTGTTTGTGTAGCACTTTTAGGTTGAGGGTGTTTTTTACTATAATCGCTAGTCCTCCCCCTCGTTTGTTTGCTCGACAAACCAGCTCTAATTTGTAACCTTTGGGGCAGAATTCGGTTATGCATGGGTCCGAGTTGGATGTTAGCCAGGTTTCGGTTAGGAAGAGACAACTTAGTTGTTCTTTGATTAACCAGTCTTTGATTAGATTTGCTTTTGGGCTAATTGATCTTATATTCATGTAGGCACAGGCTAACGAGATGTGTTTTGTGTTGGAGTTAAGGTTGCAATTGAGGTAGAGGATATTTTTTGGTGGTGTTTGTTGTTTTTGTGTGGTGGTTTTGTGCTTTGGTGGTGGTCGTTTTCCCCAGACGGTGGGAATGTGGTCTTGGTTGGTCAGTGGGCAAGATGTAAGGGTTCTGGTGGTGTGGATTTTTCTGGGTGGATGTGGTTGTCTGTAGGTTGCTGTCAGAATTGGGATGGGTGATAGGTGATATCCTGTGGTTTGCCAGTTTGAAATGAGTAGTGAGAGTATTAGGAGGGCAAGTATGTTTTTGTATGCGTGATTTTCCATTTTGTTTGAGGGGTGGATGGAGAGAGTTTCTGTTCGCTCTCCTCTCTGATGAAGGTAATCGCCTATGTGTTTAGACTCTGGCTTGTGGTGGTGTATGAGGAGTCTGGTCCCTCGCAGGTCGGGGAGAGGGGCGGAGCAGGGCTCCCACACTGCCTCTTCTCTTCTGGGCTCTGGTGCTAATGGCCGCGCTGCAGGGAGGTAGGGAGGTAAAAGTCGGGTCCCTCGCAGGTCGGGGAGAGGGGCGGAGCAGGGCTCCCACGCTGCCTCTCCTCTGCTGGTCTCTGGGCTCTGGAACAATGGTCGCGCTGCAGGAAGGTAAAAGTCGGGTCCCTCGCAGGTCGGGGAGAGGGGCAGAGCAGGGCTCCCACGCTGCCTCTCCTCTGCTGGTCTCTGGGCTCTGGAACAATGGTCGCGCTGCAGGAAGGTAAAAGTCGGGTCCCTCGCAGGTCGGGGAGAGGGGCGGAGCAGGGCTCCCACGCTGCCTCTCCTCTGCTGGTCTCTGGGCTCTGGAACAATGGTCGCGCTGCAGGAAGGTAAAAGTCGGGTCCCTCGCAGGTGGGGGAGAGGGGCGGAGCAGGGCTCCCACGCTGCCTCTCCTCTGCTGGTCTCTGGGCTCTGGAACAATGATCGCGCTGCAGGAAGGTAAAAGTCGAGTCCCTCACAAGTCGGGGAGAGGGGCGGAGCAGGGCTCCCACGCTGCCTCTCCTCTGCTGGTCTCTGGGCTCTGGAACAATGGTCGCGCTGCAGGAAGGTAAAAGTCGGGTCCCTCGCAGGTCGGGGAGAGGGGCGGAGCAGGGCTCCCACGCTGCCTCTCCTCTGCTAAAATTTTCTGGGTATAAAATCAATTGGGGAAAATCTGAAGTTCTTCCAATTAATGTCCATTGTACCAAAGGATTATTTGACTCATATTCATTTAAATGGAAAGAGGAAGGTTTAAAATACTTAGGTATTCTTATAAAAAATACAATTGATGACACAGTAAAAGAGAATGAAAAACTTTTATTGAAAAAAATAACAGAAATGTGCGAGCAATGGAATCCTTTACATCTTTCTTGGTGGGGAAGAGTCCAAACAATTAAAATGATGATATTGCCTGTGGTTTGTTATCAAATGAGTATGATTCCAATATTTTTTCAGGGGTCATTTTATAAAAAGTTAAACAGTATTCTTACAAAATTTGTTTGGTTTGGGAAAAGACCCAGAATCGCTTTAACATCATTACAAAAAACAATTAAGGAGGGAGGGGTAAATTTTCCAAATTTTTATAGGTACCATCAAGCCTATATTTTAAGACAGGGTATGTATTGGATCCTCCCAGATCTCATGGAGAATGTACCTGACTGGTTGTACTTAGAATGGCGGCTCCTGTTCCCATTACATCTAGAACATCTAATTAGTATAACAATGCCTAGAAGATATAAAGATAACAGAATTCTACTAGATACATGGAAAACACTAAGATTTATTAGCAATATATCACCAGATCCATTGGCTAAGTCATTAAATCAATCCATTTGGGTAAATTCCAGGATCAAAATTGGTGGATTCAAAATAGTATGGAAGCAATGGATAATTGCAGGTATACGGTCTTTGAATGATGTTGTAGTAAATGGATCACTGCTTAGTTTTTCACAATTGCAACAGAAATTTGGATTGAACAAGACACAATATTTTAAATGGATGCAATTGAAGCAGGCTATTCAGGAAGGGTTCCCTGAATGGAAAAATCTTAACACTCAGTATAGTTTGCAGATCCTTTGCTTTCAGGCAGATTTTTTAGGACACCAAGCCGCAAAATGGTATAAGTTTTTATATGGATTTTTAAACAAAAAAAAGAGAACAGGACTTAGGGACATTTGGAGTATTGAGATAGGACAGACAATTTCTGCATCTCAATGGCAAAAATTTTGGTCCTGGAGGATACGTACTACAAGGTCAGCATCTATGAGTCAAACATGGATGTTTTTGTTACACAGAGTTTTATGGACCCCTACACGGTTACAAAAAGTAGATAGTACTAGATCTAATAGATGCTGGCATTGTAAGATAGAAGTGGGGACATTAGATCATTTAATATTCTTTTGTCCCTGTATAAATGCTTTCTGGAAAATAATTTGGCCCCAAATTAATAATTTATTAGAAAATCATGTTGGACTCTCATACGATACAATATTATTTGGAACAGCAATGAGAACTCAAAGTCCGATTTCTGCAAACAATAATAAACTTTTATTAATATTGACAGGGGTCGCCATACAGCAAATTATTCAAAACTGGAAAGATCACACTAAGTTAAATTACACTTTTTGGTGGAACTCAATTTGTCATATCTACAAAATGGAAAAAGTGATGGCGTTACAACAGGGGTATATTCATAAGTTTAATAAAATCTGGGGACCATTGGCTAATTTCTCTAATGATCAGATATCATAGCACATGGATAGAACATATAGGGGGGTTGGGGAGGGTAAACCTTTGTAAGGGTATTTTGATATATAATTCTGTTAAAAGGGGTTTCTTTACTTTACAATATAAGAGTAATTGTTTGATATTTCAAGTGTTCGTTAAAAATTGTATGTATTACATATATTTCACTTGATGTAAGATATAAAAAAGAATAAAGAATTAAAAAAAAAAAAAAAAAGAACATCAGCTCACTCTGATTAAGGTCTGCAGAACTTTTGTGCAAGATTAAAAAAAGAACATTTTCAAGACTCACTTCCTTCATATTTCACATTGGTTTGGAAAGGCCTGTAGTAATCTTGGGTTATGACATTTCGAGCTTCATATATTGTCAGTTACACAAAAATAGAAAATTATAGTGCATTTAGCGGTTCTCAATCTTCTGATGCAACATGCCTAATAGCCAGTATTCATATGTTAAGAGCATAAGAATACAATACCCACAAAAGAGTGTACACGCCAATAGAACTGGGACAGATGATTCTTTATTCACTAAAAAGAATCATCTGTCCCAGTTTTGTTGGCATGTACGCTCTTTTGTGGTATCATTGACTTTCTGTATGTATTGATCCCTTTCTGTGTCCTGTACAAGAACATAAGAATAGCCTTATTGGTTCAGACCAATGATTCATCAAGCCCAGTAGTAGAGAATGACACGGGGAAAAAATCTGTCCCCGTCACCGGCCCACCATCCTCTGCACCGCCCCGTCACCGCCGATCCCATCACCGCCCCGTCACCGTCACCGCCATCCCTTTCACCGCCCCGTCACCGCCACTGCCATCCCATTCACCGCCCCGTCACCGTCCCCGCTGCATCCATATAAGCCTTTTTCCTTTCACTCCCTCCTTCCAATTTGAGCCGGGAACACTAGCGATCGCACGGTCCCCGCGGCCACTACCTGCCTGCCCGGTCGATCCTGGTGTTTGGCCGGCTCTCTCCCTTCTCCTCACCTTGGTTTGTGGGTTTTCTTTTTCGGCAACCTGCGCGCTTTCCCAGGGAGCCTCACACGCGCGGCTGCTCAGTGTTCGATCTTCTGCTCTGCTGCAACTTCCTGTTTCCGGTTGCGTCAGAGCAGAAGATCGAGGCTGAGCAGCGGCGAGTGTGCGCGGCTCTCTGGTAGCGTGCGGGTCGCCGAGGAGGAGGATCTGCGGACTGGGGTGAGGAGAGGGGAGAGAGCTGGCTGGACACTGGAATCGATTGGGCGGGCGGGTGTGAGCTGCGGGGACCGCACGATCCTTCATGCCTCACTGCGGGGGACAAGACCATTCACCGCCCCGCGGGCGGTGAATGGCCTTGTCCCCGTCGCCGCAGCGACTGCTAGTTTTCTTCCCCGTTTTCAGCGGGTGACCCGCGGCTAAAATGCGGTGGCCGCGGGTAAACCGCTACCGTGTCATTCTCTACCCAGTAGCCTGTCCTCCCAGTGGCCAATCCAGGTCACTAGTACCTGGCAAAAACCCAAAGAGTAGCAACATTCCAATCTACTGATCCAGGGCAAGCAGTGGCTTCCCCCATGTCTTTCTCAATAACGGACTATGAACTTTTCCTCCATGAAATTGTCCAAACCTTTCTTAAAACCAGCTATGCTATCGGATTTTACCACAACCTCTGGCAATGCATTCCAGAGCTTAACTATTCTCTGATTTAAAACCAATAGGAAGAAATATTTTTTCAAAGTATTTTCCTATACACTTCTCCCTCTGTATTTGCGGTTTCAGCAATCGCGATTTCGATTATCCACGGTTTTTAGCTTGCTGGCTTCTCCCCCCCCCCCCCCCCCAAATTACGTCAGCTTGCATAGAGAAATCGCTGATTCCAAGTGTTTACAGAGAAAATCGCTGATTCCCAGCACTTTCTTCACCGTGTTTTGCCTCTCTTTCAGGAACAGGCCAGATCTCCCACCATGTTATTCACGATGGTTTTTAATAGAAAACAGCGAATAACATATGAAAAAGTTATTATTGACAAGAGGACACAACCAATATTCCAGAACCCGAGGAGATTATAAACGGAGAACAAGATGAAAGGCTGGTAAAACTAGAGGTGAGCAAAGAGGAAGTCCTCAGGCAGATAGACAGACTAAAGAGCGACAAATCACCAGGCCCGGACGGCATCCACCCAAGGGTACTAAAAGAACTGAGAAATGAAATAGCAGAGACACTTCACCAAATATGTAACCTCTCCCTAAAAACAGGGGAGATCCCAGAGGACTGGAAAATAGCGAATGTCACGCCTATCTTTAAGAAGGGATCAAGGGGTAACCCGGGAAACTACAGGCCTGTGAGCTTGACCTCGGTTCCAGGGAAGATGATGGAAGCAATGGTAAAGGACGCAATATGCGAATACATAGAAAACAATGGACAACTGAAGGCGAGCCAACATGGCTTCTGCAAGGGAAGGTCATGCCTCACGAACTTGCTGTACTTCTTTGAGGGAATAAACAGCCAGATGGATAAGGGGGAATCCATAGACATCATTTACCTTGACTTCCAAAAAGCCTTCGACAAGGTACCTCACGAACGGCTACTTAAAAAGCTGTGGTACCACGGGGTACAAGGGGATATCTACCGATGGATCAAACACTGGTTGGCGGGCAGGAAGCAGAGGGTTGGAGTAAAAGGCCAATACTCAGACTGGCAATGGGTCACGAGCGGAGTTCCTCAGGGGTCAGTGCTGGGACCTCTACTGTTCAATATATTTATTAACGATCTGGAGGCAGGGACAAAATGTGAGGTTATCAAATTTGCTGACGACACCAAACTCTGCAGCAGGGTTAGAAACACGGAAGACTGTGAAGACCTGCAAAGGGACCTAACGAAACTGGAAGACTGGGCAAAAAAGTGGCAAATGAGTTTTAACGTAGAAAAATGCAAGGTCA
Source organism: Geotrypetes seraphini (assembly GCF_902459505.1). NCBI lineage: Eukaryota > Metazoa > Chordata > Amphibia > Gymnophiona > Dermophiidae > Geotrypetes > Geotrypetes seraphini. The sequence continues at coordinate 481,928,906 of NC_047084.1, forward strand.
TGCATGTAGGGAAAAAGAACCCGATGTTCAGCTACAAAATGGGGGGAACACTGCTAGGGGTGAGTAACCTTGAAAGGGACCTGGGGGTGATGGTCGACACATCACTGAAACCATCGGCGCAATGTGCGACAGCCTCAAAGAAAGCAAACAGAATGCTGGGCATCATCAAAAAAGGTATTACAACCAGGACGAAGGAAGTCATCATGCCGCTGTATCGCGCAATGGTGCGCCCGCACCTGGAGTACTGTGTTCAATACTGGTCACCGTACCTCAAGAAGGACATGGCGGTACTCGAGGGAGTGCAGAGGAGGGCGACTAAACTAATAAATGGTATGGAAAATTTTTCATACGCTGACAGGTTAAAAATGCTGGGGCTGTTCTCCCTGGAGAAGAGGAGACTTAGAGGGGACATGATAGAAACCTTCAAAATCCTTAAGGGCATAGAGAGAGTAAATAAGGACAGATTCTTCAAACTGAGGGGAGCCACAAGCACTAGGGGTCACTCGGAGAAATTGAAAGGGGACAGGTTTAGAACAAATGCTAGAAAATTCTTTTTTACGCAGAGGGTGGTGGACACATGGAACGCGCTTCCGGAGGAAGTGATAGGCCAAAACTCTGTACAGGGGTTCAAGAAGGGTTTGGATAGGTTCCTGGAGGATAAAGGGATAGAGGGGTACAGATAGAACTTGAGGTAGGTTATAAAAGTGGTCAGAAACCACTTCACAAGTCGCAGACCTGATGGGCCGCCGCGGGAGCGGACCGCTGGGCGAGATGGACCTCGGTCTGACCCAGTGGAGGCAACTTCTTATGTTCTTATGTTCTTAAAGGTGTTCTTTTAAAACAATGCGTGCACTATATACTAACACGTCCATAGGATAACATGCATTTAGCACGTGGTTAGCATGCACTAATATTTAGCGCACCTTTGTAAAAGGACCACAAAGTGTCTTTAAAGTATTTTTTTTTATTGCGTTGCATCATTTATTGTCCTAATTTGTACAGGCAAATTCTACAAAATTGTGCTAGCAATATAAATAAAAGTTCTTTGGCGTCTTCAAAATGAATATTTCTCAAAGCTGGAATAATTAACCGACCAGTACTTGCAGACCTCATGATCTTATTAGGCTGATAGATCTTAAGAACTGTCCGAAATAAAAGTCAGAATTTTGTTTCAAGGTTTTATAAACTAAAAGCAAAATCTTGGACTTAATTCTTCAAGTGCAGCCAGTGAAAATCATTCAATATTGTAATAATATGCTGAAGACAAGAGTGGCCAGAGATCATTCGTGCCGCTATATTCTGAAAATCTGCAATGCCTTAATACTGGTTTTTAGTAGACCTAGATATAAGGAATTGCAGTAATCCAAGCTGCTCAAAACCAAACTCAACCTTCAGTTTATTTTATTTTTTTTTTTAATCTTTATTCATTTTTAATCTTTCAACAAGTGTACAAAATAGAACCATAAATAGTCTTGAAAACATCACTTGTAAACCCATCAAGAAAAACAACAATTGTGTATATATAAACCTATAACCCACCCCCTCCCCATTATTATTATTAATATACACAATATAATAAGAACCCTTCCCCCTCTCTATTATTCATTGTGTATATTTCAATAGAAAAACTGGTGTTTAATCATCACAAAAAGATGTCAATGGCCCCCATATTTTAGTAAAGTAAAGTATAATTTCCATTTTGTACAGCTAATGATCTTTCCATTTTGAACATGTGACATAACGAGTTCCACCAAAAGTTGAAATTAAGTCTACTGCAATCCTTCCAATTGTTAGTGATATGTTGAATAGCGACTCCAGTCATGATTAATAAAAATTTATTGTTAAATGATGATATCTGACTCTTTTTTCTCATAGCTGTTCCAAATAATACCGTATCATAAGATAGTGCTACATGATTTTCCAGTAAACAATTTACTTCATCCCAGATGGAATTCCAAAAGGCTAAGATCATTCAGGTTGCTGGTTCAGGCACTGATCCTATCCCTCCTTGACTACTGCAACATCATCTACCTAGGCATCCCACAAAAAACAATAATAAAACTGAGACTAATACAAAACACCGCCGTACGCCTAATTTTTGGGCTAAGAAAAAACGATCACATCAGCCCCTACTACAAAAAACTACACTGGCTTCCAATAGAAGCGCGAATTCTATTCAAATTCGCTTGCACCTGTTTCAAACAAGCCTGGGGACTAGCACCTTCATACCTACAAACTCACTTCACCCTATACAACCCCACAAGAACGACCAGAAACAAAAACATCTTTGCATACCCAAAGATTACAGGCTGCAGATACAAATCCTTCTTGGACAGAACCTTCCAGTTCCAAGCGAACAGACAGCAAACCTGGCTGAAAAACCACATAAACGAACCAAACATGACTTATAATACTTTCCGCAAATCGATCAAAACCACCCTATTCACTAAATTCATAGACTAAAACGGTCCCCTCCCCACTAAGACCCCTCTCATGGATGTTCTAAATCTTTCAGACACTCATTACCCTTAGATCTCCAATTAATATGTAAGTTACCATTTAGACTATTGTACTGCATCTAGTCTCTTTATTCGGTACTGTATTTAAACTTATTGTATGTTTTGAATTTGGACTCACTCTACTGTATTATATGTGAATTTATTGTATTGTATTAGTATTGTACTGTACTTGTTATTCGCTGAATGTCCAGCCTTCTTACAATGTAAACCGCCTAGAAGTCGCCTGACTATGGCGGTATAGAAAAATAAAGTTATTATTATTATTATTATTATTATTATTATTATTATTAATAAAACAAAAGATGATCTAAAGTCCCTATTTCAAGATTACAATGCCAGCATCTATTAGACTTTGAACTATTCAACTTCTGTAATCTAACTGGGATCCAAAATGCTCTATGTAACCTTCAGTTTAAAATCTTCTGCCACGATACTACCTTTAGTCTACCCAGCATTCTTAATTGTGGCTGCTGTTCCGTGGGAGGGTGGGTAGGTGGGGGGGGGGAGGATTGAAGGGGTTAGTGGTTGTTCTCGTAGTTATATGAGCTTGTTTGATGTTTGTCTTACTATATTATGCTGTATCTGTTTATTCTGGAAATATCAATAGAAACATTTAAACATAAAAATGAGCCTTGAACTACCTAATATGCGATTTAAAATTTAAATAAATATCTAAAATGATGTCTAAATAATGGATCTCTTAAACCAAATGAACTTCATTATCGCACAGCTTGTTTTCCCCTAAACCTCTCCAATAAGTATAATTTCTGTCTTATCCACTTTCAAGGCTAATTTACCTGTGATCCATTTTGCCATTACAGCAAAAATTGATTGCAATCATGCACCTGCATCTTCCACAGACAAATCATCTGACACCCTAAATGTAGCCCTTTGTTTTGTCCGAGTATTATGACAAGGTATTGCAAGTTTATTATTAATCCAAGTTTATTAAAATTTAGAATCCTGCAATATGGTTGAAACCATCTAAGCGGGCTTACAATCTAATGTAAAATTATTCTACTAAAAAATGGTATTTTATAGAACATCACAGGAAAGTGAGGTCCAGGAAAAGAACTACAATATTACAATAGAAAAGATAGGGAGGGAAGCATACTAGGATAAACTATCCTCCTCTTCTACAAAGCCGCAGTAACAGCCCCAAAGCCCATAGAGATTTAAAGGGCTTCGGGGCTGTTGCTGCGCAGCAGCTGTTAGCACAGCTTTGTAGAGGAGGGGTTATGTCTTTCAGAATTTCCTGTCCTATTAGGTAAATTCTTTTTTAACTAAAAGCATCATTAAAAAAAAAAAAGTCTTCAAATCTGTCTTGAATTTATCTAAAGATTATTGTAATCTAATAAACATTGGCATTGAATTCCATAATGAAGGACATTTCATCACGCACTAACCCCCGCGGCAAGCAAAAAAACTAACGCCTGGTCAATGGAGGCGTTAGCGATTAGCGCGGCAGGCAGTTTAACGCACGGTATTCCACGCGTTAAAACCCCTATCGCACCTTGATAGAAGGACCCCTAAATAAATTGATTCACCAAATTTAAGAACTTTAAACACTAAAAAAGTATCTTATAAGTAATTCGATATGATTTAGGAAGACTGCTCTTTTTTTAATAAAGGGGTTACATGGTCATATTGACGAGCATTATGAATCAGACATACAGCAGCAATATTTTGTATAAGCTATAATCTGTGTAGATCTTATTGTGGAAGACCTTTGTAAAGTGAATTACTACTACTAAAGAGGCTTATATATTACTTTGTTTGTTATTTTTTAGGTAGATACTCTCAAAGCAACGGCCATTCCTCTGTTGAAGAAATTTGGTATAGATGGGGAACACTTTGACTTGAAGGTAAGAATATGAAGAGATGTGACAGGTATTTCCTTTACTTGAACATACGTAACAGGCTTTTCTCTGCTTCTTCCATCATGATATGAATAGTCTGATAGCAATTAATGATGATGATAAGCATCATTCTCTGTGATGTATGGCATTGTATACTAGAGGCAAACTGAAACTGCTTTTTTTGAGTTTCAGCCGAAACGGAAACTGTCAAACACTTTCAGCCAATACCAAAATTGCAGCCAAAATGTATTGCCTGTTTTCAGCTGAAACCTAAAATTAAAGTTTGGTTGTGTTAATAACCAGTGATGCCCACTAGGGAATTAACAGCCCTCTGCTAATATCACAGGAGATTACTCTCCAACAGGAACTGCAAGCACATGCTAAACAGGGGTAGGGAACTCCGGTCCTCGAGAGCCGTATTCCAGTCTGATTTTCAGGATTTCCCCAATGAATATGTTTTAAATTCTTTATTCATTTTAAATCTTAAACAAGTGTACAATAAAATATCCATTAAACTTTCAATTATAACACTTGAAATTCTTAATCATATCATCTAGAACAAAAATATACATCCCCACCCCCCACCCTTCTTAAAATAACTATATATCTTGTGTCTTTTTAAAACAGACAATAAGTGTACATAAATATATCCATTATAATTTCAATACAGCACTTAAAATTCTTAATCAAATCTTCAAACAAAAATAGAAATCCCCTCCCTCCCACCCTTCTTAAAGTAAGTAAAACAAACTTTCAAATAAAAATTATATCACCCTCCCCACCCCCCAATGTGTAAATATAATCTCAATGAATATGCATTAAAAGCAGTGCATGCAAATAGATCTCATGCATATTAATTGGGGAAATCCTGAAAACCCGACTGGAATACGGCTCTCGAGGACCGGAGTTCCCTACTCCTGTGCTAACAACTGGGAGAGACATTTTAACAGGGACTTCTCAACAAGTCTGGCATGTTTAGGTTCCCAAGTCAATGCAGATGTAGTTAGATAGGGATGCTGCTGGCTGCAGGGCTGAAAAGGAGTTTGAAAAGGTTAGCGTGCTGGTACGGGGGCAACGAGCCACGATTGGGTATAGGAGGGGAGGGAGAGGTGCTGGTTGGCAGATTTGGAGATGGATTTCTTTGACTGGCGGGCGTCAACATTCTCACTAACAAAGGTATGATGCCTAATGTGGGGAGGAGGGTTGAGGAAATGAGTGTCACGCCCCATATGAACCTTCTGACTTTGCCCCATCTCTAATTGTGAGATTAATTGTGATTAAAAATTTTAATCAAAATGAAGCCTTAATGGTCACCAACTTTTTATGCTTACCCAAACTGCACAAGTAACAAGAGAAAGTAGCACTGAGATTTTTTCCATTTTGTATTTAGTTATAAAATTGATTAAGGACAAACATGATATACATTCTTCCTAAAATAGGGTAAAGGAGTCCAGATATTGGTCTACACTGTAGACTTTATTCCAGCCTGACACACAATTCAAAATAAAAAGCACATTGATATTACTGAGTGCAAGGACAATATTCTCTGAAAATTTACAACATGTTTAAATTATTTTCTATTATATATGTTTCATTTCATTAACACTGTAAGCTGACAATAATTTGTTCTTGAAAACAATCATTACAAGTTCCTTACTTGTCATAAACTTTATTAAAACACTTCTTCATCATACCCTACAGAGCTTGGAAATTCTTTAGAATCCCCCATATAGTATTCAAACCAGAATAAATATGTATAGTAATTTAAATAATGAAGGACCATATTTTACCTCCAAGCAATATAGCCTCCACAAATGTGGACTTCAGCTAATGAAAACTAAAAGTGCTTTCACAGTGGCTTCCTTTGCACCATATTTGGCGTATCAGCTGATATATCTCCACAGGGGCTAATTCCTAAGGAGCGCATCATCTCAAATTTACAGACTTAAATTTTTGCTAAACTTTAGTGTAAAAATCCATTTATTTGGAACACTCTGTTTAACTTATAAACTACTATGCAAGTATGCAATTTCATTACTTGCAATCAGATTATAAACATACAAAACAAAATAATGCAGAGTAACTCTACCCACCCCAGGTCTAGCAGTGTAGTCGGGGCAGGAGTGATCCCCAGTCGCTCTTGCCCGTTGGCTGAAGCCGATGCAGGCAGCAAGTTGGTGGCTGCTCTCACCAAAGTTATAAAGGTGCGGGGGAAGGATAGGGGCACGTGCACGGCAGGGGGAGGAGTGGGTAGGGGGGCAGAGGAGGAGGGTTGCCGGCACCCCAAGCAAGATGGCGCTTGGAGCAGACCATCCTCTCACCCCCTCCCTTTACTATGCCAATGCACAGATGTATGTGTTTGGTCAAGTTGAGCTGCTGTATATCCCAGCACTGGTGGCAGTGAGTTAACAATTTTTAGCACTTTCAGGTTCCGCCAGATGACACTGACATCCGTTTGCATTTTTCAAGCTTCATTAAAGATTTTCTTTTTGGTTTCAAAATGCTTTTGGAAGGATTGTGACTTTGTCATCCAGCTAGATAACACTACAACCATCAGATCTTGTCATCCAGCTAGATAACACTACAACCACCAGATCTTGTTATGTTAATATGAACATTGGGCTGCGGGCCCTGTAGGTAATGTTTTTATGCTGCTCTATTTAATTAATTCTCATACAAGGCCAGCTTTGTCTTCCAATGTTTACAGAGAGGCAAAAGCAGAACCATGAACACTGCAGTATGGTATCCATTCTTTTGGCATCCGAGAGCCCAATGCCACGTGTATTAGTTTTTTTGGCAGCTGGAAAACTGATGCCACCTCTACCCCTCAATAAATGTACGGTGGTTTTTACCTCTCTGCTGCTGCTTGTAGAATCCTATCTCTCTACTTTGTACTACTTCCAGCATTTACTACAGACTTTCTTATACCTGTCACGGGGAATATGCAGAAGATACACAAAATATATTCTACTCTCTTCTGTTGCGGGGAGGGGGGTGGGAATAATACAGCTCCTGCTTAAATAAGTGGAGAAAAGAGAGACCACACATAACATTGAGGAGCAATGCACCAGCATAATCTATCACTAAGCATGCTCACGATCATCATAGGTCTCAAAGAAAAAAATTCCACACGGAGATTGCTCTAGTGTATAGTCCACCCACAACAGGAACAGTCCAAACTTGGAAACTCTCACACTGTCACGTATAAGTTTTAATAAGTTGTTACTACTCTTATGTGAGATTTTCTTTCTTGGAAGAGCTGAAGTAGTATTGTTGAGACTACAAACATGTTTTGGACTATAAATACACTGTACACTTACCCCTCCATATTCGCGCTCCGCGGTTTCGGTTATTCGCATTTTTTTGATCGAAGGCCCTGCCCCTGAATTTATATCACAGGAAATCACTGCTCCCAGCATTGCACAGAGAAAATCGATCCTCCCAGTTAGACTTTCTTCACTGGAACAGGTCAGGTTATTCACGGTTTTGTGTCTTTTTTTTGTTTGCTTGTTTTTATAGAAAAAACACAAATAACATACGAAAAGTATTCGCTACCTTGCCGTTCCCTTATCACCGCGAATGCGGAGGGGGAAGTGTAGATTTTGTGATAGTTCCAGTTCGGACTGTTGCTGTTGTGGGTGGGACTATAGCAGTCTCCGTGTGGATTGTTTAGTGGAGGTTTTTTTCTTTGAGAACTATGAAGATCATGTGCATGCTTAGTGTAGAAACAGAAATATGATGGTAGATAAAGGCCCATCTGCAGTAACCACTAGCTCTCCCTCTCTCTAAGAGATCCTACATGCCCAGTAGCATAGCGAGAGTGAGAGGTGCCCGGGGCAGTGCTGCCCTCCCCCCCCCCCGGCACGCTCTTTCTCATTCCCCTTACCTTTTTAACTTCTCCAACGAGAGCAGCATGCCCACTTAAGTGTCTGCTCACCCTTTGACGTTGCTTCCTAGGCGCAGGACCCGGAAATGACGTCGGATAGAGCGCCAATGCCGACGCAGGTAGCAATGTTGCTTACACCAGAAAAGTAAAAAAGGCGTGGGGGAAGGCAAGGGTCGCATGCAGGTGTAAACAAAAAAAAGCATTTATTTAGATTACTCCTGAGCCTATCACCTCTTAACTTAGCTGATGCTAGTGCATTGCGCCTCAATGTTACGCGAGGTTTCTTTTCTCCACTTATTTATGTAGGAGCTGTATTAGTCCCCCACCCACCCCCCTGACAGAAGAGAGTAGAATATATTTTGTGCATCGTTTGATATTTATCTACGCTGCCTGGTGTTTGGAATATGCACAAAATTAATTTGCATATTGAAACAGAGAAAATTATAGAATATAAGGATTGACTGAAATGGGAAAGGGGGGTTTAAATGATATATTTAAAGTGATACAGGAAAGTTAATCAAGTGTATTTTATAAGTTCAAATGATTTTTTCTGATACATTTGTTGTAATATGTAAAAATGAATAAAGAATTAAAAAAAAAAGAAACAGAGAAAATGAATGCAAATAAAGACCATAAGGCAGTGGTCTTCATTAATTTTTAAGTTGTGGCCATTTTGGACTCTAATAAACCAAAGGAGAGCCGCCAGATACCTTCCTGTGTAGGGCCAAGACACTGCTGACCAGTGTGTCTCAACGACATCTATCCTCACCAGCTCACCTTCAAACTTCATTGGTGGGATGAGAGGGTTATCCTCAAGGTTCTGATCATTTCGACGAGGGCTGATTGAAGAGTAATGGGACTGCCTCTGTTTTTCTTTCTTAGAAGTAGACATGACAATGTTGTGTTGGTTCTTATGAAGCTCATACATCAACGTTTCTGAACCTGCAGTTGGACTACTATAGACTTCATTGTTGGGTCACAGCGAGAGGAAGAATTTGGTAAGTTTTGTTATGTGTCTGTGAGAGTACGCAGCACGGCTAATTGTGTGCCGTAACATTTCAAGAGTTTCATTACTGCTCTTTCCAAGTTTAACACAAAATTCAACCACACACCTGAGGCATACTCTCACAGACACGTCTTCCACATCTGCCTTGACAAAATGTGCAAATTTCATCCTCTCACTGTGACGACCCAACAATAAAGACTATGGCAGTCCAACTGCAGGTTCAGAAACGTCAATGTATGAGCGTCACAATAACCACAGCATTGGCATGTCTACCTGGAAAGAAAATCAGAAGCAGTCTCGTTACTTTTCAATCATTCCTCATAAATGCATTCTTTTTTTTCTATTGAGAAATGCCTTGTTTTTCAAGCATGTGGCTTTCCCCCTTTCTGTCATAAACTTTGTTAATTTTTCTGCTATTCTGGCTCTCTAATAGAGACAAGGGGAGGAGGGAGAACACCCCAGAGGTCTCCACAGGCTGCCCTGCCCCCCAGCCTTGAATTGATGAACACTGCTGTAAGGCCTGTCCAATCTGCCCATCCATACCATTTAATGCAAATGCACATTTGTTGTGGAGATCCTCAGGACAAATTTGAGAAGTCCTGCTTTTCTGCCTGTATGTGTTTTTAACCAGGCTTGCATGTACCGTAACTGTTATTTTCTTTTGTTTTTTGGCATGGTCAGATTATAAGGCGAGGAATGCCTCCCGGAGGAGGAGGTGAAGTAGTGTTCTCCTGCCCTGTCAGGAGGTGTTTGAGACCCATTCATTTCACTGACCCTGGTAAAATAAAACGCATCCGAGGGGTGGCGTATCCTTTTCTGTGCTGTGCTGCATAGTGTGTATCGGAGAAAAGTTTATGGATTAAAATGTAAAAATGAAATGCTGAGATATAGCCCATTGAAGTAATGTTTTGGTATCTGAGATCTGTGTTAGTGTGGCGATCTGTGCTAGCTCACCATGAAAGGGTGAAATCACTTTTAGTACTGGCATAGATGCCACATTGACACTGCTCATTTAGGGGGCCTTTTACTTAGGCACGCTAACTGATTTAGCACACGCTAAATGCTAACACTTCCATAGAATATAATGGGCGCGTTAGCATTTAGCACGCCTTAGTAAAGGATGTAATGAGATTGTACTTAAATCCTCGCTTTCAGTAAGGTTGATAGTAATAGGTCTCCCTGACTTAGTAATTATAAGAGAGAAAAAGCAAAAGATGCAGTTGAGCTGGTGGTGTTTCTACCCAATTTGGGTGTATTTGGTACTTTGCGAACATTTTGCACCAGTGATGAGAAGCCAAGACACTGGGATTCACTTCCACTGTATGCAAAAGTATATTTAATAAGCGTTTATATTCTGCTTTACCAATTTGGGTCAGGGTGGCTTATAATAATAATCACATTAATTATCTTACATTTCCACTTGTAAGTATACCAATTATAACTCTAAATTACAGTTAAATAAATAGAATAGTCCAATTAAATGTAAACAAAAAAGCCTAAGTCTCTAAAATCTAATTCCACCTGACTTCTCAGGGATTCAAGGATGATTACAAAAAAAAAATATTAACAAAATCAGTAAAGTATATCAATAATCAATACAACATAAAATATGTAATTATAAAACATTCTTAGATTTCCCTATAAGTAGTTTTCTCCCTTATTACTTGTAGCAAAGAATTTCACAATAAAGAACTACCGCATATAATAGTTGTGTTGCTTGTATTCTATCCTCTATAATAAAACCCTTACCCGCGCATGTGCAGTTGAAATGGCGTGATCCCTGCCGCCATGAATTGTGCTTCTGTGCCATGTTTCATTTGCGGTGCGTGGCTGCTTGCGGCGTTGAGAGCAACGGCAGGAGGGTGTCCTTTGAGGTGCTGTGAGGCGTCCGGCTGCTACTGCTGCACAGGGAAGTGGAGGGGGAGAGGGAAAAGGGGCTGCTTTGGGGGGAGGGGTATGCTGTGGGGCAGGCAGCAATCTTGGTTTGCTCGGGGGGGCCAGAGAGAGATAGGCAGGGGGCCAGGGAGAGAGGCAGACAGAAAGAATGGCAAACAGGCAGGGGGCCAGAGAGACAGACAGCCAGCGGCCAAGGAGCGAGAGAGAAAGAAAGACAGACAGACACATCTATTCTGGCACCCGTTAATGTAATGGGCTTAAAGACTAATAATTTAATATAAGACATATTAGGCAGTATTAATAGAATTTCAGTTTCTGATCTTAATTGGTGGGCTGGAATATAACATTTATAAAATTATTTAAATAGCATGGAGCCAGACCATATCAAATCTTAAAAAGCATCTATTTAAAAATGTTCTTGCTCTGATTGGGAGCCAGAATAATTTTATCAAATAGGTTGATTGGGCCATGACATAACTTCTCCCCCCCTAAAAAAAAAAAGTCTGTAGACTATTCATTTGTCATTCTGGTATACTAAAATATATAGATGATAGATAGATATAAACAATCTCTGTGAGACATAGCCATAATCAGGACAGTTACTCTTTAGATTCCAAAAATGACTTAATCCTTAAAGACAATTTTCTTATTAGAAAGGACCTTCCTGGTCACAATTTCCACATAGGGCTCCTTTAATTTTGATGATGATTTGCTGGGAAAAAAATTGCTGTTAAAAGAAAAAAATTTTGACTAACTTTTGTAGAGTATAATTAAGGCCAGCAGTGTTGACTGGAAGTTGTCATAACATTATCTTTTCTTGACTCCTACACTGGCTGTGGAGTTTATTTTCTCCCCCTGCAGTAGCTCTTGTGCAAAGCTGCTTCTAGACTCTGAAACAAATATTTTTAGAAAAGTATGCTGCCTTTTGGTGTACACAAAAGTTTCAAATGCATTTCTTTGTGGAAGTAGAGCAGCACGCTTCATCCAGGTGGATTTAGACTCCTTATTACTGGCATAAGGACGGACTTGTGCACACGGTTCCATCTCTCCCTGCTGTTCCTTGGCTATGCTGGAAGATTTTCATACAATTATATGCACTGAGGGATAGATTCCCAAAACGTTGCCAAAAATTAGATGCTGGCCGTGCTTAGATTATGCCTATTGGTGCCTAATTTAAATGTTTTTAATTGGTTTTAAGTGGCGCATAATTGGTCGCACCATTAAAAAACAAACAAAAACTCAAAAATAAAGCGCCATTAGGCAACCTCTGGGACTGGTACCTGGGTCCATGGCACTTAGTGACGCTGAAGCCTGGAGTTGGGCATGTTTAGGGGTGGCATTGGTCTTTGATGTCACTGGTCTCGATTCTGCAAGGACCTTAAGTGCTGGAAAAGAAGGCTTGTAAAACTCTGGCCTACATTTCTGTCGCCTAGGGTCCTTACTAGCTGCGATTCGGTAAGCGGAGCCTATCTATGATTGATTGACACATGGCAGATGCCGCTTACAGAATTAGACCCTGAATGCCAACCTGGATGGAAGAACCAACAAAAAAAAAATCACGTTTTCCCCTTTTATGTATTATTTCCAGCTAAAGAACACACACACACTGAAAGCAGCCTTAGTATTTCAGCAGCAAAGCTGCCTTTATTCCCAGTCAAGCTGACAGGGCACCAATTTGGAACTGAATTTTGCAGGCTGATAAGACATGAGAAGTCTTCACAAATTTTTGTTCATTTTCTGTCCAACACAATGGAAGATGGAAATGATACAGAAGGGATCAGAAATGTCTATCCATCTGTCAGGGGGTCAATACTAAGCCGATTTTTAAAAAAGGGTTCCGGGAAAATCTGGAAATTTATAAACCGGCGATAAATCTGACTTCAGTACAAAATAGTGGAAACAAATTTTTAAAAATTAAAATTGTGGATCATGTAGACAAACATGATTTAATGAGAGAGTCAGCATGGGTTCAGCCAAGGGAGGTCTTGCCTCACCAATTTGCTTGACTTGTTTTAAGGTTTGAATAAACATGTGGATAAAGGTGAGCCAGTTGATATAGTATATCTAGATCTCCAGAAAGGTTTTAAAGTTCCTTATGAGAGGCTTCTGAGAAAATTAGTCATGGAATGGGAGGCAATATTCAATTGTGGATTAAGAATTATCAGACAGAAAATAAAGGGTAGGATTAAATGGCCATTTTTCTCAATGGAGGAGGGTAAATAGTGTGCCGCAGGGATCTGTATTGGGATCTGGAACTACGAGTAAGGTGATTAACTTTGCAGATGACACTAAACTGTTCAAAGTTGTTAAAATGCATGCGAACTGTGAAAAACTGCAGGAAGATCTTAGGAAATTGGAAGACTGGGCATCCAAATGGCAGATAAAAGTGATGCACATTGGGAAGAATAATCCAATAAGGGCAAAAAGCTAGATATTTTGCCTGGCCAAAAAGGGTGCAACAAGCCAGATGTTCTGCCTGGCTGTAAAGGGGTGCAACAGATCAGGGCAAAACAGGTTTTACCTACTGCCTCTATTGTACACTAGTATAAAATGGAAAATGCACACTGATTTCTTTTAGAACCAAATATAGCATTTATTAGTGAAAGATCAGTGAGAAAAAGAAATACCAGAGTATTTACAAAGAAGAAAATAAACAGTAAATCACAGTGAAAAATGTGCTGCATCTTCTAGCCTCTCTAGCAAGGACCAGGAAGCCCTCTTAACAACTGAAAGAGCTCACGGGAGGGTTCTGCAGCTGCAAGTTAAAGAATGACACAAGGACAAATGTGTCCCCATCCCCACAGGAACTCAATTTCCCCATCCCATCCCAACGGGTTTTGTTGCTGTCCCTGTCCCCTGCCCCATTTTTGTAAGTTCATGATGTAATTCATATCACAGAATTGGAGAATATCCTTATAGACCCATACTGTGGACTCTGCCTCCAAATTCTTCAGGAAGCCCCCGTTTCTTTGCTCAATTCAGTCATGACAAACATGTGGCCCATGTCATCTTAACTAATGCTTATAATAAATTTAAGATCTATTTGATTGCTTAATGTAAATTTGGCTACCATGTAATTGTAATGGAAAGAATAGAGTGGACCAATATTATAGTGCAGTGCAGCCTCTCAATGAATGCATGACTATAGTGGCCCATCATTAGTAATCAGTTTGACATACCTGCTCTACCTTGTATGGGGCAGAGAATGCCCTCTCCCCTCCCCCTGATCGTTTCATTGTAGTATCTCATTGGCTTTATCCATTTTCTTGTTATAATGGAAGCAGGGGATGTTATTACAATTAGCCCCAGATGTTCTTCACACCCTTTAGGGGCTGTACATCTGTCTAGCTACTTTACTGAGTAGTATTTGAAGAAAGAGCCAAAGGATGAGAAGGCAGTAAATAAAAAATAATCCTACTGGTTAGGACAATGGGGTGGTAAGAACTAGGCAAACCAGCATTCAGATACTCTTGTATTTTCTGAGAGGCAAATTTATTTATTAAAAAAAAAAATTTTATTCCGCTTAATCCTAAATGGATTATAACACAAATATTTTACATAAACACTTCTAAAATAATAACTATACAGACATTACAAACAAATAACTGCCAATATATTAATGTTCACAGGATATCAGTCATCTTAAACTGTTAGCTGCCAAAAATCCTTTACACAGATTTAAAATTCAGAGGAGAACTGCTACCAAAAATATTGATTGTATTTTATTTAAACATTTATATTCCGCATATCCTGCAATTCTAAAACATCCACAGAGTAAAAGATACAAATAACAAATTACAACATTAGTGTACTAATCATGTTACACAAAACAATAAAGCAGGGGTGTCAAAATCGGTCCTCAAGGGCCGCAATCCAGTGTTTTCAGGATTTCCCCAATGAATATGCATGATATCTATTTGTATGCACTGCTTCATTTGCAAATAGATCTCATGCATATTCATTGGGGAAATCCTGAAAACCTGGCTGGATTGTGGCCCTCGAGGACCAACTTTGACACCTGTACAATAAAGGAAAAAGAAGAAAAAAATCTATCTTGCCTGCTCTTGCTTGACTGAGAAACAAACCTGTTAGCTATTCTGATAAAATGCTTTGACCAATAAATGCATTTGTAGCAACTTTTTTAATAATTTCACATTACTACATAACCTCAAAGAACCTGGAAGAGTATTCCATACCAGAGGACCAGCAACAGAAATAGCTGTAAACCATGTTTTCATGTGACAAACCTTATTCACTGTTTCAGTAGTTAGGCTCATTGTTGTATCCGATCTCAGAGGTTGAGTTGGCGCATGTCACTTTTGCTGGGTTTTACTAAGCCATGGTAGAGGTTTCTACCATGTCCCGGAGCACTAAATGCTCTTACGCTCATAAGAATTCGATGAGCGTCTGCACAATTAGCACTCCAGGCCGCAGTAGAAACCTCTACCGCGGCTTAGTAAAAGGAGTCCTTTATTTCTGATTGTCCCAAGTACCCACTCAATTCTTGGGGCAATTCTAATAAAACTATAATACTACTTAAAAATTAAAAAAGATGGGATAAGAACCCAAAATATTATCAAAAGGACACTTTCTAAAAACATCTGTACCATCTGTGGAAACGCTTTCTAAAGCTGTCAACCCTATATGGCAGGTAAATACAAGTAGATATTTCACACATGCTTCTACCACTTTAGGGAAAAGGTGTCCATGGGGATAGGATTTCTCACTGCATACATTTTGAGTAAATGTATCATGGGAGCACTATGAGCATTTCCCATTGGGCAGAGAGTTGGACACTGCATCACACCTGAGTACAGGCTTGTATAGTAAGGCCCCTGCCAACACAGAAAAAGATTTGGAGTGCTGGGAAAGAGCAAGGAGAAATGGGGAGGGGGAGAACACTGTGCTTTTAGCTGCTACCTGCTGAACTGGAGAAAACTCTGGATAGGGAGATGCCAGAACTGGCATGGGTAGGTCGGGAAAGGAAACACTGGGCCTCTGGATAAACTGAGCAAGGACATGGATATAGAAATTAAGGGGGATAGTAGGAATGCAACCATAATGTGTGTGTAGAGGGGGACTTCATATAGGTGAGTATATATGGTGTTTCCTGTTAAATTTATGTAAATACAGATACATCGCCAACAGATTGATCTATTAAAGCTACAGCCTCAGCACCTTGAGGTTGTGGGTTCAAACCCACACTGCTCCTTGTGACCCTGGGCAAGTCACTTAATTCCCCCATTGCCTTGGGTACATTAGATAGATTGTGAGCCCATCAGGACAAACAGAGAAAAATGATTGAGTATCTGAATAAATTCAGGTAAACCATTCTGAGCTCCCCTGGGAGAATGGTATAGAAAATTGAATAAATAAATACTTTTTTCTACAGTAGTTTTGAGTATATCATGTGGGACAAAATTTGTTGTGCTAAGTATAACATTCCTCTATTTTTTTATGTAAAAAATTATAGCTCACACTATGCCTAATTCTAGGCATGCAACAGTAAACATATACATAATATAAAAAGTAACAATAAATTCAGTGGCTATAGCAAAACATGACATTCACACTGGCAAGCAACCTCATTAGTAGGCAATATCATATTCAAAATCTCTGGAAAGCCTTATTAAACAGAAAAGCTTTAAAATGCTTCTGAAACTGGAGTGTGTTCAAAGGGAAATTAACAAGGTAAGACTTTTCTTTTGGGTATTTTTTTTGTTTTGTTGAACTTTGCAGTGTTCAAAACGTTTGGCAGTATGAGAGGCTCCTTGACTAAAGGGTGCAGATATTCGGTCCGTGTGTCACCACAGATCGCCAACAGAATTGTGGATTCTGCAAGGAGCATCCTTAACAAGTTCATTCCAGATATATACATTTATACTGATCACTTGAAGGGAGACAATTCAGGAAAGTAAGTAGCAAGGTGGATTTGATTTAAATCAAATCTCTAGTCAGAAAGACTTGATTTCAATCATTCTTGTGACATTATGAATGGAATTCATTTGCTCCTTGATCATCCAATGGTCCCACGGATTCCCTCACAGGTTTTCTGCTTCTGATGTACCTAAAAAATTGTAATGAATTTTTGCCTCTATGACAAGTTTCTCTTCATATTCTGTTTTAGCTTTCTTTATCAGTGCTTTGCATCTAACTTGCCAGTGGTTGTGTATTTTCTTATGTTCTTTATTCAGATACTTTTTCCATTCTTTAAAGGATGTTTTTTTATTCTAATAGCCTCTTTCACTTTACCTTTTAATCACTTTGTTGACCAAGAATAATATTTTTTTTTTGTTCAAGAAGTTTTATTGAAGTTTCAATATTTAACCAATGCAAAGGGAAGTGAATCCCAATATAAAACAAATAACAACAACTTCTTGCAGAATTACAGTGAGAAATGAACATTAGGTATGGTATAACTGAATAGAATTGGCATAATACATATCAAGGATATTAAAATAAGAGCTGAAGAATAATAATAAAAAATAAAGACATTCAATCTAGTATCCCTGTCTACACTTTGTTAAATGCAGATAAGATATTCATTCTTTCAGCAGCTACTTTCTCATATCTAGCATAGACAGGCAGTGTTCCACCATTCATTGTGACTTAGGATGTAAAATCTTTCCAATGAGCTAATATCGTTTTTAGTGCAGTTAACAAGAGACATTTGAGAAGTCTAGTTTTACCGTTATCTATTGACACATCAGTGGAGAGGATTCCCAACAATACCGTCGAAAATAACTCGTTTGTAATATGCAGTAGCTTATAAATAGTAGACCTGATATCAGCTCAGTAGGATTTGAGAAAACTACAGTTATGGAACATATGGTCAAAAGTACCAATGTCTGCTTTGCACGACCAGCATAAATTAGAGCCTGCTTTTGGGAGTTTTGCGAGCTTATAAGGGGTCCAGTATGCTTTATGATAAACAAAGAGAGCCATTTGCTTAATTGCTGCAGATTTTAAGGAGCTAAATGAAGAAAGCCATAGCAGCCTCCAGTCTTGCAACGAGAGAGTGGTAGATGTGTCTTTGGCCCAAATCTTATAAAGAATCAAAGGAGGAGGAAATTTTGCACTTTTTAATGTTTTGTACCTTGCTGACGCCTCCCCTATTTTCATTTGAAAAAGATAAGACCAATGTAATATTGATGGTACAGATTGTGTAGGTATGGACTTATTCATATATGAAGTAAGACAGTGGCGCAATTGTATCCAGCGATAAGCATGATGGTTAGGGATGTTATATTTTACTGATAGTGTTGTGAAGTCCATCAGTTGATCATCAGCCATCAGATGATTAAGGGACCATATACTTCTTTGATCCAAGATTTCCATTCTATATATTGACCCTTTATTTTTATTTGAGGGTTGTTCCAGATAGGTACAGCAGTAGTTGAGTTCCAAGGAATCTTAGTATGAGAGTCAATTTCTAACCGCTTCTCTAGTGTAATTGATGATATGATTTGTTTTAAATTTAATATTGTTAGGCAAGAAGGAGAAGTATATTAGGTAGTTCTTTTTCATATTGTTTAACCAGGTTGGAATATTTTGTTGGTGTGGTTCTTTTAACCATTGAGAACCTTGTCTAGCCAAGAAAGTGATGTGATAGTCATACATACTTGGAAAATTAACACCTCCATTATCTTTGGTACATTTGAGGTTTTTTTAATGAGATGCGAGGTACTTTATTATTCCATAAGAATTTAATGAGGCTTTTAATGGAAGAAGGAACGGTATCATTGAGAGAATGTAAGTAATCTTAGTGCCATTGACATTATTATGGAATCAAGACAACCCCACCAGGAGAGCTTTAACGGAGACTCTTGTTCAGTGAGGGATTTAACTATATGAAGAATATGTTCTGTGTTAAAGTATCTTATTTCTTCCACCGAATTACTTTTTAAGCTTATTTTGCAAATATTTCAGATTATGATTTACAACAGTGTCACTGCAGGGGAAACCATTTAGAGGCATGACTTCAGTCTTAGAAGTGTTGAGTTTATAACCAGAGACAGTAGCATAAGCATTGATTGTATGCAATATGACCGAAATGGAATCCAGCGTTGCATAGATCAGGATGTCATCAGCATATGCTGATACTTTTATAGACGGGTCTTTGAGTCAGTAATCATGAATGTCAGAGTTTGTTCTTATGGCAATTAACAGGCCTCCAATGCAATGTTGAAGAGTAGTGGTGATAACAGGCATCCTTGCCTGGTATCTCTGGCTAGTCGAAAGGGTTCTAAGAGTCTTCCATTAATTCGAACCTTGTTTGAGGGGTTTATAAAAATTTCAAGAAAACCAAACCATTCCATTACTCAAAAAAGAAATAACCATTCCACATGATCAAATGCTTTTTCAGCTTATAGGGCCATTGCAATCACAGGGACCGATATATGTTGAGCTTGAATTATAATGAGAGTAAAAAGTCTAGTGTTGTCCGATGATAGTCTGCCACACATGAAGCCATTCTGATCACTATGAATAATCTTAGGGAGGACAGAGTTTATTCTGCAAGGATTTTTGCGTAAATTTTGGCGTCCACATTTATTAAGGATAACGGCCTATAGTTTTGGACTTGTAGGGGTCTTTTTCTGGTTTGTAAAGAACAATGGTTAAAGCAGGGGTGCCCAATAGGTCGATCACCAAGGCAAAGTGAGTCGATCGCGTGATAGACTCACTTTGCCTTCACAATCTACCGGGCCCAGAACTTCTTCTCCGACAGCAGAATTGACGTCAGGGAGAGGAATGCTGGTCAGCTCGATGCAGGGAAGCAGGGAGAGCTTGGGGCGGCGGTGGCTTGGGGGCCTGTTCCCTGATGGCGGTGGCTTGGGGGCCTGTTCCCCGTTGGCGGCGGCAGTGGCTTGGGGGAGGGCAGGAAGAAAGAAAGAAAGAAAGAAAGGGGGCAGGCGAGGAGACAGAAGGAAAGAAGGGAAACAGAAAGAAAGGGGGCATGAAGAGAGAAAAAAAGGAAGGGAGGCAGGGAGAGAGGAAGAAAAAGTTGGGGGAGGGAATGAAGTCTGGAAGAGAGGAAGCATACAGGCTGAAAGAAGAGAAGAAAGAATGGATGCACAGTCGGAAGAATAAAGTGCAACCAGAGACTCATGAAGTCATCAGACAACAAAGGTAGAAAAAATGATTTTATTTTCAATTCAGTGATCAAAATGTGTCCGTTTTGAGCATTTATATCTGCTGTCTATATTTTGCACTATGGCCCCCTTTTACTAAACCGCAATAGCGGTTTTTAGCGTAGGGAGCCTTTGAGCGTCGAGAGCAGCACTGGGCATTCAGCGCAACTCCCTGCACTAAAAATTGCTGTCGTGGTTTAGTAAAAAGGGAGGGGGTATATTTGTCTATTTTTTTATGGTTGTTACTGAGGTGACAGTGCATAGAGTCATCTGCCATGACCTCTTTGAAAAAACCCCGGAATATAAATGATAATTAACATTTTCTTTGCGTACATTGTGTTTTGTGGGGTTTTTTAAAAAAAATTTTATTGTTGGGAGATAATTTTGACTTGGTCATTTTAAAAGTAGCTCAAGTATAACCAAGAACATACTTGTTTCGGAAATACAGAAAGAATTGCACAAGCAGGAAATTTACTAAAATAAGGTAATATATAAATCTTTCTTAGACCTCAATCTAGTCGAGAATCAGAAAATCCAAGTGAAATTAAAGAGGAGATTATTCTATCTTAGAAAACAAATATTAAGGCAAGACTTAACAGTTATCCCACATTCAAATGTAACTGTTTGCCAACACTAAACATTTCCAGCAACCAATTTCTTCATATCAATAAATGCACTTAGTTGTTCCGGGGAGAAGAACACACATTTTATCCCCAAATATTTTATCATACATTTACAAGGATAGGAGAGCAGAAATGAAGCACCCAAGGAAACCACTTCAGGTCTCATGGCAAGAAATAATTTCCTTCGTTCTTGGGTTTGTCTGGTGATGTCTGGAAATATCCAGACTTTTTTTTTTTTTTTACCAACACAGAATGGTACCTGGGAATTTCTAAAGAACATTCTGAGAACAGCATTAATGTCCTGTTCAAATACAAAAGATACCAATAAAGTCACTCTTTCAGTTTTTTCAATAACAGTGGATTGCAATAAGTCCTTAACATTTAAAGGGGTATTAACTGGATTTGTTTGTAAATTCACTGGGGCAATATATGGTATTAACAACTAAGGGTATGCAAATTTTTGAACAGGACCATTTTATTATTTCCTTTGTTGCTATGGTTTATTTAATGATTGTGCTACATGTATTCTGTGACACATAATGGTTTAATTTGAAACACATTAAAAATAAATGTCTTTTGGCTGACTCAAATAGGGCACTGGTCTTTGACCTAAGGGCCGCCACATGAGCAGACTGCTGGGCACGATGGACCACTGGTCTGACCCAGCAGCGGCAATTCTTATCAAGACAAGGTTGGATAAGTTCCTACTGGAACAGAACATATGCAAGTAAGGCTACACTCATTTTTGACAAATTGTACCAGGGTTATGTAAACTTATGAGTACAGCTGTACGTACCAACATCTTCCTGAGGTGTCGTGCTGAAGGGATATGTCAAATGGGCAGATTGTATCTTTTTGTGTATCCCTTTGTTTGCAAATTTTGAGTGACTTTAACTTTTTAAATTTTAACTTTTATTTAGGTTGGGAGAAAATTTACTGTGGCTTGTCATAATAGTTTTGGCTCCGATTAGGCTATTTAATCCTTTGTTTCATTTTTATAATTGCTAGCCATCTGACAAACTTTAATATCTTGTGACAGTGTAGCACTTTATTTTGTGTTCTCACTA
Source organism: Geotrypetes seraphini (assembly GCF_902459505.1). NCBI lineage: Eukaryota > Metazoa > Chordata > Amphibia > Gymnophiona > Dermophiidae > Geotrypetes > Geotrypetes seraphini. Next base: position 481,950,893 of record NC_047084.1, read on the forward strand.
CTTCTGTGAGAGAGAGATGTGTAAAGTTGAAACCAGCAGATACCAGTTATCATATCTCATGAACTTTGCCCCAAATTGATTAATGACATGGGTTGGCATGCTAATTGAATAGATGGTGAACAAGTTTTATTCAACATACTGAAGGCACCGTCCGTTGAACAAAACTCTGCTGTGGGTTTCTACCCATTTTTATATATTCAAATGATAATGATTAATATTACCTTTACCAGTGATGTTCAAGAGATTTTAACTGGGCAACAGAATGTAAATTAAAATTAAATGGGGAAAAAGTTTTTTCTGAAAGTAGCCCATTTAAAATTCTTCCCATCAAAGATTTCTCAATTGATAGAGTTTATATACATTTGAATCCCAGCTTAATTTTGGGAATTATTTTGGATAATTTCATTACCTTTGAACTTCACGTACAAGTAGTTACAACAAAAATGTTTAGGTAATTTAAAAAAATTCCCCCCTCCCTCTTCTTTACTAAACCGCGATAGCGGTTATTAGCGTAGGGAGCGGTGCTAAATGCTCTGTGCTGCTCCCGACGCTCATAGAGTTCCTATGAGCGTCGGGAGCAGCGCAGAGTATTCAGTGCAGCTTCTTGTGCTAATAACCGCTATCGGGATTTAGTAAAAAGGTGGAAGGTAGGTGTTTATCAGGACTCATTTTGAACCAGAATCATTTTGAGTGATTGTACAAACCATGATATTGTCCCATCTTGACTATTGTAATATAAGAATCTGTTCAGAAAAGGTTACACATCTTATAGTACATAGAGTATGGCTATTATGTAGGGCTTCAAAATTTGATAGTCATTCTGCCGTTTTTAAAACTACATTGGCTACAGTTGAAGCTCATGCTAATTTTACATTTACCCTAATGATCATTATCTTTTAAGGACAGGCTCCTAGTTATAAGTCTAATTTTATCAAGGTACTAGTCAGAAACTATGTCTTCAAGAACCTATTTATCAAAAGTTTGGAATAGCCTACCTGATGGCGTAGTAAGTGGGGGGAGGAGGAGGTCATCCACCTGGGTGCCTTATTTCCCCCTACTGTGTGTGCGCTTTCACTACCCCCCACCCACCCCGCCATACCTCTATCTTCACTGGCACGAGCAGCAATTCCAACCTGCTGCTCATGCCAGCATTGGCTCGCCCTCTAATGTCACTTCCGGGTCCCGTGCTTAGGGAAGTGATATCAGGGGAAGAGCCAACACAGGCAGCAAGTTGGTAATGCTGCTTACACCAGAGAAGTTAAGAGGTATGGGATAGGGAAGGAGTGTGTAGGGGGGACATTTTTATTTTTTTAAAGCCTAAGAAATACATGGCAAAGGTAGCATTTTATTAAAAAGAAATAGATGACCAAATGTATCCCCTTTCTCTTTTTCTTCTCAATCGTGTAGTGTTCCTTTACCTTGTCTGCTCCTCTCTTGCTCAGGTCTCCGGGGTTTGGATTGTCACTTGTAGCAGAGACCACTGAAGGCAGTTTCCTCAGTGCTGAACTTGCATCGAATCCACAAGGCCAAGGCACTGCTGTGCTTCCAGAGGATCTGGGCAAGAACTGTGCAAAGCTTCTCCTGGAGGAAATCTATAGGGTAAGTAATACAAGAATGTATGTTTGTTCAGGAAAAGGATTATATTTTTCTTGAACCCCCCACAGTTGGAGAAATTGATAGTAGTTCAGGAAGCCAAATCATCTGATGTGCCATCTTCTTAATGTGATGAGAAATAATAGGTATATAAATCTGTATAAGAGATTTGTATAAATTGAATGGATAGTATTATAGGTAAAAGTTTTAGAATAGAGTTATTGGTGATAGGAGGGGTTATTCTCCCTCCTATCTCCTTTTTTTAGTTTCCTCAATCTGGATGGTTGTAATTTTTAAGCTCTCTCCTCTTCATTTTTATTTTTTTTCTTAATGACATGGACTATGTAAACTGATTAGATTTAATTGGAAATTTTATATATTTTTTCCTCTAGCTAATCTGTGTCAGTAAATTTGTTGCTTCTTTCTTTTTCCAATTATGATTTGGAAAATTATTAATAAAAAGATTTCCAATGCAATAGGTGAGACATTCTAGACAAGTTGGTTATCTCCCAATGGTTGCAAGCCATCTGCAGAAGGAATCTACTCCAGATTTTTTTCTCTGACTCTCCTGTATGTTCACTGAAAGCTCTACTGCCATCTGTAAATTTTCCCTTCTGCACGCGAGCCTGAAGGAGTGTTTCTGTTCTGCTCTCCTATTTTCTTTGATGTTTTTTTTGTCCCTTTTCAGAGTTTTCCAAGTTTGTTAAAATTTTTATTTTTTTTTAAATCATTATTCATTTTCAAATATTACAAGTGTATAATAGTCAAACAGAAAATCTTTAACTAATCACTTGACAATCTTACTTAAATTCCTTCAAATATATAAATATGAAAGAATCCCTACCCACCCACCCATCCATATTAATAATAAACAATTATCAATTATTATCTTTCACATTCCCACCCCACCCCTATATTTTATCTAATGCTAAGGTGTTTAAGATGTCTGATCATTAGAATAATTAATCAATGGCCCCCAAATCTTTTTAAACTTATGATAATTTCCCTGTTGCATGGCAAGCACTCTCTCCATTTTATAAATATGACATACTGAATTCCACCAAAAAATATAATTCAGTTTAGTGTAATCTTTCCAGTTTACAGTAATCTGCTGAATGGCAACCCCTGTCAATATTAATAGAAGTTTATTATTATTTGCAGAAATTGGGCTTTTAAATCTCATAGATGTACCAAATAATATAGTATCATATGAAAGGGCAACATGATTTTCTAACAATGAATTAATTTGGGACCAAATTAACTTCCAAAAGGCATTTATACAGGGACAGAAAAATATTAAATGATCTAATGTCCCAGCTTCTAAACGAACTGGGGTCCAAAAAGCTCTATGCAACAAAAAAAACCCAAGTCTGTCTCATAGATGCTGCCCTTGTGGTTTTTATTCTCCAAGACCAAAAACGTGGCCATTGAGAGGCAGAAATTTGATGCCCAAGCTCAATGCTCCAAATATCTCTAAGGACAGTTTTTTATTCAAATACCCATACAACAATTTATACCACTGTGCGGCTTGGTGACCCAAGAAATCTACCTGAAAGCACAGGAATTCCAAACTATACTGAGAATTAAGAACTTTCCATTCAAGGAACCCCTCCTGAATAGCCTGCTTCAATTGCAACCACTTAAAACTTTGTGACTTATTTAAACTATATTTATGTTGCAATTGTGAAAAACTAAGCATTGATCCATTTATAATAACATCATTTAAAGTCCGTATACCTACAATAATCCAATGCTTCCAGACGATTTTAAACCCGCCAATTTTGATCTTGGAGTTTACCCAAATGGATTGATTTAATGATTTAGAAATTGGATCTGGTGATAGATTACTAACATAACGTAAGGTCTTCCATGTGTCAAGCAAATTTTTATTATCTTTATATTTCCTGGGCAAATTTATACTAATAAGATGAGACAAATGTAAAGGAAACAGGAGCCGCCATTCCAAATATAACCAATCTGAAACATTTTCCATAAGGTCTGGGAGGATCCAGTATATACCCTGTCTTAAAATATAGGCTTGATGATACCTATAAAAAATTGGAAAATTTACCCCTCCCTCCACAATTGTCTTTTGTAGAGATACTAAAGCAATTCTAGGTCTTTTACCCAACCAAACAAATTTAGTAAGGATACCATTTAACCTTTTATAAAATGACCCCTGAAAAAAAATTGGTACCATACTCATTTGATAACAAATCACAGGCAATATCATCATTTTGATCGTTTGAACTCTTCCCCACCAAGAAAGATGTTAAAGGATTCCATTGCTCACACATCTCTGTTATTTTCTTTAATAAAAATTTTTCATTCTCCTTCACTGTGTCTTCAATTGTGTTTTTAATAGTAATATCTAAGTATTTCAATTCATCTTCTTTTCATATAAATGAGAATGAGTCAAATAAACCTTTGGTATAGTGAACATTAAGCGGGAGAACTTCAGACTTACTCCAATTGATCTTATATCCAGAAAATTTTCCAAACTTCTCTATTGATTCAAGTAAACATGGAATGGTAATTTTTGGCTTGTTTGTTAAAATTTTTGATAAAACACCAATCATACATTCTAAGGGGCTCATAATCGAAAGAGAAAAATGTCCAAAAACCGGCCTAAGTTGGCACTTGGAGAACCAATCAAAGATTTGTTCTGAAATTCCAACAGCAGCAAGTCTTTGAAGAAGTAGTGAATGATCTGAGAGAATGGGTACTGAGAGCGGCTGAGAGATCTAATGAAACAAGAATGACAGATTTGTGTTCATCCAGATGATATTGTATAGAAGTGGTGAGACCTAGCAAAGCATGTTCAGTTGAATGGTTTTTACAAAAACCGGTTTGATTGGGGTGTAAAGCATGTGTATGGTCGAAGAAGTCGGATAATTAATTGAATACTATTTTCTCTGTTAATTTTGAGAGAAATGGAAAATTTGAAATAGGCCTGTAGTTGGTACAGTCTGAGATGCTTTCTTTACTGTTTTTAAGTATAAAATAGATTATAGAATGTTTCCAAGAAGATGGTATTGTTGATGTGGAAAGACTTTTAGTGATTAATTTAAGTATGAATGGGCCCAAAATAGGAAAATAATGTTTTAGGATAAATGGTGGAATGGAATCAGAATTTGAGCCTTTGAGGTTTAAGGATTGCATGCATAATGCGCTGGATTTCATTTAGGGAAGGAAGATTAAAGTGAGAGCAAGTTGCATATAAGTGGCTTGTAGTATTCTCGTCTATGTTTTGCGTGTTTTGAGATTTATTTTTTATTCCTTATGATTTGAATTTTTGTTTGGAAAAAGTTTGCTAGGCTTTGGGCTGTGGGGGAGGAATCACTTTTGATATTTTGTCTTTGCTTGAAGTGTCAGATTTTTTAAAATAGAGAATAAAGCTGAAGAGTTCTTAGCTTTTGAGATGCATTTTTTGTAATATTTTTTCTTTGCCAAATTGATTGATTTTTTGTAAAATTTTGAGTGTTCATTATATTTATCAAGGTTAGATGAGTTAGCTCGCCATTTATGTTTAAATTTGTTTTTTATTAAAGGTCAATAAATGGCAGTATGCATAAATGCAACCAAACAATATACAATACATAAGAAACCCCTCCCGGGAACAGCCACTGTTATACACGCCAGTGAATAATCAATCAAGCAAACGAGCTTTTGCTACAGGCGACAAAGTAGAACAAAAAGGTCTCCAACAACGGAGAAATAATATACCCTTTTTAGAATGTAAATCGGGAATGGCCTGTCGTTCATATCCAGCCCAATAAATCATTTGAGTCCGCCAGTGCGAGAGAGTAGGTGTTTGTGGAGACAACCAACATTGTTAAATAGTCTTTATACCCACCAGGATAGCCCTTTGAACGAAAGCATTCACACTTGATTTAACTGGGTCCAATGAAAATTTCAAAGTGAAGAGAAAAGTCGATGTCGGTATCCAGGAGCATTTCCACAGGGACTAAATCATAAGTCCTATGCGCCTCCAGTAGGCCCGAATACCAGGACATAGCCAAAACATGTGTCCGAGGGTTGCCCTGGTAGCAGCGCATTTAGGGCAGCCTGCAGAAGGGCTAATGTGTGCTTTATAGGCACGCACAGGTGCAAAATAAGCTCGAACCAAGAATTTATAGTAGCGTTCCCTTTCAATCGCTGCCACCAGGATGGTCGACCCCAATTTGAAACTCCGCTTTAACATGGATTCTGACACTGTGACTTGTAGATCCATGGACCAGGAACCGGCCAAAGTTGTATAATCCAGTTCCCCCGCCAACTCTTGCAGAAAACGATGGTAGAAATGAAGCGGAGTGGGGACCTGCGCCGTTAAACATAAAGCTTCAGATAATGTTTCTTGTACTGCTTCCAATAAAGCCTGTCGGGGGAGTGATTGAACATAATGCAGTAGTTGACCATAACTCAACCAATCATTAGCAGTTAATATATGAGCATCCAACAACATCTGAAATGATTGGAGTGTGCCATCGGTTTGTAGTACTTGAGACAGGTAAAACACCCCCCCCCCCCCCCGAGTCCACTGAGACGGGGCCCCCAGGTCAAAACCAGGAGCATAGTCTACATTACCATGAATAGGCAAACATGGGGTCACATCCGACCTGACATGTAACTGCTGACATAATCGTTTCCAAATTTTTCGTACGGGGACTAAAAATAAATCCCCATAATGTTGAGTACGCAAAGGCAATGTCGAGACGTGTAGTAAATAGCTAAAGTGAAAGGGAGCAAATGCAAGACACTCAACCCCGGCCGCCGAAAAATGGGAGGTCCCACAGAACCAGTCATTCAAGTGTCAGAGTTGGCATGCTATATTCAGTCTCCCCAAATGTAACAGTCCCAGGCCTCCTTGAGATACGGGTAGAGAAAGGGTACGAAGGGGAATCCAAGAACGTTTACCGCCCCACAAATACCCAGACAGTGATTTATGAAGAACACGAAGATGACGATATTGTAGTAGCAAAGGCAATGTCTGTAAGAGATATAACCATTGGGGAATGACCATCATATTGTATAAGGCTATCCTGCCTAAAAGAGTTAACGGATAAGAGCGCCAAACTCGGAGCCTCTGTCCTGTTTGCTGAAGTAGAGGAAGAACATTAAGCGCGTACATTTGAATTAAATCCTGCGGAATCCAAATCCCTAGATAACGTAAGGATGTGGAAGTCCATTCTAATGGAAAGGGGCCTTGCCAAGAGGTCCGAATCTCCTCTTGCAGGGGTAGAACTAAGGACTTCTGCTTGTTTAAGATAAGACCAGAGAAAAGATGAAACTCGTCCAGTATCTCAAGGGCCCGAGCCAGGGACCGCTGAGGACGAGCCAGGGTCAACAGGATATTGTCAGCAAATGCTAATACCCGCAGTTGAGATGAGCCCTCTGACAGTCCAACTAAGATGTCATCCCTCTGAAATGTCCGAAGGAGAGGTTCCAAGTATACCAAGAACAGTAAGGGCGACAGCGGGCAACCCTGACGCATCCCCCTACCAACCTCAAAGGACGGTGTAAAAATCCCATTGACCAAAATCGATGCCTTGGGGGAAGAATACAGGGCTCGCAATGCAGCTAGAAAGTGTCCTCCAATGCCCACATACTCGAGAACCAAAAACAAATAGGGCCAGAGAACCTGATCGAATGCCTCGGCCGCATCTAGGCTCACCAATATGCCCTTGGTGTCGGATGCTTGCGCTCTGGCCATAGCTAGAAGCGCCCGACGAACGTTAAGAACAGAGTGGCGGCCCTGAACAAAGCCAACCTGTGCTGGAGAGATAACATGCGGTAAAAGAGGTGTCAACCGATTGGCCAGCAAGCGAGATAGGATCTTTACATCTACATTGAGCAAAGATATTGGTCTATAGGAGTCGACCTCCTCCCTAGGTTTGTTCGGTTTAGGAAGTAAAGTGATAGTGGCAGAGTTCGCATAATCTGGGAAAGCACCTTTCTCCATGACCTCATCATAGTAGGACATCAAAGACTCACAGAGCTGAGGCGACATCATCTTAAAGAATTCCGCCGAAAACCCATCCGGGCCTGGGGCTGTACAAGAACGCAATGTCTTGATGGCCTTTTGGATCTCTATGTCCTGTATGGGTCTGTTCAGGGTCTCCCGCTGTTGTTCAGTGAAACAAGGCAAGCCAGCGTCTACTAAATAATCTAAAACGTCGGGGCCAGAATACAGTCTGTGATCCGAATAAAAGGTAGAAAAATGTTGATAGAACGCGTCCGCAATGTCCTTCGGTTTTGTATGATAAGTGGTAGGGCCATGCCTAAGTTTCGAAATATATCTAGATTCTTGCCAATTCTTGGTTAAAGATGCCAGCATCCGGCCCGGTTTATTTCCATAGCGTTGGAATTTATATTTGCGATAAATAAGAGAGCGTTTAGTACGATCATGTAATAATGTATTAAGAGATACCTGTGCCGAATGAAGTTCATCCTGCAAAGCGGCGGTAGGGTCACGCAAGAAGGCCGCCTTCAAGGAAGAACATTTTCTCTCCAAACGAATAATGCCTGCCGAAATACGTTTATTCCGTGCCGCTATGTAAGCGATGATCGCCCTCCTAAGGACAGCTTTAGCGGTTTCCCAGAACAAGCCCGGGTCGGTACGGTGTTGTGCATTGTTCGTCAGAAAATCCTCCCAACAAGCCCGTAGGTAATCCCCAAAAATAGGGTCCTCATGGAGATAGGATGGAAATCGCCACCGACGGGCTCCCATAGGAGACAACCCCCAGGCCAGGTCCATCCAAATAGGGCAATGATCGGACATCTCCAGCGGGCCTATGATAGCCTCAGAAACTTGGGCAAACAGAGATTCCGAAATCAGCAGATAATCTAAACGGGAGAAGGACCCGTGGGCACGCGACTGGTGTGTATAGTCTCGTTCCAATGGATGGAGAAGTCTCCAGGGATCTACTAAGCCCAACGATTGACATAGAAAGGGGATGCCTTTGTTCAAATTCGGTGGAGATGATGCGGAAGAACCAGAACGATCCAGCGAATTATCCATTACTTGATTAAGATCTCCAGCTATGACCAAGGGCAGTGAGGTATCCTGGAGACCTAAGGACACCAGAGAATCAAAAAAATCCTGGGAATAAGTATTCGGCCCATATACAATCAGCAGCCGGAAGTCTGTGCCCTGCAAAGAAATTTTTAAGAGCAGATATCTACCCAAAGGGTCCTCAAAAAGTAATGCTACAGAACATTGTAGCCCTTTGCGAACCAATAAACATACCCCCGCTCTTTTCCTCGAGGAGGAGGCCGAATAAACTGAGCCCACCCAGCCCCTTTGCAACTTTTGATGTTCCTCCCGGGACAATTTAGTCTCCTGCAAGCATGCCAAGTCAGCCCGATGGTGTTTTATCTGTCTCAAGAGTTTAGTGCGTTTCACTGGAGATGAAATCCCCGACACATTCCAGGACAGGATACGGAGGGAGTGGTCACCAGTGTTCCCGCTAAGCTGCGCTGGCGTGCGCTGGCGCACAAAATATTACATCGCAGCGCACAAGTTTCTCGTCACAGCGCACACACGTGCTTGCAGGCAGGCGAGCTGGCAGTCCATGTAACGCGTCGCAAAGGTAAGGGGAGGCTGGGGGAGGAATCGGACGTCGGGGTGGGGGTGCGAGCAGGGAGGGGGGCGATCGGAAGAGGCGTACGGCAGATGGCAGGGCGGCGAGAGGAGAGTCGGGTGGGGGGGGGGGGGGAGTAACACCGGAAGAGAGCGGCAAATCCGGGCAAGGCAAGACTTGCAGAGGCGTACCTAGGGGGTGCGGGGGGTCGATCCCGACGGTCCGCTCAGCTCGCCAACAAGGAGAGGCAGCCGGACTCGCGTACGCTCCGACCGCCTCTTCTTGCAAGAAGCCGGGTCTTATTCAATCAGGAGCTGCTTTGACATGCAGCTCCTGATTGGATAAGGCCCGACTTCGTGCAGGAAGAGGCGGTCAGAGCAGACGCGAGTGATTTCCTGCACTAGGCACCACATGAAGTCACCCACCGTACCACTCGATTCGGGTAAGCGCAGGTATCGGTGGGTGGCTTATTTGCGGGGGTGCCTTATTTTATATTTTTGTCTAAAAAGGGGGGGCTGTCTTATTTGATGGCCCTGCCTTATCATCGGGGAAACACGGTACTACTACTAGTAAATTAGTAATGCGCTACAAAACTGAGGCCGCACGAGCGCCATTGTTTATCTATACATGCATGAAGCAAGTTCTTTTCAAGTTTCGATCGTTTGAAGCGTGTGCATAAACTTTCTTTTGCGATCTTCCATAGATTCAGTCAAATAATTTTTACATCCATTCGAAAATGTCGAAGCGTAAAGAGAATGAAGAGTTTGGTAGCAGCACAAAGAAAAAGCGCAGCCAATTTAAGAAGGAATGGCTGACCGAGTTTTTGGTTGACACCACGTTGCCGCACGCGAGTGGACGGAAAACAGTGGCGATGAAAGAAATATTCGAATATAGCGACACGGACAACGCATTAATTTGCTCCCTATGCCGAAAAGCAGGTGTTAACGGAGAATGGAGCACAGGGAAGACTTGGTCTGAGTGGAAAATTGATTATTTAAAGCGTCATCTGAATCATAATTCTCATTTAGAAGCGGTTCAAAAGCTTCACAATCAAAGCCGAGGTTTTCTAATGAATTTCTTGAAAGAAACTCCCGATAGTCGGAACAACAGAATCGAATACGCACAGAGATATAAATCAAGTCCAGAGGAAGTTAACATTTTAATTGATAATATATTGCTAGCGGTAAAGTTGAATTCGTCCATGCTATCCGTCCAGGAAATTCACAATCACATGGCTAAATACGTAAAAATACCTGATAGCTGGAGAAGCAAAAACTATGCTTTCGAGTTCCTTGACTGCATAAATGCCATTGTTAAACGGGAAACATTTACAGAAATCCGGAGGTCTCCTTTTCATACCCTAATAATTGATGAAAGTACTGATATTTCTGTTTCGAAAATGCTCATAATATACATTAAATTTAGAAGAAGTGGCAGCAACATTCATGAGACAGTTTTTGCTGGCATCAAACATCTAACTGCTTGTGACAGCACAGCTATAGTTGATGCTATAAAGCAGTTTTATAGTGAGAACGATTTAGATTTCAGTCGTATGGTCATGTTCACGTCCGATGGAGCATCAGTCATGCTTGGGAAGCATAATGGTGTAGCTGCAAAGTTACGTCAATCAGTTCCTCATCTTCTAGAGCAACACTGTGTAGCTCACCGCGAAGATCTAGGCATAGACGATGCATGGAAAACGATCCCATTCATGAAAGAGATCGAAACTCTAATACGCACCGTGTATACGATTTTCAGTAGATCGAGCGTACGAAAAGCCAAACTGGAGGATATTGCTAATGCTGCAGACTCAGATGTCATTTCATTTAAAGCTATACATGATGTTAGGTGGCTGTCTCGGCACTTTGCTGTAAGTGCAGTGGTTAGAAATTATGACATCCTGTTAGAATATTGTCAAGAACAGGTGGAAGAAGACAATGATCCCGTGCACAAATACTGCCTGACTAAATTGAGTAATCTGGAATTTAAAGTTGCGCTATTTATTCTCTGCGATGTTCTTGAGGAGCATGGATCACTGTGTAAGCTTCTTCAGAAGAGTTGTTTGGCACCTTTGGATGCATTCCAGTTCACTAAAGCCAAATTAAGGAAACTCAGATCTCAATATCTGGGAGAAAAACCACATTTCAATGAAAATGTTGAAACTCTCATTTCATCTTGTAATTCTGTAATTAAAACAGATCATATTCTTACATTTATTACACAAACTTGTGATCATATGGACAAAAGATTTCCTGACAATGAATTAGAGGACTGGCGTGTTTTCGACAAAGACTGTATCTCAAATCCATCCAACTTAGAGGAATTTACATTTGGAAACGAACAATTTTCACGATTATCTAACCGTTATTTTCTGTTAATGAACAAAGATGATGAACATTGTTTCAAAAGGCAGCTTATTTCAGAATATTCGGAGTTCAAATATATTATTGCTGAAAAAGTAAAAGCAGGAGCTATACAAACGCTTCAGGAAATGTACAATTTTGCTCAGCAGCATAAACAGTTCAGTGGACTAAATGCTCTATTAGACGTGTGTGGCACCTTTCAGGCTTCAAGTGCCGATTGTGAGAGAGGATTTAGCTTGATGAATGCTATAAAGACAAAGACTCGTAATAAGTTAAGAGTAGAACATTTGGAATGCCTAATTAGAATCAAACTTTATTTAGCCACAGGAAATAATGTAAACATAGACAGTGTTTACAATTTTTGGAAATCAGAAAAAGGCAGAAGAGAACAATCTTAATAAAGAATTTTGGAGCCTAAAAGCCTATGGAGAACTTCCAGAACATGCTAAAATCAATGAAACGGACACATTTGGCCCCGGTGATGACGATGAAATCCAGTTTGATGATATTGGGGATGATGATGAAGATATTGATGATATCTAACTTGAGTGAAGAATTGATTCCATTCCAGTTTCACAACAATTATTCTACAACATATTGAGTGAACTCTTCTCACTGAAGGCAAACTTTGTGCCCAATAAAATGGTTTTCAATATTTTGTTTTAATGTATTTATACTTTTGTGTAGAAGCTGGAATTGATAGATTGTCTAGAAATTGAAAGCATCAAACGTATTGTCTTCTGGACTGTTTTTAATTTACAGTTTACACATATGGATGTAACAGACATAACTACATTTGTTGTAAAACATTTATTAAGATATCATTTCATCCCTACAATTTCTGTAGACTGTTTTAAAATAAATTTGAGTTTTTCTGGTAAAAAAAAAAAATAAATAAAGAATTTTGTACTTTCAAGAATTAATGCGTTGTTTTGTGTTCTTAAAAATATTATTTAACGTTATTTAATTTAGCGTGTAGGCCTAAAATTCCTTTGAATACCTCGTCCTCATGTATCAGCAACTTTGACAACATATTTATTTGGCTCATAACTTGCTGGCGCCAGATATTTTTAGCTCACAGTGAAAAAAGTTTGCTCACAACACCCGCCCGCTTAGAGGGAACACTGACCCAGGGTCAAAACACATACAATATAAAGCAATATGCTGTAAGTATCTGACACCCGGGTGCCCAGCCCCACCCGAGTTAACAGTGGAAAACCAAATACTGTCAAAATTACTCCTATAACAAATATTGAACAAGCAAAAAATAATGTGCAAAATCCTAAATATCATATCAGTGAGCTGTTCCCAACCTATCTTCCCTCCCCCACCCACGCTCCAAGAAAACCCAAAAATCATATCCCCGAAGGAATATGCAAGAGGTCCAAAAATGGCGCCCCACAGAACCCCACCCCTCCCACTATTAACAGTAAATCAACAGTATAACTTTCGCATTAAACAATGAAAGACAATTCCGTGGCTTCCGGCTAAATGGTTGTAAGCCCCACCAACAAGTAGGAACAGCACAACAACTCTGAAGAGTCTCATGGAGGCTCTGAAGAAGATTGCAGAGTTTTATTAATGTAGTCTGCGGCTGCAGAGGCCTCGGTGAACATATGCCAGGAGCCCCCATGCTGGATCTTCAAGACCGCTGGGTAAATGAATTGAAAACGATGTTTGTTCTCCTCCAATTTAGAACATAATGGATAAAAGGCTTTCCTGCGTTCTGTGAGAGCTGCTGAATAATCTTGGCTTATCCGGACCGCAGAACCCCGAAACTTCAGAGTATCGCGTTTAGCACAGTACTGCCGCAAGATCTCCATTTTGTGTCTATAGTTTAGGAATTTGACGATCACCACCCGGGGCCTGGAATCTCTGGCCGGGCGCGTTCCAAGATGATGTGTTCGTTCCAAGCAGAGCGGGCCCAAGGACGCTGTATCTGGAAATTCTAGCTCCAGCCAGCCCTCCATCTCAGCTATCAGGTGAGTATCCGGTATGTTTTCAGGCACTCCCATAAAACGAAGATTCCCTCGGCGAGAACGGTTCTCTAGATCATCCAATTTAGCAGCTTGGAGATGAACCGTTTCCTGTAAAGCCGAGAGGTCTAATTCGTGTGAGTTTAGGGAGTCCTCTGCTGCAGATACGCGCTGTTCCAGTTCGGTGGTTCGGGCCGCCGTGTCGGACATTAGCTGTTCCAGACGGGTCATCTGGGTCGTCAAAGTATCCATCTGGGGACCCAAAACCTGTGCCACCGCCGCCTTCAATTCGTTCAGCGCCGCGGCCGAAAACTCTGTGACCGCCATTCCGGAAGCGGCCACCATTTTGCCCGCGCCAGGGCTCGCACGCTCCTTTTCTTTGCGCGCTGGTTTCATGCGCGCCGCCTCCTGGGACCGGGTTAAATACCTGTCCATGAGATCCCGGGTCGGCTGCGAGAGATCCGCAGCAGCGTAAGTGCCGAAAAACCGACAGAAAGTGGGAAGGGAGGAGCGGGGTCCCGGAGCCGAGCAGGAGCACGTCCTCACCCGCTCATGGCGTCATGTGACCTTTCTAGCTCGCCATTTATATTCTAAGGAGAGTTTTCTTTCTGCTCAGAGCATTTCTTCAGCTTTGCCTATGTAGAGAACACGCGGACTCCAGTCTGCAGTTGATGGGCCAATCCCTGGTGGTACCTGTTAGCCAGCCTGCATTTGTTTCATTGGAGCTCAGGGCTATCCCTGTTTTTTTTCCTCACCTTCTGTTTAGCGGGGGTTCAAGCGCAGGCTGTTAGGTGACCTTTGAAGGCTTAGTAGTGTCTTGTAAGCTGCCGGCTGCATTTTTGCTTTCACCTTTTCCCTTAGTACATCCATTGGTTCACGGGGGTGGAGGTACGGTCAGGCACCGTGTCTGACTGGCAGCCTGAAGATCAGTGTTGAAGAGGCATTTCCAGCATGAGGCAGTGATTCTCTGATTCCAGCTATTGTAAGAGAGCTAAGGCAGGCTGTATCATATTACCAGTACAAGTCACAGTGAGTAAGGCTATCAGGTGGAGTCTGAATATCAGGGGGTCTGAATTTCATAGTTTTAGAGGTTTCTGTATGTTCCTCCCCACCTGAAAAATCCTAAAATCACCATTTTTATACTTTGCTAAAGGTGAAAAATATTGCGATTTTGGCATGAATTTCTTAATGGCAGCCATCTTGGATTTTTTAGCAATCTTTTTTTCAAAAACTCCCTGCACTTCCAAAACTGTAATTTTTGCCTCAAATCTTATTGGGATTGGAGTCCTTGGGCTCTTCTGCTTCAAATTCTTGCCAAGATTGCACAAATTTAGCGCTTCCAGAATGACCTTGCACTATATGCGGCATGGCACACCCAGGAGAAACGGTAGAACCATGCTTAACCTCTCCCCTGTCTAAGCAGGTAACTAAAACGGGCAACTATTTCATTTTTCGGGGTTTTGCAAGGCTGAAAGTTCCACGCAAAAGGACGCGAATGCCTTGTAGCCCAAGAAACGCAAGGACAAGTCATCTATGGGGGTGACTCTACCCCCAGGGTAGAGGCCTTCTCAGAATTTATGAAATGCTTGTGGCATTCCTGTCAGGATAACCATGCCTCTCCTGCGTACTCCTGCTCTGCCTCGGACTTGTCTTTCAGCGATTTTGCCTCTTTAAGCTCACCTCTTCTCAGTCAGCCGCTGTTCCTGAGTTAGCTGCCCCTGATTAGGGTGATGCTTATGATGATGATCAGCTTGCGGACCCCTTGTTTTTCAGGGACGTTCTTCCCATGGCGGGGGATTCATGACTGTATGACAGATCTTCGGATCCTTCTCTGGTTTTAGAACCTGGGCATGATCCCAGGTTCTGGGTTTATTTAAGTCTGCTGTTTTGCCTGATCTCATTTTGGAGACTTTACAGAAGTTGATTTTAGTCATCCAGCTGGCTCTTTCTGCCTCTTCCTCTCTCCTTTGTGGAGTACATGCTCAATCTTCTGCTCTTCCCTGGCACCTCTGTAGGTGGGGGAGGGGCAGTTGGATCATGGCGCGGTGGGGATTTTAGTTTAGCAGAAGTGAGTGAGCATCTCTCCTGCTGCAAGGGCTGGTCACAGCGGGGATTTTAGTGCAGCAGGAGAAAGTGGGCATCTCTCTTGCTGCAAGGGGGGTGTCACTGCCGTTCCAAAGGTGGGGGGCTTGGTTGAACCTGGTTATTAGTATGTGTAGAAATGCTGCCTTCCTTTTTTGACTTCAGACCATTGGATTAACTATCGAGGTAAGTCTGAGTTTACTATTTTTTGGAGTTGGCTGGAGGGTTCTTTTAGCAGGACGCCCTGCTTTATTTATGCACATGTGTGATTGATAAATGCCTTTATATCAACATTTAAGTTTCAACACGATTAATTATTTTGAGTACACGAGAGGTGTCCAGTGATGGTGTGCGGGCATAGGTTGGCTTATCTGTGCCTTGTTATGTAAAGCACTGGAGATTTTTCTCCCTTTGCTGACCTTACACACTGAGGACACCCTGTTTCACATATTAAATTTAAATTTAATTGCTTCATTTTATTCAGCTCAAGTGCTATGTGAGGCAGGTTGGTCCCCTTTAAGAATCTATTGACTTTTTACTGCTTTTTTTCTAGTCTCTTGTGAAGTATCTGTAGCAGTGTTATTTTTGGAGAACTCTTATTTGTATTTTGGTCATGAAGTACAGCAATGGGTTCAAATATCCGTCAGCAACCATAGCAACCATGTACAGTAATTTACACGTTTAGCTTTGTTGTACAGTTTGGTTTGAGGTTCAGATATTTCAGCACTCACCGACAATGTCGTTCATGATACACTAAACTAAAACTTAGCTTTGTATACCGGGTCATCACCATACATGGAGCTCGATAGAGGTTAATTTTTATGTACACATTTTTAATGGGAAACTGCGTATTCTCTGCCAGACTTAAGAAAATCACTTTTTTTGAGAAGGAGGTTTCAGCATTGGGTTCAGTGATCATCGGTGGGGGGGGGGGTCCTATTGCTGCTAATTGAATAACAGAGTTAATTTTCCAGGAGGTGGCATTCAGGGGCAGCACTAGTTCCACCCTGTTTGGTTTTTCAGGTTGTTCACAGTCCAGCTTCCAACAGCAACATTTATACAGTTACAAAATCTTTCATTACCTTTTGACCCTTGAAATGTGCATGTTGTGTGATTTCTGCTGTAGGTAGCCTGGATATTCTGTTTTTTTTCTCATTTTCTTTCTCATCTGGTTTGTACAAGGATTAATGATTGAAAAAAAAAAAATGTGTGTTTTACAGGGAGGTTGTGTGGATTCAGTAAATCAGATCTTAGTTCTGCTCTTCATGACCCTTGGACAGCAGGATGTTTCCAAAGTCCTGCTCGGACCGTTGTCTCCATACACGTAAGTGATTTTCCTAAAGTATAAACCTCTTGTATTTTTGTGTTGATTATAAAAACTGGAAAAGAAATGGTCAAGTGTGTGAGAGATTTTATTTTGAATGTTTATTTGACAAGACAAGGCGTCTCTCAACAAAAGTGGTTATGTCTGATCTGACTGACGGACAATAAATGTGGTACCTAACAAGACAAGAATGTTCATATTATATAACATACATAAATGTTATAGTGAAGAAATAGCTACACATTGTAAAATATTTTAAGAAATTAATCACCAGATGTAATTTTTTTCTTCCTTAGTTTTTCTAAATAACTGTGGTTCCTTTCCACCACCTGGTCAAGAAATTAGTGTTTGTGTTTGTTTTGTTGTTTTAATTACTAAGTTGGAAAGTGATATTCATTTGTCTCTATAAAAAGTATTTGGAGAAATGACCGTAATACGATAGTAGCTGGTGAAATTGTGTCACCAGTGTAATACTACTACTATTTATCATTTCTAAAGCATTGCTAGACATACATTGTACATTAGACCATTCAAGACACAGTCCCTGCTCAGACGAGCTTACAAGCTACTCAACTAACAAACATGACTAGTGGGGGTTCAGACAAGTAGGGGGGTTGGGGAGTTCATCAGGCATTAATGCCTTACAGCAAGTAGGGGTTAGGAATAAAAAGCAACCTCAAAGAAGTGGGTCTTAAGCCTGGATTTGAATTCAGTCAGGGGCGGAGTTTGACTAGTGATTCAAAGAGACTGTTCAGACGTAAGACACAGCAAGAGAAAAGGAACGGAGTCTGGAATTGGCATTAGTGTAGAAGGGTACTGATAAGAGAGACTTATCTGATGAACAAAGTTCCCAGGTAAAGGAGAGAGAAGTGTTATTGAGGAGCTATAGAGTGAATGCATTTGTAAGTCCATAAGATGAACATAAGTACTGCCATCTCCGGATCAGACCTTCGGTCCATCAAGTCTGGCGATCCGCGCACGTAGAGGCCCAGCCAGGTATACACCTGGCATAATTTTAGTCATCCATATCTCTCTATACCTCTCGTAAGGAGATGTGCATCTAGTTTGCTTTTAAATCCTAGAATGGTGGATTCCGCAATAACCTCCTCTGGGAAGCATTCCAGGTGTCCACCATTCATTGCGTGAAGCAGAACTTCCTGATATTTGTCCTGGACTTGTCCCCCCTTTGCTTCAGACCATGTCCTCTTGTCCGTGTCACATTGGACATTGCAAATAATTTTTTTTTCCTGCTCTATTTTGTTGATTCCTTTCAGTATTTTGAAAGTCTCGATCATATCCCCTCGCACCTCCTTTTTTCAAGGGAGAACAATCCCAGTCTCTTAAGTCATTCCTCGTATTCCAAGTTCTCCATACCTTTTATTAGCTTCATTGCTCGTCTCTGCACCCTCTCCAGCAGTTTTATATCCTTCGTTAGGTTGAGAGACCAATGTTGGGCACAGTATTCCAAGTGTTTTCTGACCATTGCTCTATAACTTTCTCCGATCTACTCGTGATTCCTTTCTTTATCATGCCTAACATTCTATTTGCTTTCTTTGCCATTGCCACGCATTGTGCCAGCAGCTTCAGGGTCCTTTCTATCAGTACACCCAGGCCCCTTTCTTGTTCGCTCTTACCCAGAGTTGCACCTGACATTCTATACTTGTGTTCCTTGTTCTTTCTGCCTAAATGCATTACTTTGCACTTTTCCAAATTAAACTTCATCTGCCATTTCTCCGCCCATTTCTCTAACTGACACAAGTCACTCTGGAGTTCCTCGCTATCCTTCTGCGCTATTCTTTTGAATTGTATGCAGCAATGGATAGGGAGCCAATGGAGTGATTTGAGGAGAGTGGTGCTATATTCCGCCTATCATGCAGCAGAATTTTGGACAGACTGAAGAGGTGAGAGCTGGTTACGAGAAAAACCCATGAGAAGCAAGTTATAGTAGTCGAGGTAAGGGTGTAGAAAAGAGTTTTGATGGTGTGCTCCAAGAGAGTGGGCCAGATTTTGAGAGCTAAGGTTGATATAGAGAAAGAAGTGACAGGTTTTGGCAACCTGCTATATTTGTTCAGAGAAGGAGAGAGAGGAGTCAAAGGTTGTGAGTAGAGAATGACACACTGGCTGTTACCCACCGAAACGGTGAGGAGAAAAAAAGTGCTCACTGCAAGTATGGGGTTAAGGCCATCCACCTCCCCGTGGAGCGGTGAATGGCTTTGTCGCCACAGTTAAGGGAGGGAACGCATGCAGTCTCCCTCCCTTCTTCCTATCTGCTGGCCGTATCTATCTCCTTCCCTCCCCTTTACCTTCGTGGCGAGTTAGTGTAATTTGTGCAGGCCACAGAGCCTGCCTGGTCACGTGTCTGCGGACGGAAGCTTCTACTCTGACGCAACCGGCAGCCTGCACAAATTACACTAATGCACCACGAAGATAAGGGAGAGGGAGGGAGATGCTCAGACTGCACAAGGGGTGCTGAAGGGGGGTGGCAAGAGGGAAGGGTGGTGGTAGAAAGGAATGAAACAGGCACTGAAGGGGGGTGGCGAGGAACAGATGCTGAAAGGAAATGGGGAAGATAAAGTGGGGAGAAGATGCTGAAGGGTAATGGGGAACAGAGTGGGGAGAAGATGGATACCAGACCAATTGGGGAAGGTGAAGGGAGAGGCACAGAAACAGAGCAAATGGAAGACGCAGAGAGAAGACAGACAGTGGATGGAAGGAATTGAATGAAGAAAAAAGATGAGAAAAGCCCTGCCAGCTGAACATCTCTTTCTCTATTTCAGCAGCCAGAACTTTGATTTATAAGGAAGGAATAAGCTAAATATCGCAGTACTGAGGCTTGTATGGATGCTGCGGGGACAGTAGTCACGGGGACAATGGTTTCGGGGACGGGATGGTGACAGGAATGGTGGTCGCCGAAACGGGGACAAATTTTTTCCCGTGTCATTATCTAGTTGCGAGCTTACAAGACGGAGGATGAGAACGCCATTCAGTGAAAGAGAGTGGGAGGGAGAGGTATGCAGAAGGACAAGTAGCTCAGTCTTGTCCATATTCATCTTTAGATGGTGGTGGTACATCCAGGAAGCGATGTCGGACAGGCAGGCTGAGACACTATCCTAGATACCTGCAGAAATTTCTGGTTGGAGAGGTAGATCTGGAAGTCGTCAGCAGAGAGGTGGTATTGAAACCCATGGGAGGAGGTCAGAGCACAAAGTAAACGAATATAGATAGAGAAGGGATTCCAGGACAGAGCCCTGGGGTACCCCGAGCTGTTGTGCCCACATCAGTTGTGTACATACAGATTGTCTGGTCAGACTGGACTTGTTTAAAAATGAAATATTCTTCCAAATTCTTTCAGTGAAGGTCACCATCAAATAATTTTTTTAACATAGTAAATGACAGCAGATAAAGATCTGAACGGTCCATCCTGTCTGCCCATTAGTTATACCCATTAAAAATACATGATTAAATTATCTTGTCTCTTCTTTGATATTTCTGGGTCATAGACTGTAAAGTTCACCTGGTATTATCCTAGGCTCCAAATGCTGAAGTTGCCATTCAAGCTCACTCCAGCCTATCCAACCATCCTTATTTGCAGAATATCTACTGTAAAGTCTGGCCAGTACCATCCTCATGTTCCAAGTTAGTGGAGTTCCTATTGATGCCCCCCAGCCCATCCTACACCAAAATCACTACTTATGGAACACAGACCATGCAAGTCTGTCCATTACCAGCCTTAGTTCTTTAATTTACATCCTTTGTTTTCTAATTAGAGAGCCTCTATGTTTATCCCACACTTTTTGAATTCCATCACTGTTTTCCTCTCCACCACTTCCCTCAGGAAAGCTCATGCATAATCTTTAATTAGTTTCTAAATATATGGTAGTCCGTTATCTGCTTTAAAATTTTACAAATTGCAGTGGGATATTTTATAGATGCTGGAGAAAATTACCTCTCAAAAAGGGATTTCTTTATTATGATAAAGTTTGACACAGGTGCCTTATGATAAAATGCTCCCTTTAGTGCAGTGGTCTCAAACTTGCAGCCCGTCATGTACTATTTTGAGGCCTTCGATATGTTTATCATAATCACAAAAGTAAAATAAAACAGTTTCTTGATCATTTGTCTCTTTAGCTATAAATTACAATATTATTATTAAGACTTAACTAAAAGGAAAGATTTATAAACTATAAAGAGTTTTACCTCATGTAAAATTGTCATTTCTTTAATAAGACATTAACTATTTTTTTTCTGAGGCCCTCCAAGTACCTACAGATCCAAAATGTGGCCCTGCCAAAGGGTTTGAGACCACTGTTTTATATGTATGTGTTTTGGGGAAGGGGGTTATAGTACAAACTCTTGATTATATGAGGTTCTATACAGGATTAGAGCACCATGCACACTGAGACACCAAAGATTATGAACTGTTCTTTTTCGGTTATCATGGTACCGGTGCTGTGTGCATGAAAGGTACAGTACTGTGATAACTGAAGAATGGTGGTGCCATCACAAAATTCGGAGATTTTGCACCTTTATGCCTTGTGAAACAAGGTCTTCTGAGATTCATGTCTGGTTTTGATGGGACCAAATGCAACAAGTTCCATGGTGGTTTCACTTCAGTGCTTCCCTGTCATCTTGCAATATACAGTATTAAACTTTTCTAATGTAATGTCTGACTCATGTACTGATTATATTACTGTAGAAGGCTGTGGTGGGAAAGATTTGGGGGGGCTAACATTTGGTAAGGGTGCATACCTCAAGCGATGTTAGAGAGTTATGCCCAAGATGGCTGCCTAGGGTCTGAGCTCTTCATGGGGGTCTTAGAAATTGTACTCCTCTTAAGCAAATCATAGAATTCTCTTGCAATTTTTAGGCTAACAGTGGGTCCCAACTTTTATTGTTCAAGGTACACTTAGGGCAGGGGTGTCAAAGTCCCTCCTCGAGGGCTGGAATCCAGTCGGGTTTTCAGGATTTCCCCCAATGAATATGCATGAAATCTATTTGCATGCACTGCTTTCATTGTATGCTAATAGATATCATGCATATTCATTGAGGAAATCCTGAAAACCCAACTGGATTCTGGCCCTCGAGGAGGGACTTTGACACCCCTGACTTAGGGCCCAACAATGGAAATGGTGCCTGCCGTGGTAGGCGCCTGCAAATCGGGCACCTACCCCGTGTCAATCATCGATAGGCACCTCATCCAGAATCGAATCTATTTTTCGGACAGTTCTCGTGAGAACTGAGGCAACCATTCAGAAGTGGTGCACGACCATGCAGCAGCGCACTTGTGGGCCGCTGGCCCCAACATACAGGTAATCAATCAGCAGGCAGCCATCCAGCGAAGTACCAGTGACCAGCACAATTAGGAAGTGTCGCTGGCCCAGGCATTAGTACTCTCCGGGTACCAACATATCAGGCACACAATTTAAAGGCTGCCGGTGGGGGGGGGGGGGGGTAGTGGTATGTTCGCTTCATAAGACACATCCTTATTTCCACCCACTTTAGGGTTGGAGTAAAGTGTGTCTTATGGAGAAAAATATGGTCGTTTTTTTTTGTTTTGTTTTTTTAGTGTGCAATTGCATTATTGTTCTTTGTCCTAATTATACTGTTTGTGTAAAACATATGTAAAGTGTATGGGAAAATGCATGGATGAGGAATGCCTGACAGAGAGAGAATAAACTTTCATATCTAAGAAATACGATGTGAGTGTTGCGTAAAATCAGTATGTCAAAGCAGTTTACAAATTCAAGTGCAGCCTTTAAAAAGTTACTTGTTTGCAGATTGTTGCCAGATTTTAAATGAAAATGGTCTGGTTTGGGGGAAAGGGCTTGAAACTTTATGTAGGTTTGCACATACACAAAAGGAGAGGCAGATGCTTTAACAGCACCAAGGATAAAAAGAACCAGAGGTAGCTTGAACAAAGTTTATTCAGTGTTCAAATTGCAATGTTCAAGTTACCTCTGGTTCTTTGGATTATCCCAGGACAAGCAGGCAGCCTATTCTCACATGTGGGCGACATCATCCACGGAGCCCGAATGCAGACAGCCTCGCTAGCAGACTTGCTTGAATAAACTCAGAAGTTTCGAGTCTGCCGCACCGCGCATGCATGAGTTCTTTCCCGCCCAGCACAGGGCGCGTCTCCTCAGTTTTCTGCAGAGCCAAGAAGTCCGTCTTTGACGCTCTGCGCTAAACTTAGTTCGCTTCGTGCCTTCTCTCACCGCGGCTCGTGTTTTATTTTCTTATTACCGTGTCGCTGTGCTTTTCTTTCAGTCTTTGTTTTTTAAAAAAAGTTGAATTTTTTTAATCGAGTAACAGTGGGGCCTGTCGCACGCCCTCAGCCTGTGGGGTTCGACTTTGCGGAGCTATTTTTCCTTCTATGTCCTGGTCGATCACAGGCATCAAGAAGTGTAGCTAGTGCCAGCGTGTGATCTCCCTCACTGACCCACACCTCTGGTGCCTTCATTGTCTGGGGCCTGACCATTGCCCGGAGTCGTGCGTTCGCTGTGCTACCCTTCAACCTCGATCCCTCAAACATCGTCAAGTTCAAGTGGAGAAGATTTTCGTTATGGAAACCCCTACTATACCCTTGACCTCCGATTTGGTCAGGCCTGCTAAGGGGTGTCCTCCTGCCTCCATGACTTCAACCTCGACTCATCAGACCTTCCACGTTTGGAACGTCTTCGACCTCGAGTAAATCTGCCAAGTCTTCTTAGCTTCCCTCAGGTCATATACCTCAGCAGACAGTTCCAGCAGTGGTTCTCAAGCTACCTAAACATTCCTCCAAGTCGAAGCATTCTTCTTCTTTGATCTCGGAGCCTTTAGCCTCAGCAAGTGGTCCAGTTTCAGATTTGGTTCCACAATTGCAGACTATTCTCCAGACCATTTTAGAGCAGGAATTTGTTCAGTTACTGACCAAATATAGTCCTGCCTCGACTGTTTCCTGCAGTCCAGCCTGGGCACTCAGCAGTCTCGCAAGAGGTCGAGTCCTTGCCTGTGCCTCAAGCTGAATCTACACTCTATGCAAGGAGTCCAGTCTTTGGGAGTGTCTCGTCTGGAATCCTCACACTCCATACAAGGAGCCGAGTCTTTGGGAGTGCTTCGAGATTCCTCGATCCAAATCAGAGTCTAGGGGACTTCGAACTACAGCTTCCAGCCCTACATAAGGCATTGCCCATTTCGAGGCATAGGGCGAAGTCTCCTCGACCTTGCACAAGACCTGCTTCCAGACAGCGCTCTCATCACTGGTCGAGACCCTCATTGAGGCGCAGGTCCTCCTCCAGGGAGAAGCCTTCCTCATCCAGACCTTCCAGTTCTTCGAGGCCTCCTGCTCCTCGATCCAGGGCACCAGTAGCAGAACCTGAAGGCTCCATTTCTTCCAGTGCCTCGCCCCAGTCTGTTTATTCGCTGGAATAACAATACTCCAGAGAGGCCTCACCTTCGTTCTCCACTCGAGGCGCCTCGAGGTCATCAAGTCCCTCTCGAGGCCATCCTCTTGTAGATCAATTGTCCTTTTCCTCCTTCCTCTGTCAAATGGTTGAGGACCTGGATCTTAAATTGGACTCTGATTCTAAGTACTATAAGGAGTATTTAGGGGAAATGAGTTTGCCTCGGCCTCCTGCGGATTCTCTCAAACTTCCTCTTAACAGGCTTCTTTCTCAGACTTTCAAACGAAACCTGGAGATTCCTTATGCCATTCCTGCTGTTCCAGGCAAGTTGGAATCACGGTATAGAACTGTACATTGCAAGGGCTTTGAGAACTCCCAACTATCTCATCAGTCCCTTATTCTGGAATCTTCCTTAAAGAGGAGTCATCCTTCCCGGATCTGTTACCGTACCTCCTGGCAGAGAGGGCAGGACCATGGACAAGTTTGGCCATTGTCTTTATCAAAATTAGATGATGGCCTCCAAGGTTTTAAATCATAATTTTATCTTTACTACTTATTTCAAGTATTTTATTGATATACTCCCTGGTTTTTCTAAAGACCTTAGTCAACACAGGCGTTTAGAGTTCCAGCAAGTCATTGCTACCTTAGCACAACTCAGGTTACACCTTCAGTCATCTTATGATGACTTTGAACTTTTCTCGAGGGTCACTGCTTTCTCAGTAGCGATGCACCGCATTGCCTGGCTTCGCACCATTAATATGGATCCCATCATTCAGGATCATCTGGATAATATTCTTTGTGAAGACAATGACCTCTTTCATGAATCTATAGAGGCCGCCACCAAGAAGTCTAAGCATGAGAAATCTTTTGCTTCCATCGTCAGACCAAAGCCTAAACCAGCTCTTTCCAAGCCTTCTCGACCTCTTACATTCTATCAGAGGCGTTATCCTCCAAGGGCAGCTCCCAAGAAACAGCACCAACATCAGAAGCAACAGAAACTTCAGCCTTCTGCTGCACCCAAGGCTTCTCAGCCTTTTTGACTTTCTCAAACAGAGCATAACTTCCATCGTTCTGCCTCTGTCCTCTCCTCTCCTCTTCTCATCGGAGGTTATCTCCATCATTTTTACCATCGATGGGAGACCATTACATCTGACCTCTGGGTGCTGTCAATAATCGGGGAAGGATACTCTCTTCATTTCGCTTAGATTCCACCAGAGCTTTCTCCAAGAGAGTATCCTTCTAATACATCCCAGACCGCCCTTCTTCTTCAGGAAGCTCAAGCTCTGCTTCATCTCCGTGTCATCAAGGAAGTTCCCTTGGAATAGCAGAGCAGGGGGTTTTACTCCCGTTACTTCCTAGTTCCGAAGAAGACGGGCGATCTGCGGCCCATACTGGGTCTCAGGGCTTTCAACAAATTTTTGGTCAAAGAAAAATTTTGCATGTTGTACCTAGCATCCCTTTATCCCCTTCTATATCAGAACAATTGGTTATGTTCTCTAGATCTCAAGGAGGCTTACACTCGCATCCCCATTCATCCGGCCTCCTGTCAGTACCTTAGATTTCGGGTGAGGAATCTGCATTTTCAGTACAGAGTGCTACCCTTCGGCCTGGCATCATCTCCAAGAGTGTTTACCAAGTGCCTAGTGGTAGTTGCAGCTGCTCTGCGGAACCATGGTCTTCAGGTTCCCCTGCCTGGACAATTGGCTCATCAAAGATTCAACATCTCAGATGGTTATTTTAGCAACCCAACGGACTACTTGATTCCTACAAAACTTGGGATTCAAAATCAACTTTCCCAAATCCCAACTTCAGCCATCTCAGAACCTACAGTTCATCGAAGCTGTTCTGGACACTATCCAATTCAGAGCATTCCTTCCTCAGCAGCATCTGGATGCTCTCCTTCAGCTGTGCCTCAAAGTGTCTTCCCTTTCTTTACTCTCAACGAGACACATGATGATACTACTCGGTCACATGGCCTCGACTGTTCACTTGACTCCTTTTGCCAGATGTCACCTCAGAATTCCTCCGTGGATCCTGGCATCTCAGTGGGCCAGGCTTGCAACCCATTCTTAACACATTAGTCACTCCTTCATTGAGACAGTCTTTCCACTGATGGATGCTCTCTTCCAATTTCTCCAGAGGTTTATTGTTTCAGACACCCCCTCATCAGAAGGTCCTCATGACAGATTCCTCGACCTACGCTTTGGGGGCTCATCTCGATGGTCTCCGTACTCAAGGCCACTGGTCCAGCACGGATCGTCAGTGTCATATCAATCTGTTGGAACTCAGAGCAATCTTCAATGCTCTCAAAGTTTTTCAGCATCTTCTTCATGACCAGGTAGTCCTTATTCGGACAGACAATCAAGTCGCCATGTACTACATCAATAAGCAGGGAGGAACAGGATCTCTCCCTCTTTCTCAGGAAGCTCAAATTGTGTGGGACTTGGCGATCCATCACAACACCTTCATGAAAGCAGTCTACATTCAAGGAATGAAAAACTGTCTGGCGGACAAATTGAGTCGTCTTCTGCAACCTCACAAATGGACACTCAGTTCCTAGCCTCTTCATCACATTTTTTCTCAGTGGGGAACTCCTCAAATAGATCTCTTTGCGTCTCCCCACAACCACAAACTGCCTCAGTTCTGCTCCAGGATGTAATCTCCTGATTGCCTCGAGTCTGATGCTTTCCTTCTTGAATGGGCGAATCTCTTCCTTTTTGCGTTCCCTCCATTCCCTCTCATTCTCAAGACCTGTCAAGCTCAAGAACGATCATTCCACCATGATTCTAATAGCTCCTTCGTGGCCCAGGCAATCCTGGTTCTCCCTTCTACTTCAGCTCAGCAGCAGGGAGCCATTCCATCTCTGCTTACACAGAGTCAAGGATCTCTTCTTCATCCCAACCTGAAGTCTCTGCACTTGACAGCTTGCTACCTCTCAACATACCCCCTCTTCAGTTTTCTCAACCTGTTTGGGCCATTTTAGAGGCTTCCAAAAAGCCTGCCACTAGACAATGCTACCACCAAAAATGGACTAGATTTTCTGCGTGGTGCATCTCTCATAACAAGGAGCCTCGAGATGCCTCCTTGTCTTCCGTCTTGGATTATCTTCTGCACTTATCTACCTCTGGCCTCAAGTCCACATCCATTAGAGTCCATCTTAATGTTATTGCTGCTTTCCATCAGTCTATCGAAGGGGAACCCCTTTCTGCTCATCCTGTGGTTTCCAGATTTATGAAAGGACTTTTCAATATCAAACCTCCTCTCAAACCGCCTCCAGTGATTTGAGATCTCAATGATGTTCTTGCTCAATTGATGAAGCCTCCTTTTGAACCAATAGATATGGCTCATCTGAAATATCTCACTTGGAAAGTGGTGTGTCTCATTGTCTTCACATCTGCTCGAAGAGTCAGTGAGCTGCAAGCTTTAGTTGCTGATCCACCTTTCAGTTTTCCATCAGTTTTCCGTACTCATCCTAAATTCTTACCTAAAGTGGTTTCAGAATTTCATTTCAACCAATCCATTGTAGTTCCAGTATTTTTTCCAAGGCCTCATTCTCATTCTGGAGAATCAGCTCTTCATACCCTGGACTGTAAGTGTTCTTTGGCCTTCTACTTAGAACGCACTAAATCACACAGATCTGCTCCTCAACTTTTTGTCTCCTTCGATCCAAACAAGTTGGGACCTCCGATTTCTAAGTGAACCATCTCCAACTGGATGTCTGCTTGTATATCTTCCTGCTTTGCTCAGGCTGGACTGCATCTACAGAGTCGAGTTACAGTCCACAAAGTCAGAGCCATGGCAGCTTCAGTGGCTTTCCTCAGATCCACTCCTATTGAGGAAATTTGTAAAGCTGCCACCTGGTCCTTGGTTCATACTTTCATCTCTCATTATTGTCAGGATGTTTTCTCCAGACGGGATGGCCATTTTGGCCAGAGAGTATTACAAAATTTATTCTCCTAAGTTGCCAACACTCCCACCATCCCATTCTGGTTAGCTTGGAGGTCACCCAAATGTGAGAATAGGCTGCCTGCTTGTCCTGGGATAAAGCAAAGTTACTTACCATAACAGGCGCTATTCTCACAACCCACCCACCTCCCCTGGTTGGCTTCTCTGCTAACTATCTGAACTGAGGAGACGCGCCCTGTGCTGGGCGGGAAGGCACTCGTGCAAGCGCAGTGCGGCAGACTTGAAACTTCCGAGTTTCTTCAAGCAAGTCTGCTTGCGAGGCTGTCCATATCCGGGCTCCGTGGATGACATCGCCCACCTGTAAGAATAGCTGCCTGCTATCCCTGGATAACACCTGTTATGGTAAGTAACTGTGCTTTCTTGGCACAGTCCTCTTTTGTTTTTACTCCTGATGTAGGTTTGTTCAAACTAGATTTTCTACATTTGGGCCAAGTTTTAATCCTATGTCACTGTGAACCTGGCAATACTCTGACATAAACATTAGCCTTAATTTTGCCTGAGGACAAGAGATAAATAAAAAGTGTGTGTATAATGGGGTGAATTGTGTTTGTGTGCAGAGTGAAAGACATTAATTGTCTTGATGGTTCCTACACACTGCAAATTGTTTAAGAACTATACTGAAAAATGTTTTTTCTGCAGAATATCTTCCAAAGTTCTGCTTCTGTGACAGTTGCTATTTGGGGATCCTTGTGTGTTTATCTTCCAAGGACCAAAATAATTTTGTGGTGAATCAAGTCTTTGGAAAAGAATCAATAATCCAGAATTTTTTAGATGTATCATGCAACCCATGAACTATACCAATTTCAGATATCTTTTACTTGTGCCAGCAAATTTGTACCAGTGGAAGGATGGTGTTGGTATTCTGTTTTCAAACAGGAAAGAGCTTTAATGAAAGGAAAGAGGGGTGGAAACCTGCCAATTGCTTCTACATCATCACTTATCACTTGGTAGACCTTCAGAGGCTTAAGAGTATTTTTACTATAGTCTAATACAGGGGTCGGCAACCTTTTTAAAGCTAAGTGCCAATTTATCCTAAAAATTTGACCCAAGATTTACAAAGAGCCACAATGGGAAGAGAAAGTAGTTTGAGATATTCCAGGTCTCTCTCTGTCTCTCTCTTTCTTTGTCTGTGTCTCTCTCTCTCTCTCTCTGTGTCTCTCTCTCTCTCTGTGTCTCTCTGTCTCTCTCTCTCTCGTCGAGCTTTTCTTCCCTCTTTCTACCCTCACAAGTTTCTGCATCTCTCTTCCTTCCCCTGCTCGTCCCCCCTCCCAAACCCATAGCCAAGGCTCTCTCCCTTCTCCAGGTCCCAACCCTCCAAACCCCACAATTCCCCCCCCCCCCCGTCCTACTGAGGTACCTGGTGGTCCTGCAGACATCTCACTCCACCGTGATAAATTGTGCAGCCATTTTAGAAGACAGCCACAAGGAGGCAGGAGTGTGAGGGCCACACCTTCCACAAGACCCCCTTCTGGTCCATTAGCTACCTCGGTAGGCCCTTGTGGGGGGGAGAAATTGTAGGGTTGGGAGGAAAATTAAAGGGTTGGGGCTTGGAGAGCCACAGCCACATGGCAGAAGAGCCACACATGGCTTGTGAACTGGAAGTTGCCAAACCCTGGTCTAATAGGATCATTGAAATAAATTTTTACCCAGAAATCTGGGTAAAAATGAGTCTTTTTTAAAAGTTAAAACAGTGATGGCTTTGTTTTATGGTATTTTTAGAACCATAAAGAAGATATATACCGTATATACTTGAATATAGGATGAGATTTTGGGGCCAAAAAAATGACCCAAAAAGGGGGTCTTGTCCTATACTCTGGTCATCAACCCAACCCCCTCCCGGACTATACGGCAGGCTGGGACAGGAGGAATGCCTCCTGTCTCCCGGCCAACTAACTTTTTTTTTTTTACCCCCACCCCGGACGAGAACTGGCGGCAGCCATTCAGAGAGCAGCGTGGGGCTGAGCAGAAAGAGCTCGGCCCTGTCGGGTGCGCCACTGGCCGCCAAAAGGGAACGGGGATGGAGAGGCTCAGCACGG
Source organism: Geotrypetes seraphini (assembly GCF_902459505.1). Lineage (NCBI taxonomy): Eukaryota > Metazoa > Chordata > Amphibia > Gymnophiona > Dermophiidae > Geotrypetes > Geotrypetes seraphini. The sequence goes on from NC_047084.1 coordinate 481,981,198, forward strand.
GGCAGAGCACGGCTAGATCGCTCCTGCCCCGTACACCGCTGGACCACCAGGGATTTTTTTTGTTTTAAATCTTTATTCATTTTTTTGTGTTACAACAAGTGTTACAAATAAACTCAATAAAAACTTAAATACACACTTGACTAACTCATATATTAATATCAAGTTTAACATTACTATAATAATCCCCTGTCCCACCCTCCTTCCCAATCAATAATACATAAATCAATTTTATTGTACAATCTTTAAATATTAATTTAATATGTAATAATCAAAAATTGAAAAACCCACCCCATTCCCCTCTTTACAATTATCTTATCATGGGAAAAGTTCATTAGAGAAATCATGTTAACGGTCTTCAGATATTTCCAAGTTTTATTTATAGGAAAAATTATCCTTCTTTACAAAAATCGGTTAATGGTCCCCATATTTTTTTAAATTTATTCATGTATCCTTTGTGTGTTGCAATAGCGAGTTCCATTTTATATATGTGGCATACCGAATTCCACCAGAACATATAATTCAATCTATCATGTTGTTTCCAATTGAATGTAATTTGTTGTATTGCGATTCCAGTTAAAATAAATAAAAGTTTGTTATTACTGGATGAAATTTGGCTTTTTGCTCTCATGGTTGTTCCAAATAATATAGTATCATATGTCAAGGCTACCGGATTTTCTAACATTCTGTTAATTTGGGGCCAAATTGATTTCCAGAATGATAGGATAAATGGACAAAAGAATAAAAGATGATCTAATGTCCCAATTTCAATATGACAGTGCCAGCATCTATTTGATCTTGAACTATCTATTTTTTGTAAACGAGTAGGGGTCCAAAAAGCTCTATGAAGAAGAAAAAACCAAGTTTGTCTCATAGATGCTGACACTGTACATTTTAGCCTCCAAGACCAAAGTCGTGGCCATTGAGATGCACTAATTTGGTGTTTTATCTCAATGCTCCAAATGTCTTTAAGACCATTTTTTGGTTTTTTATTTATATATCCGGATATTAATTTATACCACTGTGCGGCTTTGTGACCTATTGAGTCCATCTGGAAACATAAGAATTCCAAACTGTGATATTTAGCGAGATCTTTCCATTCAGGGAACCCTTTCTGAATAGATTGCTTCAATTGCAACCATTTAAAATATTGTGTTTTATTGAGACCAAATTTTTGTTGCAATTGTGAAAACTCCAGCAATTTATCATTTTTAATTACATCATCCAAAGTGCGAATGCCTGCTATCATCCAATGTTTCCAGATGACTTTAAAACCGCCAACTTTGATCTTGGGGTTTAGCCATATAGTTTGGTTGGTTGATTTACTAATTGGAATTTGAGTAAGATTACTTATGTATTTTAGAGTTTTCCAGGTATCCATAAATATTTTATGATCTTTGTATAACCTTGGCATTTTGATACTAATTACATGATTAAGACGTAATGGAAACATAAGCCTCCATTCTAGCCAAAACCAGTCTGGAATATTATCAGTGGGCTCTGGGAGGATCCAATACATACCATGACGTAAGATATAGGCTTGATGATACCTATAAAAGTTGGGAAAATTTACCCCTCCCTCTTTAATTGGTCTTTGTAATGACGCTAGAGCAATTCTTGGTTTTTTATTAAGCCATATAAATTTTGTCAAAGTCCTATTTATTTTTGTATAAAAAGAATCTTGAAAAAAAACTGGAATCATCCCCATTTGGTAACATACTACCGGTAAAATCATCATTTTTACAGTTTGTACTCTTCCCCACCAAGATAAATGCAAAGGATTCCATTGCTCACACATTTCTATTATTTTTTGTAATAAGCATTTTTCATTAATTTTCATTGTTTCATCTACTGTTTTTGTTATCAAAATTCCAAGGTATTTAATATATTCTTCCTTCCAAACAAAAGGGAATGTTTTAAATAATCCTTTTGTACAATGTATATTTAGTGGAAGAATCTCTGATTTATTCCAATTAATTTTATATCCTGAAAAATTTCCAAATTTCTCAATCAATTCAAGTAGATGTGGAATGGTGGATTCTGGATTCTTCAGATATAGTAATAAATCATCTGCATAAGCAGATATCTTATATTCCTTATCTGAATGAGATATACCCTGTATCTCCTTAGCTTGTTGGATGGCTAATATTAAGGGTTCTAAAACAATATCAAACAGCAAAGGGGATAAGGGACATCCTTGTCTAACTCCTCTCTGTAGATTAAATTTTTCTGAAAACGTATTATTAATATATAGTCTAGCAGAGGGGGAGCTATACATTGTTTGTATCATTTGTATAAATCCAGGACCTATACCAAACCATTCCATTGCTTGATACATAAAAGGCCATTCTACTCTATCAAAGGCCTTTTCTGCATCTAATGAAATTGCAAAAGTAGGTTCATTCATTTTCTTTGTTAAATATAACATATGGAATGTTAATCTAGTATTGTGAGATGAATGTCTTTGAGCAACGAATCCTGTTTGATGCATACCTATTATATGGGGAAGAGCTTTAGCTAATCTTAGCGCAAGTATTTTTGCTAATAATTTTCCATCTACATTTATTAAAGATATTGGTCTATAGTTTGAGACCAAAGTGGGATCTTTATTGGACTTTGGCAAAACAATAGTCAAAGATTCTGCTATAGTGCCTTTAATACAACCTTTATTGAGCTGATATTGATAAAGATTTAATAAATAGGGTAATAAAAAATTTTGAAATGTTTTATAAAATTCCACTGTATATCCATCACCACCTGGAGCGGATCCAACTCTAAGGGACTTCAAAGCTGTTCCTAATTCTTTTAGTGATATTGGTTCTTCCAAACTTCGTTTTATATGTTCAGGAATTTTTGGACCCTCTAACATTTTTAAAAATTCAAAACCATCTTTTTCTTTATTTAGATAATTTTCGGAAGAATAAAGAGATTTATAAAATTTTAAGAATTGTTTTAAAATTGGTTCAATTTGTGTAAATGTATTTCCATTTTCATCTTTTATTGCTATTAATTTTGTTTTTCTTTTTTTCGCTTTAAGATAATTTGCCAATATTCTTCCTGATTTGTTTGAATTACCATAGTACAATGTTTGTTGAGAAAATAAATCTTTCCTAATCATCTTAGATGAGATCTCATTATATTTACCTTTTAATTTTAATAATTCTTGTTGAATAGAATATTCCCATTTTTCTATAAGTTTTGATTCTAAATTTTTAATCTCTTTTTCTAAGATTAAAAATTGTTTTTTAATTTGTTTTTTTAGAAAAGCCGAATAAGAAATTATTTGTCCTCTAATTGATGCCTTAAAAGCATCCCATAAAATTTCTCTGTTAATATCATCATTATCATTTATTTGAAAAAATTCTTTCATTTTTGTTAGGAGATTTTCACAAAAGTTTTGGTCAACCAACAGTGTATTATCCATTTTCCAAATTGGTCTGTTATTATTTTGATCTGTAGTTTTAATTTTGATCCACACTCCACCATGGTCAGATAGAATAATTGGATCAATGGCTGCTTGTGTCACTTGATGTGCAAGATGATTTGAAGTAAAGATATAATCTATTCTTGAAAAGGAATTGTGAACATGAGAACAGAAAGAAAATTCCCGACCATCAAAATGAAGTATTCTCCATATATCTATTAAATCACAAGATTGAATCAAATTATCTAGTCCCATAGATTTCATAACTCTACTTGGGTTTTTATCTAATAAAGGATCCATTACAGCATTGAAGTCCCCTGCTACTATAAGATTTGAAGTAGCCAGTGGTATGATCATTTGTTGAAGAGTTTTAAAGAATTCATTTTGGTTCGAATTAGGGGCGTATATATTGATTAACGTCATGGTAGTATTTCCCATATTCATTTCCACCATTATCCATCTTCCATGAATATCTGAAGCTTTTAGTTTAAATGAAGCAGAGCATTTTTTATTAATTAAAATAGCAACACCTGCTTTTTTCCCTATAGCTGGTGAGAAAAAACACTGTTTGACCCAGCCTCCTTCTAGCTTACTAGATTCTATATGTGAGAGGTGGGTCTCTTGTATAAGGCATATATCTGCATCTTGCCTTTTTAAAAATGATAGTGCTTTTTTCCTTTTTATCATATGATTTAGACCGTTAACATTTAAAGATATAATTTTAATATCCATTTATTTTTAAATTTTCAGGTATTAAATTATGTATATTTTCCCAATGTTTTAAGTATTTCATTTCTCTTTTTTCCTTTACACCCATGATTACCTTATATATTTCCTTATTATTCCCTCCCATCCCTTTTATCCCTCCCTTCCCCCCCTTATTAATTACGAAAACTTGGATACGCAGGTTGAGGTTAGATTTAGATAACTCCCACAAGCTATTAATAATTATCTAAAGTACTACCATCTTTTCTCTATTTCTGTATATTTTCTCTTATTTTATTATTAATTATAAGAATAAGTAAAAAGTTTTTCATTCTTATATATTGAAAGATTATTTTCTATATTTATATGTCTTTGAATCCATAAGAATGATTATATTACATTACTTATATCTGAGAACATTTCAATTATAATTCATTTCTTTTCAGGTGGTAAATTATTTTTACTTTAAAAAGCTTTCATACCTGGGTATAATACGTTTATCATGTTAAGAGCATTCGAATTTAGCCTCTTTCCACAGAACTGTAACTAGAGTCTTCAGCACAGGAATTCCCTCATCTCTTATGCTCAATATTTTCCTATGATTCACGAGAGAGTTGTCAATTAAGAGAAGCTAATAATCCCATCAGTGTTCTATTCATGAGCCTAGACCCTAATTCAAACTAGAGAATGGCATGGAGACGAATCTGTTCCTTTCCTTCAGGAACTAAATTTCCTTATCTCGTCTTTGCCCCATTGTTGTAAGCTCTGTCTCAATAGCATACTCTCCAGACACTTATGATTTTAAAGTATCTGAGGCCTGTGTAGACGAGAGTGAAGTCCTGTGCCAAAAACTCCCCTTATATCTCCCGTAGAGGATTGCCAGGTTGAACAAATTGTCTATAAAGATGAAACATGAAATTTGAGATATATATATGTAAAAAACTTTTCAGGCAATCTTTGCGTTTCAGATATATTCTTTTCATATATATCGTATTTAAAACGCATTTTAATGTATTTGAAACGCAAAATTAAACCTGAAGTACCGCCTTCAACAGGAAATATAACAAACCAATCACTTCGTCTTTTTTATAATCTTCTCTGTGATTGAAGGATGATTCTCCTTCTCACCATTACTCCGCCTTCAAAGTTTCTCAACTAATCAGTACATCTTTAAGTTTGTTGAAAAAACTTTCTTCGTCATCATTTGAGTTCGGAGATGTGTTTCAATTCATTTTCGTTTCTGCTAGTAAGTTATTCTATTTATTCTATGTAGAATTCTAGAATTTTTGTATTTTTTCCGTTTTCTTGTTTTCCATGGAGAATGTTGCAAGTTGTTTAAGTCTTTAATTCGATCCTTGTGTGTTCTTTTTTCCATTGCTTTCCGTTCCGATATAATCTGTAACCGCTGTTCTTTTATTGAAATTCGTTATCATATAAGTCAAAGTTTTCACAAATTGGTCAATAGTCTTTAGTATGAACCCATTAAATGTTCTTTAGATTGTCATAGGTTGCTCCAGTTGATTCATAAATTCCTGTAGTTTTTTTGGATCCGTAAAGTTTTGCGTTTTGTTAGCAATGGTAACCTTCATAATCGCCGGGTAAAGGAGCCCAAATCTAGCTCCTAGAGATCTTAGTTGTGGTCTCATGTCTAAGAATTGTTTTCTTCTTGTTGCTGTTTCTTTTGCAAAGTCCGGGACAATGTATATTTTTGAATCTTGGCATTTAAGATTTTTTATTTCCTTGGCTATTTGGCATATTTCAATTGCTTGTTGATGTCTTAAAAGTTTGAAAATTAAAGTTCTTGGACCTGTTTGAGTGTTATTTCTTTGTGTTGGAATCCTATGAGCTCTTTCAATTTCCAGTTCCGTTTTAAATTTCAGTGGTAGTATTTTAGGTAGAAATTTTTCAAGAAATGCAATCGGATCATTCTTTTCCACTCCTTCAGGTAATCCGATTATTCTTAAATTATTCCGTCTTTCACGATTCCGGCTGTCTTCAAGATTTTTTTTTATCTCTGTTATTTCTTTCCATATGATTTTGCTGTGATTCATATCTGTATTTAATTGTTCTGTAATATCTTCTAATGTTGAAATTCTATTTTCTGTGATGTCCACTCTTTTAGTTAGGATTGCAGCATCTTCCATTGCTTTTTGTAGTTTTTTGTTACTATCTAAGACAATTTCTTTTATTTGTCTTAGTTCTTCCATAACATCCAGATTTTTTTCTGTTGGTAATGGGATTTTAGAGGGTGTACCTGGCTCTGGTTTCGACCTCTTATTGCTTCCCGATGTTCCAGCTCCCAAATCAGCTTTATTTTGTTTAGTTGAAGTCATATTTCAATATATATATTTTTTTTTTAAAATATTTGGTAGTAATTCTTTTTAATATGTTTGCATATAAGGAGCTATTTGTTTATCCAACCATCCGTCCAAGCCACGCCCCCTTTTTTTTTTTTTCCAGTACTCTTAAAGCAACTGTAAATTATTTGTCTCAAGTTCTATTACTGTGAGTGAAAAAAAATGTCGGTAGTCTTTCTTTCTCTTTCTTCTCCTTCAAGCCTTATCTCCTTCAAGCCTTATCGTTGTTGACATTTAGCTTCAGCGTTGAAAGAAAAAAAAATTTGTAGCCCCTTTTTTCCCTTTTTTGGCTCTCCTCTTATAAGCCCAATCGCAGCTTCTACCATGGAGAGCAATATTCCATCCAGTATATTTTTACTTTAGTCTTTTGAAGTATATGTATATGTATTTTCAGCGTCTCTCAATTGCCTCGACGCTATCCCTCTTCAGGTTAGAGAAATCGTTAATCCTTTTATTTGTCTTTTCTCACAGCCCAAGCGCTGAAAAAAAAAAAAAACTACAATCTCCTATATCTGAGTCTTTTTAATCACAGCAGTGGAGATTGACATTTATATTTATATTTATCCTTCACAATTTTTCGAAGTTAGCAGCAGCAAGGAAATAGAGATTCATTCATTTATTAGCCAGCAAGGAAATAGTTAAAAAAAACCGTTGCCAAGTAGATTCTACTGCAGACCTCGCTTCATCTCCGGCAGAGGATAGTCATTTCAAAACAGCCTATCTCTTTAGCATGACAGGCATCAGGCACTTCACGAACAAAACAAAAAAACTTTTATCTCTGTCGCTAGGCAGTTCCGGCAGCTTCAGACTCCGTCGATCTCCAGCCCTCTGCACCTCGCTTCTCAGGAAGTAGAAACGGCACTTCTGTCCTTTTATTTTCACTTTTAAAACGTTTCTCCGACTTAACCAAGGAGGTAGATTTCAATTTATATAACTTTCAAGAACTTTCTTTGGTAGTTTTTTCTGAAAAAAGCTTGTTTCTACGGAGCTTCCTCTTCACCCAACCGTCATCATTCGCGTCCAAGCCACGCCCCCGACCACCAGGGATTAAAAATGGCGCAAAAGGTAAGCGCAAGCACCATGGGGGTTAAAAAAAAAAAAAATAAAAAATAAAGTTCAGGACGGGAGACCGGAGGCATCCCTCCTGTCCTGTCGTACCACCAGAGGTAGGAAGGTGAGGCAGGGTACAAAGTCTAGCATTGAGTGAGGGGGGCTGGGTACAGAGCCTGACAGGGAGTGAAGGGAGCTGGGTGCAGAGCCTGGCAAAGAAGGGAAGATGGTTGGGTACAGAGCCTAGCAGGGAGGGGGGCTGGGTGTAGAGCCTGGCAGGGGAGGGCGTGAGGGAGGGGACACTGGGTGCAGGTCCTGGCAGGTCATGGCACTTGAATATTAAGCCCCTGTCTTATATTAGAGTCAACCATTTTCCTCCTTTGGGGGGGGGGGAGGGGGTCTCGACTTATATTCGAGTATATACGGTACATTATCTTTTTCTATCGAGGCCCAGGTTACTGTAGCTTATAAGGTACCCACGTGTCATCTTCTACTGGAGTTTGCAATGATAAGAATTTCACAGAATTGCATTTTGTCCAGCTCAGGCGTAAATACCTTCATGCATGTACAGAAACAGAATTCTGGAACACTGATGATCAAAGCAAGTCACTGAAAGTGTCTCATTGTGTTGCTCACTTGCTGTTTGTCTGAAACCTGCAGCTCTTTCATATAATCTGTTCCAGGTCAAATTCATCACACACACTGATGAATGGATTGTTAATTATATAGCAACATTTTGTGTAACTTGGATTAATCCAGATTTCTTCTTTTCCTCTGCCTTGTCTAGGATAGAGTTTCTTCGACATTTAAGAAGTTTTTTCCAGATCATGTTTAAAATCGAAACCAAATCATACGAGGAAGAAATGAAAGGTGGGGAGAAGGTACTAATGACCTGTGTCGGCACTGGGTTTTTCAATCTCAGCAAGACAGTAAAATAAAATTGCAATCCATGAACTTTTCTAGCATTTTCATTTTCACCCCAGTATTGATGTGTGTATGCTTGTAAAGTGTTTTCTCTGACTGCATTTTTTTACCGTACTGTCTCATTTTAGATATTTAAAAATAAAAATCTTAAAACCAAGACTTGTGTATACCAGAATTTTATTCATAAATGTTAAGTGTTGCTTTTGAGATTGAATTTGTTATATAGCAAATTTTCTACAATTACTCATGGTGGAATTCTGTCGAATGCATAATGCAGAATTTCTGCAGAATTGTATATTTGCGCAGAATTTACCTGTTTGTGCACAGAATTTTCTTCCTCAGTGACTGGCATTGCTTCAAAGGGTCGCAGCAGTTCCCACACACTGCCTGCTGCCAACCCAGAAGCTTCTCCTCTGCCACAGAGAGGCTTCCAGGTTAGTAGCAGGCAGCATGTGGGAATCACATCTGTGACCCGTTGAAGCAAGGCCTTGGGGGTGGGGGACAGGGAAGAGATGCTGCACATGGGGAGGGGAGAGAAGTGTTGAACATGTGGTGGAGAGGAAGGGAGAGTTGCAACTAGAGTTGTCAGAAGGGAAGGAAAGAAGGATACATATGGGAGGAAGAGGAAGAAATGTTGGATATGGGGTGGAGGAGAGAAAGGGAGATGCAACAAAGAAGCAGAGAGGGATGAGAAAGGGAGAAGTCTTGCATATGGTGTGAAGAAGAGGGAGAGATGTATGGAGAGGGGAGAGGAAATGTTGGACATGGGGATGGAGGGGAGGGAGAGAGACTGCATTGGGAAGAAAGGAAGACTTGTACATGATGATGGAGGGGAAGAAATGAGATATGCTGCATGGGGGGGAGATGTTTGACCCAGAGCAGAAGGCAAGAGGGAGAGAGAGATGGTAGATAGTTGGAAAGAAACAGAAATGTTAACAGATAACCTAGAGGTAACATCATTCACATCACCATTCTTCCCTTCGACTCGGCAGCCCCCACTTCAACAGAAAAACTGAAAAAAAAAACACTAGAAGCAGTGGAAAAATGTATGATAGACCACAAATTGAAGCTGAACTCGGTCAAAACAAAATTTCTACTGCTTGAAAAGGCCAAAACCCCATCCATTATAGAATTAGAAATAAATGCCACCAAATATACAGTCCGCTCTTAAACTCCTAGGAGTGATGATAGATAGATGCTGCTGCACCATGCAGGCCCAAATCAACAAGACTACCCAGAAAGCCTTTTTAATCATGCGCAATCTACAAAAAAGAAGAAAATTATTCGACAAAGAGCAATATAGGCTCATAGTCCAATCCCTAGTCCTAGGTCTAGTGGACTATTGCAACATCCTCTACCTACCATGCCCCACAAACATGATAAAACAATTACAGACTGTACAAAACACAGCCCTCAGATTGATCTATTCACTAAGCAAATATGACCACATTACCACTGCTTACCTAGACTCACACTGGCTACCTATACAAGCGCAAATTCAATTCAAATTATACTGTCTATTATTCAAAGTAATAAATGGCACTGCCCCCACATATCTAAACAATCGCCATTTACCTACCCCCCCATTCAAAGGTACTCAGCATAAGAAGATGTATGACAACCTACTAGATGCAAGCAGTGAAACTTGACCACCCCATCTCCAACATGCTGACAACAACCGCCTTCATATCATTTCGAAAAGAAATCAAAACCCTGCTATTATTCAAAAAATTTATCTAGATATCAAAACACATCCCTTTGTCCATCCCCTCTCTTGTAAATTTCCCTTCAAAGTCTCTACCACTCTTGTAATTTTCCCTTCAAAGACTCAATCATGTAAACAGCACCCTAAATTGTAATTTTCCTGGAAATGTCCAGTTATCTTCTTTTGTAATCCGCCTAGAACTGCAAGATACTGGCGGAATAGAAGTCACTAATGTAATGTAAATGTTATATATGGCAGTAGAAGGGAGAGAATGCTGTATGGGGAAGGGGAAGAGAGATATTAGACCCTTGGTGCAAGGGAGGGAGATATGTTGGGCATTGGGATGGCTGAAGAGGAGGGCGAGATACACAGGAGAAGGAGGGAGATGTCGGATTCTGGAGCATAAGAGAGAGATGGAGAGATTCCTGACAAAAAGAGTGGGAGAAATTCTTATCCATGGGCGAGAATGCAGTAAGGAAGAGAGAAGGGACATGGAGATGTCAGGCTAGGAGGGTGGGGAGAGAAGAAAGAGGAACTAGATGGGAGGGTGGAGGAAGGAAGACACTAAGAATGGTAGAACTCTTAAGAGAAAGGCCAGGTGGAGGAAGATGGAGTGGCAAGGAAACAAATGGGAGAACACTTATTACAGAGGGTAGAAATATAAGAATAATAATTTATTTCTTGTATACCACTATACCAAAAGTTCGAAGCGGTTCACAACAAAGGATAACATACAACCAATATTTAAAATACAAGATAAACAATTAGTATCTAATACAAGATAAAAACAATCAGTAAAAAGGATAGATCAGGTAAAATCAATAAAAATTTAGACAATAGCTCAATTAGAAAGTAAAAGCTGTTAAGAATCATAATAAATTTGGTAGTAACATGACTAAGAGGAAAGCATATCAAACAGGCATGTTTTTAGTGATTTTCTAAAGTCAAGATAGGAAGTAGCCTCAAGTATTAATCTTCCAAGCCATGTGTTCAGTTTGGCGGCCTGGAATGATAAAATTCTGTCAAAGAACTTCTTGTATTGCCATGATTTAAAAGAAGGATAATTAAATAGGTTTATTCTATGAGTACTCCTGTTGGAACTATTCATGGAAAATTGGGAAGCAAGATAATAGGTAGCATTCCAAAAACTGCTTTGAAACTAATGCAGGAAAACTTGAACAGAATTCTAGACTCCACTGGCAACCAGTGAAGTTTTTGATAGTAAGGAGTAATGTGTTTCCATTTCTTTAAACCAAAGATAAGGCAAACCGCAGTGTTCTGGATTAGTCTTAGTTTTTTTAGTATTTTTTTTAATAAGCCCCTAGATATATAATATTACAATAATCCAAAATACTCAGAATGGATGTTTGTACCAATAGTTGAAAAGAAGGTTCGTCGAAAAATTTCTTGATAGTGCAAAGCTTCCATAAGACTGCGATACATTTCTTGAAAAGTAAATAAGTGTGTTTATCCAGAATTAAGTGTTTATCAAGAGTTACGCCTAGTATTTTTATAGATTGTTCAATTTTGTATTCTCGTCCACTCACTAGGATCGAATCTTCTTTTATCTTTTCATTGGGAGTTGCGAGAAAAAATTTGGGTTTTTTCAGTGTTTAATTTTAATTTAAAAGCAATCATCCAAAGCTCAATTTGATTTAAAATGTTAGTCCCCAAATTAATAAAATCAGACGACAGGCAAGTTAGTGGAATCACGACAGTGATGTCATCTGCGTAAATATAAAAGTTGAGCTTTAGGCTCTGCAACAAATTACCCAATGAAGTTAGGTAAATATTAAACAGTTGGGGACGGGGAACCCTGAGGTACTCCACAGATATTATTCCAGCTGTAGGATAGATTATCGTCCTTGAATACCCGATAAGATCGTTTGCCTAGAAATCCCTGAAACCAATTATAAATATTTCCTGTGATACCAATGGATTCTAGACCACAGTTCTTCAACCGCCGGTCCGCAAAAAAATGTTGCCGGTCCGCGAAGGATTCGAGTCCCCAGCCACAGCAAAAAGTGCCGGCGTCAGCTGACGTTCCGGCACTCCTGCCTTCCACCTCCTACTCCTGCCACGTATGTCTCCGCACCCCCAGACAAGCAGGGGCAGCTTTGTGTGCTTTTAACTTCGGCAACAGCTGCCCCTAAGCAGTATTTTAGCCGCAGTTTCATGAGGCAGCCTCGGGGCCTTTGATAGGCCGGCCCACATCGCATCATCAAAGCGGGCCGGCCTACCAAAGGCCCCAAAGCTGCCTCATGAAACCGCGGCTAAAATACTGCTTAGGGGCAGCTGTGTGCCGAAGTTAAAAGCACACAGAGCTGCCGCTAGCCTACATCGAGGAAACATTTGCTGGAGAGGGAAGGAGGGAAGGGAGTAGAGGTGCTCCTAGACAAGGGAGGAGAAGGGGCTACTGCTGGCAGGGGAGAAGGGGAAGGGATGAGAATTACTGTTGGATAAGGGGAGGAAGAAAGGGAGAAGGTACTGCTGGACAGGGGAGGAGTAACATTGGAAGGAAACAGCTGGCAGGGAGATTAGAGGAGGGGAAGGAGTCAGGATGGAATAGAGAGATCAGATGAGGGAAAGGGGAGAGACAGAGGAATGACAAAGTAGAAAGAGATTGATGCTGGGAAGGGGTATCAGATGAAAAAAAAGGAAAGAGGGACAAAGATGCTAGATCTGGTGTAGGAGAGAGGGGCATAGAAAGAACGCAGATACCATATTGAAGGGGGAGGGGTAGAGGGCAGACAGTGGATGGAAGAGGCAGATGCTGGATTGAAGAGACAGAGGGCAGACACTGGATGGAAGAGAGTGAAAAGAAGATGAAAGCAGAAACCAGACGACAAAAGGTAGAAAAAAATAATTTTATTTCTATCTTGTGATTAGAATATATCAGATTTAAAATATGTATCCTGCTAGAGCTGATGTTAGACATAACTGGGGAGTGCAAAGCCCAGGCAGTGCGTCTTTAGCTTCCAGCTGGCTTAGGGCTCTCTCTGACCAGGAGGCAGTTGCCCTAGTTCCACTCCCCTAACACCATTCCTGCCATGTGTGACTGTGGTATTCTGTTAGCATGATATTTGTGTAGCATTCTGTAATAATTTGGCTTATTCAGTTTTCTTGATAATAGAGGGGATATATGTGAAGGGGAGGGGAGACGGGGGTTTTGTTGATCCTTGCCCTGTATTATTTATATTTATAAAATGACAATTGTACAGAATATTGTTTCTTTTTATACTTTAATAAAATATGTTCAATATAAAATTATATCTATTTGAGGCTTGTGCGGATGGGATCAGATGGTTAATGGGACCGAGCTCGCGGCAATGGGGTTTTTAAAAATTTCAGTCTTATTAGTTTGCCGGTCCATGAAATAATTATTTTATTTCTGCCGGTCCATAGGTGTAAAAAGGTTGAAGAACACTGTTCTAGACTAGCCAGTAAGATGGCATGATCTACCAGGTCAAAAGCGCAGCTTAGGTCCAGCTGCAAAATCATAGCACTGGTACCTTGACTGAAAAGAGAGTGTAAGTAGTTTTATAATGAGGCCATGACTATTTCTGTGCTAAAACCAGGTCTAAAACCTGACTGGTTATTGTGTAACAGGTTAAACCTATCTAGATAGGTAGTTAGTTCAGCACTTACCATCCCCTCCATTAGTTTAGTGACCAGCGGAATGCTTGCAATGAGTCTAAAATTGGATATGTTATTTGATGATACTTTATTATTCTTTTTAATGGGTGTTATTATAATTTGACCCTGGTCTTCTGGGAACTTTCCTAAGGATAATTGGAGATTGATCCAGACTAGCAAGTTGGCTTTAAAATTAATTGGGACCACTTTCATCACATTAGGAGGGTAGGTGTTGAAGATGAAAGGGAAGAAGAGCTGAGGAAGGAATTAAGATGGGGAATGGGAGAGAAGATGGAAATTTGATAGCTGGAAAGATAAGAAGGGTGAGAGGCAGAAAAAAGCTAAAAAGGAATGATCAATATGTCAGAGGTAGGTGTAGTAAGAGAATGGACAGGAGAAGGATATGAGTTGTCATAGTAAGACAGAATGAAGGTCCATCAAGCCCAGTATCCTGTGCCAACAGTAGCCAACCCAGGTCACAAGTACCTGGCAAGATCCTAAGAAGTAAAATGGATTTTATGCAGCTTATCCTAGGAATAAGCAATGGATTTTCCCAAGCCATGTTAATAATGGCTTATAGAATTTTGTTTTAGGAAATTAGCCAATCCTTTATTAAACCCTGCTAAGCTTCTTTTACCATATTCTCCGGCAACAAATTTCAGCATTTAATTACATGTTGAATGAAGAAATATTTTCTCCAGCTTCATTGCATGCCCCCCCCCCCCCAGTCCTCACACTTTTTGAAAGAGTAAACAAGCGATTTGATCCACTCTTTCCAGAGTTAGCAGACAACAGACAGGAAAGTAGAAAACTGGAAACAGAATCTGGAACTGACATGATGGAAAAATAAAATGTCCAGACAAAGGTAGAAAAAAAAGCATTTTCTGTTTTAAATGGAATATAGATAATTAGCAAAAGTATTGTTTAAATTTTGACAATAAACTTGCAGAATTCCACTAGGAGTACTGCAAGGACGCCTCTACTTAAGGAACTAGGGACTCCTACAATTGCAAAAGGGTATATTTTTAACATCATTTTAATAGAAACAAAAGGGGAAGGAAAGATGATGGTCAAACACCATTGCACAGTAATGTGCATGCTTGCCTTCTCCAATACTTAAACCTACTGTACATTTGTTGTCCTGTTTGTAAGTGGCAATACATAAGAACATAAGAATTGCCGTACTGGGACAGACCAAATGTCCATCAAGCCCAGTATCCTGTTTCCAACATTGACCAACCCAGATCCCAAGTACCTAGCTACATCCTAAGTAGTAAAACAGATTTTATTCTGCTTATCCTAGGAATAAGTAGTGGATTTCCCCAAGCCATCTCAATAATGGTCTGTTAATAGAAAGCATAGGGTGTAAGCAAAAATGGATCATATAAATAGATAAGCCAGTGCACCAAAGGGAATGAAACCTGTGGAAATTTACCATCGGAGATTGACTCAATATGGACATAGCACCATGAATCAACGAAAGGTTTGAGTGGGTAAAAATGCTTAAAGCAGGAAGAACAGGTGGAACCAACAAAGGTTGTTCTGGTCGTCCATCAACATCATGCACACGAGTATATTGACAGGGCGGATGACTTGATTAGAGAAAACTAACTGAAAATAGTGTCTCAATTGCCTGCAGATTTGGATATCAGCTATGGATCTGCATGTGTCATAAAGCATGATGACTAGATACAGGAAAGTCTGTGTATGATGGGTTCCCAAACAGCTTAACTGATCTGCATGAGCAACAGCGTGTGAAGATTGCTACCGAGTTCCTGGATGGTATGAAAAAGATCTGCATATTCTGGAGAGAATCGTCACTAGCAATGAGACATGAATGCATCACTGCAACCCTGAGAACAAAAGATAGCATGATAAAGTAAAGAGAATGGTGCTCACCTGGCTTCAGGAGCAACCCAAAATGTTCTCTGCAGGAATGAAGAAGCTAGTTGAACGACACAACAAATGCATCATCTTCCATGGGAACTATGTGGAAAAGTGATATGTTCAGTTGCTCACAGTTACTTCTATTAAAGCCATTGAAGGTATTTTACCTTTTGATTTACCTTTGTATATCTGATTTCTTATGTGAAAACCAAATGGCTATTTCTGACTTATGTGGATTGAAAATTAATTTGAGACAGTACCTAGACAGCCATGGCATCAAGACACAAGTGAATGTGGAGCTAGTAGAGCTAGTGACTCCTGGAGGTCATAAGTGCAATTGCTTAAAAACAAAATATTAGATCATTTGCTGAAGATGCTATATAAACATAGGGGTGTAGTCGGATCTGCCAGTTTGGGTGGGCCTAGATTTAACCTGGCCGGTTTTGTTTTGTTGCATGAAAAATCTAAGTGCAATTCTATAAAGGGCACCTACATCTAGGTGCCAATTGCACACATTCATTTATAGAAGAGTTGCACTTAGTGCAGGGGTGTCTAATGTCGGTCCTCGAGGGCCGCAATCCAGTCGGGTTTTCAGGATTTCCCCAATGAATATGCATTAAAAGCAGTGCATGCACATAGATCTCATGCATATTCATTGGGGAAATCCTGAAAACTCGACTGGATTGCGGCCCTCGAGGACCGACATTGGACACCCCTGACTTAGTGCATTAATGACAACACAAATTGGTTAAGTGCTATTCCATGAAATTGATGCCCCACTTGCATAGTGTGTAACAGCAAATGGGCTGTACCACCCATCATAGTATCAGATAGACGAAACAGGACTTTAGTCACCGGCATTTCTGCATCTGTGTTACAGGGCAAAACTGGTAGCCAAGGCCAAAATTATTGCTCCTCTCAAAGAACAGGTCTCCATACTTTACTAAACTTCAGTGGGGGTGTCACTCCCTCTGTTCCCCCCCTCCGGGGTATAACACATACCTCCCTTAGCTGAAGTGTTTCCTCAAATTAAGACTCGGCATAAATCCGTGGGGGTCAGAAACAATAACAGATACAGCAGTGGAATGAGGGGCTATAACAGTGGTCTCAAACTCAAACCCTTTGCGGGGCCACATTTTGGATTTGTAGGTACTTGGAGAGCCGCAGAAAAAATAGTTAATGTCTTATTAAAGAAATGACAATTTTGCATGAGGTAAAACTCTTTATAGTTTATAAAACTTTCCTTTAACAGGTAAAAGGAAAGATATATAAACTATAAAGAGTTTTACCTCATGCAAAATTGTCATTTCTTTAATAAGACATTAACTATTTTTTCTGCGGCCCTCCAAGTACTCTATTTTTTTCTGCAGCACCCACATTTAAAGTTCAATATCTTTTCTTTCTCAAAACTGGCACATTTCAATCACTAAATTGAAAATAAAATCATTTTCCTACCTTTGGTAATTTCATCAGTATCTGGTTGCACTTTATTCTTCTGACTGTGCATCCAATACTTCTTCCCTTCTTTCAGCCTCCTGTATGCTTCCTCTCCTCCAGACCTCATTCCCTCCCCCAACTTTCTCTGATTCCGTGCCCCATTTTTTTGCTTTGTTTCTGGTTCCCTGTCCCCCCTCCTTTCTTTCTTCCTTCCTTCCTCCGTGCCCCATTTTTTGCTTTTTTTTCTGGTTCCCTGTCCCCACCTCACCTTCCTTCTTTCTTTCTTTCTTTCTTCCTTCCTTCCTTCCTGCCCTCTCCCATACCACCACCGCCATGGAATAGGCTGCTGCCGCTATCGGGAACAGGCCGAGATCTTCCTGCTTCTCTTCTGCATGGGGCTGACCAACTCTCGCCGCCCGACGTCAATTCTAACGTCGGAAAGGACGTTCCGGACAGCCAGGCAGCGATTGGCTAGCCAGAACATCCTCTCGACGTCAGAATTGACGTCGGGCCGCGAGAGTTGGTCGGCCCCACAGGGAAGAGAAGCAGGGAGATCAAAGAACACGTTGCCAGCCTGATCCCCGATGGCAGCAGTGAGAAGGGAAGGGAAGCAGGTTGGGCACCACTTCTCTAGACGAGCCGCGGGAGAACAGTGGACCCCCCCCCCCCTTGGTACGCCACTGGAGCAGCAGTGTGGTCGGCTCGTTCGTTCAAAGCCGCGGGTGGCGGCTCCTTGCGAGCTCCGTGCCTGCGTCTGAATCCTCCCTGATGTTGTGACATCAGAGAGGCTTCCGATGCAGGAGTGGATAGCGCAAGGAGCCGCCAACCCACGGCTTTGAACGAACGAGCCGGCTGCTGCTCCAAAAGGAAGAGAATGATCGCCTCCAGACCGTGGGCCGCAAATAAAACGAGAGCCACATGCGGCCTGCGGCCCACGTGTTTGAGACCGCTGGGCTATAATGTGGACTTGCACACGTGAAATATGAAACCTCAGGTGTCAATAAATGAAGATTTTTAAGGACCTGCGGTTGAGATCTGCGAGGTCCATGATGTCAGCGTTTTACCCCTTCCCCTCCTGTTGTGCTTAATATATTCTGTAGAAGGTTTAGGTTTCAGGTTTATTTAAAAATTTGATATACCGCTTTATCAAAATTCAAAGTGGTTCTACATAATATAAGAACAAAATATGAATAGAGCGTATGTTAAAAACAAATTATAAATAATGCTACAAAAAAATCAAATGCACTGACAAACATTAACTTACCGATACAGGATGGAAAAGGGCAGAAATACAATTTGTAAAAAGAGAAAGTGGGGGAAAAGACCAGAACAAAAGGAAGGGGAACAATAAAATAAATAGTCCAAAATAGGCTAAAATGATTAAAAAATGGCATGGAACAGATTTCCATGACCGTCCTTAGTAAACCCTTTGTTAGGTAATTGTTCAACATTTTAATGAGAAGTGGGTGAGATTAGGGGGGGAAAAAACAGGAAGAAATATGAGCAGAAAAGTGTTTATCCTTTGTTGCATAGTAGAGGAACAGGACAGAGAGTCCCAGTAATTGCTAAATATATACCATAGAGGTTTACAGACTGAGAGAATTTAAATAAACAGCTTTCACACTGAATGAGGGGCATGCCAGAGCTTGCTGCTTTTGAAAAATTGGCAATAGGCTACTACTGAGAATATATGTATCTAGTTTGAGGCTTTTATTTCTATGACATCCTACTACTAATCATTTCTAAAGTGCTACTAGATGTAGTCGGTGTTGTACATATTATATATACTATAGGTAATTTGTCTTTAATGAGCTTGCAAGTTTTGTTCTTGAGGCAATGGATGGTTAAGTGACTTGCCCAAGGACACAAGGAGCTGCAGTGGGAATTTAATCCAGTTCACTAAGATCAAAGCCCACTGCATTAATCATTAAGCTACTCCATGCCTCTCTGATTTACTGATAGCTGATCCGACTTTACTTTAGCAACTTAAATTTTTTTTGCAACTGCTGTAGTGTCAGATTTTCCTTTTTTATCACTAGTATTCAAGACGTATTCGAGACTTTCAATGCTCAAAGAGGACAGACGGCAACAGGTTCCACCTCGTGCCACTGCCCACCCCCTCCTATTTTCTACTGCCCTGACTGGCAGTTTCAGTTCCTGTTCAATGACCACATACAAACTTTCTTTCAAAAAGGAAATGTTTATGAAAAGACCACAGCATGGTTACGTACACATTGTTTAACTTGATTACAATTGAATATCCCAACTGTGAGCTAACCTAATTAACGTTTTCAACCTCCATGTAGTAGCTTGCTGAGCTTGGAGTAACCCTGAACCATGTCACTTATGGTTTGGGGGCCATTTCAACACCAACCAACTCATGATTGTGACAAACAGACACTGCTGTAAAAGCAGGTTGCTGCTTGCAATCACTTCCTGGTCCAACTTGCCATGCAAGCGTACCTGGACCCCCATCCCCACCCCCCTGATGCTTGTCATCCCCATCCCCCCAGCCATCTAAGCTGGAGGGATTCATCAATTGTAGCTTGGATGTGCCCCCCTCAATTAAAGGGGGTATTATTCTCCAGCTTCTGCAGTTCTCATTCGAGGCCATTTTCTTATAACACAACCTTTAAATTGCTCCGCATAAGACCTAATGTGGCATATTGGTTAGAGCTACAGCACCCTGAGCCAGTGGCGTAGCGAGGGTGAGTGGTGCCTGGGGTGGTGACGCCCCTCTTCTCTGCCCCCACACTCCTTCCTGACCTCCCTCCCCCCCCCCTGCTACGCTCGTGCCCTCTTCCCTTCCCTAGTACCTTTTTAATTTTCCAGGTGAGAGCAACATCGTGAACTTGCTGCCCGCGTCACGTCAGCTATCTATCCGACGTCATTTCCTAGACACAGGGCCCGGAAGTAATGTCAGAGAGAGGTGACACTGACGCAGGCAGCAAGCAAGGGAAAATTAAAGAGAGGGAAGGAGTGCATGCCCATGGCGGCGGGGTCGGGAAGGAGCGGGGGGCAGAGGAGGACGGGTGACAGCGCCTCTACCAAGACTGTGCCTGGGGCAAACCCCCGCCTCCCCTTACTATGCCACTGCCCTGAGATTGTGGGTTCAAACCCCCACGCTGCTCCCTGTGACCTTGGGCAAGTCACTTAATCCTCCACTGCCCCAGATACATTAGATAGATTGTGAGCCCACTAGGACAGATAGGGAAAAGGCTTGAAGTATCTGTATGTAGACTGCTTTGACTGTGATTTTTTTTTTTTTAAAAAACTACAAAAAGGCAGTACAGTGTTCCCCCGCAAATTTGCGGTTTGCGGTCTGCTCCGATCGACTCTTCCTGTAGTAAAGTTGGGCTAGACCAATCAGGAGCTGCGTGGACACGTTGGCATTTAGTGCGCACTAAATCGGGGGAAACTGTCTGCATGAGAGATGCAAATATAGATTACGAAAGGCTGCCTTCCAAGGCCTTTAGTTAGGGCTAGCTTTTGAGGTATATGAGTTCTGCAGCCACACCGGGCATCGTACACTAAGAGCAGCCCCATCTGCCAGTGATCCCTTTAGCAAACACAGCTCGTTCTTCCGCACACTTTCTAAGGCGTCATCAGTCCATTACAAAATGGATAAATAAAGGAGGAGAAATGGGGATACTGGTCAAGGGGGGTGGCAAGAGGCAAATCATTGCTGCAGGATGCAGTTGGCGACCTTCAATATATCAAACTACAGATATGCAAGTGTCAGTGATGTGACAGGTTTTGCATGCTACATACAGTAATTAGACTCAAACCTGGTTCTTAGACAGGTCATTCTGTTCGACTGCCTTCACTCGCACCAAACTCTCAGCTTTGCTCATCTATTTAGTATGGTCGCTAGAGGGAGCCCAAGCCAGCAGAACAGCACACACTCAAAAGACTGGGTGCTCTTGCTGGCTATTCTCCAGGTTCTCTGCACACACTTGCAATGCCTTACCAAAGTCTGAAATCTACAGCATAGTTGCGCTTTCCAGCAGGGACAGGACATAGCACAGAGCTCAAATCTAGGGCAGTGGTGATAAAACTGGTACAATGATTCAAACCTGCATAATTGCCACTAAATTTGGGAGCTAGTGACGACTTCTAGGCTGGGCTATAACTGGATGATCAGGTTTGATTTAATAACATTAGCCTTTTCTTCCCACTGTCACCATCATCATCATTTCTTTAGGTCCAGATTTGCAAGGTGATGAAATATTGGAGCACCGCACCCTGGATCAGGACATTTGCAAAGACAGACAGACATGCTGGCTGCTAATACAGGTTTTACGGTCACCCCACTTCAGGGATCTTAATGTTTCCATCATAAAAGAGATGAATCTCATGTAGCACTTTGACTTCTAGGGGTCTGTAATATGACATTTGAAGCAAAGTGCAAGTAAAGGGACTACCTTTTTTTTGGCAAATTTGTTCCAAATTATGCCAGATCTTGAGGGAAAAAATTCAGTTATGTATAAACATACAAGAAAGTAGATGTGCTGTGCTAGGGGGAGACTATTGCCACCATGCTCACCTCCTTGCTGAAAGGTGTGTTGGTTTTCTCCAATTAGATGCTGTCCAGGCTAACTTCATGAATGCTGGGCTCCACCACCTCCTACTGACGTAATTGCAGCTAACCCTAAAAGGCAATATGCAGCAGGAGGAGCCCCACCACATGTATAGCAGCTAGAAATACAATACATTCGAAGCATAGGACAATTTTAAGGCACTCTTGGGGTAGGTAAAAAAACAGACTCACCGATTCAGTGAGTCCTACTCCTGACAATACCTCTGGGCCTCCTAAAATGGCAGCAGCAACAGCGGTGTCCAGTGGGCAGAGGCAGCGGTCTAAATAAGCTGCTCCTGGCCTGCCCTGCTGAGGCTTTCTCTCTGCCGCATCACTGATGACATCACTGATGATGCAGCAGAGAGAAGTCCTGGCAAGCAGGCCGCAAGCAACCTGTTCACCATTGCTGCTGCTTTAGGAGGCCTGAAAGTTGAGGTCTCACAGTAGAGGTGGAGGTGTCGATCGGGAAGTGCTGCACAGGAGGATAGGAAAGATGGAAGGTTGCTGCACAGAGGGATGGGAAGGAGGGATGGAAAGCTTCTGCACAGGGGGATAGAAGGGAGAGATAGAAAACTACTGCATAGGGGGATGGGAGGGAGAGATGGAAAGCTGCTGTAAAAAGGAATAGGAGGGATGGGAAGTTGCTGCACATGGAGGGACAGAGAAGAAAGGAATACTTGTTGAACATGTAGTGGAGGAGATGAAGGGAGAGATGCAACAAAGAGGTAGAAGAAAGGACAGAAGAAAGTGCAACTAGGGAATGGTAAAAGAATCATCAGACAACAAAAGTAGAGAAAATGATTTTATTTTCAATTTAGTGATTGAAATGTGTCAGTTTTGAGGATTTATATCCGCGGTGTATATTGTGTATTCAGAGGATCTAGAATCAGAAAATAATAGTACTGGTAAATAGTGAAGAACTAAGGACAGTGCTGGGCAGACTTGCACAGTCTGTGTCTGTATATGACTTGGTTGAGGATGGGCTGGGGAGGGAGTCAATGGCTGAGATGGCGTAGAAGGGCTGGAGTGAGCTTCAGTAGTTGGAACCTAAGCACAGTACTGGGCAGAGTTTTGGATTCTTGCCCAGAAATAGCTAAGAAGAAGAAGAAAAAAATAATAATTTTAGATTGAATCAGGTTGGGCAGACTGGATGAACCATTTGGGTCTTTATCTGCCGTCATCTACTATGTACTATGTAAAAGGAGTTGCCCTTTGTGTGCTCCATGGCAAATGAGTTGGGAGTAATTGGCCCAGTTTTCCAATTTCTTGTTATAGAACCAAATGTTAAGCTCAGTTGCTTTTGACCCGTGGGGGGGGGGGGGGGGGAAGGGAGGAAAATAGTTGAATAAGGAAATATTTTCCCTGATGTTTGAGGTTGGCCCTGAGTGTTGTAATTTTCTGAGTTTTATGAAGCTTTTAAGGAGTTCACACTAGGATGGATTCTGTAAACAATGAATTTTTGGACGTACTAGGGATGTTTTATTAAATAAGTATAACTGTGCTAGTAGGATTTATTATGGTACACCTGACCCTCTTCCCTAATAAATTTTCGGGCACAAGTTCCAGCTGTGTGTTAGGGTATTGATTATTGTTATTGTATTGCATTTTTCCGCAATAAGTTTTTCAAATTGTTGTAGGTTGTTCTTCTGTAATTTTCTCTTTAGTACTTTTTACTAAATGCTATATCTGGACTTCAATATGTATATCCAACTTTATTCGGCACTTGCTATCTCACTCATTCCTACAAAGATGAAAATAGATTAGCAGAACCTCTCTTCAGAAGGTATTCTAAGATTTTGGTGATCAATAAGTGGTTCTGTTCTGTATGCAGTGGATCCAACCTGAACAGAGGCCAATTTTCAGTCATTTACCTGGGAGAATAAGCGGAAAATTGCCCTGATTAAATCTGGTGAAACGTATGTGTGGTGGTCTACAACTATTACTACTTTTCATTTCTATAGCGCTGCATGTATGTAGCGCTGTACATTAAAACATTCAAGTAATAGTCCCTGCTTAGTAGAGCTTACAATCTTAATCAGACAGACAAACAGGACAAGTAGGAGGGGTCAGGGAGTTTCTCAGACATGGTTGCTTTACAAACAGGTGCGGGTTGGGAGTAACATAACATAGTAAATGATGAACGGTCCATCCAGTCTGCCCATTAGTGATACTCATTTTAAAAATACATGATTTGGTTAACTTATCTCTTTTTTGAGTTAAAGCAACCTTGAAAAAGTGGGGGTTTAGCCGGGATTTGAATACTGTCATGGTATTTGAATACTGTGCATTGAGAGAAGGTTTCTCTAGGGTAGTGGTCTCCAACATGCAGTTCCTGAAGATATCTATTGCGGCACTCAAACAGTTGGCTGAACTGCTCTTCAAATCCTGTAAATGCATTCTTTTCAATCTTGCCCACTTGATATAGTAATTGCAAACAATCTCCAACCCCACCCCCCTTTTTACATAACCATGCTAGCGTTCTTTATCACTGTCGTGGTAGTAACAGCTCCAACGCTCATAGAATTCCTATGAGCATCAGAGTTGTTAACGCCACAGCCAGTGCTATAAAACGCTAGCGTGGTTTTGTAAAAGGGGGGGGGTAAGTGTGTTGTTCAGGTGTGTCATAGGATTTGAGATTTTAAGATATATCCTTGCAATATCAGTGTTAATTTTTTATGTTTAATACCCAGTCTGAATAAGAAGGTCAAAGCATTATGTATAAGCTTGAATTTCTTTGTGGTCCTCAGAGTTTTCTCGTAATCACACTGCGGCTCTTTACATGAAAAAGGTTGGAGACCACTTGCTCTAGGTCAGTGGTCTCAAACGCAAACCCTTTGCAGGGCCACAGTTTGGATTTGTAAGTACTTGGAGGGCTCAGAAAAAAAATAGCTAATGTCTTATTAAAGAAATGACAATTTTGCGTGAGGTAAAACTCTTTATAGTTTATAAATCTTTCCTTTTGGCTAAGTCAGGGGTGTCCAATGTCGGTCCTCGAGGGCCGCAATCCAGTCGGATTTTCAGGATTTCCCCAATGAATATACATGAGGTCTATTTGCATGCACTGCTTTCATTGTATGCTAATAGATCTCATGCATATTCATTGGGGAAATCCTGAAAACCCGACTGGATTGCGGCCCTCGAGGACCGACATTGGACACCCCTGGGCTAAGTCTTAATAATAATATTGCCATTTATAGCTAAAGAGACGTGATCAAGAAACTGTTTTATTTTACTTTTGTGATTTTGATAAACATACCAAGGACCTCAAAATAGTACCTGGCGGGCCGCATGTGGCCCCCGGGCCGCCAGTTTGAGACCATTGCTGTAGGTTTACCGTTTCCAAGTGGATTCATTTTGTACAAACTAGAGAATGACACAGTGGTTGTTACCCGCGGGTAACCTGCCAAAACAGGGAGAGAAAAAAGTGGTCACCGCGGGTATGGGGACAAGGCCATTCACCATCCTGTAGAGCAGTGAATGGCCTTGTCTCTGCAGCTCCCTCCCTCCTTCCTTCCGATCATCGCCATCTGGGCATCTTCCTTTCTCCCTTCCCCTCACTTTTGTGGCAATTTTCATTTTTCTTGTCTCCCAACGGCATAAGCCTTTCAACAAGTCACACGTGGTTGCTTGAATCTTCCCCTCTGACACAACCGGAAACAGGAAGTTGCATCAGAGAAGAAGTTTCAGGCAGTCGCACGAGACTTGATGAAAAGCTTGGGCAGCTGGGAGACAAAAAAATGAAAATCACCACAAAGGTAAGGGGAAGAAAGGGAGGGAGATGCCTGTATGGCAGCAAGCGGAAGGGAGGGAGGGGGCTGCTGGACCACAAAGGACACTGAAGGGAAGTGTAGAGATGTTGGGAGAGAGGAACAGACTCTGCATGGAAATGGGCAGGGGAGAGAGAGGGGAGCACGCTGCATGGAAATGGGTAGGAGAGAGAGAGAGGAATACGCTGAAAGGAAGTGGAGAGAGGGGAGGGGAGAGAGGAACAGATGCATGGAAATGGGTAGGGGAGAGAGAGGGGAGCACGCTGCATGGAAATGGGTAGGAGAGGGAGAGGGAGAAGGGAACACACTGGAAGGAAGAGGAGAGAGAGGGGAGGGGAGGAAGGAGCAGACACTGCATGTTAGTGAGTAGGAGAGAGGGGAGAATACTCTGAAGGAGAAAGGTGATGGGAGAGATGGAAGGGAGAGGCACAGTAACAGAGCAGATGCCATATGGAAGAGGTAGAGAGAAGGCAGATAGTAGATGGAAGGAATAGAATGATAAGAAGATGAGGAAAGCAGAAACCAGACAACAATGGTAGAAAAAAAATTCTATTTCTTTTCTTTGCTTTAGGATAAAGTAGTATATTAGTTGTGTTGATAAACATTTATAAATGACAATTGAACAGAATGTTGTTTTTTTTTATACTTTAATACAATAAGTTCAGTATAATACTATTTGAGGCTTGTGCAGATGGGATCAGATGGTTTGCGGGGATGGGACAGGGACTGAGCTCGTGGGGATGGGACGGGGATGAGCTCACAGGGATGGAACAGAGATAGGGACAAATTTTTCCCCCATGTCATTCTCTAGTACATACCAAGACAAAAATGAACCTTACTCCTTTGCCAGTTATGCTATATAGCAGTGATTCCCAAACCTGGTCCTGGAGGCACTTCAGCCAATCAGGTTATATTCCTGAGAGCAATTTGCATTTACTGCCTTCATTGCATGCAAATCTCTCTTATGAATATTCATTGTGAATATCCTGAAAACCTGACTGTCTGGGGTGCCTCTAGGACCAGGCTTGGGTTCCACTGCTCTACAGCATACTGATTGGAGGCATATACGAGGACAAATCAAAAATTAAAGGCAATTGTTAAATTAAGCGATAACCTGAACAGAGCTAGCTAGCAAAATGCAACATATGTACTCATACATTGCCTGTTGGATAGTTCATCCACACACAGTGCAGCGCTCGGCTTTTAGTCATGTGGCAGCCACGAGGTCAGAAACATGGATGCTCCATTGCAAGATTTCGCCATCGAAGAACAACATGCAGTAGTGTACTTTCTTTGAGCAGAGGAAGTGAAACCTGTGGAAATTCACCGTCTGATATTGACTCAGTATGGACATAGCACCATGAATCAACAAAAGGTTTAAGTGGGTAAAAAGGTTTAAAGTGGGAAGAACAGGTGTAATCGACAAAGGTCGTTCTGGTTGTCCATCGACATCATGCACACAAGAGCATGACAGGGCAGAAGCCTTGATTAGAGAAGACCGATGGATAACGATGTCTCAATTGGCTGCAAATTTGGATATCAGCTATGGATCTGCATTGGCCATAATGCATGATGACTTGGGATACAAGAAAGTCTGCGCACAATGGGTTCCCAAATAGCTTACTGATCTACACAAAAAAAAGCTTGTGGAGGTTGCGACCCAGTTCCTGAGAAGGTATGAAGAAAATCCTAGTTTAGGCACATGGGATCTCTTAGAAAGAGGAAGAGATAACGATTACTGCGGATGGGCAGACTGGAAGGGCCATTTGGCCTTTATCTGCCATCATGTTTCTATGAATATTCTGGAGAGAATTGTCGCTGGCAATGAGACATGGGTGCGTTACTGTGACTCTGAGAGCAAAAGACAAAGCATGATAAAATAAAGGAAGTGGTGCTCATCTGGCTTTGGGAGCAGCCACAAAACTTCTCTGCAGGAATACAGAAGCTAGTTGAACGATACAACAAATGTGTTATCTTGCTTGGGGACTATGTGCAAAAGTGATGTGTTCAGTTGCTCATAGTTATTTCTATTAAAGCTGTTAAATGTATTTTGTCTTTACTTTTTGATTTACCCTCGTATATTTTTAGATGTATGTTCTGGGTGGGATGGATAATGCATTTTTTTTTTCATAGAAACTTTACCTGCAGACAAAGCAAATGTCAAAGGCTGTTGTATCTAGGGCTTCCTTTCCCCTTGAAAATCAGGTGCAGTTTGAAAATGGTTTCCATAGCCTTGAGATGGTTGCTTACTAATTTGCCTACTAAAAAGCGCAGCCTGGTCATGAGTTATGTCTCTAACTTATTCTTTTGCATGCCTCGACAAGACATTATTACCCAAGCCTTCAATGAATGATTAACTCAACTAGTACAAATAAAAAGAATATAAATGTTCATTTGTTTAATAAAATGTTTTAATAGTAACTATTGCACAATGCTGATACTGTTCACTAAGACAATAAGTTCATGGGATGAATTTAGCAAGACTTTAGAAAAGGTATATTAGAGATGCACATGGAAAAATGTTTTGCTTCATTTGTAGAAAATCAGGTTTTTCCTTTGATTTTAGTAGTTTTATTTTTTCTGTTCACTTCACACTTTTATGTTACTATAACATTTTAATCCCATATTGCAACTTTTTGATGCATGGAAATCAACTGTGCACACGTTAATTTGTAGGTTAATGTGTATTAAATTGATTTTGAACCCACTTTAAAGGCACCTTATTGATCTGAATGCATAACAAATATCTCTCTAATTACAAGTATATGATATAACCCACCCCTAGGTGTTTTGGATTAGCCTCTTGGGGCTAGATGCACAAAACTCTCCGATCATGTACCAACTGGTTTAGCGGCCAACAGAATTTGCTGACCCGATTCTCAAAACGGCTCACCACGTGGTTTTCCATGCGGTCATACATTTTCTGATTCTGGCATGCAAACAGCTTCATTACTATTAAGTTGAGATTACTATTGAAATAATATTAAAACCAGATATTCGATCGATGGCCTAACATTGCATACCAGAATTGGATCGGTAATACTGACCTGAAAAAAATGACAGGTCTAGACCAGCTGGGAGTGGTCTTTGGTGTCTGAGCCAATCAGGGTCTTAGGCTCCTCCCTCTGTACCTTGGGATACTCGGGGAGGAGCCTAAGCCCCCAATTGGCTCAGACACCAAAGCTCAGGGGGACAACGACCTTAGGCTCCTCCCTGTGTATCCCGGGATACAGAGGGGAAGCCTTTGCCCCTGATTGGCTCAGATGCCTAAGGCCCCTCCCTTGGCCTTAGGCGTCTGAGCCAACCAGAGGCTTAGGCCCCCCCTGTGTATCCCAGGAGGCACCAGGAATGGGAAGGCCTGCAATTTTGGAGTGGCAGGCCTGTAAGCAGGAGGGACTGGGCATTCCTCCTGCTGTCATCCAAATTTAGAGGTATGGGGAGGTTTGGGGATGATTGGGGGGGCAGGGAGAATCCAGTGGTAGGAGGGAGTGGATATCCCTCCTGCCAATTTTTGTTAAAGTAGGGGAGGGGAGGAGTCATTTTGGGGGGTTTGAGCAAGGAGGTTCAGTGGGGAGGGGGTTCATGGTGGCAGGAGGGAGTGGGCATTCCTCCTGCTTCTATTTTAGTTACGGAGGTCATCGGGATGGGAAAAGTCATTGGAGGGGCGGGTGGCTCGTAGGTTTTTTTTTTAATGGAGACAGATATATATCTGTGCCATTAAAAAAGGAAAAGAAAAAAGCATCAACAACTGAGCGGCAGGAAGCCGCTTTAGAGCTTCCCTTGCCGCTCAACTGTTTGGACTTCCCCAAACCAGCTTTGCACATTTGTCAAAGCTGCTCTCACAGCAACCAATTGGACGGGATTATGGCAAAACTCCGTGAAAATCATTTGCATGCAAACCTGTTGGAACATTGGTCGTTTCAAGATCGACCAAAAAATTGGCCCACAATGACCCACCACATGGTCTTAGCGACCGTGTTTTGTGCATCTAGCCCTTGATCCCCTTCTGGGCTGCTCATGATTTTAGCAGAAACCAGCAAAGCATTTGTAAAAAAAAAAAAATTAATACCCCACCCTCAGCCTGTCCCCAGCACTCTCTTTTCCTTCTCTTTCAGTCCCTTGTCCCCACTCTCCCATCTCAGCTTCCCTCCTCCCCCCTCCCCCTCCATATTCTCTCTTCTCCCAATACCCAACTGTCTTCTCCATTCCCTGCAAGCCCATGCGTAACATGGAGTGCTTTATTTGGACATTCTGCCTGCTGGGTGACTGGGACCAGTGCAGCAGGTTTAACAGAGGAAGCTGTAAGTGTAGCATGGAGGAGAAGGATAGCTTTTTACATAAGTAGTTATGTCTGTGTTTAATCTCTGGAGATCTGCACATTCAGAGATTCTGTTGAAGCCCGTCTGTCTTCTTTTGGTGCCATATGGAAAACTTCTAGAGTCACAGGGGCAGCCTAGAAACAGGGCATCCTCGTAAAAGTATCTTTAAAAATCTGAACTCTTGCTAGAGAATTGGATGCTTTCAGAAAACTGGGATATTCTAATTGTGACATAGCTAATACTGTATAATTGTGACAAAGCTAATTTCTACTGCCTCAGTGATTCTGAACAGTACAGAGAAACGGGATGTTCTAGTTGTGACACAGCTAATTTCTAGATGCTAGCAATCTTTGAAATGCTCACTTGCATAAATTCAGCACTGTCTGCCATGATGTACTTATCTCATGATGCACTTGTATTCTTGAAAAGGGATTCTCTTCAGTTGAGGAGCAGATAGCCTCGGTCTGGATATCAGTCGCAGGCAGCTGTGATACAGTTGGAAGAACACCAGTAAATTTACTGCCACTTGGCAACTCTAGTGTTCATCCAGCTGTATCACGGCTGCTTGTGACTGATATCTGGAGGTACCTATCTTAAGGAGCTGAACTCAGAGCAGCGTGAGGTCTTAGTCTCCCTGTGCAGTGTGTTTCTGCAAACATCTCACACTACAGAGAATCCCTTTTTTCAATATGCAAGCGCATTATGAGATTAATTATGTTTGGGGGGGGGGGTAAATTTATAAAGCTCATCTGCAGATAAAACGACATTTTAACTAGGCACTTCTATAATGGTCTGGGGCTATATATGCATAAAAGGGTACACTGTGAATGTGTAATATATACTATTATATGAGCATGTGCATTGTTGGGGGAGGTTAGCAGCAGATTCAAGAAAGAATGGCAAATGTTAAGTGGAAAAAAAATGAGCAGTAAACAAGTATTCTCAGTCCAACCAAGAAGAGAATGATGTGGAGCTATGAAACTTCCAAGTTATTCCACACCTTTTTTTTTTTTTACACTTTTCAATGATACAAAATGAAACGAAAACTGTCAAAAAAAAGGTGGAATAACTTGTAAATTCTACCCCAACTCCAAACTCGCGCTCTCCCTCACCCTGCACCTCTAAATTTTTGCCAGTGCGAGTGGCTTTTCTCCAGCATGCTCCTCACGCCAGCACTGAATTTCCCTCTGATGTAACTTCCTAGCCCCTTGACCCGGAAGTGATTCAGAGGGGAACCAGGTTGGTACAAGCAACAGGCAGAAGAAGTTTCTTGCACTAGCGAAACATAGAAACATGATGGCAGATAAAGGCCAAATGGCCCATCCAGTCTGCCCATCTGTAGTAACCATTATCTCTTTCTCTTGCAGAGAGATCCCACATGCCTATCCCAAGCCCTCTTGAATTCAGACACAGTCTCTGTCTCCACCACCTCTCCCAGGAGACTGTTCCACGCATCTCCACCCTTTCTGTAAAAATGTATTTTCTTAGATTACTCCAGAGCCTATCGTCTCTTAACTTCATCCTATGCCCTCTCATTGCAGAGTTTCCTTTCAAATGAAAGAGACTTTGACTCATGTGCATTTACATTACATAGGTATTTAAACGTCTCTATCATATCTCCCCTCTCCCACCTTTCCTTCAAAGTATACAGATTGAGATCTTTAAGTTTGTCCCCATATGCCTTATGATGAAGACAATATAGCAAAAGAGAAAACCCTCTTGAGTATATAGCCAATAGAAACTTTAATCAAAATACTCCTAGAATTGGCTAAATCCCCTTATGCCTGAGCTAGAAGTCTGTAGATATAATAAATACAAGGACAACAACGGAGTTGAGATCAAAGACATCAGTATGAGCCCGCCATAAATCGTGGAAACCTTTGGCTCAGGCTAAGTCTCAAAGGTGACTAGCACCAGACATAAGTCTAAATGAGAATTGCCTCATACATCATAAAGTTTATGATCATCTCCCGTGAGCAAAATGATTTGATTCCAAGTGAAAAAATACAGGCTTATAATTCAGGAAAAAGGGAAATATAAAAACATAACAAACAAATACCCCATCAAAGACTAAACCAACACAATAAATACAGTAGATTATAATAACTAAAGAAAATATGTGAATGGTAGTTGAAGATTTACACATGCATAATTCTAAGTTTTAAATTTTAATAAATATAAAAACATTTAGGTTAATAAATTAATATATAACATCTAATAAAATTGATACATATTCTAATAGACAAATCCTCCTAAATAAATATAAAACTCCATTGAAAATTTTTTTTTTTTTAATTTTTTACTTTATATAAGAAAATTGTGCAAAATGTGCAAATCTGCCTGGACCCTGAGAAACAAATAACTGAGATGCAATAACAAATTGTATACTCATGAAAAGTGCCAGTGACAGTGCCAATACAAAGGTTTCTATCTATAATAGCAGCAAAATCTAACTTATTGAGATAAAGTGCAGTAGCTAAAGTGCCAATACTGAAATTAAAACATTCAGATACAAAAAATATATATATCACTCATATAACCCATCTATAATGGCTGATAGAACATCGGCACTATAACATATAACTGTAACATATAACCAGGGACTCAGACTATTACCAACCCCACACACATACACACAAAACACCACTCAAACCATGAACATATCATCACTCATCACCACTCGACAGAGCTCCGTTTCGTATCTTCATCAGGAGCAGGATGCCAAATAATTTGATGGCCCAGTGGGAAACACCGACAACAAAATTCACAGTTGTTCGGTCAAAAATTGAAAATCAAGAGTAAGTAAATGAAAATAAATAGCGTGTACAAATCAAACAACAATTTTGTTGTCGGTGTTTCCCACTGGGCCGTCAAATTATTTGGCATCCTACTACCCACTA
Organism: Geotrypetes seraphini; assembly: GCF_902459505.1. Taxonomy (NCBI): domain Eukaryota; kingdom Metazoa; phylum Chordata; class Amphibia; order Gymnophiona; family Dermophiidae; genus Geotrypetes; species Geotrypetes seraphini. The sequence goes on from NC_047084.1 coordinate 482,013,885, forward strand.
CCCTTTGCCATCTTCCACTCAACCAGTTCCAGACCCAGTCCGTCACTTTGGGACCCATCCCGAAGGCACTCAGTTTATTTTTTAGACGTCTGTGTGAAACACTGTCAAAGGCTTTGCTAAAATCTAAATACAACACATCTAGCGCACATCCTCTATCCAATTCTCTGGTCATCCAATCAAAGAAATTGATCAGGTTTGTCTGACAAGACCTACCTCTAGTGGATCCATGTTGCCTCCAGTCCTGTAATCCACAGGATTCCAGAAACTTGACCATTCTCTGTTTTAATAGTGTTTCCATTAATTTGCTTACCACAAAAGTCAGACTTACCGGCCTGTAATTCCCTACTTCTTCCTTACTTCCACTTTTGTGGAGAGGGACCACATGCATCCTTCTTCAGTCCACTCCCAGCTCTAGAGACTTGTTGAAAAGGTCAGTTAGCGGAGCTACCAGAACTTCCCTAAGTTCCTTCAGCACCCTCGGATGTACACCATCTGTCCCCATTGCAAAGATCTACAGAGGTACGGGGTGGGGGGAGGGATAGCGCGAGCATGGTGTGACAGGGCTGTGGGGGGGGGGGGGGGAGAGAGGTGCCAGTGCCCCCACTGACACAGCACCCGAGGTGGTCTGCCCACCCCTTGCCATAACTATGCCACTGGCTAGGTGTGCCGAACTAGGCACCCAACTATAGGCTCATTGTATAGAATCTGGACCTAAGGGGCTGATATTCAGCCAGCAGCAGGCAGCACACTTAAAGCCCAATGCTGTCCCTTGATATTCAGTGCTGGACCGTTTCCAGCAACTGGCACTGAATATTCAGGTTTTATAAAAGGCAGCAATCTGATAACTGGTTAACCAATATTCATTGCATAAAAGTAGAAGTGCTATTTATGCTGTCCTATCTGTGCATTAACCTTGGCCAGTTAGCGCTGAAAATCAGAGTCTCTATTGGACCTGCCCTGGAACTCCCCCAGGATCACCGGTTAATGTTTCAGCGCTAACAGGTTATCTTTCAGTGAACATGACCATTTACTTGCTGAGACACAAGGTAACCAGTCAGCAGCTATTACCAACCTGTTAATTTGTTCTAAATGGGGGGGAGGGAGGGGATTGTTCCTAGAATGGCACCTACATTCAGTTATGCACGTAATTGCATGTTGGTGCCAATTCATGCCACATAAGGGTCATTATTGGCTGTTTAAGCCAACTAATAACCACTTTCAAATTTTGCTCATCTGTTACAAAAATTGTGTGTCCAGGTTTATAGAATTAGGAGGTGGGAGGAGGTAAGCGGAGGGACAAGATAGGTGCAGACCATTTGCCCATGCATTACTGTAGGTATAAACGACAAGGCTTGCTTTCTGATAGGGTAATTTTATGAAGATACATAGATGCATTTGGTAGCTCCTAACTCCCACCACCACCTTTTATCAAGCAAATGCTGAGCTACCCATAGGAATAGATTGCAGTGGGAGTGCAAGGGGGCGGCACACCCCTGGGCGCAGTCCTCCTTGGGGCGCCGTCATCCCTCCTCCTCTCTACCCCCTTCCCACTCCTCCCCCTGTCGCACCCCCCCCACACACACACCCCTTTCCCGTACCTTTTTAACTTCAGCGTGAACAGTGAAGAACTTGTTGCTTTGATTTGGTGACTATATTTCATAACATAACATAAAACTCACTTGTATACCACAATTACCATTAAGTTCTATGCGGTTCACAAAGACTAGTAATACAAATGAATAAACAACCAATATCTAGCTTCCGAAAGATTCCCTGGAAAGATATGTTTTTAAGGCCCGTCAAAATTGTTGATACGAGTTTGGGAATATAAATATATAAGTTAAATCCCTGGACCATGAGGCTGCCTGAAAAGATAGTAATCGTTCCTGAAATTTCTTATATTTACATTTCTTTACAGAAAGGAATGAAAATAATGAGTGACTTTTTCTAGAATGTTTAGAGTTTGTGATAATAAAAGATTCCAGAAGATACTCAGGAACTGAGCCTGTAAGTGCCTTAAAACAAATACCGAGCTTAAATTTAACTCATGCTTCAACTGGAAGCCAGTGCAAATGACGGTAAAAATCAGTAACATGATCGTACTTTCACTCCCAAATACAGACCGGACGTTGGCCTCAGGAGAGAAACTGAAAATTGAGAAAGCATCAAAATGACTAGCGGCCTCTTATACAAAGCCACGCTAGCGGCTGCCACGTGGCAACAGCCCCGAAGCCCTTCAAATCTCTATGTGCTTCGGGGCTTTGTAAAAGAGGTCGTAGGTGTTAATTCTGGACTCTTATCTAACCTTCAGAGACCACATTGAGTCCTTAGAGGGCATCTATGTCACACACATTCCCGCAATCAGGTGAGATCACCTTGTCACATCCGCGCATGCACAGATGCTTTCCAGAAGGATGTCAGGTCAAAAGCGCGCCGGGACAAAGGCGCGCCCAGACAATTGAGCGCAGCGTGGAGGCATGCGCCGCTCAAAATTACTGTTTTTAGGGCTCCGACGGGGGGGCATGGGGGGGAACCCCCCCCCCCACTTTACTTAATAGACATCGCACCGCGTTGTGGGGGTTTAGGGGGTTGTAACCCCCCACATTTTACTGAAAACTTCACTTTTTCCCTGTTTTTAGGGAAAAAGTTAAGTTTACAGTAAAATTTGGAGGGTTACAACCCCCCAAATCCCCCATAACGCCCCCACAACGCGGCACGATGTCTATTAAGTAAAGTGGGGGGGTTCCCCAACAAAACCCCCGTCGGAGCCCCTAAAAACTGTAATTTTCTTCAGCGTTCGCCTCCATCTTGCGCTCAGTTGTCGGCGCGCGCCTTTGTCTTTCGCGCCGTTGTCTATGAACCTCCAGAAGTGGCCCCCGAGCTGAATGGTTTTCAAAACCCAGACAAAGTGCCTGGACAGTCCTCTTAAAAAAAGATGTGTCTGGGTAAATCTGGATGTCTGGTAACCCTACCCACAGCTAGCTCTGCACTTATCCTGCTTCATCTTGAGAGATTGGGGGGAGGGGGGGGGGAGAGGACCCACAAATATATGTTTGCATAGGGCCCAATATAGTGTTAATCTATCTCTGAGTCTTAGAAAGGGGTGCCCCTCCCAGATCTAGACATCTCTAGCCTTCTCCCCAAACTGGAGGAGGGAAGAGACAGAGACTTGGTCTTTTGGGGGGCTATTTTATCAGGACTATTATGTTAGGGGCCTTTTTGCCAAGGGCTATTTTGTCAAAGTTTATTTTGGTACATGACTATTTTGTCCAGGCTATTATATCGGGGGTGCCTCGCTGCATATATTCCTGCTGTCACAGTTTTCAGCTTTACTTGTTGCCCATAGATCCCTTTTCACATTCTTTTGGGGTGCCTCCTGTAAGCAATTTTCCAGGTGCAGTTTAAGCCATTAGAGTCTCTTCTCCGTGCGTTCTGGCCTAGGGAATGAGCAGAACAAATAAACAGGGCTGCATCCCTGTACTCTCCCTGTAGACATGAAGTAAATAGAAGTCTGTTTAGCAAGTTCAGCTAAACAAATATTACAGTCAAATTGTTTTGAAATGCATTAGGGGGGTCTAAAGGTCATTCGTGCCAGCATAAGACAAGTGACAGCCAACACGGGCTCTTCTTATGTTGCATAACATGGCTTCCAGGTTTGATTTATGTCCCAACCGGGTTAGGTAATAAAAGTCTTGGAGACAGTGATAGGCATCAGTGGCAAGGTGTTATTCTGCAACATTAAAGAAGGTCATTCATTAACATTGTGTTCAGCTTGGACTGAGAACAACAGAGACATCACATGATGCCCATTTGCTTTCTGTATTCAGTCTTTTCTTTCTTTTTTTTTTTTTTTTTTAATTATGTTCAGTGGTTATCTATTCAGTCTCCGTAATGCAAAAATCACTGTTAGTGCTTGGTAAATTATACTGTGGGTCATTTCTAAATTAATAGTCTAATACTAAAAACTGGGGTGGGGGAGAGGGGCTTCAGGATGCAAGGCCAAAACTATAATAGATAAACTGCCACCAGCCCAGACAGCACAATTTTGGAGTCCTTTGGTATGGCGGAACCTTCATCAGCCCAGAAGGTTGCAACTACAGCTGGGTCAGTACGGAAAATTTTCCTGGGTGGATGCACGCGTGCTTCAGCAGTAAAAGAATCTAATCTAATCTGATTTTTTTTAAATACTGATTCATCCCAACAGGAGGGCTCAAGTTGGTTAACAAAATATTTTTTTAAAATTATACAGGAGACAGCGTATCCAGATTGTTCCCGAAGAGAGGCAGCGTGGGAGCCCTGCTCCGCCCCTCTCCCTGACTGAAAGGGAACATTTAAAAGAGCACAGCGCCAATGGCGCGCCTTTGGGAAGCGCCTGCAGTGACGACAGTTGGATTCTGAAGCTAACAAAATAACAGGCTCCAATCAGCAGGAGCACACCAGCACTTTACGAGAGCGATGGAGGACCCAGGATCCCAGAGGTACTTTCCGGTATACTGCACAGAGTGCAATATGTATGACTACCTCCCCTTGGGAAGGCGGGAGTACATATGCAGTCGGTGTCAGGAACTGGAAAGCCTGAGGATGGAGGTCGGCAGATTGAGGGTCAGGGTCCAGGAACTGGAGGGACTGCGCACCACAGAGGAGACGAGCTGGTCAACCCAGAACACAGACGGAGCAGGCCCCATTGTGGACCAGGTGAGGGACCTCAAGAGGAAGGAAGGCATCAACATTGTTTTTTTCCTAACGGCGATAGACCCCTCCAGCATTGATCGGCAACGCGGGCCCCATCCCGATCGGCAATGCGCCCTCCCTCCCCCCCCCCCCATTGACAGAACGTAAAACAAGCAAGCAACGCGGGTAAGAAAGGCAACAGGAACTGTAATTGTGCAAGCGGTGCTGCTTGCCCAAAGCTTCCCTCTGACGCAGCTTCCTGTTTCCACCTGGGCACATAGTGGGTGGGGCGGGGCAGGGGGGCCCAGTGTACTTGTGTGCCTAGGGGTCCTCGACAAATTAATCCTGCCCTGCCGGGTAACATTGATATTGAGCCACTCAGTAGCCACAGGTAGGCCTGGGTGGGCCAGGGCACACCCAATTTAGACTCAGGGCCCATCCAAAAGTGTGGCAGTCTTGCTGTACCTGGCAGTAATCCCTAAACCCCACCAGACAAGTACTTCCTCCTCCTTGGGCAGCCAGCGCTCTTCGGAATGGCAGCCTGCAGCACTTGCCTCGAGCTGACACCAACATCAGCCTCTCTGCACATGCTAGTTTATGCACCTACATAAGCACTGAGCATGTATGGCCTGCCAGTGACAGCATCAACTCAAGGCAAGCGCTGTCAGCTGCCATTTGGAAGAGTGCTGGCTGCCCAAGGGGGAGAAAATCTTCAGCTGGCAGGGTCTGGGGGACCCCCCATTAACTCAGATATTTAATATTTTGGTTTTGTGGGCAGGTGGGAGAGGGGGGTAAGGGGTGAGGGGTGGAGAACGGAGAGTGGAGCAGGGACAAATTTAATGTGCACCTCTTGGGACTCAGGCCCACTCAAAATTGGCCATCTGGCTATGCAGCTGGAACCACTATCCAGATAGCTTATCCGGGTATAGTTAGGGCAACTTTTTTCCTGTCATATCTAACAGTGCTGAAAATTGTTGTCATCCAGATAATAATAACTTTATTTTTGTATACCGCAATACCACAAGCAGTTCAGAGCGGTTTATAGAGGAAGAGACTGTACACAGACAGCAATGTTACAGAAAAAGACTTTCAAATTATATTAGCAAGCCAAGAGTAGTCAGGTATATTCGGAAGTATTTCAGAGATACAACAAGGCAGGAAAGGAGTCAGAGGAATTTATCAAAGAGATAGGTTTTAATTGATTTCCTGAAGGTTTGGTAGGAGGGTGAATTTGAGATGAGGGTGGTTAGACATTTATTGCATTTGCCTGCTTGGAACGACAGTGATCTATCAAAGAATTTCTTGTAGATACAGCCCTTCAAGGATGGGAAGGCAAACAGATAGGCATTACGAGTGCAAGTGGTGCCTGGAAATTCAAAATGGTGCGACAGGTAATTTGGGGATGAATCTGTTATGGTTCTGAAGCAGAGGCAGGCAAACTTGAAGATGACCCTTGCCTCCATCAGCAGCCAGTGTAGTTTTCTGTAATACAGGCTTACATGATCCGACTTTTTGAGACCATAAATGAGACAGACGGCAGCATTCTGAATGACTCTCAATCGTTTGATGGTTTTCTTAAAGGATCCCAAGTATATAATATTGCAGTAATCTAAGATGTTTAAGATTAGAGATTGAACCAGCAGTCGAAAAGAGAGGAAGTCAAAATAGTATTTGATGGTACGAAGTTTCCAAAGGGTGCAAAAGGATTTTTTAACCTGAGTATTAGTATGGTCTTCAAAAGTCAGGCATCGGTCCAGGATGACTCCAACACAGTCTCCACCCTGACTCTGCCATCACAATCCAGATAATGCCATGGCAGTCTGTAAAGATGTACATTCCTTCTGTCATCTGGTCCCGTTTAGAATCCACTCCCAAAGTGCCTTCTTCTTTACTATGCTGACCGTCTGGGATAAAATACCTGTCACTCCTTGAACAGACTCCTCCTACAAGAAATTTTGTTCCAGCCTGAAGGCCCACCTTTTCACATAGCCTTTGGCGCTGCATTAGGTGCTGTGGATACACACAGTAGGGCAGAGTTCTGGTCTGTCTTTTAGAAGTATAGCTTTCCTTATATCTGATCTCCCCCCTCCCCCCATTTATACTCTCTCTCAGAGAGTCTTTCTGTTCAAAGATGTCTATGAGACATAAGCTGACATTTCCTTCTCACGCTCACTCGAGTGTCCACATTTTCATTATCTTAATTCTCTTTGTGTCATCCATTTCTTTTCTTTTTTAATTGTAATTTAGTTACCTTCCCTCCTTATGAATCAAGTTTTGTTCTTAAGCTGTCTTTCATGGTCTTTATTATTACCATTATTTTATGTTTTTAAACTATGCCTATAGCCCTTTTTATCTTTTAGTTTTCTTTATTTATCTTTGTATTTTTTTAAATTCCAAATTCATGATTTTAAATGTATAATGTATAGATGTGCATATTTTATTTTGCTGTTCTGTTTTTATAGGCCTTATCTATATATACCCATTAGGAAGGCATTTACAGCCAAAACACGGACCGTGTTGGGGATCCATTACCATAAGGATTGAAAGACTCTTATGTTAGACTTGCATACTTTTGTGTAGATGCATTATTTTATTCATGTATTTTCAATAAACTGCTCATGAATTTGGTTGATCGTGTCCCTTCTCCACTCCTTTTATGTTCCATTACCTTTATTGATAGGAAAGAGAACTTGGTGTCCTCCCTCCTCCCTCTTTGCACTCTGACATTCTTGGTTTAAATCCCCCACTGCTCTGTGTGACCCTGGCCAACTGGAACAGAAGCATAATATGATAAAGGAGCCAACTTTAAATACCACATAGGATATAAGTGGTATATAAATAATTAAAAGATAAATAATTAAAATATAATAGTAGTAGCATTTTACTGCAAACAATTTGAATTATAATTTGAATATAAAAAAATAGCATAAAATTGCCATTCTAATGATGAAATAATGCTAACATATGATAATGTTATAGATGTTATTAGGACGTCTATGCAATGCCTAAAAGGCGATTCTGCAAAAGATGTCTAACAATATAGATGCGCTTAGATTCGCTCAGCACCACTGAGTATGATTCTCTATAGTGCGTCTTTGCATTATAGAATTCTGCTCCTGGACATCTAAACGACGCTTAATATTTAGTCGTCCTTTGCAGTGGCGTACCAAGGGGGAGGCTTGACTGCAGGGAATTGTTTTTGTAAAATCATGTTTTGTTATGTGACTGGCATTATTTAGACTTTAATTTCTATGAATGAATAGAATGAAAATGATATAAAATTACTTGCTTGTTTTTATGTGCGTGCGCTGAAGGAAAGTGGAGAGAGAGTGGGCTGAGGACACTGAAGGGAAATGGGGAAGAGAGAGTGAGGAGAAGACGCTGATTTATAAATTGACAATTGTACAGAATATTGTTTCTTTTTATACTTTAATATAATAAGTTCAATATAAAACAATTCAAGGCTTGTGTGGATGGAATCAGGTGGTTTGTGGGGATGAGGACCGAGCTTACGGGGATTAGTCCAATAAAATGGTATTTTCATATTTCTCATTATTTGTTTTATTTTTATTTGTTAATTTGTAAAGTGGTGATTGTTATGTATCAGTTTTTCAAATTTACATCTACTGTCTTTATATTTTGCACAGTATTAGAGGACATGTATTACTGTTTTTGTGGTGTTGCATTGTATGCAGAGTCTGGTTTCTTGGCAGTTCAGTTTAACTTTTGTCTACATATTTCTATTTTTAGTTTGTGATTATTCCATATTGGGCAAAGGTGTATCTGTCTGTGTGTATGAAAGGGACATGGCTTTCTGATAGCATCGACTATACTGGATCAATTGACTGTGCAGGATCTGGTTTGTTTAGTTTTACAATGTATGTGTTGGTGTTCTAGTGCTCACTGCAGTGTTTAAGATGCTGCCTTTTCCTAGGTACACTCTTGTTGTGCGATATGTAGATTGTTACTAAAAATCATATTTTTCATGTAGATGGGGGAGGGTGTCAAAAAATGATGGGCCCCAGGTGTCACATATGCTAGGTACGCCACTGGTCCTTTGCAGAATCTGGCCCTTCTTATCCAGTTTTCTTGCATCAAGATTTGCATCTGTTTTAATGTTTTCAGTTTTATTTAAAATGTGATGTACTGCCTTTCAGTGAGTTCTAAGGAAGCCAAGGGAACAGGAATGTCCCAGGTAACCACAACTTCTTCATTGTTCACAGTTTTGTCAGAGTCATTACCCCGGGGGTTTTCTGGCACAGCAATGTTATAGTATTTTCATAGATTCCAGGGGATGATATGTGCTGTCTTACTGTGCCTTTCTTTATTTTTTTTTCTGACATCCGCATGCAATAGCCAGTGATAAGACATGTGACTTCTTGTATGCCAGTAATATACCTCATTCTTAAGCCAAAGAGAACTTCCTTCTGGAATTCATAAGATGTAATATGTATAGGCAACCTATCCAGGCATAATTGAAAATGATTTTTAATGAAGCTTGTGGCTCCCAATACGAAAGTAAATATTTCTGTATCTTTCTACCATATTTTCTTAGTCTCTGATTGCATTTCTTAGTTTTTTAATGATCTTTTCTCTCTGAATCCAATTCACAGAATAATTGCTTAGAACTGACACCTCAATAATCCATAGGGTTGTAGGAAACCATTAAATTTGCCTTATGCTATTTGAAATTAGTCACAAATGTACTTTTAAATCTCATTTCATCATTTTATAATCGGATTCAACCATTCTGCATCCATATCTCATTTATACATAATCCTAAATTAGTTTTAAAAAAATGCAATACATAAACTAGGAGGGTGGTATATCATACAATGTAAACCGATTTCAGTGCGTAGGACCTCCCATAACATATGTTATCCCGAGTCTGTATTCTGTTCAGTTGTGAACCTCCTTCCCATCCCTTAATTAATAAAAAATTGTCTTTATTTAATTTAATATTTCATTAAAAAATTTTCATAATACTAATTTCATAAAACTTCATAGGGTGTCTTGTCTATTGGAAAAAAACTAGTATATCATGTTTTAAGTTTCAAGTTTATTTAATTCTTTGATTACTTCGCATAGTCCAAATCCAATGCGATTTACATAAGTTCAAAAATTGAGTAAAATATTAAAAACCGACAAACATAACATTCACTACTAATACAGTAATACATATGAGGAGGGAGGCGGTTAACAGCAATTGACATAAATACAATTCTAAAAAAATAAAAGTAAAAATAAAACCAGGGGAGGGTTAAGACTCAGAAGGTTGGGGAACAGGTACCTGCTTAATTCTATTAGATCGTCTTCCTGAAGCTATTATCGGTTATAACAAATCTATTGGAAAGCTTTTTAGGAGACTTTTAAACTTACTCAGTGATTTTTCTTCTCTTATATTAAATGGAAGTGAATTCCAGATTTGTGGGGCTGTGGCGGAAAAGATCATATCTCTCCTAGAATATATAACTTTTAAGGAAGGCATCATCATTGTTATCAATTTATCCTCATGGTTACTTATATATTCTAAAACATCTTCAGTGAATATCAGCAACACTTATCTTTAACAGCGCATTGGGTAGGAATTTTATGTAAAAGATCAGTTTTTCATTTTTTTGTTTTGGAACCTCTATAATCCATGCCATCCCAATTTTTTTCTCCTTTTCCATGCTGTTCATTTTTTGCACATCATGCTTTTTTTTTTTTTAATTGGAATGCCCCAGTGATCATAAATTATTCATTTTCTGTTATTCTTATAATCATTTTCCCCATGATTTTCTGGTACAGAGATTGTGTGATTCTTTTTTTGAAGTTTCCAATGAATGAAATATTCTACCTTATTGTGCCTTTCTGTATAGAAATTTTGTGCCATCAGAACTTCACAGCCAGCTATGACATGAGTACTTGTTTCCAGTTACAAATCAGACAGTTAAAAAAAAAAACTTTCTGTAAGTTGCATGCGATTTCTCATTTCAATCTTTTTTTTTAATGTAGAAAATTTTAATTCCATTCTATAATCACTGATGGTTTTTGTAATTATTATAATGGGCTGTGGTTTGGACTTTCTGTAGCCTTTTTGAAGATCCTTCAACTTGTTGGCTGACTGATGCTTGGAGGGTTCAGTTTAAAATTTTGGTTCCAGTGTTTGAGGTGTTGATCATTAGTACTGTATTAAGAATCAATCAACCTCATTCGCTGAGATCATCAGACATGGAACTTATTAGAGGTTTGTACCTTCTATTACATACAAGCCATTATGCAAAAATAAGGGCTTCAATGATCTGCAAATGCTTCAGTGCTCCAATCTATATGACTGACAGATTCCTTCCTTATAGCATCCTATAAATATAGAAGAAGATCACATGCTTTGTTCATTTTTCCATCTGCTCAGGGTTGTAAAAGTAAGAAATCTTTGGATCATACATTAGCATTTCAATAAAGAATTTCGACTGTGCAAGGCCAGCCGAAGGGAGACTGTAGGAGCTGTGCCTAGTCCTGAGCACATGGTAGAAGAGTCCTGAGCACATGGCAGAACAGTGAACGGAGAGTGTGCTAGCAGGAAGAAGCAGAGAGAGGAGCAGAGAAGGCGGTGCTAGCAGGGGAAGAGGCGAGAGCTAACTCCGCCCACCCCTGATGTCACCAGCCAAACTCCCCCCATAAAAGGGGACAAGCCAACGGCAGAGAGTCCACAGTGCAAGGCCAGCCGAAGGGAGACTGTAGGAGCTGTGCCTAGTCCTGAGCACATGGTAGAAGAGTCCTGAGCACATGGCAGAACAGTGAACGGAGAGTGTGCTAGCAGGAAGAAGCAGAGAGAGGAGCAGAGAAGGCGGTGCTAGCAGGGGAAGAGGCGAGAGCTAACTTCGCCCACCCCTGACATCACCAGCCAAACTCCCCCCATAAAAGGGAACGAGCCAACGGCGCGCAGCCATTCGGCGCGTGGCGAAGGCGAGCGGCAAAGGCGCTCGCCTTAGCGAGAGCACCTTTGCAAAGAGCCTTAAGAAAAGCCAAACTACACAAGACAACGATACCTTAGGGCAACAAGCGGACCTCTCAAACATACTATCCCTTCACCCTAATTGTACAGGCTCTCGTACTAACTCACAGACAGCAACCCTCTCAGACATCTCAAACTCTCAGTCTCTCAGACACCCTTATCTTTCAAGCACTAGATACCCCAATCTTCCAACTCTCAGACACCCTAATCTTTCAAAATCTCACACCTGCTCACAGACAGATTTTTCTAATTTTCCTAATTCTCTACCTTACTGACAGGCAGACCTCAATTACAACTGAGCAATGGCAGGGAGGACAAGAAGCGCGAAGTCTACAATCAAGACCAGTATTCCAGTCACTATGGCGATCCAGGAAGCGACCACGGACTGCATGCAGAAGGAGGAGGACCCAGGACGGTGGACAGAGGTCTCTGTGCAGACCAAGACCATCCCCCAGCGCTACACTACAGACTCTACACAGACAGAGGAGGCCGCGCAGCTGGATGGAGATCTCATGCAGGAACTAAGGAGCCTCAGGGAGGAGGTGATACGCCTGAGAAGCATCCGAGAGGACGAGGCCTACATCGACGGAGTCATCCAGGAGCTGTCCCAAATCACCGAGCAGGCCCATGACAAGTCCATCCTCGAGACGCCCAAATCATCAGCTTTGAAACCAACAATTGGGATACAGGAAATGGCTAGCGGCACTGACTCCTGGCAGCTGGTGACCTCCTCCACGGGCAAACATAGGAGACACCCCCCCCTTTTCAATCTCTTCATCTTCTCCTTCTTCTTACAAACAGGGCAGCTATACATCAACCCCTCAACTCAACCTGCGGAACAGATTCCAGGTTCTTCAGGAAGGAACTGCCGATGAGGAACAGGAGCAGGAACAGGAGCAGGCCCAACACACAGCTCCATCTCCAGGGACAATTGACCGGCTCCCCCCAAAGAAGCGCAGAGTAATAGTCATCGGGGATTCAATGCTGAGGGGCACTGAGGGACCAATTTGCAGATCGGATATGCAATCTAGGGAGGTCTGCTGTCTGCCTGGAGCCAGGATACGAGATGTCACCGCCAGTCTGGATAGACTACTCACGCCCCGAGACCACTTTCCTATGCTTCTTGTCCACATAGGAACCAACGACACTGCCAGGAACACACCGGAGACCATCACCAGAGACTTTGGAGCACTGGGTGAGAGGCGGAAGCGGACAGGAGCGCAGGTGGTTTTCTCATCGATCCTCCCAGTTAGAGGCAAGGGAAGAGCCAGAGATGAACGTATCCTGATGACGAACGAGTGGCTACAGGGATGGTGCCGGGATATGAACTTCGGATTCCTTTTTTTTTTTTTTTTTTTTTAAATTAAATTTATTAATTGTTACAACAAATAACAAATTCAGGCAAAATTAAACAAATACACAGGAAATTAAAAATAAAAAACAGAATAGTCTTTAAGTCCACATTATTGGGGGCTGGCTATTCCTGATGAGCCCTTTAACAAGCAATAATTAAACATCATCAACATATTCAACACTGATACACTCTAGAGTCAAGCATAATAATAATTACATTTATCATTCCATCTCAACCTCTGCATTAATAACAGGCAAAATATCCAACTTAGGTTTATCTATAAGAAAATTTTCTAAATGAGTTGGATCTAAAAAAATATATTTGGTATCTTGATATACCAGCAAACACTTGCAGGGAATTTAAGAAAAAATGAGGCACCTACACTCAAGGTTTTATCCTTAAGTTGTAGGAATTGTTTCCTCCTGTATTGTGTCTGTTTAGAGACATCTGGAAAAACATTTATCTGTTGACCACAGAACATAGCAGTTTTATTTAGAAATTACAATTTAAGAATATCTTGTTTTTCCATCTCAGTTTTAAATGTGACTAATAATGTTGCTCTTTTGGCTATATAGTCTTTAGATGACTCAAGAAATTGGGAAATATTCAAACTATCAGGAGACACTAATTGATCTTTCCCCCCTTCTTCTGAAATCTTTATAATACTACTGGGTAAATAATAAAGATTATCTGGACAAAAACTTTCTAGACCAGTATAGGATAGTACATCTTTTAAGTACTTTTTAAGTAATTCTAAGGGAGAAAGAAAATGAGATAAAGGAAAATTCAGAAATCTGAGGTTCCTAAATCTCAAAGCATTCTCCATTTTCTCCAACTGTAAATGTAACAAAGTATTATCCTTTACTTGAGATACCATACAAGATTGCATTACAGAAACAGATGATTCTATTTTGTCTAATTTTTTCCCCATATTAACCAATTGAGTTACATGCTCAGCCACTTTATTCGTTATTTCAGAAGAAAACTTTCATAATTGCACTACTGTGCCCTGTAGTGAAGTCTCAATTCTATCAACAACAGTCCAGACATCTTGCAAAGTGATTAGTTTATTGCCCACCTCAGGCCTATAAATAGGACCGGTAGGCATTGAAACAGGAGAGACCATAAAGGAATGTTCCCCTTTTGAATTATTTTTAGAGTCCAACTGAAAGTAATGGGGAGTCTAAGTCCAGCCCTGACTGGGAAATGGAGTCAGCCTTCTCCGGTAATGAAGTTAAAGGTTGAGGTGGGTTCGCCAGATGAAAGAGAAGCAGATTGGGATCGAGCATCAGTCTTACCTTCAGATATCGCTTGTAAAGCTGAAAGATGACGATCCATGGGTCCATAGACATTAGAAGGTGATGAAGAAATAATCTTGGCTTTACGCTTTCCCATTATTCTTCCCAGTTGCTCATCACTCCTCCTGGCTCCGAAGGGGCTCCAAAGGGGCGTGTCCTGCCCCTTTGGCCACGCCCCTTCAGCCACGCGGCCTTGGGCACGCGTCTGCGGACCGCGTTCTGCGGCTCACCTCGGTCTTATTCTGAGGAGAGAGGACCTCTCCTCGAGTCGGCAACTGCCGGTAGTGGCTGCAGGGGTGCCTGATTGGAGAGTGGAACCTCCGGCAGGAGACAGTCAGCCCTCTTTCCACCGCGGCTCACCTCGGTCTTATTCTGAGGAGAGAGGACCTCTCCTCGAGTCGGCAACTGCCGGTAGTGGCTGCAGGGGTGCCTGACTGGAGAGTGGAACCTCCGGCAGGAGACAGTCAGCCCTCTTTCCACCGCGGCTCACCTCGGTCTTATTCTGAGGAGAGAGGACCTCTCCTCGAGTCGGCAACTGCCGGTAGTGGCTGCAGGGGTGCCTGACTGGAGAGTGGAACCTCCGGCAGGAGAGTCAGCCCTCTTTCCACCGCGGCTCACCTCGGTCTTATTCTGAGGAGAGAGGACCTCTCCTCGAGTCGTCAACTGCCGGTAGTGGCTGCAGGGGTGCCTGATTGGAGAGTGGAACCTCCGGCAGGAGACAGTCAGCCCTCTTTCCACCGCGGCTCACCTCGGTCTTATTCTGAGGAGAGAGGACCTCTCCTCGAGTCGGCAACTGCCGGTAGTGGCTGCAGGGGTGCCTGACTGGAGAGTGGAACCTCCGGCAGGAGACAGTCAGCCCTCCACTTCGGATTCCTAAGCCATGGGGAAGCGCTACAAGGACTTCAGGGACCAGACGGACTCCATCTGACCAGTAGGGGTAAGAACGTCTTCGGACACCGACTAGCCCGCCTGCTTCACAGGGCTTTAAACTAGGTAAGTCGGGGGAGGGTACCCATTCACATATTAGTGCAGAAAGGAATTATCCTGATGAGGTGAGTCGAAACTCCACTTCCATGTCCAAGGTAAGTACCCACATTGCAAACAGTTCTTTAGGAGTCACGCCGACTCGGGTAGGATACGCCTCACAGGGACTTAGCAAACACAAGATATGGAGGGCCATGTATGTCAATGCACACAGTTTAGGTAACAAAATTCTAGAATTAGAGGCTGAAATAAGGAATGCCGACCTAGATGTGGTGGCAATATCTGAAACTTGGTTCACGGACTCACATGGGTGGGATATGGCTATACCGGGCTACAATCTACTTCGTCAGGACAGAGAGGGCAGGTTAGGAGGGGGGTAGCTTTATACATTAAAGAGGACATCAAAACCACCAGGATCACAGATGTCAAGTACACCGGGGAGTCCCTCTGGGTAAACCTGGCAAGAGGCAGAGAAAAATGCCTGTATCTAGGTGTGGTATACAGACCCCCAAGACAACTGGAAGACATGGATGCAGAATTAATTGAAGACATAGAGAATATCACTCTACGAAGAGAAGCTGTACTGCTAGGGGACTTCAATATGCCTGATGCAGACTGGAACTCATTTTCAGCGACAACCAGCGGTAGCAGGAGGCTCTTAACCTCCATAAAGGGAGCACATCTCAAACAAATGGTAACGGAGCCCACTAGGGCCCAGGCGATCCTCGACCTGGTACTCACCAATGGGGAAAGCGTCTCAGAGGTCTCAGTAGGAGATACGTTAGCCTCCAGCGACCACAACATAGTATGGTTCAACCTTAGGAAAGGCTTCCCTAGATCAAACACGAAAACAAAGGTACTCAATTTCCGGGGCACAGACTTCGCACGCATGGGAGATTTTGTCCATCGGACGCTGCAGGACCAAGCGGAGACCGATGATGTAGAAGCTAAGTGGTTAACACTGAAATCAACCATACATGAAGCAACTAGCCGCTTCATAAAATCAGTAAATAAACGACAAAGAAACAATAAACCCCAATGGTTCACCGCAGAGATCTCGCACCTCATTAAGGAGAAGAAAAAAGCGTTTCTCTCCTACAAGCGCACGGAGAAAAGAGAGGCAAAGGTAGAATATAGGACCAGGTCTACAGCAGTCAAAATGGCAGTTAGGGAGGCAAAACTTCGAGTGGAAGAAATTCTGGCAAAAAACATTAAAAAGGGGAACAAATCCTTCTTCAGGTATATTAGTGGCAGAAAAAGGAACACAGGCGGGATAGTATGCCTTAGAAGACCAGACGGAAGTTACGTGGAAGCAGATTCTGATAAAGCCGAACTATTGAATGAATACTTCTGCTCAGTCTTCACCTGTGAGGCACCGGGACATGGTCCGCAGTTGAAGGCAACCCAAAGCACAGAAGACCCGTTTCAGAATTTAGAGTTCACACCAGGTGAAGTTTACAGTGAACTGGCAAGACTCAAGGTGGGACCAGACAATTTGCACCCAAGAGTGCTCAGAGAATTGAGCGGTGTCCTGGCGAAACCGTTGGCTGAGCTATTCAATCTCTCCCTAAGTAAGGGGAAAGTTCCCCTGGACTGGAAATTAGCTAATGTCGTTCCTCTGCATAAAAAGGGTTGCAGGGCAGAAGCTGCGAATTATAGACCGGTGAGTCTCGCATCAATAGTGTGCAAACTCATGGAAACATTAATTAAAAGCAAATTGGACATGATCTTGAATGAAGGGAATCTTCGGAATCCCAGTCAGCATGGATTCACCAAGGGTAGGTCCTGCCAATCCAATCTCATCAGCTTCTTTGACAGGATAACAAGAAAGTTGGACTTGGGAGAGTCTTTGGACGTCGTGTACCTGGACTTCAGTAAAGCTTTTGACAGTGTCCCACACCGCAGGCTGCTAAGCAAGATGGAACCGATGGGGTTAGGAGAGACACTAACTGCATGGGTCAATGATTGGCTGAGTGGCAGACTTCAGAGGGTGGTGGTTAATGGTACCCTCTCTAAAACATCAGAGGTGACCAGTGGAGTGCCAAGGGCTCGGTCCTGGGTCCACTCCTTTTCAACATATTCATAGGGGAGCTGACTCAAGGGCTTCAAGGTAAAATAACACTATTTGCCGATGACGCCAAACTATGTAATGTAAGTGAATGCAGTTTACAGAATTATATGGCGCAGGACCTGCTTACATTGGAAAGTTGGTCCTCAACCTGGCAGCTAGGCTTCAATGCTAAGAAATGTAAGGTCATGCACCTCGGAAGCGGAAATCCATGCAGGACGTACTTCTTGAACGGAGAAACTTTAACTAGGACTTCAGCAGAACGAGATTTAGGAGTAATCATCAGTGCAGACATGAAAACTGCCAATCAAGTGGAGAAGGCTTCATCTAAGGCAAGGCAGATATTGGATTGTATCAATAGAAGTTTCGTCAGCCGAAAGCTTGAAGTCTTAATGCCATTTTACAGGGCCATAGTGAGACCTCATCTGGAGTACTGTGTGCAATTCTGGAGGCCACATTACAGTAAAGATGTGCGCAGAATTGAATCGGTTCAGCGGACGGCCACCAGGATGATCTCAGGGCTCAAGCGTCTCTCGTACGAAGAGAGACTGAACAAATTGCAGCTCTACACTCTTGAGGAACGTAGGGAGAGGGGAGACATGATCGAAACATTTAAGTACCTCACGGGACGTGTCGAAGTGGAAGATGATATTTTCTTTCTCAAGGGACCCTCGGCCACAAGAGAGCACCCGCTCAAACTCAGGGGCAGAAAATTTCATGGCGACACCAGAAAGTATTTCTTCACAGAGAGAGTGGTTGATCATTGGAACAAGCTTCCAGTGCAGGTGATCGAGGCAGACAGCGTGCCAAACTTTAAGAATAAATGGGATGCCCATGTGGGGTCTCTACGAGGGTCAAGATAAGGAAATTGGGTCATTAGGGCATAGACAGGGGGTGGGTAAGCAGAGTGGGCAGACTTGATGGGCTGTAGCCCTTTTCTGCCGTCATCTTCTATTTTTCTATGTTTTCTATGTTAAAAAAAAAGGTCACTGCGAGATCGGGGACAAGGCCATTCACCGCCCCGTGGAGCGGTGAATGGTTAGACGGGGCGGTGAACAAGTATGAACGCGCGGTGAACAAGCGTTCGATCCGGCAGCCGACTCTCTCCCGCCAGCCGGCCGACCATGCAGCCGACTCTCTCCCGCCAGCCGGCCGACCATGCATCTTCCTCCCTCCCTCCCTCCCTCCCTCCTTTTCCCTTACCTTTTTTTTGTTGAAACTGGCAATTTCTATAAGGCTATGAGCTGTAGTACAGCCGGAGCCTTGAAGTCGCGTCCCGTTGCCTGCTGGAAAAGTCTTCTCTGACGCAACTTCCTGTTTCCGGTTGCATCGGAGGAGACTTTTCTAGCAGGCAACCTGACGCGACATCAAGGCTCCGGCTGTACTACAACTCATAGCCTTATAGAAATTGCCAGTTTCACCAAGAAAAGGTAAGGGAAAAGGAGGGAGGGAGGGAAATGCACAGCTGGCCGGTGGGAGGGAGCTGCTGGACTGCGTGAAGGGTGCTGGGGGGGAGATGGTGAGGAGAAGACAGGGACGGGCTGGTGAAGGGGACGGCGGGGACGGGGCGGTGCAGAGGATGGTGGTCCGGGGACGGGGCGGTGACGGGGACAGAATTTTTCCCCGTGTCATTCTCTAGTCCACATTTCACCCAGTCCCTTCTCTTTTCCAGTCAGGAAGCAGGCTCTCTTTCTCTCTGGGTCTCAGCTTTATGTAATCTTTAAAAGAGAGGAGTGAGGAGTCTTCTTATCCCCCTGCTGCTCTGCTACTCCCAGCTGCACTCTGTAGAGCTTTTTGATCTTCATACATGTGCCTCCACATGCTTTCTCTACGCGTAGGGTTACCAGAGATCTGGATTTCCCCAGACATGTCCTCCTTTTCGAGGACATGTCCGGGGGTCCGGACGGCTTTTCAAAACCCAGCACTTTGTCCGGGTTTTGAAAAGCTTCCAGCTAGCGACGATGCCAGGACGGCAATGCAGTGTCACGCGCATGCGCACATGCATATGATGTCATCGTGTCACACCAGCGCATGCACAGGTGCCCTCCCGACAAGCAAACAGTTTGAGGGGAGTGGGGCTGGGGGTGGGGGCAGAACGGGGCCTGGCCAGGCAGAACTGGGCAGGGCCATGGGTCCGAATTTTTGTTCTGGAAAATCTGGGAACCCGTATCTACTGTATGTTGCTATTACAGATACTGAGCTCCTTGTGCTTGTTGTTAACCATCTTCTTTATCTTTCCATTTTGGTCTTCACTTCTCCAATTGTCTTTTCGGGGTGAGAATTAATTCTTCTGAGGCCGTGTCCTCCTATGCAGCTGTAGGTTGGCAGATACTTTTTTCTAAAAATCCTGCCTGTATACCTTAAAGCAGCCCCAAAAGAGCCCAATACAGTATATTTCTTCATATCCCCAAGAGTAAATAAGCTAGAAATGCCATAATCAGCTATAATTAAAGTCATAACCAACCTTATTTATCTGTAACTGCAAAATATTTGTCAGGCAGAATGTCTGTCATGGTCATCAGTCAGATAAATGCTGGAATTGAATTTACTCAGCATTGCTGTTTGTTACATAGTAACATAGTAACATAGTAGATGACGGCAGATAAAGACCCGAATGGTCCATCCAGTCTGCCCAATCTGATTCAATTTAAATTATTATTTTTATTTTTTTTTTTCTTCTTAGCTATTTCTGGGCGAGAATCCAAAGCTTTACCCGGTACTGTGCTTGGGTTCCAACTGCCGAAATCTCTGTTAAGACTTACTCCAGCCCATCTACACCCTCCCAGCCATTGAAGCCCTCCCCTGACCATCCTCCTCCAAACGGCCATGCACAGACACAGACCGTACAAGTTGTTGGGATAAACCCATTGCAACAGATCCCTTTGAAGTTCATGCCGCTTTGAATGCATAACAAAGCATGAAAGCTCCAAATTATCTATTAAAATGTCAGGCTCACAGGCCTCAGTGGCCAAAACATTGTTGCCATCACTGGGACACACTGTAGTGAAATCAATGACTTGGATACATCCTACAAGACTATTTCATTACATAGTCCGTCGTCCCATAAACGCTTGGGTTACATAAAGACATTCATACAATGCATAAAACATCAACAAAGCTAGCTTAGCCATTGGACCAGGTGAAGCACAGGCACAGGGAATTGGCCATAAAGGACAGCAAAATCCCCAATCACTGATGTCACTGCCAGTGCCTCATCTGATGCAATGGTTAAGCATTTCTGTCCCTCCCTGCCCAGCAGCTTCGGCATCTCTAGTCTTGCGCTCTCCCTTTCCCTCTTACTCTTCAGCATCGCTCTATCGCCCCTCCTCCCCCACCTAAATTACAGCGACAAAAAAATCAGAAACCAGTGGCTCACTGTAGAGGTGAAGGAAGCGATCAGAGACAAGAAAACTTCATTTAAAGAATGGAAAAGGTCAAAAACGGACAAAAACTGGAACAAGCACAAACAGCATCAACGCAGGTGCCATAAGGCAGTAAAAGGGGCCAAAAGAGACTATGAGGAAAAAATAGCTATAGAGGCAAAGAACTTCAAGCCATTCTTTTGATATATTAAGGGGAAACGACCCGCGAAGGAAGCGGTGGGACTGTTGGATGACCATAAGAACATAAGCAGTGCCTCCGCCGGGTCAGACCATAGGTCCATCATGCCCAGCAGTCCGCTCCCGCGGCGGCCCAAACAGATCACCTGTCTGAATCACCAGAAGGGGCCCCCTTGCCACCCTGGTTTCCCATTGAAGTCCTATCTTCCCATCGAAGTCCTAACCCTCCGGTTTTGCACATGCACGACCTGGTCGGGTTTCTATACTTATTTCCTGGATACTTCTCTCAGTATCCCACGATCCCTTTGTCCCTCAGGAATCCGTCCAATCCCTGTTTGAATCCCTGTACCGTCCTCTGCCCGACCACTTCCTCCGGCAGCGCATTCCAAGTGTCCACGACCCTCTGGGTGAAAAAAAACTTCCTTGCATTTGTTTTGAACCTATCTCCCTTCAGTTTCTCCGAGTGCCCCCTCATACCTGTTGTCCCCTTCAGTCTGAAGAATCTGTCCCTATCCACCCTCTCTATGCCCCTCATGATCTTGAAGGTCTCTATCATATCTCCCCTGAGCCTCCTTTTTTCCAGGGAGAAGAGCCCCAGCCTATCCAACCTTTCAGCGTATGGGCAGTGTTCCAGCCCTTTTACCAGTTTCGTCGCTCTCCTTTGGACTCCCTCAAGCACCGCCATGTCCTTCTTGAGGTATGGCGACCAATACTGAACGCAGTATTCCAGATGCGGACGCACCATCGCTCGATACAATGGCATGATGACTTCCCGCGTCCTGGTTGTGATGCCCCTCTTTATGATGCCCAGCATCCTGTTGGCTTTTTTCGAGGCTGCTGCGCACTGTGCAGATGGCTTCAGTGATGCATCCACCAGCACACCCAAGTCTCTCTCAAGTCTGCTGTCTCCCAACAATGCCCCCCCCATTTTGTAGTTGAACAACGGATTCTTTTTCCCTATATGCATGACCTTGCATTTTTCCACATTGAAGCGCATTTGCCATTTGTCTGCCCAGTCCTCCAGCTTCTCCAGGTCCCTTTGCAGGTCCTCACACTCCTCCCTGGACTTAACTCTGCCGCACAGTTTGGTATCATCTGCAAATTTTATGACCTCGCATGACCTCCATGGAATAAAGGGAACGCTAAAAGAGGACAAAGCAATTGCTGACAAACTGAACACAGTTTTTGCGTCTGTATTTACCGAGAAGAAGATGTACACAGCATACCGGAACCCATCAGGCTATATGCTGGAAATGAAGACAGAAAGCTGACAGGATTGACGGTCAGTCTAGAGGAGGTGTGTAGGCAGATTGATAGGCTTAAGAGCGATAAATCCCCGGGACCGGATGGCATCCATCCGAGGGTCATCAAGGAACTGAAAGGGACCATAGCTGAACTGCTTCAACTAATAGCCAATCTGTTGATCAAATCGGGAAAGATTCCGGAAGATTATAAGGTGGCGAATGGTAGGCCGATCTTCCAGAAAGGTTCGAGGGGAGATCTGGGAAACTACAGACCTGTGAGTCTGACCTCGATACCGGGAAAGATGGTAGAGTCACTGATAAAGGACCGCATCATTGATCACCTTGATGGACATGGGCTGATGAGGACCAGTCAGCACGGTTTTAGCAAAGGCAGATCATGTTTGACGAACTTGCTGCACTTCTTTGAGGGAGTAAACAGACAGGTAGTCAAGAGCGATCCGGTCGACATTGTATATCTGGATTTTCAGAAGACGTTCGACAAGGTTCTGCATGAATGACTATTTTGGAGAATTGTGAGCCATGGAATCGAGGGTGAAATGCTCACGTGGATTAAAAACTGGTTGGAGCATAGGAAACAGAGAATGGGGGTAAATGGCAATACTCGGACTGGAAGAGCGTCACCAATGGGGTGCCGCAAGGCTCAGTGCTTGGACCCATGCTCTTAACATCTTTATAAATGATCTGGACATAGGTACAATGAGCGAGGTGATTAAATTTGCGAACGATATGAAGTTATTCAGAGTAGTGAAGACGCAGGGGGATTGCGAAGATCTGCAATGTGACATAATCAGGCTCGAGGAATGGGCATCGACATGGCAGATGAGGTTCAACCTGGATAAGTCTAAAGTGATGCATGTCAGTAACAAAAATCTCATGCACAAATACAGGATGTCCGGGGTGGTACTTGGAGAGACCTCCTAGGAAAGGGACTTGGGAGTTCTGATCGACAAGTCGATGAAGCCGTCTATGCAATGTGTGGCGGCAGCAAAAAGGATAAACAGAATGCTAGGAATGATTAAGAAGGGGATCATGAACAGATCGGAGAGGGTTATCATGCCGCTGTACCGGGCCAAGGTGTGCCCTCATCTGGAGTACTGTGTCCAGCACTGGTCGCCATACATGAAGAAGGACACGTTACTACTCGAAATGGTCCAGAGAAGAGCGACTAAGATGGTTAATAATAATAATAATAATAATAACTTTATTCTTCTTAGGGGTTGGAGGAGCTGCCGTACAGCAAAAGATTAGAGAAACTGGGCCTCTTCTCCCTCGAACAGAGGAGATTGAGAGGCGACATGATCGAAACATTCAAGGTACTGAAGGGGATAGACTTAATAGATAAGGACAGTTGTTCACCCTCTCCAGGGTAGGGAGAACGAGAGGGCACTCTCTAAAGTTGAAAGGGGATAGATTCCGTACAAATGTAAGGAAGTTCTTCTTCACCCAGAGAGTGGTGGAAAATTGGAACACTCTTCCGGAGTCTTTTGTAGGGGAAAACACCCTCCAGGGATTTAAGACAAAGTTAGACAAGTTCCTGCTGAACAAGAACGTGCGCTGGTAATGCTAGTGTCGGTTAGGGTGCTAGTCTTTGACCAGAGGGCCACCGCGTGAGCGGCCTGCTGGGCATGATGGATCACTGGTCTGACCCAGCAGCGGCAATTCTTATGTTCTTATGTTCACTCCCCCCCAAAAAACACAACCTGCAACCACTCAAAATTTCCCACAACCTGCTTTTGAAAGCAGCCCAATTGGGTGAAAAAACCACAGACCTGGCAACATTGCAGCTGGGCATAGGGCCTGACGGGAATCTTTCCTCTTCCTGTTTCCTGTTCTTGGGGCACCAATTATGGTTACTCAAGTGTTGTTGTCTCTCTTGCTTGTGCCTGGCAGTCTCTCTTTCTCTCTCTGCAGCCGCAGTTGTGGTCTCTGACAGCCTCCTGGCAAACAGGAACTACTGCTGTGCCTTTTCCATGGGTTCTCCTCCTCTTGATTGCTCCTGGCCCAATGCTGGGGCTCTGGGAGGGGGCTAGTCCTCTTCACCCCAGAAGGTAGCTTTTAACCTCTTTTACTACTTGCTTGCAGTATTTAATGTGCAGATTTCCTCCCTGCCTGACAAGAACAGGCAGCGGGGGGCGGGTCTAGGGTGGGATTGGGGGCAGGATTATGACATTATAGGGTGGGGATGGGTGAAACTGGATGGGCCTTGGGGCAGGTCTATGGGTCCAAATTTTCCAAATTGAAAATCTGTCATCCCTACCCTATTTCTACATATGGTGCTAAAAATTGTGTCTGCAGTTTAATTGATAATGAGTCAATTAGCTCTGATTACGCATGTATCTTTTAGTTGCCAGGATCTGGGATTCAGAGAACCAAGCAAAGGAGAGTGTACTGAAGAAGTTGAGTCTATAGAAGGAAGAAAACCAAGTGCCAGAGGTCCAAAGATCAGATACAGTATTCTATTTTTTATGTTCCCCTGTTAAAGAGCCTGGATTTTGTTAGAGATTTACTTGCCTCTGTATTAGAGAATGACACGGTGACAAAATTCATCACCGTTCCCGTCCCCGCGGATAACCACAGGAAATAATACCATGTCCTTTTCTAGTGTCTATTTCAACCTCGGTCCTTCTACACCAGCATTCTTCAAAGCAAAGCTTGCAGGTCAGTGGTTGTGGCCATTCATACTCTGATTCTTATGTGAGCCAAGGATAATGAAGCCATTGTGACATCACTGATGTGATTGGCTCTTAGGCACTGGTGGAATGAGGCATTATGACATCACAATATTTGCTCTGGATACCAGAGACTGTCATTCTGTAGTGTCTATCTCAACTTCAATCCTTCTACACCAGCATTCTTCAAAGCAAAGCTTGTGGGTCAGTGGTTGTGGCCATTCATACTCTGATTCTTCCCTCTCTCTTTAAAGAATGACATGAAGATGGTTTCCCGCGGTTATCCACGGGGACGGGGACGGTGATGAATTTTGTCACCATGTCATTCTCTACTCTGTATCCCATGGTTACAAAGTAGCTGTTGATTGTAATGAAAAACCAGACTGTTAGAAGTTCCCATGCACAGTGGAATTTCAGCAAGGGCAGCGAGCAACTCTCTGTGCCAACGTTTCCAGCTCCAGCTGTCTGTCATGATTCCCTGAAGAGATCCTGCGTAATGGCTGTTATGGAAAGCTGCTTTGATGCATGGATTAAAAAGATTAACGCATGAGCAACAGAAACAACAAGGCTAATATGAGCTGGCTGAGCCAGCAATCCTTAATTTCCATTTTGTACTGAATTGAATGAAACATATTTTCATGCTGGAGAAGATGGTTTGTCATAAAAATGCAATGCTGTACTCTTAAAATCGATATCTTCTTTCCCCGTTTTTTTTTACATTTATATCAATCAATCATTAGGTAGAGAGATACTACTAAATTAAATACTGTACTTAGCAAATTACGCTAGTTATAATTTGTATCTCAGAGCTATCATGTGACCCAGTTCTGAAGACTTTAAACTAGCTCTAATTTTGTGGCATCCCTTCCAGGTGCATATGGACAATATAGTAAATACATTTATTGCATTCCTCGATTGTATGAATAAAGGTGAAAGTTCACATTAAGCATGGTACTCCCGGATTTAGACATAGGCAACTGCCTAAGAAATACTGCGGCCAAACAGGAACCTGATTCCACATGGTTTACGATGATGTGAGAGCCCACTGCTCCATGATTTATTCAATGTGAGAGCCCACTGCTTTTGACAATCACTTATGCCCTTCAGGCACAACATCCTGAACTAAAGGGACCAATGGTTTACTGTCCTGTATATCTTTTCAGTGTGATGCCTGTTAGTGGTTTTATTCTGTGTTTGACTGAGCTGTTTGGTATTTTTGCTATGCCTTGAGGTGCCAACACTGTAAATTCAACTCTGAAGTTTCCATAATGGTATAGCCCAAGGGAGAGCAGAGGGATGTTGTACCCTGGCCCTTCAAAAGTTGGGGAAGTAGAAATGCAATCTCCTCTGCTCTTGAATGGGTCAAGAAGGGAGAAGCTCCGTCTTCTCTTCCTAGCTGGTTTGAGAGTTGAAGAGAAAGGAAGCCTGCTTTAATATAGGCATCTGAGTCCTTCTATACCAGCGTTCTTCCATGCAAGGCTTGAGGGTCAATGGCTGATTCTTATTTGAGTCAAGTATAGGATAATGAAGCTATTGTGACATCACTGATGAGGCTGGCTTATAGGCATTGATGGAATGAGGCATGATGACATCACAATCTCAGATCTGGAATGTTGCTATTCTTTGGGTTTCTGCCGGGTACTTGGGACCTGGGTTGGCCACTGTTGGAAACAGGATACTGGGTTTGATGGAGCTTCGGTCTGTCCCAGTATGGCAATGCTTATGGTCTTATGTTCTTTAGTGTCTATCTCAACCCCAGTCCTTCTACACCAGAATTCTTCAATGCAAGGCTTGAGGGTCAGTGGCTGTGCCCATTCATACTGTTTCTTCCCTCTCTCTTTAAATAATAACATGGGGATGGTTTCCCATGGTTATCTGCGGGGACGGGAATGGTGATGAATTCTGTCATCATGTCATTCTCTAGTTTTCAGCCATTTTTTTTGTCTACGGGTCTGAATATTATATGGTGAAGACTTTTTTGCTTATGATAGATGGTATGATGAAGAATCTCAACTCACTTCACTAGGCACATTAGAAATGATTGTGAGTGTCTTCTGAGGCTTTTTTCCTCCACTTAGATTTTCTATATGATTATTAGGACATACATACCAACTTACTGGAGTGTGGTTTTATATACCTCCAGTCCTTCCTTAATTTATATTAAGCTAATCATGTGCCATATTGACTAGATCACATTAGTTTAACATAAGAAATCTCATTATCAACTGATAATTATCTTGAGTACTTTCCTCACAACTTCCCAATCATTCTTCTGCTTCTCTAACTTCCCCCTCCCTTATTTTTCCTATCTCTCCTATGATCCTCCTTGTGCTTAAATTATATAAACATACTTCCTTTTATGAATAGGCTTCCTTTTGCAAATACATTATATAAACATACTTCCTTTTATGCTTGCATATGGCCCTAAATACCACTTCCCACAGACCTATCATGGCCACAAGTACTGGGAGAAACTACATTCCTGCAGGATGGCCTGAGGATGCTGTACTGGAAGAAGATCCAGATTCTAATTAATTTATATCACTGGGCACCAAGGTATTCCCTCCTCCTCCCTCCCTTCCTTTCTCTCTCTCTCTCTTGTTTCCTTTTTTGGTTATCACAGTGTCTTTCTCACCTCTTAACTCCTGCCCTGCATTACATTCCCCCCCCCCAATCTCCCTCCCTCCTCTATCAAGTTCGGTTAAAATTGTCATATAGCTGATAAATTGCTGTAAATCTGCTGTCAACGCGGATCCTAATCTAACTGATGTAAACCGCCTAGAACTCGCTGGGTATGGCGGTATATAAGAATAAAATTATTATTATTATTATGCCCCCAGCTTTAAGATATTCAGTAAGGGAGCACATAACTACAAGGGGATGAACAAGTGGGTGGATAATGAGCAGAGCATGAGTATGTCTTCTACCTACATGCAACTCATAGAATACTATAAGTTGTACACACTGAACACCAACTTATGACTGTCATAAACTGGGCTTAAGTGGACTCACCTAAATATAGGCATGAGTTGCAGAGTTACACTATGACACAAGTATATAAGAATAGCCATACTGGGTCAGACCAATGGTCCATCTAGCCCAGTATCTTGTTTCCACAGTGGCCAATCCAGGTCACAAGTACCTGGAAAACTCCCCAAATAGTAGCAACATTCCATGTTACTGATCCCAGGGCAAGCAGTGGCTTCCCCCATGTTTGTCTCAATAGCAGACTATGGTCTTTTCCTCCAGGAATTTGTCCAAACATTTAAAAAAAAAAAACCCATTTATAATAACCGCTGTTATCACATCCTCTGTCAACAAGTTCCAGAGCTTAACTATTCTTTGAGTAAGAAGGCATTTCCTCCTATTAGTTTTAAAAAAAAGTATTTCTCTTTAACTTCTTTGAGTATCCCCTAGTCTTTGTAATTTTTGATGGAGCAAAAAAATCGATTCACTTATACCCATTCTACTACACTCAGGATTTTGTAAACTTCAATCGTATCTCCCCTCAGCCATCTTGTTTCCTAGATGAAGAGCCCTAACCTCTTTGGTCTTTCCTCATACAAGGGGAGTTCCATCCCTTTTATCATCTTCTGCAAGCATTACAGAACAGTGAACAAAACTAAAATCATGTTTAATGAAAGGAATGACATTTTTAAGATAAGAAAGTGCTCGGTCACACAAGATAAAATCACTATTATGAATTCCACAAGGCATAGCAAAAATACCAAACAGCTCAGTCAAGCACAGAATAAAACCATTAACAGGCATCACACTGAAAAGATATACAGGACAGTAAACCATTGGCCCCTTTAGTTCAGGAAGTTGTGCCTGAAGGGCATCAGTGATTGTCAAAAGCCTTTAAGGCCTTCCTGCAATTTTGGAGATGATAGTTCAAAGCAAACCTGAGAAAGAAGGGAATTCCAAAGGGAAGGGACAAGATTGCAAAAGGCACTGCTTCTAGTTGCATCTAAACTTGCCGTTTGCCGTCATAACTAGAGCTTGGAAAAGAGACAACTGGGAGAGGGGGGATATGATTGTAGTCTACAAAATCCTGAGTGGTATAGAAAAAGTACAAGGGAATTGATTTTTTACTCCATCAAAAATTACAAAAAATAAGGGAACAGTGGCGTACCTAGCATATGTGACACCCGGGGCCCATCATCCCTTTCCTTAGAGCGATCTCTATTGATCACTACCCTCTGTCGCCTTCCACTCAACCAGTTCCTGACCCAGCCCGTCACTTTGGGATCCATCCCAAGAGCACTCAGTTTATTTATCAGACGTCTTTGTGGAACACTGTCAAAGGCTTTGCTAAAATCTAAATACACTACATCTAGCGCATATCCTATATCCAATTCTATCCAGTCAAAAAAATTGATCAGATTTGCATGACAAGACCTACTTCTAGTGAATCCATGTTGCCTCCAGTCCTGTAATCCACAGGATTCCAGAAACTTGACCATTCTCTGTTTTAAAAGCATTTCTATTACTTTGTTTAGCACAGAAATCAGATTTACTAGCCTATAATTCCCTACTTCTTCCTTACTTCCACTTTTGTGGAGAGGAACAACATCCACCCTTCTCCAGTGCTCCGGTACCACTCCCGACTAGAAACTCATTGAATATGTCATTCAACGGAGCTACCAGAACTTCCCTATGAGAAAGACGCTCTCTATGTAATATTCCACACTTAAGGTAGAAACATAGAAACATGGTGGCAGATAAAGGCCAAATGGCCCATCTAGTTTGCCCATCTGCAGTAACTATTATCTCTTTCTCTCTCCGAGACATCTTATGTGCTTATCCCAGGCCCTTTTGAATTCAGACACAGTCTCTGTCACCATCACCTCTTCTGGGAGACGTTTCCATGCATCTACAACCCTTTCTGTAAAAATGTATTTCCTTAGATTACTCCAGAGCCTATCACCTCTTAACTTCATCCTATGCCCTCTCATTGCAGAGTTTCTTTTCAAATGAAAGAAACTTGACTCATGTGCATTTACATCATGTAGGTATTTAAACGTCTCTATCATATCTCCCCTCTCTTGCCTTTCCTCCAAAGTATACAGATGAGGAAGCATATGAGGGGGTCCTGAAAAGTTCTCAGCCCAACCAACCAACTTCCTTGATTCTGCGCATTATTTTGCCACTGTAGCTAAAAAGAGTGTTATCTTATTTCGTTAAGTGCCAATTTGCAGAAACAAAATTCTATGTTTTGATATTGTTTCAGATCATTGATTGAACTATATCCACGTCATTCTCTTCTTGGTTGGGCTGAGAACTTTTCAGGACCTCCTCATAGCCTGCTCTGTACGCCTGAGACTGAGAAAAATATGTCTTCTGAACTGTCCTATGTGAGGGTCCGCTGAAAAATAATCAGCCCAAACAACAAAGTTGGAATAGTCTCCATCGAGGGCTAAACACTTACCCCCTCTTCTACGAAACCACACTACTCTCGATGCTCATTGACTTCTTATGAGCATCGGGAGCAGCGCAAGCCATTCAGCGCGACTCTCTGCACTAAAAAAAAACTAGCGCGGTTTCGTAGAAGAAGGGGCTAGTCCAGTGATTTTCCACTTTTTTTATTCCATATTTTTCTGACAGAACAAAAAGAAAAGTGGAAAATCACTAGACTAAGTGAAAAGCCCTCGATGGAGACTGCCCCAACTTTGTTGGTTAGGTTGAGAACTTTGCAGTGGCCCCTCATAATGTCATTCCCTCAGCAGGGCAGTACAAACCAACTGTGGAGTCAAAGATAGGAAGACAACTATCTCTTTTAGCGTGATTCTTACCCCCAGCTCCCTGGTCCACTGCTCTGCCATAGTTTCTCTACATTGTGATATGGTGTGAGCTTAGTCCTGTGTCTCTCAAATTGTGTGCTGCGGTACAGTAGTTTGCGCCAAAGAGATTCCGGATGTGCCAGGAAAGATTCCAGAATTTTACTTTATTTTTAAAAATTCCCTTCTTAAGTTTACACTAGAATAGATGACATGTCTGTCAATGTTATAAGTGTCTGCATGCATAAGGATTCAACGGCCCAGCCAAGCATCATCCTTTTACATGATTATTTCTTGAAAACTAACGCCAAGTAATTTTATTTTTATTTTTTATGCTGTTGTTATCCTAACTTGAGCAACAAAGCCAGATTTGTCTGACAAGACCTATCTCTACAGTATATAGCGCTGAAAGGCCTAAGCAGCACTGTACAAGTTTGCAAACCACTTCTTCACTGTGGAGTATGACAGGCATTTGTCACTCAATGCTTGCATCATACATTCATGGATTTCCTTTGGAGTTTTCTTCGGCAGGAATAGGAACTTCATGAAAGCTCGAAGTTCCACACTTGAAACTGCAACACTTTTTGTTGACATGGTTCAATCAATGATCTGATAAAATGTCAAAACATAGCATTACAATTCTGCAGACTGACACTTTACAAAATAAAATAACACTCTTTTCAATTACAGTGGCAAAATAATGCTCAGAATTTAGAAAGTTGGTTGGGCTGAGAACTTTTCAGCAACCCCTCGTAACATATTTTTGAGGGCAGATTTCCATTTGTGCAAATGGAGCCCTATCAGAACTTGGCTTCAGAGTCTGAAAAGTGGTGCTCCCCAGAGGTCTCTTATGTCTCTGATTTTGTTCATCATTTATGTTTCCCCATTAAGGAAAGTTTTACTGTAAAGTATAGTCCTTATGCTAAAGACTTTCAACTTGTTAGGGAAGAGTAGTGAAATGGCTTTGGAGAATTTGACTTCTTGTATCCAGACAATATTTACTAAAGTTGATTCTAATCAAAAATTAAGTTTTGCATATTGGGGAAT
This sequence comes from Geotrypetes seraphini, assembly GCF_902459505.1. Classification (NCBI taxonomy): domain Eukaryota; kingdom Metazoa; phylum Chordata; class Amphibia; order Gymnophiona; family Dermophiidae; genus Geotrypetes; species Geotrypetes seraphini. The sequence continues at coordinate 482,045,578 of NC_047084.1, forward strand.
CAGGACATATGAGGCTGACTGTTTTTCCTTTTCTGATGGCCTTTCTTTTACTGTAAGTTCACATATAGGTTTTGTTGAATGAGGGCTTGTTTACACCAAAGCTTTTGCAAAAGCTGTTTCTCTTATCTTGGTTCACTGAGGCAGCTTCCTCCTTATCTTGATAAGAATGATTTAATCAAAGTGCTGCAACATATACCATCGCTAGTCTATGGGAGATTGTTGCAGTGCCCTTCTAATTGGTCTTCTGAAAAAAATACATTAAGGGGGAATTTATAAAGGACTTCAGCACATGCCATGTGCCACATGCTAAAGTTGATTTTTATAAGACTGTAGTAAGCATATGAGGGGGGTGCTGAAAAGTTCTCAGCCCAACCAAGCAGGGAATGTCGTGGAGCCATGAAACTAATAAGTTATTCCACATGTTCACCCCTAAGTTCAACACACTTGGCACATCATATCTGGAGTTTCTGATGTCTGGTCACTGAAATAGTGCTCTGCCGCTGCAATCATCTCCGAATTACTCAAAAATTGTCACCCTTTCAAACTCTTTTTAAGGTTTGGAAACAGAAAATAGTCAGATGGATCAAATCTGTTGAATAGCATGGATAGTCTATCTACTGCCAACTGCGTCAAAACATCCATTGTTTTGCCAGCCTTGTGAGAAGGTGCATTGTGTTGCAAAAAGAGAACTCCTGTCCGCAGCTTCCCTCTCCTTTTTTGTTTTTTTAATGCCTCCTTTAATCAGAACAGCAAGTTACAGTAGTAACTGCACTGCATTAACCGTTTGGCCCCTTGGATGATAGTCAGTCATTATAACATCTTCCCAATCCCAAAACATTGTGGTCATGACCTTTCCTGCTGATTTTTGCATCTTGAATTGTATTGGCCTTGGAGAACCTGAGTGCTGCCATTGTTGTTTTGTCGCAGGGTCACCATGTTTCATCAATAGTAACTATATATATATATTTAAAATAATTTATATTCTGCATATCCTACAATTCAATGCGGATTACAAATTATTCAGGTACTCAAGCATTTTTCCCTAACTGACCCGGTGAGCTGTACCTGGGGCAATGGGGGTTAAGTGACTTGCCCAGGGTCACAAGGAGCAATGCGGGATTCAAACCCACGAGGCTGTAGCTCTAACCACTGCACCACACACTCCCACTGTACCTCTTTTACTTGAACAATGCAAGGTAAAACTAAACACTGCTGCACAGGCCAAGACCATAAACATAAGGGAGGAAAAAGCCTCAGAAACGGACCCTCCCACCTCACAGTGGTGGTTCAAGGTGTTCAGGCAATAACTTCATTGGCATTTTAAAAAAACCTCCCCTGGTGTCTAGAAAAGGCTCTGTGTGGCGCGATAGAAAAATTATTGTGAACAAGACAGATGAAAAAAATCAATTTATCGCAAAGTAACTAGTAATTACAAAAGGTTAGCACCAACAAATAACATATAATTGGAAAGATTGGAAAAGACTGAATTATAGTTTTTGGTGGAGTTCAGTATGTCACATATATAAAATGGAAAGAACGTTAGCGGTTCAAAAAGGATATTTTATTAAGTTTAAGGACGTGTGGGGTCCATTGATAAATTATTGTAATGACTAGTTATTATTTTTCCCTGAATGTATATAATTATAAGATTGGGGTGGGGGGTGGGATCTTCAATTTTTTATTATTAATTACGAAGAGAATGAATGATTTTATTATATTGTATATATTAATTATTGATAGAAGGGTGGGTGGGAAGGGGATAAATTTTATTTGGGGAAATTTTGTGATATCTCAAGTGATGTATTAAGTTAATCTGTTATTCTTTCTGTACACTTGATGCAAATATAAAATGAATAAAGAATTTAAAAGGAAAAAAACAAACAAAAAAACACAACAAAAGGTTAGCACCAGCTTTCTGAAAATGCTGCACAATCAACTCAGAAGTGTTCACTTGATGTCATTTGTCATCAGCATTCAAATGAGGAGGGGGGAGGAGGACAGGGGATGATTGTTTTATTTTTGTGAAAAAGGGAAATGATATTCTTCTCCATTCCTCTTTCAATTTGAGACTTGACTGCAGTGCAAACCCTCTTCATTAAAGAACTGTCCAAGAGGAGCAGCTCTGTAATGGAGAAATTTTTCAGACCATGGCATCACATAAGCCACAATGCTCTCCTGCTCCCTCATTTTGACTGATTGATTGATTTTGTTTACTATTCTGTCATCCCCAAAGAGCTCAGAATGGGCTACAGGTTAACATACATGATATACAGTTAACAGGTTACAATTTGCCATAGTTACGATACAAGTTTTTATCCTAACTCGACACATACTAGGAATCTAATGCCAATATGTTGTACATAATATACAGGTTAAATTTGTCATAGTTACAGTGCAAGATTTTTTTTCCCCTCAAATAAAATAACTTATTTATCCTGGTGACTGTAGAGCTGGAGGAGAAGGCCAAAATACCAACTTCACCCAGGCCTGTCTACGGTGTTTGTTTTTTATCATCTCTTTGTATCTATTCTTGGTCTTCTCTTATGTTTCCTGTCTGTCTTTATGTTCCTTCTTTTATATGAATTCTATACCAGTCTTCCTCTGATTTTTTAAATTTCTCATTCTTCCATGTGTTTGTCTCTCCATAGCCTGTCTCCCTACCTTCTCTCATCTCTCTCTCTTCTAATCTCATCCTCTCATGCCACTTCTCACTCTATTTACAGCTTCCTGTCTTTTCTCTCCATCATGACCTCTCGTCTCACCTTTCTCTCAGCCCCTCTTTTCCCAATCCCACACAGCACAGCTCTGGCCACCTTTTGTGGGCAGACTGGAAAACCGTGCGGGTCTTTTTCTGCCATCATTTACTTTGTTATTGCATGTGTTTACTCTCCATCTTTTCCATCTCCTCATCCCTCTTTAGCTTGTGTTCTACCTGCCCACTTTTCTCTGTTCCAAATCATGTCTCTTTCTCCCAGCTCCCACAGACTTTGAACTTTATTGGTGCCATCAACCCACTACACTTCGCCCTCCGAATCCGCGGTTTCATTATCCATGAATTCAGTTATATGCGATTTTTTTTTTTCAAAAAAAAAACAAACTATTTTCATTTTTGGTTATTTTTAAGCCGTCCAAGCCTCCCCAGAACCTTACCTGATGGTCTAGCGGTGAAGCGGGGCAGGAGCGATCTTCCTATGCTCCTGCCCTGTGCAGAACTGTCATCATAATGGCTGCCGTGAGTTCCCATTGTAGTCTCGAGACTACAACGGGAACTCTCAACAACCATTCTGATGATGGCTCTGCACGGGGCAGGAGCGTAGGAAGATCACTCCTGCCCCGCTTCACCGCTAGACCACCAGGTAAGGTTCCGGGGATGCAGGAGGCAGGCACGGGTGGGTCAGAGCCGGCCGAGAAGTTATTTGCGATTTTTCACACTTCACGGTCCGGCTCTGCACCTAACCCCTGCGAATACCAAGGGAGAAGTGTATATATGACAGTAATTAACTTAGGGGGGGGGGGGGGGGGTTCATCAACGGGCGCTACCCGCGTTAGCATATACTATCCTCTTTAGTGCGCACTAATAATTATTTATTTAATTCATTTTCCATCCTGTCTTCTCCAAAGAGCTCAGGACGGGTTACAAGTTAACATACATAATATACAGTTAAAAGGTTACAATTTGCCCTAGTTACGGTACAAGCTTTTATCCTAACTCGACACACACTACGGATCTAATGCTAATATACACTGGACATAATATACAGTTTACAGGTTAAATTTGTCACAGTTACAGTACAAGATTTCACAATACAAGTTTTTGTCCTAACGCAACATATTCCGAGGAGTATCAATAGACATTTCTTTGTTAGGTGAACAGGTATGTTTTTATTGCTTTCCTAAAGTTGAGGAGTCCTTCAAGAGATCTTATCTGCAGGGGCAGTCGATTCCAGTGGGTCGGTATGAAGTGAGAGCAGGAATGTCGTTTGGCAATTTGCAGTTGAAGGGCACAACCAGGGGGCATTTTGAGGCGTATTTCAAACTGGAAGTGGAGGGACTTGTTCGGCACCTATGGGGGAAACTTAGCCATCACATATCCTGTGCCATGTCATTCAAGGATTTGAATGCTAGTATCAGGCCCTTGAAGACATGTTTGGCTAAGGGCAGCCAGTGAGACGACGATAAAGTCTGAGAGAATTAGTGCATTCTAAATGCTAAAGTTTCAAGTTTAATTAATTTTAATATACCAACCATCGACATGCATCTGGCCAGTTAACAATGCTAAAAATGAAAGGTTAAAATAAATTTTTGTAGGGGGGGAAATGTGGACAAATTACAAATACGTACATGAGCTTGAGGGGAAAGGGGGAGGGGAAAGTTAATAATTACATCATTAAAAACAAATTAATTAAAGGGAAGAGGGGAAGGATAAAACACCAGGAATGGGGATCGCTTCTTAAAAGCGGTTCGTGTTTATTTTGTGGGCTGTTGGAAAGGAAATATTTAGACGCTATGGTATGTGTCTTGGAATAAGAATGTTTTTAGTTTAGTCTTGAATTTGTCGAGTGAATTTTCGAGGCGGAGTTGAGGTGGCATGGCATTCCATAAAGTTGGGGCTACAACGGAAAAGTTAGTTTTTCTAGTGTAGTAGAATTCTTTGATGGAAGGTATGGTCAGTAAATTCTGATCAGCCGATCTAAGGGTCCGGGGAGGGCAAAAGGGGATGATGAGTTTATCAAGAAAAGATGGGAGACGCGAAAGTTTGATTTTAAAGACCAGCATTAAAGTTTTATAGGTGATGCGGTGGGTGATGGTAGCCAGTGAGCTTCTCGCAGAAGAGAAATCTATAGGAATATAATGAGCATCTTTAGCATTCAGCGCATGCTAATCATTAGTGCAAGCTAATGCAATTAGTGTGCGCTAACACAGTTAGTGCCCATTGGTGAATTCCCCCCTTAGTTTAAGTACGCTATGTACTAAAATTATTTTTTAGATTTATTTTTTTAAGATGTTATAAATGATTAAGATTCATGTAAATTATTAAGGGGCTCCTTTTACAAAGCAGCAGTAAGCATTAACATGGGCTTACTTCTGCAGACATTCCTAAGAGCAGAGCTGGGGTAAGGTTCGGATTCACAAATAAACTTTAGAATTTTCTAAAAGACTCTGCAAAGGTTCTCAAAATGTTGGTGCTTATTACATTGCAGATGCAAACGTGTGCGGGTTTTTTAAAATGCGGTGCTGTTTGTGTACATGTGTCCCAAATTCTCTAAATGGCGTTCAAAATTTCATGTGCAAATTTGGGTGCGTGCTTAATTTGTGCACGCAATTTAATCTTGTTAGGTGGTATTCTATAAAGATGCGCACATAGAATTTATCGTGTGCAACTGCAAAGAGGGCATGGCCATGGGAAGGACATGAGCAGTATTATAGAATCCAGGGGATTTGTGCCAAATTTAGGTACGAGGAATTACACAAGGTTCCAATTGGTGTAAATCCTTGCGCCTCACATTGGATTTTGGCATTAAGGCCCAAATTCTGTAACCAGCGTCTAAAGTTAGGCACCTATTTCAGAGGTGCCCAACTAGATAAGCGCCTATCTAAATTGAATAACAAGCTCAATTAAGCTTTTTAATCAGCACTGATTAAACATAGGCGCCTATCAAGAAAGCACGATTCTGTAACAAGGCGCCTGTAAAAATTTAGGCGGCCTTCAAAAAAATAGGCGCTATGCACATTAGGCGTGGGCGTGGCTACATGTTAGGCGCCTTGTTGCAGAATCGCTGCTCTTAAGCTTGCTTAAGAGCTCAGCTAGGCGCCTAACTTTTAGCCTATTTCTTGGGCGCCTCCAAAATAGGTTCTGCTCAGCATGATTCATTAAACAGCACCCAATTTTACTTGAATCGCGCCAAACAGTGCCTAATTAGTCGCCTAACTTTTGAGCACTTCATATAGAATTTGCCCTTAAAGCGCTACTCTACAAATGTCACCCAACCCGGAGTGACATTTATAGAACAGCAATCTGCGCTTATTTTTTTCAGCACCCAAATTTGGGTGCCATTACTAAATTTAGTCCAAGATGCCCTAGTTAGGTAGACTTGTTGAAGATAATTCTGTCACTGGGTGCCTCCACATAAGTGCTTTGAGGTCATGTGGTTAGGGATACTGGACATCCGGATTTCCCCGGACATGTCCTCCTTTTTGAGGACATGTCCGGGGGTCAGGACAGTTTTTCAAAACCCGGCACTTTGTCTGGGTTTTGAAATGCTTCCTCAAAATCGCATCGGGCAGGCAGCGGGGGATGGTATTTGTGGGTGCAGTTGATTCCAGTGGCTCGGTATGAAGTGGAATTAGGAACGTCACTCGGCAGTTTGCAGTTGAAGGGCACTGCCATCTCTTTTTCCAGCGTCATTCTGAATAGGTGGGATGTACAAAAGCAGTCTCAGGAATCTAGGGCGGGATGAATGCGCCGGCATGTAGCACTAAGGGGGGGGGGGGCTAGGGTGGGATTGGGGGAGGGACTGGGGCATAATAGGGCGGGGATGAGTGGAGCTGGGTGGGACTGGGGGTGGGTCTAGGAGTCCGGATTTTACTAAAGTAAAATCTGGTAACTCTACATGTGGTAGCAGTTTACTCTATACCGGGGCACCCAGATTCCGATTTAGAATACAAGTGTAATACCGTATCAGTAATGCCTAACGTATGGTCCCCTGGAGGTACTCTAGCCAAACAGCTGACTTAAGTGGAGGCGTCTAAATGCAACAGAGACAGTAGTAACTTGCAGTAATTTGTAAGTAACATGTGTAAGCGGGAGCCCTGCCTACGAGGGGCCGCTGAAAAGTTCTCAGCCCAACCAACAAAGCTGGAGCAGTCTCCATCGAGGGCTAATTACGTAGTCCAGTGATTTTTCCACTTTTTTTTTTTTGCAACGTTGAAAAAATACGGAATGAAAAAAAGTGGAAAATCACCGGACTAAGTGTAAAGCCCTCGACGGAGACACCCCCAACTTTGTTGGTCAGGCCTTTGACTTTTCAGCAGCCCCTAGTATGTCCCACCCATGCTCCGTCCCTCTGTAAGCTCCCCCTTACCAATGCACACTGCACTTTAAGCAGGTATTAACAGAATGGGACCTAGGTAGCTTGCTTGCATTTACTGGGAATATGCTCGTATTTTAGACATTTACAGACATAGCACACAGAAAAATGCAGGGGCCTAGATTATAGAATTGCCCTTTTTTCTGTCTTATTAATTCCCACATTGTCTCTGCTGTGTTCCTTGTAGATACTGTAAATGTTTTTCATTTAGTTCTTTTTTTTTTCTGTAATAATCCTATTTCTGCTTAAAACAATTGGTCCTTGAAACGGTATCTACAAGGTGACTCAGACTCACCCAGCTGGTTGCCAAACAAAATGGCTCATAGCAACTGATTAAACACACAAGCGCAGCCTGCAATATGAAAGACCCACGGAAACTCTTCAGTAGATGTAGGAGGGCAAATGGAAAAGCAAAACAGCAGAAGAGCTGTTTGTAGAAACCCTCAATAGTTATTAATTGGCACTGATGCCAGTGGCGTAGCGAGGTTGGGTGGTGCTGCTACCCGCTCTATTCTCCACCCCCATTCCTCCCCGTCCCGTCCCCCTCACTGTGCACCCCCCTCCCTTCCTCGTACCTCTTTAATTGTCTTGTGCGAGCAGTATCACGAACTTGCTGGCCGTGTTGTGTCTGCTCTCCCTCTGATTTCATTTCCTAGGCGCGGGACCCGGAAGTGACATCAGAGAGAGCCGACACCGATTTTATGCCATTTCAGAAGTTCGTGATGTTGCTCGCGTTGGGAAAATGAAAGAGGCACGAGGGAAAGGAAGGGGCACACACACATGGCAGGGTGAGTCAGTAAGGAGCGGGGGGAAGCAGAGAAGAGGATAGGTGCCGGCGGCCCACCAAGAAGGCACCCGGGGGAGACTACCCTCCCCTTACTATACCACTGACTTTACTGACAACTATTCATTTCCTCCCCATTCCTAATATGAGTTTCCAATTCATATTAGGACAGGGCTTCCTATCCTGTGGCATTTTAGTGGTAAATATTCAGCTGGCTGCAGTGATGTTTTGCTGACTACCACCAGCATTATTCTAAGATATTCAATGCTGAACTTCAGCTCTGAATATCTGGTTTATTACATCACCTTGTGAATTCCACCAAAGCCATTATGAGTTCATGGCAGATCACAATGAATTCAACCACTGGAAGTAAACCCAGCTAAACATAGTATACACTTCTCCCTCCGTATTCGCTGTGATAGGGGATTAACAGACCTGCGAATAACTTTTTCATATGCCATTCGCTGTTTTCTATTAAAAACCATCGTGAATACGGTGAAACCACGAATAACATGGTGGGAGACCTGGCCTATTCCTGAAGGAGAGGCAAAACATGGTGAAGAAAGTGCGGGAATCAGCAATTTTATCTGTAAATGTTTGGAATCAGCAATTTCTCTATGCAAGCTGATGTAATGGGGTGGGGGAGGGGGGGAGAGGCAGCAGGCTAAAAACTGAGAATAATCGAAACCGCGATTGCTGAAACCGCGAATACAGAGGGAGAACTGTACTACCAAATTCCTTAAAATACAATAAACACAAATCATAATCAATTTCAAGATAGAAATGGCTTAAATACAAACTTCAGATCAATTTAAAAATGGTAAATCATTTCCAAATTAAAGGTGCCTGATAATAAAAAGATGCATTCCATTGCGTAAGTGACTAATTTTCTCTACACAATTGTTGATTTTGGGAAAGATAGTAACTTGCGGTGAATTCACAGGGATGAGCAAAAAAATATTATCTGTATATGACAGCAGTTATAAGAACATAAGAATTGCTGCTGCTGGGTCAGATCAGTGGTCCATCGTGCCCAGCAGTCCACTCACATGGCAGCCCTTAGGTCAAGGAGCAGTGCTCTAAATGAGTCCAGCCTCAGCTGCGTACATTCCGGTTCAGCTGGAACTTGTCTAACTTTGTCTTGAATCCCTGGAGGGTGTTTTCCCCTTCAAAAGACTCCGGAAGAGCGTTCCAATTTTCCACCACTCTCTGGATGAAGAAGAACTTCCTTACATTTGTACGGAATCTATCCCCCTTCAAACTTAGAGTGCCCTCTCGTTCTCCCTACTCTGGAGAGGGTGAACAACCTGTCTTTATCTACTAAGTCTATTCCCTTCAGTATCTTGAATGTTTCGATCATGTCCCCTCTCCTTCTCCTCTTTTCAAGGGAGAAGAGGCCCAGTTTCTCTAATCTCTCACTGTATGAGAACTCTTCCAGCCCCTTAACCATTTTAGTCGCTCTTCTCTGGACCCTTTCAAGTAGTACCGTGTCCTTCTTCATGTACGGCGACCAGTGCTGGATGCAGTACTCTAGGTGAGGGTGCACCATGGCCCGGTACAACAGTATGATAACCTTCTCTGATATGTTCGTGATCCCCTTCTTAATCATTCCTAGCATTTTGTTTGCCCTTTTCACTGCTGCAATGCATTGCGCACATGGCTTCATCGACTTGTCGACCAGTACTCCCAAGTCTCTTTCCTGGGAGTTTCTCCAAGTACCGCCCAGGACATCCTGTATTCGTGTATGAGATTTTTGTTACCAACATGCATCACCTTACACTTAAATACGTTGAACCTCATTTGCCATGTCGATGCCCATTTCTCGAGCGTGGTTATGTCACGTTGCAGATCTTCACAATCCCCCTGCGTCTTCACTACTCTGAATAACTTCATAAGTCTGCACATTTAATCACCTCACTCGTCGTATCAATTTCCAGATCATTTATAAATATGTTGAAGAGCACGGGTCCAAGCACCAAGCCCTGCGGTACCCCATTGGTGACGATCTTCCAGTCCAAGTATTGTCCATTTACCCCCACTCTCTGTTCCTATCCGCCAGCCAGTTTTTAATCCATGTGAGTATTTCACCCTCGATTCCATGGCTTGCAATTTTCCAAAGTAGTCGTTCATGTAGAATCTTGTCGAATGCCTTCTGAAAATCCAGATATACAATGTTGACTGGGTCACCCTTGTCTATCCGCCTGTTTACTCCCTCAAAGAAGTGCAGTAAGTTCGTCAAGCAAGATCTTCCTTTGCTGAAGCCGTGCTGGCTGGTCCTCATCAGATCGTGTCCATCAAGGTGATCAATGATGCGGTCCTTTATTAACGCCTCTACCATCTTTCCCAGTACCAACGTCAGACTCACCGGTCTGTTGTTTCCTGGATCTCCCCTTGAACATTTTTTGAAGATCGGCATAACATTCGCCATCTTCCAGTCTTCCGGAATCTTTCCTGATTTGATCGACAGATTGGCTATTAGTTGAAGCAGTTCAACTATAGTCCTTTTCAGTTCTTGATGACCCTCGGATGGATGCCATCCATTCCCAGGGATTTATCACTCTTAAGCCTATCAATCTGCCTGCATATTTCTTCTATATATGAATAACTGAAGACTTGGATGAATTGAATGAAGATATTTTTGATGTCGATAGTGAGTGTGGCAATATTTTTTGTAGTTACATGATAGCTTCACTCAGAAGAAATATTTTTCTATACATTACTCTAGGCCAGGGGTGTCAAAGTCCCTCCTCGAGGGCTGCAATCTAGTCGGGTTTTCAGGATTCCCCAATAAATATGCATGAGATCTATTTGCATGCACTGCTTTCAATGCATATTCATTGGGGAAATCCTGAAAACCCAACTGGATTGCGGCCCTCGAAGAGGGACTTTGACACTCCTGCTCTAGGCCAAAATAGACAGTGATGATTAAAAATTAAGCAATTTCTCAGCGACATCGTATAATTGCTGTGGCACCTTGCTGAAGAGCTTATGAGCACACTTAAAATTTAAAAAGCCTCTAAGTGTTACTTGGTGACACCAGTTTGAGAGATTTGCCCAGCATTTATGAGAGGGGGTATTTTGTTATTTTGTTCTATTTTGGATTTATTGCCCCTCTCCAGTGGATTGTAACTTAGAATCCCCGGTCTGTTTGGATCATATTTAATAGTTTGGCAGTGGCGGTGGAGGGGGGCATCTGGTAGCAGGAGGGAGTGGGCATCTCTCCTGCCATTTTTTTTGCTTCAGGGAGGAAGGGGGCTTTGTCGTGGGTCATTGGGGAGGAGTTTTTTTTAAATTGGGCAGATATTTTGCATGTGTAATACATGCAAAATATCTGTGCCATTAAAAAGACCCCCCCCCCCCCCCGGCAGAAGCCCTGACAGCAGTGACAGGAGGCTGCTTCTCCTGTCACTACTGTCAAGGCTCTGTGTATGTCTCAATTGCTCAATGAGCGATTGAATCAGTGGGTATGCATGCAAATGATTTGCATGCAAACTTGATAGTGAATCAATCGCTGTTTGAAAATTGGCCAGAGAATCATGTAACAGCAATTGAGTCGCTATCTTTAGTGAATCTAGCCTTAAGTGACTTACCCAGGATCACAAGGAGCAGCACTGGGCTCAAACCCATAACCTAAGGGTGCTGAGGTTTTAGCTCTAACCACTAGGCCACTCCTTCCACAGTACGTTAGGGGCTTAAGGACACTTTCATATGAATTCCTGGCTCCAGAAAAAGGAGGACGGATTGAGACATCCAGGTTTTACTTCCACTGAAAGTAATGTAAGCAAGAAAGACAAATTGGGACATTTATTTATTTGGTTGGTTTTATATCCCTTCCTCCCAGGAGAGCTCAGAGCGGGTTACAAGTTTACGTACATATTGAAGTGTATTTTTATACATATGGGTTTTACTTCCATTGAAAGCAAGGAAGTAAAACCCAAACGTCTCAATCCGTCCTCCTTTTTTTGGAGCCATATGGTAACCCTATGTTGCAGAATACTCCATTTTCCAGACTTTACTTGCTTTTCGTTGAGAAATAAGTGCTAACAATTGAGTATAATGGTAGGTTAAAACGGGGAGAGACTCATGATTCTTCCTCATATATGCTAAGTTGGTTAAAGCACAGAGACCTTTAGAAATTAGTTCTAGCTAAGATGCAGTCTTACAACAAAACAATGACTCAGCCTGACTCAGCTATCTATGCAGCGGAGTTATAACATATATTTATACAGTAGTGTTTATAACATATAACATCAGCTTACCAAGGCAATATAAAAATGACAAAAATCAAGAAAAACAACATTTACTTCATTGGATGAAATACTGTCAACAGTAATACTGTGTTTTTAAAAAACACATTTTCCCTCAAACATATAGTAGATAATACTTCTAGCCTTGCAGAGGATTTAACATTCTGTATTTATTTCCTCAATTTTAAGAGCCTGAATAAGAAATTGATCCCCTCTTACTAAGTTGCACTACAGTTTTGTTTTACTATGCTAGCTGCAAAAATTAAATATCTAATCCTAAGTATCAGAAAAGGGTTTTAACAACACTCTTGCCCATACTCAATATTAACTCAATATAGTATTCAGGGCAAAGTGCACCATAGTAGTGCATTCCTCAATCTGTCTTAATTAACAACTGAAATAAGAATCAGCTCAGCTGAAAAAAAAAAGCCTTGAAACTATATTAAATTAACAGTGGGTAGATCTATTGCTCAGATCATAGGATCTCATCTAACATTATGTTATTCCAGATCTCCATCCTGGGATCACAGCTCTAATCGTTTTTGGAACAATGTACTACTATTTCAAAAATTACTTAAAGCTCATTTTTTCATCTTAGCTTTTATCTGTCCCTCTGACATCCAATAAAATGTTTGAGAACAAACACAATTTTTTGTTGAACAATGTAAACAAAGCTGATTGATGTTTGTAATGTATTGGAAATGTATGGTAAAATTTTACCTCCACTGTGTATGTTTACTTGTAAGACACTTAGAAGATAAAAGAATAATAAGTTCTTTATATAAATAAATCAAAATAAAATAATCATGTATACATCACCCTGCTTACCTTGTGTAACAGAGTTGAACTACTTTAACTCACAATTGCTACTCTCAAGTCTTTGTTTCCTCACATTTACTAGTTCTGAGCTCCTTATTCTCTCCTTATAACAACAAATTCAAAATCAATATCTTCAACAAAAGCCAAAGTAGTATCGAATGTTGGCAACATTTATCTTCAAAGGTTGACACCGTTTCCAGCGCATGTGATGTTATTATTGTCTCTGCGTGTATTTATATCTGACTCTACTCAAAAATGTAATAATTTGTCATCTTGTCCTTATGCAGTTCTTATAGTTCTCCTTGACATGTGCTATGTTTTCAATGGCTATGCTTTTATGTACCCAAGGTTGTACATTTGTCCCACTTTCATTTGCATTAGCATATACATTGTGGGATCTCTCAGAGGGAAAGAGATAATGGTTACTGCCGATGGGCAGACTAGATGGGCCATTTGGCCTTTATCTGCCATCATGTTTCTATGTTTCTATGACCATAAAGCTCTACGACATCACAATGCAGGTGTAAAGAGCCTTAACCAATAGGGAGAGGAGGAGATAGTGAATGCTGCAGATGGGCAAACTGGATGGGCCATTTGGCCTTTATCTGCCATCATGTTTCTATGTTCCTATATAACATGACCTTTGAATGCAAGTTTACCACCATAAAAGATAAGTCCATTTTGTTTTTATTAAACAAGTGAATTTATAAAAATATCAGGTGGTCCAGACAATGATGGTGCTATGATGGTCTGATGGCAGCCTGTGTTTTGTTTTATACACTTAAACACTTATGGTTGTGGGTCTGAGCACTATTTAATAATTTATATGGATATATTTATATAAAAATTTTTGTATTGTGATATAAAGTAGTTATTTAGTATATCATCACAATTATAGATTCATATCTATCCCTATTGGTAGTAATATCTATGTTTCTATAACCATAAAGCTCTTTGACATCACAATGCAGGTGTAAAGAGCCTTAGCCAATAGGGAGAGGAGAAGATAGCAGATGCTGCGGATGGACAGACTGGATGGGCCATTTGGCCTTTATCTGCCATCATGTTTCAATGTTTCAATAACCATAAAGCTCTATGACATCACAATGCAGGTGTAAAGAACCTTAGTTAATAGGGAGAGGAGGAGATAGTGGATGCTGCGGATGGACAGACTGGATGCGCCATTTGGCCTTTATCTGCCATCATGTTTCTATGTACTGTCAATAGCTCACTTTGCATTCTTTTGTCCACACCTTTTCTCGCCAGTCTTTATTCATTGTGTCATATGTTCTCTATGGAGCGTTATTTGACATGTTATTACCTCTAATTTAGAAGCATGTATTTTAATTTTGCTTTTAATTATTTTTGTGTTTTAATCATACAGTTCTTTTATAAGTGTTTTATGCATACATATTCATCTATATATTTATGTTTTTAGTGTCCCCTGATGCAGAAACTTGGGTCTTTGTTGGGACATACTTACAATAAAGGTTATACATTGGTTGATTAGGACATCTTTCTTGCATTTTATTTTGTTTGTTCTTCTGCTCCAATGCAATTTCTTTGTGACCTTCTCTGGGGAAAGGTGACTAAAAGTAATGGATCCAAAATGTTGAGAATGGCCAATTTTTCATGTCATGGGTCCATAAGCAGTCTGAAAACATCACCTGTTTGAACTTCTGTAACTGTTGGGGTTTTTATTCACATAAAAGGATGGCATTTGGACTGTTGTATTGCAAACTGTTTGCCCTAACATAATTAATTAAAGCCTCACTATTTTCTTTTTGGTAACTTTAGTCATCTTTTCCCAGAGCTGGTCACATTTGGTGCCACCATTTAAAATGAAAAGTAACATAAAGGCAGTTTACAGCACCAAAAGTAATAAACTATGGGCTCCTTTTACAAAGGTGTGCTAGGGCCTTAACGCGCGGAATAGCACGCACTAAAATGCCGCACGTGCTAGCCGCTACCGCCTCCTCTTGAGCAGGTGGTAGTTTTTCAGCTAGTGCACGCTAATCCGGTGGGGGGGGGGGGGGGGGGGGGGGAGGGAGGAACTGCTCAGATTCACTAACAAGACACTCCTGAGTTACTAGAAAAAAAGAACATTCAAAGACCCCTGTCTTAAATTTTATGATAGGAACTTTTCCTACATAATTAAACAGGTAAGGAGTTCTAGACAGTAGAAGCTAAAACAGAGAAACAATTGCATGATATGTGAAGTTCTTAGTGTGAGATGGAATGACTGGCAAATTGATTTGTGAGCAGCACAGGGATCATTGGGGCTGGTACAGATAAGTGAGAAAGCCTGGGCAAGAAAAACAGTGGGTTAACATCAACATGACACAAATATCTAAAACACATAAAACTGTATAATTCCAACCCTCCCAAGTAAAAGACCAGCGTGCACCCCCCCCCCAAACCCTCTCATAAGCCCCACACATTCCACAAGAGCATGGCCACTAACCTAGGAGCTTTCCCCTGAATGCCAACCAATAGTTACAATTAAAATTGGGGGAGAGGACAGACGTACATAAAAGATTTTTCCATTAAAAAAAACTTAAGAAAAATAAAAACAAAACTATAAACAAATGGACAAACATGACACGAATGGCTAATTGGGTAGAAATACAATTTTTTAGATAGGAAAGAGAGACAATTAAAGGAGAAAATGGAAGGAATTGGGATGCGGAAAAAAATTAAAAAGGAGAATTCTAAATGACAGGAGATAGAACCTACGCTTAAGGGAGATTCTAAAACTTTGGTAAGAAAAACCTAAGCTTAAGGGATGAATGCTTCCTTAAATCGCTCGAGATTTTTTTTCATTGTGAATAAGCACAGGTAAGGTGTTCCAGAGCTGAGGGGCGATTACGGAGAAGATGGTGTGCCGTTTGATGCCAATTATTCTTAGAGATGGGATCGTCAGTAGGCCTAGGTTAATTGATCTCAGGGCACAAGAGGGTTCATAAGGAATGAGATCTTTTTCTATGAATTGGGGGGCTTTGTATTGTAATGTTTTGAAGGTCAATAGTGAAATTTTATAGGAGATCCTATGTTTTACAGGGAGCCAGTATGCTTTATATAGTAGAGGAATCACGTGATTGAATTTCTTGGAATTTGTGATAAGCTTAATGGCGGTGTTTTGGATTATCTGTAGACGCCTAATTTCCATCAGTCTGACAGAACAGACAACAAATGCTAACCGAATCAATATGAATGACCGGAGAAACTACTAAACAAACACACCTAAATGCACATTGTAAGATTATGACCTTGTAACAAATTGCAGTATTAACCTGCAACACAAACTTCTCTATGTTTCCTCTTCTCCCTTTGTAAGAAAATAAAACATTGTAAAAATGAAAATTTCAATACAAATAGCGTTTCTTGGGTTGTTTGTTTTTTAATCCCACACTTCTCTTGACACTTTTTGTGCAGTTCTACAACAGGAAGCTGCATGAGTGTAATCAATTGCAGTTATTACATTTAGCATACCAGCAAAATAAATTTATGCATGGCTGCGCACATGGTGTTATCAAGAGCTTTTTGACTTCCAGGGGGATGATTTTCCAAGCTGCTGAGCAGACATGGCATCCACCTATCAAAGAAAGGGTGACGTGTCTTACACAGCAGACAGGCTAACTGACGGAAGAGGGCTTTTAAATTAGGATCATTGGGGATGGCTGAAAAAAAAGCCCCGAGTAAGTAAAAACCCTCAGGTGAGTAGTTGATATGAAACACTGGCTAATGTTGGGTACAACAGGAATATGTGCTCAGATTTTGTCCTACTGGTGAGACCATCTGGCTTTTCTCCTGTGAAGCTCTGAAAGTGTTAAGAGTGAGACAATCTTCAGCGGAGTATAACACACTCTTAATGAGTGATGTCCTCTGAATAGCCTTTCAATGCAGCTCATTCCACTTCACCATCCCATCATCATCTGTGGCAGGTGGGTACATGAGATCAGGTTCCTGTTAGAATTTATGTCATGTTGAATGCCAAACAGAACATAGTGTGCATACACAACAAACCACAATAATGTCAGACCCTTTTTCAAGGTTAGATTGTAATGCTCTCTGCAAGATTGTTCCTGGCACTGAAAATGGCTTTTCAAAACCCTATGGCTAGATTTTCAGCCAGTGACAATGAACGTTGTGAGTTAAGCAGTGGTGTCAGACAAATCTGATCAATTTCTTTGACTGTGTGACCAAAGAATTGGATAGAGGATCTGCACTAGATGTGGTGTATTTAGATTTTAGCAAAGCCTTTGACAGTGTTCCACACAGACATCTAATAAATAAACTGAGTGCCCTTGGGATGGATCCCAAAGTGACAGGTTGTGTCAGGAACTGGTTGAGTGGAAGGCGACAGAGGGTAGTTATTAATGGAGATTGCTCTGAGGAAAGGGATGTTACCAGTGGTGTGCCTCAAGGTTCTGTTCTTGGGCCTGTTCTTTTTAACATTTTTATAAATGATATTGCTGAAGGGTTGTCGGGTAAGATTTGCCTCTTTGCGGATGTTACCAAAATTTGCAATAGAGTAGACACGCCAGATGGTGTGAATAACATGAAGAAAGACCTGGTGAAGCTTGAAGAATGGTCTGAAATTTGGCAGCTAAAATTTAATGCTAAGAAATGCAAGGTCAAGCATTTGGGCTGCAAAAACCCGAGGGAACAGTACAATTTAGGGGGTGAAGAACTTATGTGCACGACGGAAGAGCGGGACTTGGGTGTGATTGTATGTGATGATCTTAAGGTGGCAAATAGGTTGAAAAGGTGACGGCGAAAGCTAGAAGGATGTTAGGTTGCATAGGGAGAGGTATGGCCAGTAGGAAAAGTAGGTATTGATGCCTCTGTATAAGACTCTGGTGAGACCTCATTTAGAATATTGTGTACAATTCTGGAGGCTGCACCTTCATTTTTGAGGGATGCATTTCAAAGTCTTTTCCATAATACATCAGATTTTGTATTATATATTCCCTGCTGTTTTGAAGGGAGTTTTTGAAATCTATCAGCAAAAGAAGAGTTTGAGGTCAAAAAAATAACATGAAAGTATGCTCGGGGAATGATGGGACTATGTTATTGGTGGGAAGTGCGAAACTCTGGAATGCTCTGCCAGCTGTTTTGTGATTTTGCACTGTCAGAATCAAGTTTCAAGTTTATTTTAAAAAAATTTTATACCACCTAATCAGACTGGGCTTTAAGAAGATGTTGAGGACACAACTGTTAGTGCCTTTCTGAGCTTAGATTTTAGATAATGTAAATACCTGCTTATGTATTATCTGATTAATGATCAAATTTTATGTTACAGTTTTTATAATTAGTTAAAATGTTTGTCCTACATTTATGTGACTATGTAATATATGGTATATAATTTTTTTAATAAATAAATTAATGATCAGAGAGCCCTTGATGGAGAATATAGAATGATTAAGAATGCCAGAAGTAGAACATAGTCTATAAATACCTGGTGGTAAATATTGCTATGTTAAACCAGATTAGACATGTGTGCCAATGTGTTATTCAGGCACTGCTTCTTGGTCAGCCTCTGCAGCTTCTAGCTGTGAAACTGGTAACAATTGTGGCACATGGGCAATGTTCTTATCATACTTTGCAACAGCACAATCCTTATCTTGCTTGTTTCGAGTTCCTCTTTCTTCTAATCTGTTAGAAACCCTTGCATTGTCAAAATTAGTCTATGAAGACATCAACTTCCTCCTCTAGTTCAACCAAAAGGTTCTGCAAGGGAAAACAAATTCTGTATTACGCAAGCAAATACTGTAAAGATCATCCATATGCACTTATAAGCGCCATCACAGTACAACTTTTTCAGCGTTGGCAGCCTGGAGGATCAAAAGATTGCACAGAGAAAAGGCCGAATACTGTATTTACTCAGAATATAAACCAAGATTTTTGGACCAAAAAAATGGTCCAAAATGGGGGTCTCGGTTTATATGAGAGTCTTACCCTTCTACCGCTGCAGCAACCCCTCTGAACAGGCAGACATTTCCTGCCGTGATCAGCACATGCCCACTCCCACAGGAACCTCAGCTAATGCTCCCTCCCTCCTCCCAAGCAAGAGTAACGCCAGCACCCCCGCCTGCTCCCCCATCAGAACATCAACTACTGCTCCCTCCCAAACAAGAAGAAAACCTGCACCCCCATCTGCACACTACTGGAACGTCAGCTAGTGCTTCTTCCTTCCCTCCCTAGCAAGTGAGACTGACATCCCCACAGGCCTACAATGATCTCCTGGTGGTCTAGAAGCATGTTGGGCTAGGAGAGATTCCCATGGTGGTGGGGGTTGGGGCACGGGTGAGGGTGCTTACTCTTGCTTGGAAATTAAGGAGGAGGAATTAATTGATGTTCTGGTGCGGGTTGGGGCATGAGTGATTTTTCCCTCTTATCCCTTTGGATGTATCAGTTTGGAGAATTGCTATTCTTTTTAGAGGTCTTCTGTGCCAAAAAATCCATCTTAGAACTATTTGCAAAAGGGAAACCCAGACACTGTTCCTGTTTGAAATGGCTCTAAGATGATGGTATTTTGGACATAATGAGCTAAATGTCCCAATTCCAACTTGGGTGGTTTTTGAAAAATACTCATCCAAATATAATAAAAAATGTAAGCGATGGAAGGAAATGATGTCACCGAGAGAGATGGCAGCATAGCCACTGAGCTCTGCTGAACCCTGCAATAATTTGCTGAAATTAGCAAACAAACAGAGTTGAATTGTGCTGCTTTTTTGTGGTTTTGTAGAGGAAAATATAGCCAATATGACAACTAAGAAAGGCAGGATGGATTTAAAATCTTTTGCTTACCAGCTGGCGGATATGGCACTAGCTTTATCGACATTGATTATGAGGCGGGAACAAGGCCTTCTCAGCTTGATGATGAATTTCGACTGGCCTTATGTAGTAAATTGCGCATTTGATGGAGGATCTTAAAACTACAATGTTAATGATTCAGCAGAATCTGTGTACTGATGTGGACCAAATTCGGAGGTCGGTGGAAGACATGGTTGCCTGACGTAATGAATTTGAGGAGCATATCATAGATCACAAGACAGATCTCAAGGCTATGCTGACCCATTGCGTTCAGCTGGAAAACAGACATAATGACTTGCTATTAAAGACTGAGGATAATGAAAATAGAAGTAGGAGCAATAATATATGCGAAAGATGTGTTCCTGAGAAAGCTGAGGACCAGAATATCCAGTTGATGTGGGATATCTGACATCAATTTCTCCTAGCACCAGACCCTAATGCTGATCTTCCATAGATTTTGAAAGAGTCCATCATGCTATTGGCCCGTGCATTAGAGAGTGTCACAGGGATATAGTAGCCTGTTTTTCTGAGATTTCCTTTAAGGATCAGCTACTACAAGCAGCTAGAAAAGTGGGGTACATTATTTGGGAAAATTCTAAGGTAGAAATTTTTGCAGAACTGGGATCTCTCTTCCATCACATTACACAAACATAGCGTTTGAGGATGTTATTGCATGCTTGTCCTCCCATAATATTCACTATAAGTGGCTTTACCCATTTGGACTTTTATTTACAATGGCCAACCATCTGCACAAATTAACTACGGTAAGTTGAAGGAGGACAAGAAAGTGTTACATTTGGCAGATCTCATGCCATTTCAAAGACTGGACAATATACAAAGGCTTCCCAATCCACTCAAAGATGGAAGCAAATTCCTCATAGCAGCAAGCACCTTCAACACCATTCCGGCTCCGATGCACATACAGCAAATTCACTGGACTGATTATTAACCCTAGCATGTGAGATACGTAAGAATATAAGAATTGCCGCTGCTGGATAAGACCAGTGGTCCATCGTGCCCAGTAGTTCATTCATGCAGCGGCCCTCTGGTCAAAGATCAGCGCACTAACTGAGACTAGCTCTACTTGCATATGTTCCGGTTCTGCAGGAACTTGTCTAACTTTGTTTTGAATCCCTGGATGGTGTTTTCCCCTATGAAAGACTCCAGAAGAGCATTCCAGTTTTCTACCACTCTCTGGGTGAAGAAGAACTTTCTTACATTTGTACAGAATCTATCCCCTTTCAATTTTAGAGAGTGCCCTCTTGTTCTCTCTACCATGGAGAGGGTGAACAACCTGTCCTTATCTAATAAGTCTATTCCCTTCAGTACCTTGAATGTTTCAATTATGTCCCCTCTCAATCTCCTCTGTTCGAGGGAGAATAGGCCCAGTTTCTCTAATCTTTCACTGTACAGCAACTCCTCCAGCCCCTTAACCATTTTAGTCACTCTTCTCTGGACCCTTTCGAATAGTACCGTGTCCTTCTTCATGTACGGCGACCAGTGCTGGACGCAGTACTCCAGGTGAAGGCGCACCATGGCCCGGTACAGCGGCATGATAACCTTCTCTGATCTGTTCGTGATCCCCTTCTTTATCATTCCTAGCATTCTGTTCACCCTTTCCGCCGCTGCCGCACATTGTGCGGATGGCTTCATCGACTTGTCGATCAGAACTCCCAAGTACCGCTCCCGACATCCTGTATTCGTGCATGAGATTTTTGTTACCAACATACATCACTTTACACTTTTCCACATTGAACCTCATTTGCCATGTCGATGCCCATTTCTCAAGCTTGATTATGTCACGTTGCAGATCTTCACAATCCCCCTGTGTTTTCACTACTCTGAATAACTTTGTATCATTAGAATATAAGCAGTGCCTCTGCTGGGTCAGACCGGATGTCCATCGTGCCCAGCAGTCCGCTCACACGGTGGCCCATCAGGTCCAGGACCTGTATAATCCTCTATCTATACCCTTCTATCCCCTTTTCCTTCAGGAAATCATCTAATCCCTTCTTGAAACCCAATAGCGTACTCTGTCCTATCACACCCTCTGGAAGCGCATTCCAGGTGTCCACCACCCTTTGGATGAAGAAGAACTTCCTAGCATTGGTTCTGAATCTGTCCCCTTTTAATTTTTCCGAATGCCCTTTCATTCTTGTAGTTTTCAAAAGTTTGACGAATCTGTCCCTCTCCACTTTCTCTATGCCCTTCATGATCTTGTAAGTCTCTATCATGTCCCCTCTAAGTCTCCGCTTTTCTAGGGAAAAGAGCCCCAGTTTCTCCAATCTTTCAGCGTATGAAAGGTTTTCCATACCTTTTATCAAGCGTGTCTCTCTTTTCTGAACCCTCTCGAGCATCGCCATATCTTTCTTAAGGTACGGCGACAAATATTGGACGCAGTACTCCAGATGCGGGCGCACCATCGCCCGATACAACGGCAGGATAACGTCCTTCGTTCTGGTTGTAATACCTTTCTTGATAATACCTAGCATTCTGTTCGCCTTCTTAGAAGCTGCTGTGCACTGTGCTGATGGCTTCATTGTTTGTCCACCAGTACCCCTAAGTCCTTCTCTAGGCTACTTTCACCCATTACCAATCCTCCCATCGTATAGCTGTACATCGGGTTTCTGTTTCCTACATGTAAGATTTTACATTTCTCTACATTAAAGTTCATCTGCCATTTATTCGCCCACGCTCCCAGTTTGTTCAGGTCCGTTTGTAAATCTTCACAATCCTCCTTAGTCCTAACCCCACTATAAAGTTTTGTGTCGTCTGCGAATTTTATAACTTCGCACTTCATCCCTGTGTCTAGATCATTAATAAATATATTGAAAAGCAGTGGTCCGAGTACCGACCCCTGCGGAACACCACTCGTGACCCTTCTCCAGTCCGAGTAGTGGCCCTTCACTTCTACCCTTTGCTTCCTGTTGCCAACCAATTTTTGATCCATCTATGTACGTCTCCTTCCACCCCATGGTTCTCCAATTTCCGTAGTAGGCATTCATGGGGTACCTTGTCGAAGGCTTTTTGGAAATCCAAGTATACAATGTCTATTTGTTTGTTAATTCCTTTGAAGAAGTGCAGTAAGTTCGTTAGGCACGATCTTCCCTTGCAGAAGCCATGTTGGCTTGTTTTCATCAGTTTATTCCTTTCTAGATGCTCATTGATGCTGTCTTTTATCAGCACTTCCGCCATCTTCCCCAGGACCGAAGTCAGGCTTACCAGTCTGTAGTCCCAGGTCACCTCTCGATCCTTTTTTAAAGATCATCCGCAAATTTAATCACCTCACTCGTCATACCAATGTCCAGATCGTTTATAAAGATGTTGAAGAGCACGGGTCCAAGCACCGAGCCCTGCGGCACCCCACTGGTACGTGTAAAGAATTGTTCATCCTTGTGGATTCAGTGCTTTGTTTAAGCAACTTAAGGGTTTAGGAAGTTTATAATGGTTCTTATGAACTATTCTCTCAATGTTAACACGATTTATAATGCAAGGGGGGGGATATGTTTTTTGGGGTTGGTTTCAGAGATATTACATAGGAAAGTACAGAAATCTATGGGCTGTGCTCTTTTGCATGTACTTATAGAAATGGTCCCAAGCAAATATTCAAATCTTATATATCACATACCTACAGTGAGCAGACTTCTTGACATCATATACCTTCATGGCATCATTTATGAGTTCACAACCTCCATAAATGATGTAGCAAAGTTCCTCTCTGTGTCTTACACCTAAGGCAAAGATCATCTGCCCACAACCCCATTTGCTTCCCTCTGCATCTAGTAATATACTCTTTATGTACCAGTTTTAGGTGAATTTCATACAGGCTAACATTAGGGGTAAACTTGGCAGCCAAAAGAAAGCTGGAAGTGAGTTCTGCCCCTGTAACTGTATCACCTGAAAGTTCTTCCTAATCTATAGCCATCTGATGAAGGTGAATAATGGGTCTGGACTCCTTCCCCAATTTGTACCAAGTAGCTAGCCTATTATTAGGCACTGGCATAGCAAAAAACAGGGTGTCCAATTTAGAAAAGGAAGATCCCCCCTCTCCCTGATAAGCCCAATGATCGACAATAGCTCTGCATTTGCAGGTAGGCAAAAAAGTCCCTGTTGGACCCATCCCCATCTTCACTGGCAATCTTGAAAAGATGGAACATGCCCCCAACCAAGATCCAAAAAATGGCCCACATATATACACCCTAGGGAGGCACACCAAGAAAAAGAGGGGTTGCCACATCTCACCGGAAAGTCTGGGTTTCCCACAAATCCCAACAATGGAGAGGGGCCTTTGGCTCCCCCAACCCCCCCAAAAAAACCCCAACTCCCCAAAAAATTGCTAAGCCAATTGCAATAGTCTTAATAATATTGGGGTCATAGGTTTTCCCCTGCCTCCCTGTAGTGCACCAAAAGGTGAATATGGGGTACCTAGGGTTTCACAAAAATACCTCTGGGTAAACCACTGGCAGACTGTGTGCATCTCATGTATCCATTATAAGAGATGCAACATTATATAACCGCAATTCCAGTAGATTTACTCTACCGCCATTCAGATCTGTAACCAACTTAACATATCCAAAGTGAGCCTGCTTGGATCTCCAAATAAAAGAAGTAATTGTACCTCTATTAAACATCTTGTCTCTTGGGGTGTGGCTTGGCACCGCACAGCAATGGACGGCTGATTGTGAAGCTCTCCAGTACAAGGTGCTTTTCAGTTTATTTGAGTTGACAACTGCTGCTTATCTTTCTTTTAAGATAAAAGAATTTGAATTATAAGATGGCTACTTCAAAGCAAACGAAGATTGAATCAGCTTTCATGTTGGGAGGAAGTGCAAAAAGACAAAAAGCAGAGCCACCGACTCCTTCAAAAGTTCCACTGCCTCACGGGGCTACAGAAAATGCTTTTGACAGTGCTGAGCTTATGTTGGAGCTTAAAAACATTAAGCAAATGCTGTCAGAGGTGAAGATTGAAGTTGTTAATTACAGAAAACAAATGGAATTGGCTAATGTTCGTGTAACACATTTGGAGGATCGTGTAGATAAAATTGAGGAGGGATCTCTACAGTGTTGGAAGGATCATAAATCTATATCTGAGTTGACAAAACAGATGGAAGCCTATGAGAACAGGTCCTGTAGAAATAATTTTAGAGTGCTTGGTCTTAAGGAAGGCTTGGAAGGGTCAGATCCTGTGTCTTTCTTAGAAGAAATCCTGCCGAAGTTGCTGCCATTGAAATTAAAATTTCCGTTGGAAATCAAATGTGCCCACAGGATTCCATCAAGGAGAGTCAGTAGTTAGATTGGCCCATGACTGGTAATTTTTAGGGTTTTGAGATTCCAGCAGGCGTTGGAAATACTCAAACTGGCTAAGGCAAACAGAAATTTACAATACAAGGAGTCTAAACTATCTTTTGTGCCTGACTTTGCAAAGATGACAGCCAGTGTGAGAAAGCAATTTCTGATTTTAAGACCAAAACTCAAAGAATTAAACATTAAATATAGCTTATTCTATCCTGCTACAATGTGGATCACGCACTGAAATAAAACTTTTAGCTTTGAAGATCCTGATAAGCTGGCTGAGTATATATCCCAGCAAACAGAGCAAATGATTACATACAATGGACTGATTAAGGCATTTGATTTCAGATATTTCTTTGACTTATAAGTGGACGGGATTATATAGAGAGGAAAGATATTAACTGGACCGATTAAAGGAAACATGTTTGAAAAACCTGGGGATTTGATGAGAAGTTATGAGGCAAACATGGCTATAAAAGTCACCCTGCTCTAACAACTAAACCCTATCAACAACTCGAGTTGTCAGTAGGTTTTAGTCATTAGGGCAGGGAGCTTCTGTTGTTCAGAGCATTGCATGGAGTTGCTAATGAGCTGATTAGCAAAAGACTCAGTCACTGTTTCCCTGTGCATAAGCAGAAAAAAAATAATTTAGACTGACTAAAACCAGTCTAAATGAAACATTGCAACCCAGGTATGCTTTGAGCATCGGGCCCTGATTCTTTGCTTTGGAACCAGTTATCAGTGTTGAAATCCTCAGGAATTCTGCAGAGGTGACAAATGATGCTATGCTTCAGCCTTGAAATGTTCCGGAACCAAAGGGGATATGGTTGGGGTACCTTGATCCAGTTCAAGCAATTTTATCTTCGCTGTGCAAAACAACATCACAAACCTTTCCAGCTCTCTTATTAATCTTTCGTCATGGAAGCAAAGACATTAAGGGGCTCATAATAATAATTTTTTTAAAAAACATTCAAAAAGTGGCCTGTCGGTACTTGGATGATCCAAAAGACAGATCATCCAAGTACCGATAATCAAAGCTGGTTTTAGATGTATCTAAAACCAGCTTAGGTCTTTACCCTGCCTCTGAATGCCTAGAGCGAAAAGGGGCGTTTTTAGAGGAGTGGAAAAGGCGGGAGGTGGGTGGGAGGTGGGCCGACCTAGACTTAGTCATCTAGTAGCCATAACCAAAAAGGTTTGACAGGTTGCCAGATGGAACCTTAGACCAAGTCAAAACAGATATAAGTTCCGAAAAATGGATGCTGAGCTGATCACAGCTGCCGCGATCAGCTCAGCGGTCCAGGCAACCTGCCCCCCCCACCCGCACCGGTAATGATCCCGGCAGGAGAAATGCCTAATCTCTTCTGCCACAATCCCTCCGAACCTCGTGATTACTGGCAGGAGGGAGCCCAAGCCCTCCTGCCGGAAAACCTCCCCGAGCCCCAAACAGCTGACCGGCAGGAGGGAGCCCAAGCCCTCCTGCCAACCAACCACCCCCCAAACCCACGTTCACCGGCAGGAGGGATCCCAAGCCCTCCTGCTGGAAGGCACCCCCCCAGAACCATGAAACAGTAGAAGGGAGCCTAAGCCCTCCTGCCGGAGGCAAACTCCCAAATGCAGCCCCGGACCCTCCCTCTAACTTAACAGATGGCCGGTCAAATGGGTCCTCTAGTCGGCTGGCAGGCCTGCCATCTGCCAAATGGCGGGTCTGCCCCTTCCCGGTGCATTGTGGACTGCACCAGAGAGGGACCTAAAGCCTGTCTGGCCCAGGTGCCTAAGGCCCCGCCCATAGGAGAGGCTTTAAGCAACTGGCGCAATTCTGGTTGGCCCAGTTGCCTAAGGCCCATCCTATGGCCTGGGGGCCTTAGGGGCTGGGCCTATCAAGACCTAGGTCCCACCCCGGTGCATCCTACAATGCACCGGGAAGGGACAGGCCCGCCATTTGGAAGACAGCAGAGGGTCTTTGGTACCTGGGCCAATCAGGGCCTTAGGCCCCTCCCCGGTGCATCCCAGGATGCACCAGGAAGGGGAAGGCCTGCCATTTTGAAGAGGTGGGCCTGCCGGCAGAAGTGACCTCCCCTCCTGCCGGTCTTCTAAAAAGGTATGGGGGGGTTTTGGAGGGGGGAACAGCCCACTAGACCACCAAGCTTGTGTGGTGGGGGGCTGTGGGAGACTGTTGGGGGGGAAACTTGCTGCCAGGTGAGGGGTGGCCCAGTAGCCCACTAGGCTTGTGTGGCAGAGGGCTGTCGGGGGGGGGGGGAGGAGCTTGCTGTCCAGGGGGGGTTATGTGCACACACAATAGCTGTACTCATTTAAAAAATCCTGTGGCAGGAGGGAGTGGCTATCCCTCCTGATGATCTTTCACATGGGGTGGGGGGAGGCAATGGTGGGGGGAGCAGCTTTTTTGGGGCTACAAGGAATTGGGGCTGGTGGTAGGTCTGAGCTGCTTTATTTTCTTGTCAGTGTCTGAGTCAATCAACATTCAGGCACTGACAGGAAAGTAAGGCTATGACAGCTCAGACCCTACAGGTAAATAGTGGCCCCAATTCCTCAAATATGGAGGGGCGTTCCTTTTTAAGAATCGCCCGGAGAGGTCATTTTACTATTAATTACCTCATTACAGTTTTAATCTTGTACATATTTGCATAGTACAATCGGAGACTGCTAGAAAGCACAGAAATAACCACGGTGAGCCGTTTTAATAATTGGGTGGTAAAATCCGTGTATTTAATGATGATTTAGTGCCATTATTAAATGCACGATAACTTTAGAGAATCAGCTTCTATGTCCTTTAGAGATTCACACCTAGCCGTGCCTAAGTCTTTCTAAAACCCTATACAGTCTTACTTTGGTGTTAGGCGCCTATCTCCCAATTAATTATTTTTATTTTCAAATTATTGAACTTGTTAAAGCTCATTATTGAAGCCAATTTACTGATTTACCACCTCCTCCCCTTTTATAAAACCATAGTGTGGTTTTTAGCACTGGCCACGGCGGTAACAGCTCTGACGCTCATAGGAATTCTATGAGCATTGCAGCTGTTTTTAGCACCGTGGCCGGCGCTAAAAACCATGTTATGGTTTTGTAAAAGAGGGGGTTAGGCAAATCTTTTGTTCTGACACTTTAGCTCTGACGGACCCTAATGCTTCTACCTCCCTCTGCTGAGACTAAAGTGTCATGGAGGTCTATCAGAGCCATGATCTATGCTGAGACTAAAGTGGCAAAACTTTGCTCTTTCACAAGCTACGAAAGTAGCCTAGAGGTTAGGTGTAGTTGTCTTGGACCCTGCTGATCTGGGTTCATGACTGGCTTGAACCAAACCAAAATACATTTTTCTGCTCTGGGGTAAAACGCAGACCTCCCTTAGCTGAAGTGTTTCCTCAAATTAATTATTATTAATAAAAGACTTGGCACAGATCCGTGGGGGTCAGAAATGGCAACAGATACAGCGGTGGAATGAGGGGCTAAAATGTGGACCTGCACACATGAAATATGAAACCTCAGCTGTCAATAAATGAATATTTTAAAGGAATTGCGGTTAAGATCTATGAGGTCCGTGTTTTACCCCTTCCTACCCGATACTGTCCTTAGATTCCAAATACTGGAGTTGCCGCCGAAGCCTATTCAAGCCCATCCAAACCATCTCCTTTGCTGGATTCGGACTATGAAAGTTTTCTTATTTATATTCTAATTAGTGATCCTCTGGGTTCATCCCATGCTTCTTTGAATTCCATCACAGTTTTCCTCTCCATCACCTCCCTCAGGAGGGCATTCTAGGCATCCACCACCCTCTCCATGAAAAAGAATTTCCTAACATTACTCTTAAGTCTATCACCCTTCAACCTCAATGTATGTCCTCTAGTTTTACCAATTTCCCTTCTCTAGAAAAGGGAAATTAATACCTATATTAATACCTTTCAAATATTTAAATGTCTATATCATATCACCCCTGTCCCTTCTCTCCTCTAGAGTATACATGTTGAGGTCTTCTAGTCTCTTGTACTTCTTTTGGTGCAAACCTCCTACCATTTTCGTCACTTTCTTCTGGACCCCTTCAAGTCTTTTTATATCCTTGGCCAGATACGGTCTCCAAAACTGAACACAATACTTCAAGTGGGGCCTCACCAACAACCTGTACAAGGGCATAAACACCTCCTTTCTTCTGCTGGTTACGCCTCTCTCTAAACAGCCTAGCATCCTGGTTACATTTACCGCCTTTTCACACTGCTTTATCGCCTTCAGATCCTCAGACACTATCCCATTTTAACTTCCTCACTAATGTGTGTTAGCTTCCTCTGGACCCTGGAAATAAATAAGCAGAGAATACAGGACTTGTATGTAGGATTTGGCTGAGACTGATGTTGGCATGATGAGAGATGAAAAGGCAGCATGATGGCTGAAATTTTTTTTCTTTTCTTGTTTGAATGGTAACTTTTCTTCTTGATCAAACAGAACTAGTGCTGGGATTTGGACACTTGAAGCCTTCATTAAAATAGAGCAAATTGCTAAGTAGTTGTAATAGACCCATCCTCCTTCAGCAGTTGTTATCCAGGGAGAGCAGGCAGCTATTTTCAACATATGGGTGATGTCATCCACGGAGCCCGGATGCGGACAGCCTCGCAAGCAGATTTGCTTATAGAAACGTAGAAGTTTTGAGTCAGCCGCACCGCACATGCGCGAATGCCTTCCCGTCCAGCACAGGGCGAGTCTCCTCAGTTCAGATAGCTAGCAGAGAACCCAATAAGGGGAGGAGGGTGGGTTGTGAGAATAACTGCCTGCTGTCCCTGGATAACAACTGTTACGGTAAGTAACTGTGCTTTATCCCAGGACAAGCAGGCAGCCTATTCTCAACATATGGGTGACCTCCAAGCTAACCAGAATGAGATGGTGGGAGCGTTGGCAACTTAGGAGAATAAATTTTGTAATACTCTCTGGCCAAAATGGCCATCCCGTCTGGAGAAAACATCCAGACAATAGTGAGAGGTGAAAGTATGAACCGAGGACCAGGTAGCAGCTTTGCAAATTTCCTCAATAGGTGTAGATCTGAGGAAAGCTACTGAAGCTGCCATGGCTCTGACTTTGTGGGCTGTGACTCGACTCTGTAGTTGTAGTCCAGCCTGGGCATAGCAGAAAGAGATACAAGCAGCCATCCAGTTGGAGATGGTATGCTTAGAGATTGGATGTCCCAACTTGTTTGGATTGAAGGAGACAAAAAGTTGAGGAGCAGTTCTGTGTGGTTTAGTGCACTCCAAGTAGAAGGCCAAAGCACGCATACAGTCTAGGATGAGAATGAGGTCTTGGAAAAAAACACTGGAAGTACAATAGCTTGGTTGAGATGAAATTCTGAAACCACTTTGGGTAAGAATTTAGGATAAGTATGGAGGACCACCTTGTCATGATGGAAAACTGTGAAAGGTGGATCAGCTTGCAGCTCACTGGCTCTTCGAGTAGATGTGAGGGCAATGAGAAAAAACACTATGCAAGTAAGATACTTAAGATGAGCCATAGACATTGGTTCAAATGGAGGCTTCACCAATTGAGCAAGAACAACATTGAAATTCCAAACCACTGGAGGTGGTTTGAGAGGAGGTTTGACATTGAAAAGTCCTTTCATAAATCTGGAAACCACCGAATGAGCAGAGAGGGTTTCCCTTCAATAGGCTGATGGAAAGCAGTAATTGCACTGAGATGGATTTGGATCGATGTAGACTTGAGGCCAGAGGTGGATAAGTGCAAAAGATAATCTAGAACAGAAGATAAGGAGGAATCTTGAGGCTCCTTATCATGAGAGATGCACCACGTAGAAAATCTAGTCCATTTTTCGTGGTAACATTGTCTAGTGGCAGGCTTTCTAGAAGCCTCTAAAATGTCACTTACAAGTTGAGAAAACTGAAGAGGAGTTATGTTGAGAGGTACCAAGCTGTCAGGTGTAGAGACTGCAGGTTGGGATGAAGTAGAGAACCTTGACTCTGTGTAAGCAGAGACAGAAAAACTGGTAGAATTTATGGCTCCCCGCTGCTGAGTTGAAGTAGAAGGGAGTACCAAGGTTGTCTCGGCCACCGAGGAGCTATCAGAATCATGGTGGCATGATTGTTTTTCAAATTGACAAGAGACTTGAGAATGAGAGGGAAAGGAGGGAATGCATACAGTAGAGCATCTGCTTCGAGGTGATGAGGAGAATATATCCTGGAACAGAACTGAGGCAGTTTGTGGTTGTGGGGAGATGCAAAGAGATCTATCTGAGGCGTTCCCCACTGTGAAAAAATGTGATGAAGAGGCGAGGAATTGAGTGTCCATTTGTGAGGTTGCAGAAGACGACTCAATTTGTCCGCCAAACAGTTTTTCGCCCCTTGGATGTAGATAGCTTTCAGGAAGGTGTTGTGGAGGATTGCCCAGTCCCAATCCTTCAGAGCTTCTTTACAAAGGGAGGGAGATCCCGTCCTCCCCCCTGTTTATTGACATAGTACATGGCGACTTGGTTGTCCATCCGAATGAGGACTACCTGGTCGTGAAGAAGATGTTGAAAAGCTTTGAGAGCATCAAAGATCGCTCTGAGTTCCAACAGATTGATGTGACACTGATGATCCGTACTGGTCCAGTTGCCTTGAGTACGGAGCCCATTGAGATGAGCTCCCCAAGCGTAGGTCGAGAAATCTGTTGTGAGGACCTTCTGATGAGGGGGCATTTAAAACAGCAAGCCTCTGGAGAGAATTGGAAGAGAGCATCCACCAGCGGAGAGACTGTCTCAACGAAGGAGTGACTGTAATGTGTCGAGAGAGTGAGTCACAAGCCTGCGTCCACTGAGATGCCAGGGTCCATTGAGGAATTCTGAGGTGAAGTATGGCAAAAGGAGTCACGTGTACTGTGGAGGCCCTGTGACCTAGGAGTACCATCATGTGTTCGCTGAGATTGAAGAGCGGGAAGACACTGCATGACAGAGTTGAAGAAGAGCCTCCAGATGTTGTTGCGGAAGGAATGCTCTTAGTTGGATAGTGTCCAGAACAGCTCCGATGAACTGTAGATTCTGAGAGGGCTGAAGTTGGGATTTGGGAAAATTGATTTTGAATCCCAAGCTTTGTAGGAACCACGTAGTCCATTGGGTCGCTACAATAACCCCCTGAGATGTTGAATCTTTGATGAGCCAGTCATCTAGGTAGGGGAACACCTGAAGACCATGGTTCCTTAGAGCTGCTGCTACCACCACCAGGCACTTGGTGAACATTTTGGGAGATGAAGCCAGACCAAAGGGTAGCACTCTGTATTGGTAATGCAGATTCCCCACCTGAAATCTAAGTTACTGACAGAAGGTTGGATGAATGGAGATGCGAGTATAAGCCTCCTTGAGATCCAGAGAACATAACCAATTGTTCTGATCTATAAGGGGTATAGGCCAGGGAGAACATGTGAAATTTTTCTTTGACTAAAAATTTTTTGAGAGCCCTGAGATCCAAAATGGGTCTCAGATCGCCTGTCTTCTTCAGAACTAGGAAGTGACGGGAGTAAAACCTCCTGCTCTGCTGTTCCAAGGGAACTTCCTCAATGGCACGGAGACAAAGCAGAGCTTGAGCTTCCTGAAGAAGAAGGGTGGTCTGGGATAGACTGGAAGGATACTCTTGGAGGAAGCTCTGGTGGAACCTGAGTGAAATGAAGAGAGTATCCTTCCCTGATTATTGATAGCACCCAGAGGTTGGATGTAATGGTCTCCCATCGGTGGTATAAATAATGGAGAAGACCTCCTATGGAGGGAAGGAAGGTTAGAGGCAGAACGATGGAGGTTATGCTCTGTTTTAGACAGTCAAAAAGGCTGTGAAGCCTTAGGTGCAGCAGAAGGCTGAGGTTTCTGTTGCTTCTGTTGCTGCAGTTTCTTGGAAGGAGCTCGAGTGTAAGGAGCTACCCTTGGAGTATAACGCCTCTGGAAAACCGGAGTAGGACATGAAGGTTTTGCAGGAGCTGACTTTGGCTTTGGTCTGACAATGGAAGCAAAAGATTTTTCATGTTCAGACAACTTCTTAGTGGCAGCCTCTATGGATTCATCAAAGAGGTCATTGCCCTGACAAGGAATGTTAGCCAGACGGTCCTGAAGATTAGGATCCATGTCAATGGTGCGAAGCCAGGCCAAGTGGTGCATTGCTACAGAAAAAGCAGTGGCCCTAGCCGATAGCTCAAAGGCATCATAAGATGACTGGAGAAGATGCAATCTGAGTTGTGACAGAGTAGAAGTGACTTCTTGGAACTCGAAATGTCTATGTTGATTCAGGTTCTTCAGAAATCCTGGAAGATCAATAAGGAACTTGAGATAAGTAATGAAGACAAAATTGTAATTGAGGACTTTGGAGGATATCATAGCATTTTGATAAAGATGGCGTCCAAATTTGTCCATGGTCTTCCCTTCCCTTCTAGGAGGAATTGTAGCATAGACCCTGGAAGGATGGGTTCTTTTCAAAGAGGACTTCACAAGGAGGGATTGATGAGATAATTGTGAATTTTCAAACCCTTTGCAATGGAGAGTTCTATACCTCGAGTCCAATTTGCATGGAACAGCAGGTATAGCATAAGGAGTCTCCAGACAACGTTTGAAAGTTTGAGACAAAAACTTGTTAAGAGGAAGCTTAAGTGACTCTGCAGGAGGTTGAGGTAGATGCATGACCTCGAGATACTCCTTAGAGTATTTAGAACCAGCATCTAACTGAATTTCCAGGTCATCAGCCATCTGACGAAGGAAGGAAGAGAAAGACAGCTGATCTGCCAAGGCCCTGCCTCGTGAGGGACTCGATGACCTCGAGAACGAAGGTGAAGCCTCTCTGGAGAAGTGGCAATCCAAAGAATATGGAGACTTGGAGGAGGCAATGGAAACAGCTGATTCCTCAGGGTCCGGAAGTGGTGACCTTGAGCAAGGAGTTGGAGGCCTCAAGGAGCTAGAAGGTCTAGAATGAGGCCTAGACGAAGAAGGCTGCTCTTTAGAAGATCTGCGCCTCAATGGATGTCTCGATGAAGGCCCCTATCGGGGGCAGGTCTCGAGGATCCTTCGCCCTATGTATGGAAACAGGCAATGCTGCTGGTGAATGGATAGGGCTAGAAGCTGTAGATCGAAACACAGTGGATTGGATCGGAGAATCTCAAAGCACTCCCAAAGACTCTGCTTCTTGTATGGAGTGTGAGGATTCCTGTCGAGACACTCGCAAAGAATCTACTCCTTGCATAGAGTGTGAAGCTTCAGCTCGAGGTACAGGCAGGGACTCGAGCTCACGGGAGACTGCTGATTGCCCAGGCTGGATTACAGGAGGCAGCGTCGAGGCAGAAGCATATTTGCTCAATAACTGAATAAATTGCTCCTCCAACATGGTCTGGAGAGAAGCCTGCAAAGGTGGATCGGCATCTGAAATCGGCAACTGAAACACTTGCTGAGGCTAAAGGCTCCAAGGTGGCAGTAGAGATGTGCTTGGACTTGGAGGTCTTGGAAAGCTTGAGAACCACCACAGGAACCTTCTGCTTAGGGTGTACTTGAGGCTAAAGACGATCCAAACGAGGACGGCCTGATGAGGCTCGAGGTTGGAGTCGTGGAAGCAGGAGGACCTTCGCTGGAAGGTGGGACCGAGGCAGCACTCGAGGTCGAAGGTGTCAGCAAAGAGTCCATGCTGAAGAGTTTTTCCACTAAACCTCAACGACGTTTAAGGGCTCGTGGTTGAAGAGTAGCACAGCGCTCGCACGACTTAGGATTATGGTCAGGCCCAAGACACTTGAGGCACCAGGTGAGGTGGGTCCGTGAGAGAAATCGCACGCTGGCACTGGCTACACTTCTTGAAGCCCGTGACTGGCCAGGACTTAGGAGGGAAGATAGCTGCTGCGAAGTCGAAGCCTGCTGGCTGCGGCCACGCAACCTGGCCCGCCAGTCAGTCAATGAAGAAAAAAATCCAAATAAATCTTCGTTTTTAAAAAATAAAAAGGAAAATAAAGAAAGTAACACAGCGATTCATGACTAAAAAGAACACAAACCGTGGTGAGAGAAGGCACGAAACGAAAGAAGTTCAATGCAGAGTGTCAAAGTACAGACTTCTCGGCTCCACGGAAAACTGAGAACTGAGGAGACTCGCTCTGTGCTGGGCGAGAAGGCACTCGCACATTGGCGGTACAGCTGTCTCAAAACTTCTACGTTTCTACAAGCAAGTCTGCTTGCGAGGCTGTCCGCATCCAGGCTCCGTGGATGATGTCACCCATATGTTGAAAATAGCTGCCTGCTTGTCCTGGGATAACTTGTATTATGAAGTATGACCTCTAAATCTGGCCACTAGGTGTCACTTGTAATGTCGACCTTTATATCCTCCCCCCAGAGATTTTGAATGCTATTCCAGAAGCAGCACTGTGAGTCGGGGATCTTGCCAAATATCTTCTACTGATCTGCTAGGTCAATTCAATGTAGACGGCACCTGTGAGATGGCAAAATTTTTCCAAGTTAGTCTGTTTGCAGTTTTGAAATAGTGTGCTTGACCAAGGATTAAATTTTATGCAATGACAGAAGGGGGAAAAATACCCACAAAAAAATCATTTACTTAGTCTCCTCTAATTAGTACTGCTGAATTTCTCCATGAAAATCTTGCACTTAAGAAATGCTCATAAACAGTCTTCAATAAAAACTAACTATGATTTAATTTGCAGAATAACTTTTATTCCTGAGAGTTCAGGAAATTAGATCTATAGGCAAAGGATACCCTACTTCAAAATTATACAAGTAAACAAGCTTTTTCCGCATTTTATCAGAAACTTAAATCTGTGTAATTGTGTAAGAAAACAGCACATAAATGTTTTTACCGTATTTTTTGCTCCATTAGATGCACATGACCATAAGACGCACCCTAAATTTAGAGGAGGAAAACAAGGAAAAAAAGTATTCTGAACCAAATTCTCCCTGCCAGGCTCTGCACCCAACTCCACACTCCTTGCCAAGCTCCGCACCCTGTCCCCCTCCTGCCAGGCTCTGTACCCTGTCCCCCCCACTGGTAGTCTAGTGGTAGACGGGGACAGGGCAGGCAGGCCCTAATGGCTGGCAGGCAGGTAGGGACAGGGCAGGCAGGAACAGGGCAAGCAGGCAGGTAGGGATGGGACAGGGCGGGCGGGTAGGTAGGCAGGCAGGCCTCCCCCCCCCACAGGCAGGCAGGCCTTCCCCCAGGCAAGCAGCAGGAAAGCCCCAGCCTCTCCCTCCTCCCTCCCTACCCCCCCAGGCAGGCAACAGGCAGTGAGATTCAAAGGTTATATAGTTTGGTCTAAAGAAGAGAAAGGTGGGACAATGAGTAGAAACTGCAAGGCTGCATCTTTAGCACTCTGGAAAGTTGCCTCTATTAATCATTTACCTGTTTGTGTCTGCAAACTCAGACACAAACAGAGACACATTAACATTATTTCTAGCAGTCTTGTCATAGATCATAGGCTGCTCTCAACTTGTCCCAGTTCAAAAGGAAATGAAATGCACGCAAAAGGAAAACAGTCAGTAAGAAGATACACTGAGCAAACTGATGATAATACAGTAGGAAGTGGCTGTAGCACTACAGTGCTGATGAATTATCTACAGTATACCACTCTGAAAGCTCATTTTATAACTCTGGTACAGAGCACGTCGCTATGTTTGTTTATTTATTTAATTTCAAGACTTATAAACCACACAATCTAACATCCTTGGTGGTTTATAATAAAAACATACACAATACATTATTTTGAGATCTCCCTTCCTACCACTGGAACCATACAGCATAGTGAAAAAACTAGCAATTTCTGTAAAATAAATGTTGATTTGAATTTTCATCTCTTTCCATGTCTCCTGAATGTTCCTATTCAAATTTCTTTAAGTTGCAAATGTCTGCAGCAGACCTCTCCAATTGGGGCAGAGGGATACATATCATCTCCTCATGCAGCTGAATGAAAGAGCTTGCTACTTTTTACATGTGATTATTTACCGGTACTTGAGGAAAAGACTTCAGACACCTAGGGCTAGAATAGATGCACTAAACACGGTTGCTTGTTGGCCAATTTTTTGGCCGATTGTGGAACAGCAATCGATATTCCAGCAAGTTTCCATGCAAATGATTTGCATGGTTCACTGTAATCCAGACTGACCAGTTGCTCTGAGTGACT
This sequence comes from Geotrypetes seraphini, assembly GCF_902459505.1. Lineage (NCBI taxonomy): Eukaryota > Metazoa > Chordata > Amphibia > Gymnophiona > Dermophiidae > Geotrypetes > Geotrypetes seraphini. Next base: position 482,082,747 of record NC_047084.1, read on the forward strand.
TTGACACATGCATAGAGCCGGTTTGGGGAAGCCCGAACAGCTGAGTAGAAGGGGAAGCCCCAAAGCAGCCTCCTGTCACTCAGCTGTTGGGGCTTTTTTCTTTTTTACTGGCACAGATGTTGTGCCATGCTGGAGGGGCCTTAGGCATCTGAGCTAATTGGGGCCTTAGGCTCCTCACTCTGTATCCTGGGATACAGAGAGAGAAGCTGAAGGCCCTGATTGCCTACGGCCCCTCTTGCAGCTCCAGCCATCCTTACCCCCTCGCTCGCAGGTCCGGCGGGTTCAGCTGGCTTCCCTCCCTTCCTGCTGCTGGCACACACCTTGAAGAGTGAGACAATCCCTACACACACCTGCTCGACAGTGCTCGCAGACTTCCTTCTGCCAGGCCCCTCCTTATGATAAAACTTCCTCTTTTCACAAAGACAGGAAGTTGTATCATAAGGAAGAGCCCGGCAGAAGGAAGGCTGCGAGCACTGCTGAGCAGGCATGTGTAGAGATCAGCTCGCTCTTCATGGTGTATGCCAGCAGCAACAGCAGGGAGGGAGGCTGGACCTGCCAGACCCATGAGGGAGAGGGGGCTAGACCTGCTTGACCCACGAGGGGAGGGAGCTGGAGCTGTCAGCCCAGAGAAAGAGAGGGAGGGAATGCAAGGCAAAGCAGATACTGTGGCAGGAGGAAAGGGCACAGGAGGGGGAGCTGGGGCAGAAAGAAAGGGCACAGGAGGGAGGGCTAGGGCTGGACAAAAGGGCACAGGAGGAAGGGCTGTGACTGGAGAAAAGGGCAGCACATCAGGGGAATTGGGGGCTGGAGGAAAGGTAACAGGAAGGGTCTGGGGCTTGAGTGAAGGGCACAGGAGGGTGGATGGAGTTGAAGGAAAGGACACAGGAGTGGGCTATAGCTGAAGGTAAGGGAGAAAGCTAGAGGACCTGCAGGAGGGAGCTGAAGGGAAGGGGAAGAGCTGCTACACCTGTGGAAGGGGGGCTAATGGAGGGAAGGTAGAAAGTTGCTGGACCTGTTGGGGGAGGGGCTGAAGGGAAGAGAAAGGAAAAAGAGATGCCATACTAAGCGGATGAAGGAATGAAATATTGAACAGAGCAGAGAAAGGGAGAGACACAGGGAGGTATCACTAACAGGGGAAATAATGGGCATGCAGAGGAAAATAGGGATAGGGACACAAAGGGAGATGCTGCATGGGAATGGTACATGGACGTAGAAGGGGCAATGCCAGACATGGGAGGGGGTATATGGACAGAGGGAAAGCGCTAGATGTGGGAGAGAATAGGAACACAGAAGGGAGATGAGTAGTGATAATAAATATAGAGAGATGGAGACAGGGGAATTGCTGGAGAGGGAAGCATAGGGGGCTCAGAGAAGGTAAACATAAGTATACAAAGATGGATGGCGAGTACGAAGAAGAAATGTCAAATGAGCAGAAGACCCTGGCGAGTTAAGAGATGACTTGAAAAATGACCAAACAAAAGGTAGAAAAATAATTTTATTTTGTGATTAGAATATATCAGAACTTCCTTTATCTTTTCTTTTGCTTTTTCTTGATTAATACCCTGCTCCCCTATTAGTGGGCTTAAAAAGGATTTATGTACGATGTAATTATGTACTTTGATTGTAGATCTTCTTTTTTTCCTGTTAGTATTGGATAATGTATTATTCAAATTATAATAAAAAATGTATTGAACTTAAAAAAAAAAAAAAGAATATATCAGAACTGAAATGTTTATCCTGCCAGTGTTGGTGTTAAGACACAGGTAGGGCCCCCCAAACCCACTAGTAGCCTGTGCCATCTTCAGCTTCCAGCAGGCTTAGGGCTTTCTCTAGCCAGGGTGCAGTTGCTCTAATTGCACTCCTTGGTCTAACACCATCCCTGACATGTGTGATCTTTATATTTTGCATAGTATAGGAGGAAATAGATCCTTCTATTTTTTTTGATGTGCTACATGGAAGGTGTGGCTTCTTGGGATTTTGGTTTAATTTATGTTTATCATTTTTGGTCAGCTATTATGTACCGTATATACCCGAATATAAACCGTAAGGAAGCCGCTCAGTGCGAGTAGCAGCGCCAAATTGCGCTGCTGCTCGTGCTGCTCAGATGAAGAAATTGGATCGTGCAGCCGGTTAGTAGCAGGGCAGGAGTTTGGAAAGCTTGCTCCTGCCCGCTGCACCTCCACCAGCGATCGGCAGAGGACCTGATGCACTTCTACCAGGGATCAGCAGAGGTATAAAGATAGGGCAGGAAGGGGGGGGACAGAAGGCACTGCCTGGGAGGGAGAGTGCAGAGTCTGACAGGGGAAGGAAGGGTACTGGTTGCAGAGCCTGACAGGGGAAAGAAGTAAGGAAGGGTGCTGTGTGCAGAGCCTGACAGGGGAGGGGAGGATGGAAGGGTGCTGGGTGCAGAGCCTGACAGGAGAGAGGAGGAAGGGTGCTGGGTTCAGAGCCTGACAGGGGAGGGGAGGAAGGAAGGGTGCTGGGTGCAGAGCCTGACAGGGGAGGGGAGGAAGGAAGGGTGCTGGGTTCAGTGCCTGACAGGGGAGGGAGGGAAGGGGGCTGGGTGCAGAGCTTGGCAGGGAGGAGGCTGGTGCAGTGCCTGACAGGGCAGGACACTTGAATATTAAGCCGCCTGACTTACATTCGAGTCAACCATTTTTCCTCCTTTTTGGGGGGAAAGGGGGGATCTCAACTTATATTCATATCGACTTATATTTGAGTATATACAGTATTTGGCATTTGTGTTCTGTGTGTATGACTGAGGTATTCTGTTAGGATGAATTTTCTCTGTAGTATTCAGTTTTCCTGGTAGTGGAGGGGATATTGTGAGGGAAGACAGGTTTTGTTGATTCTTTTTCTAAATTTGTGATTTATAACATGACAATTGTGCAGAATATTGTTTCTTTTTATACTTTAATAAAATGATTTCAATATAAAACCCAAACTATTCAAGGCTTGTGCAAATGGAATCAGACAGAGTTAACGGGGGGCAGGGACAGAGTTCAGGGAGATGGGATGGGGGACAGAGTTTGCAGGGACAGGGACAAATTTTTCCCCATGTCATTTTCTATTCAAGACCCAAAAGTCAACAGGAAAGGTTTTGGGATCAGGAAGGTGTTGTAATGACTATCTTACAAGAGGTCAAACAGTTAATGCAAAATATTACTGTAACTTGCTGTGCCAGTTAAAGGAGGCATTGAAAGAAAAAAGGAGAGGGAAGCTGTGAAAAGGAGTTCTCTTTTTGCAAGACAATGCACCTGCTCACAAGGCTGGCAAAACTAGGGTTGTTTTGACACAGTTGGGGTTTCAGTGCATAGACCATTCACCCTACTTACCAGATCTTGCTCCATCTATTTTCTGTTTCCAAACCTTAAAAAGAGTTTGAAAGGATGACAATTTTTTTAGTGATCTGGAGGTGATTGCAGCAGCAAAGCAGTATTTCAGTGACCAGACATCAGAGTAATTTTTGGAAGGGTTACAGAAACTTCAGACACGATGTGCCAAGTGGGTTAAACTTAGAGGCGAATATGTGAAATAACTGTAGTTTTCATGGCTCTACTCATTCCTCTCTTGGTTGAACTGAGAACTGTTCAGCAACCCTGTAAAGAGTAGCTAGTACCTGATTTACATGAATGCTATTGTGCACAAAAAGCTCAAAGGGGTCAGAATGTGGCTGTTAACACCTGCACTAAACATTGCCACAAATGCATTTTTAAGTGGTCAGTTAGTATTTAGAAACATAGAAATTGACAGCAGAAAAGGGCCATAGCCCATCGAGTCTGCCCATACCAATGACCCACTCCCTGATTCTTACTCCCCTATAGATCCCACATGAATATCCCATTTTCTCTTACAATCTGACACGCTATTGGCCTCAATCACCTGCTGAGGCAGCTTGTTCCAATGATCGACCACCCTTTCGGTGAAGAAGTACTTCCTAGCATCACCTTGAAATTTCCCTCCCCTGATTTTCAGCGAGTGCCCTCTGGTTACCGTGGGCCCTGTAAGACTGAAGATATCATCTTTCACCTCTATACGCCCCGTGATATATTTAAAGGTCTCAATCATGTCCCCCCTCTCTCTTCGCTCTTCCAGTGAGTACATCTGCAGTTTTTTTAACCTTTCTTCATACGTGAGATTCCTGAGCCCCAAGACCATCCTGGTAGCCATTCGCTGAACCGACTCAACTCTCAACACATCTTTCCGGTAGTGTGGTCTCCAGAATTGAACACAATACTCGAGATGAGGTCTCACCATGGATCTGTACAGTGGCATTATAAATTCAGGTTTTCTGCTGACAAACCCCTACGGATGCAGCCCATCATTTGTCTTGCCTTGGACGAAGCCTTCTCCACATGATTGGCAGCCTTCATATCATTGCTAATGATTACTCCTAAATCTCATTCCACCGTGGTCCTGGACAAGGTTTCACCATTTAGTGTGTAAGTTCTGTGTGGATTTTTTTTGCCTAGGTGCATTACTTTACATTTTTTAGCATTGAAGCCTAACTGCCAAGTTGATGACCACTGTTCTAGCTGCCGTAGGTCCTGCGTCATAAAGTCAGGCACATTGCTTTTGTCTACTATGTTGCATAGTTTGGCGTCGTCGGCAAACAGTGATACCTTTCCTCTAAGCCCTTGGGTCAAATCTCCTATGAATAAATTGAACAGAATCGGCCCTAAGACGGAGCCCAATGTACAAATAAAGGTGCTGTAATGCACACAATGCCCCAAAATCTTACTACCAGGTCAGGGGGCAGTTGAATGACTACACCAGGAGGGTGTACTCAGTACAGCACACTCGATTCTTTAGCTTAAACCAATCTTAAATCTTCACCTCTAGTAATACACCGTTAGTGATTACTCACAAATTCAAGCAAATACATTTTTCATAAGAACCTGGGAACACCACTCCAGGCTCCATGCAGTCATTGCCTTAAGCGTGACGTGTAGGTTCGTCACAGGTTCTAGATGAACTGTTCTTCAACTATCCAACTAAATAATTTAATTTTACTAGAACATTTAATTGTAATAGATAATTATTCTTTTAAAGTGCAAAGATTAAATCTCAACTCATTTTATCTTGAAGGTTACTAGTTCTTAGTACTCTTCAAGTACTTTCATGTGGTCTTAACCATCGGGATACTCAGGCTGTCGACATGTTTCGCCAGAGCTTTCTCGAGACGTAGTCCCAATTTTATTTACCCGCCAGCTTTAGAGAAGAAAGTGGTCTCTAAAGCTGGCGGGTAAATAAAATTGGGACTACGTCTCGAGAAAGCTCTGGCGAAACATGTCGACAGTCTGAGTATCCCGATGGTTAAGACCACATGAAAAGCTAAGTACTTGAAGAGTACTAAGTACTAGTAACCTTCAAGATAAAATGAGTTGAGATTTAATCTTTGCACTTTAAAAGAATAATTATCTATTAAAATTAAATTATTTAGTTGGATAATTGAATAACAGTTAAGGCAATAACTGCACAGAGCCTGGAGTGGTGTTCCGAGGTTCTTATGAAAAATGTATTTGCTTGAATTTGCGAGTAATTACTAACAGTGTATATTACGAGAGGTGAATACACCAGGAAGTCGCCACACACGCGTGCCAGTAGAACCAAGTCACCTCTGATGCTGCTGACCGCGGCGTTTGCGTCAAGTGTGACGCCTAAATTTAAATTAAATCAGTAATTTAAAGAGCGGGTAAGGTTGGGCAGACTGGATGGACCATTCGCGTCTTTTATTCGCCGTCATCTAACTGTTACTATGTAATCAACCTGGCCCAGCGAGCAAGCGGGGGCAATGCTGAATTACTGAAGGGAGGAGGCGGCGGCGGTCGCCGAGAGGCTCCCGCAAAGGTGGGGGGAGGGAGGGCTACTTCCCTCTCTCTCCGTTCGCCTTTGAGGCCCCGCAGCCTCCCTCCTCTGACCGTTCTTTCCCCCGATTGTCCAGCCCTCCCCGCCCACGACACCACTTCCTGTTTCCGGCGAGGCGAGCAGCGTCAGAAAGGACGGGGTACCGAAGCGCGAGCGAGCTGCGGAAGTGGCGGTGGTGGGCGGCCTCAGTTATGAGTTTGACGTTAGGATGTTGGGGTGGGGAGGCCTGAGAGCGAGCGCGCGCACAGGGAGGAGACGGGGATAGACGCGCTGGACTGGGAGGGGGTTGGGGAAGCGGAAGAGGAGAGACCGGTCTCCGAATGCGTGTGAAGAGAGGAGGGGGGGGGGGGCTCTTTGGAGTGTGAGGCCAACGGAAGACGTGTGACTTGGTATTTCTGGTTACTTCAAACGGCATAAAAGGAGAAAAAAAATTATTTATATATATATATATATATATATATATATATATATATATATCACCGGCCATTGAAGGCCTCTTATAGATTAACCACTTTATTTAGGCGTGGGCTTCGGAGGTAGAGAGAGAGAGTCCCTTTTCCTCCCAGTCTGTAAGTTAGTCTGTGTAATGTGCCACCAGGCTGGCGTTCCTCTTTACTTCTACAGATTTAACTAACGCAAATAACGTCTCGGGGGAGAGGGACACCCCCCCGCGCATCGCCGAAATGCTTCGGGACTACAATAACGAGATCGTGATCGGAACCAGCAATGCTAAGACGCGCGTTCATTGGTAAGTAAATAGTTCAGAGTAGGTCTGAAAGGTGGTGTTAATTGAGGCAAGTAATGTATGTGTGTGTGTATATGTAGGTGCGTATATGTAATGTATGTGTATATTTTGCACAATAAATTGGGTGGATGGCTCTACAGGAACAACTTGCAGCGTGAAAACGGGTCTTTTAACCGGTGAACGTTGTCTACGTCTTGGTTTAGTAGTGGGCGTGTAGAGTTGCTATACAGTATTTTCGTTGGGTTGTGGGTCTTAAGTGCCATCTGGTAGTTCTTGCGCAAGGGTGTATTTTGACCAAGAACGAAATTACCAGCACGAGTTTTGGATACATGTATTGGTAGCATTCATTGAAAAAATAGTGTCTCTAAAAGATTTAAATTTTAGGTACTTGGTAACATTTTTCTTGCTGTCTCTTAAGAAACTGATAATTTTGCCTTTTGTGCTGTGAATTTCTTGGCTGAAGGAGGACAGAAAGGCTTACACTTCTTCCCAGAGATCAAAAAAGTAATTCCTGGCAAGGAGAGAGATTTTTTTCATTTTGGAATGCTATGTGGGAATATTGAGATGTGTGACATACCCATTTTGTTTACTATATGCATATCTAAGAGCAGTCTAAAGCATATATAGAGCTCTGGTAAATGGAAACTCGGAACCCTCAATTTAGTCTGTTACTGTGTTAGATGATGTGTTTGTTAAAGGCTGGGGCTCTTCCAAGTAGGATATTTAACAAGTGCCCTGATAATTACTGCATAGGTTTTATTGACCCCATAGGTGCCAGGCAGTCCAGTTAACCCAGCATAGGGGAAGCAATAGAATGAAATGAGAGGAGAACACTATCATTGAGTTAGCTATACATGTAGTACCAAAATAAAATGCAGTTTTAAGTTTTTGGCCTGTTAAAAGTGTTTTGCTGCAGTCCTAAAATCTGTCTTATATCTAAGCTTTAAATTGTAACACATTTTATAAACTGATGTTAAGAAAAATGGATACATTTTTTAAACAATACATCAAATTATCGTGTGATACACTCCATTCCTGAATGTGTGGGTAGTCTACCTCTTCTCACTAGAGAGAATACATGTAGGGAGCTTCATTGAAATTCTGTTGCTCTGCCTCCCATCCTTCTGAGCTGTCCTCAAATTCCTCAGTTGCTTTACAAGTGAGATGGCAGGAGCCAGTCATTTCTGCTCTTGTTTGCAGAGGATCCCACTCTTTTAGACAGCTCTGGCTGTGGGAGAGTGCAGACTCTTAGGTCGAGGGTCTGCTTCCAAGGGACAGACTGCTTTACAGTGCATTCACTTGGTCAGCTTGCACTACCAGTTCAGGGGCTCAAGGGCCATTCCCTTTGGAGCAAGGTTTGCCTTAGATTTGTCTGATCATGAGGGGCATAGAGAGGGTGGATAGGGACAGATTCTTCAGACTGAAGGGGACAACAGGTACGAGGGGGCATTCGGAGAAACTGAAGGGAGATAGGTTCAAAATAAATGCAAGGAAGTTTTTTTTCACCCAAAGGGTCGTGGACACTTGGAATGCGCTACCGGAGGAAGTGATCAGACAGAGTACGGTACAAGGATTCAAACAGGGATTGGACGGATTCCTGAGGGATAAAGGGATCGTGGGATACTGAGAGAGGTGCTGGGATGTAACACAGGTATAGAATAGTATAAAAAAATAGTATAGAAACCCAACCAGGTCGTGCATGTGCAAGACCGGAGGGTTAGGACTTCGATGGGAAGATAGGACTTCAATGGGAAACCAAGGTGGCAAGGGGGCCCCTTCTGGTGATTCAGACAGGTCGTGACCTGTTTAGGCTGCAGCGGGAGCAGACTGCTGGGCAGGATGGACCTATGGTCTGACCCGGCGGAGGCACTGCTTATGTTCTTATGTCTGCAGTGGACTTGAGCACAGACTAAGTGGTTTCATGACAGTTTTTCCAGAATCGGAGCCAACTGCATGATCCAGTGGAGGTTGAGGCCTCCAACCAGTTTGTTGGGCCCAAGTGGCAGTCAGAAGACACAAGCAATCTGGATTTCAGGCTTGTTGAGGCAGAGGTTCTCCCTGTAAGCTGTTTGCAGCTTCCAGCACACAGCATGGCATAATGAGTAACAAACTGACAGCCTGGCAAACAAAATCAGGAGGGTATTTAAAATCAATTTTGGGGTGGTTCTGGGTTTAGAGTTACGTTCTCCCACCTCTAAAATCACTAATTTTTATTCTACAGTGTAGCACCCTCGGGCCATTTTTTGTTGCAATCTTAGATTACCCGATTTGATAATAAAAAGCCTCTAAAGTTTCAAAACTGATTTTGCTTAAAAAAGAGGTGTGATGGACTCCTCAGGCCAGGATACCTTGGATCATGCTAAGTTTGCAGTGATTGGCTGTCTGAGGATTGTCCGTGTTCCATGTGCTGAGCAGAACATGAGGGGAGGCAGGAGCCTCTGGCTTAGCCTCTGGTCCTTGGGGGGTGTTAGTGTCCAGTTGGTCTGACAGCCTGGCAAAAAGTCCAGATTTGAACCAGGGAGCAACACAAATATGTCCCTGGCGAAGCGTAGGGCTGCAAAACTCCAGAAAGGAGCTTGTGAGTGTCTGCAGGCGTCGGCAGGATGTCAGGGTTTTCCCCCTGAATTCATCAGTATGATGTTTGAAGTTTACATGATTAATAAAGGCCACATGGAACCCTCAGGGATTGCGGCCCTTCTGGTGCTGGGGATTTTCTCAATCCCCAAGAGCGTAATTCTCCAGCAACAGTGCCATGCACAAAATGGGGAAGTTCAGTCTGAGGAAGACTAGGATGAAATGGGCTCTGTTTCAATGCCTTTGCTCTCCCAGTCAGGGTCCTTTGTAGCAGGAGATGCTGCTTCATCTCTAGGGGGACTGGATCTGGTGGAGGACCCTGATCTCCGATCAGCAGGCCCCCTCTTCAAAATGTTGTGGGGGGTGGGGATTGTTTGACATCGGCGGGAGTAAGTGGGTATCCCTCCTGCCACCATGGTGGCCATGTCAGCCTTGATTTCCTCTTCTACTACAACTCAGTGTATGGAATCCCATCACACTACAAATCTCTTCAACCATACTAAGAATCTTCTTATTTCCAATCTGTGTTCCTTAGCAATCGTAGCTTGATATCTTTTTCCCAACCAGTAGATATAAATGTTATCTGGTCCAGTTACCGCTGTTATTGATGCTTCTAGAAAGCCTTCCACGCAGTGTTACTATTGCTTCCAGTGAATGTGTTTTACTTTGTGTAACCTCCATTCTCAGGATCCAACCACTTGTCCTCTTTCATTTGTTTTGGATTACCTCCTCCACCTCTCTGATTCAGGTCTGAAAACTACTTTGGTTAGAGTGTGTTTTAGTGCTCTCTGTGCTTTTCACGCGTTACTTGATAACAACCCACACTATCTGTACATCCTTTGGTTACCAGATTTATGAAAAGACTCAACCACACCAAACCTCCTCTCAGACCTCCTCCGGTAGCCTGGGACCCTAATGTTAGCCTGATGAAACCTCCATTTGAGCCACTTTCATCCTCGTATCTGTTACATCTGCTCGCCAAGTAAATGAACTTAAGCGCTTGGGTCAGATCCACCTTTTACAATGATAGAGTGGTTCTCTGAACTCCATCTAAAATTCCTCCCTAAAATAGTATCAGAATTTCACTTAAACCAATCCAGTATGCTTCCAGTCTTCTTCCCAAGACCACACTCAAGCCCTGGTGAAGCTGCATTTGATACATTGGACTGCAAACATGCATTAGCTTATTACCTGGATTGGACTAAGCCTCATAGAACTTCCACTCAACTGTTCTTGTTATTCAGTCCTAACAGACTTGCCGTATTTTTTGCTCCATAAGACACACCTTTTTTTTTCTCCCAAAAGTGGGTGGAAATGAAGGTGCGTCTTATGGAGTGAATATAACCCCCCCCCCCCCCCCCCGGCGGTATTTATTTATTTATTTTTTAATTCTGTCTGTCCAGCGCTGGTAGGCAGGTCTAGTGGTAGGCAGCCCCCCTGGCGATACCTTTTTTAAAATTCTGTCAGTCCAGTGCTGTATCAGCAGGAGACTTCCATACTCCTGCTCCTCCCTTGCTGGATGGTGGCTGCCTCCTCCTCTTGCGGCAGAGCGGCACACAAGGCAGGCGTGAGCTTTTCGCACTCCTGCCTGGTCCCGTGCTGCTCCCTGAATGGTTGCCGCAGTGTTCTCGCCAGAAATTTTTTTCCAGCTGGGAGGCTAGAAAAAGTAACCAGACGGGGAAATTTGGTGGTAAGGAAAATTAAAAGGTCATAAGAACATAAGAATTGCCATCTCCGGATCAGACCCTGGGTCCATCAAGTCCGGTGATCCGCACATGGCGGAGGCCCCGCCAGGTGTACCCTGGCATAGTGTTAGTCCCCATATCACTGTATGCTTCTCAAGGGAGATGTGCATCTAATTTACCTTTTACTAAGGCGTGCTAGCCATTTTAGCGCATGCTACAGTGTTCTCCCCAGAAATTTTTTCCAGCCGGGTGGTATGAAAAAGTAGCTTGGTGGGGCGAAACAGGGAAATATGGTGGTGGGGAAAATTAAATATGCACTATTTTTATTAGTTAATTATTATTAATTATTTTCCAATGCTCAATAGAAGTATATATCCTTAAAGCCTGTAACCAACTATCAAAGTTGGCAAATTATTATTTTTTTATTTTAACTCTTTTTACGTATTATGTTAATTACATATACACTACTCCCTCATTTATGAACCCGTAGTTTGGGTTTTAGAATTCCTATGAGCGTCAGAGCAATTACTGCCGCTGCTGGTGCTGAAACCCCTACTATGGGTTTGTAAGGAGGGGGTAAGTATCATACCTATAAAGTTTCTCTCAAGTCTCACTTTTAATCCTGGCAATGAACCGCTTGCACTTCCTTGTAGCTCTTATCTCCATTGAGAAACAATGGGGAGGGCTTCTCTACATCAAGCCTGGAACAGGATAATACCATATGCGCATCATGGTATCAAGTTTCCCCCTTCCCCCATCCCAAGGTAGAGGTGGCCAAAGGCCAATCCTATATAATAAAACCCTAGCCACGCGTGCGCATTCTTAACTGCGTGCTTCCATGATCCGTAGGTCTGTGGCCGCAGGAGTGCGCATGCGCGCCTAGCTGTGACAGTGGCCGGCAGAGAATCTGTACGCGGGCCTCCCTGCTCTTCAACTCCTCCAGGCAGTGGCAGACCAAACAGGACCCGATCATAGACCAGGAAAAATTGTACCACACTCGCAGAACCCAAGGTAATGTTCTGACCGAAGTTATTTTTAAGTTCTAAGTTGTGGTGGCGGCTCCTCTCACGAGTCGCACCTGTGTCAGAGAAGGCTTCCGACGCAGGCAGGGATCGTGAGAGAAGCCGCTGCTGTGGCTTAGAACTTAAAAATAACTTCGGCCAGAACTAAGGAAGTCAAGGCCCCAATTGTAACGGTCGGCAACAGAACATTGGGCATTGCTCGCGATCCCGGCCGCTCATACCCACTAGCCTGCAAAAAAGCTTCCCACGAGGAAATAAGAAAACGGCCCCACACTCATAGACCCCAAGGTGGCAAGGAGACCACGATCACTGTAAGTGAGAGTTCGGGGCATTAGCGAGCAGGGTTGCCATGGAATCCCAGCCGGCATAACAAAAATTATGCAGTCGTAAGGGTCAGTGAAAGGGGATCAGAAGCGACATGCACAGCAGGGGCTTAGAGGGCAAGAGAACTGCAGTTGGAGAGACTGAGGAAGGAAATGTTCAGATAAAGAACTGAGACTGAAGAAGGAATAAAAAAAAAAAGGAAGACACACCTACAAGGAAACACAGGATTAGGAGCAGGGAGAAAAAGCGAGGCAGTAATGTTACAGCTGGAGAGTACAGAGTGAGGAAGAAAGCAGAGACAGCGCTACACAGGGAAATGGAGGGGGAGAGAGACAGACAGACATATTCTAGCACCCGTTAATGTAACGGGCTTAACGACTAGTAATAAATAATTTAAGAGTGAAGCACTATCAGACTATTGACTATTTATATTTAATCAAAAGAAATGATTTTATGCGCTTGGCTTAAGTTTTTGGACTGACTTGCAAATATTAAGCCCAACATATCCAACACCCTAAATCTGACCATTTTATGGAGACCGAGACCACCACAAACCTGGCCATACAGGACACAAGGAAAAAAATCACAGAGAAAGCCACCTGTAGAGGCATCTATACTGCTGCCCCCAGAGGAGATTTTGCAGACCCTTTTCCCTCACCCAAGAAGCCAAGACACATGCATAGTATTATATTAAATTATTACATTTGTATCTCTTATTCCACTAATACCTTGTGGTTCTACAAAAAGAGGCATTCTGGTCATATCCAGTAAGATTACAAGATGGCTATTGCTAGATGTAATTTACTAGGATTTCGGCAAAGCCTTTGATACAGTTCCTCATAGGAGGCTGTTGAACAAACTTGAAGGGCTGAAGTTAGGACCCAAAGTGGTGAACTGGGTCAGAAACTGGCTGTCGAACAGACGCCAGAGGGTGGTGGTTAATGGAAGTCGCTCGAAGGAAGGAAAGGTGAGTAGTGTAGTCCCTCAGGGATCGGTGCTGGGGCCAATCCTGTTCAATATGTTTCTGAGTGACATTGCTGAAGGATTAGAAGGAAAAGTGTGCCTTTTTGCAGATGATACCAAGATTTGTAACAGAGTAGACACCGAAGAGGGAGTGGAAAATATGAAAAAGGATCTGCAAAAGTTAGAGGAATGGTCTAATGCCTGGCAACTAAAATTCAATGCAAAGAAATGCAGAGTAATGCATTTGAGGATTAATAATCGGAAGGAACCGTATATGCTGGGAGGAGAGAAGCTGATATGCATGGACGCGGAGAGGGACCTTGGGGTGATAGTGTCCGAAGATCTAAAGGTGAAAAAACAGTGTGACAAGGCAGTGGCTGCTGCCAGAAGGATGCTGGGCTGTATAAAGAGAGGCGTAGTCAGTAGAAGGAAGAAGGTGTTGATGCCCCTGTACAGGTCATTGGTAAGGCCCTACTTGGAGTATTGTGTTCAGTTTTGGAGACCATATCTGGCGAAGGACGTAAGAAGACTTGAGGCGGTCCAGAGGAGGGCGACGAAAATGATAGGAGGCTTGCGCCAGAAGACGTATGAGGAGAGACTGGAAGCCCTGAATATGTATACCCTAGAGCAGAGATCTCAAAGTCCCTCCTTGAGGGCCGCAATCCAGTCGGGTTTTCAGGATTTCCCCAATGAATATGCACTGAAAGCAGTGCATGCACATAGATCTCATGCATATTCATTGGGGAAATCCTGAAAACCCGACTGGATTGCGGCCCTCAAGGAGGGACTTTGAGACCCCTGCCCTAGAGGAAAGGAGAGATAGGGGAGATATGATTCAGACGTTCAAATACTTGAAGGATATTAACGTAGAACAAAATCTTTTCCAGAGAAAGGAAAATGGTAAAACCAGAGGACATAATTTGAGGTTGAGGGGTGGTAGATTCAAGAGCAAAGTTAGGAAGTTCTACTTTACGGAGAGGGTGGTGGATGCCTGGAATGCGCTCCCGAGAGAGGTGGTGGAGAGTAAAACTGTGACTGAGTTCAAAGAAGCGTGGGATGAACACAGAGGATTTAGAATCAGAAAATAATATTAAATATTGAACTAAGGCCAGTACTGGGCAGACTTGCACGGTCTGTGTCTGTATATGGCCGTTTGGTGGAGGATGGGCTGGGGAGGGCTTCAATGGCTGGGAGGGTGTAGATAGGCTGGAGTAAGTCTTAACAGAGATTTCGGCAATTGGAACCCAAGCACAGTACCGGGTAAAGCTTTGGATTCTTGCCCAGAAATAGCTAAGAAGAAAAAAATTAAAAAATTAAATTGAATCATGTTGGGCAGACTGGATGGACCATTTGGGATCTTTATCTGTCGTCATCTACTATGTTACTATGTTTTGGTTGGAATGTTTAGGGACAGGTAGAAGTTTCACATTTGACAGGTATATTTGAGTGTACTGTTCTTCTTTCTAGCAGTTAAGACACATCCATGGCCAGAAGCCACCTATCCCCACTGACTGTATTTCAGAAAGGGATTTTTACGTGTCAAGATACAAAACCATCAAAGTGAGCAGAAACAGAAAACATCACACTATACAAAAGTGAACTGTGCCGGTCATCAGAAATATTTTGTGTGTGTGGGTCCCAAAAAGGATGGAGCTATTCATTCCTAATAACTACTGTCCCTCTCCATTCCCACTGCACCTTCACCCCAAACAGCCCCCCCCCCCAATACAGCAGAAAGGAATTTTTATAAAAAGCCACCTTTCTGAAATCTTTGCAACGGGGGGAGGAAGAGGGAGGCATTTAAACACTTCTCCGACTGTAACAAGGCCTGTCCCTAGTGCTGCCAAGCCCCCCCCCCAGTTGCAGAGAGGAGAACGTAGGGAACTTCTGAATGCTCTGAACCCCCTACCTGCTGCATGGCTCCAATAGCACGAAACACCCCCCCCCCCCCCGCTCTGGAGTGAAAGTTAGGCACAGGCCATCTCCCCCACCCCCTGGACGTTTGCAGATCATCTAGAACGCATCAATTAAACTTATTATGAAAGCTAAGAAATTTGATCATGTGACTCCTCTACTTAAAAAAGCACACTGGCTTCCTGTCGCACATTGCATAATGTACAAATTAAGTTTGCTTACCTTTAAATCTCTGATATATAAAACCCTGGCTTTCATTTACAAATCATTGATTCCTTATACTTCATCCAGATTACTGAAGTCTAATGACCAACATTTATTAATCATCTCGTCCCTTAAAATTATTACTATACGACGGCATGAGTGAACTCCATAGTCACCTAGAGTAGTGTTCTTCAACCACCGGTTCATGGACCAGTGCCGGTCCACAGAAATTTCCTGCCGGTCCACAGGGCCAGCATGTGCATAAGGCCCAAAAACTGTATTCTTCAACTGCCGGTCCGCGGTGCGATCGATGCGTTGTTAATAACATTATATTGTGTGTATATATGAAAAATGAATGGAAAAAATAGTGTTACAATTAGGACTATGGGGGCAGGGTCTGGGGGTGGAAATTGGGGAGAGATGGGCAGGGTTTGGCCTATGACTTAGCCCAATGTTCTTCAACCGCCGGTCTGTGGACCAATGCCGGTCCACAAAATAATTCTTTTATTTCTGCCGGTCCATAGGTGTAAAAAGGTTGAAGAACACTGACCTAGAGACCAATGTTTCTCAACTTCTTCAAGCCAAGTACCCCCTAAGTCTAATAAATACCAACTGGGTACCTCAGCCGAAGCTCTGTCCCTGACCCCACCCCCATTACAATAGTACTAATTGTAATGCAATTTCTTCCATTCATTTTTCATGTACACACAATATCTTATTAATTCATAATAGTAACCACAACATTAAAAAAACCACAAAACACACTGTATGCAGAGAAAATGTTAATTATCATTTATATTTTTTTATTTTTCAAAGAGGTCAAGGCAGATGACTTTAAAATATGCATTGTCAACTTAGCAACTATAGAAAAGTAGACAAATATAGTGCAAAATATAGACAGCAGGTTATAAATTATCAAAACTGACACATTTCGATCACTAAATTGAAAATAAAATAATTTTCCCTACCTTTGTTGTCTGGTGAATTAATTAGTTTCTGGTTGAACTTTCTTCTGACTGTGCATCCAACATTTTTTTCTTTCTGCCTCCTTGCATTCTTCCTCTCCTCCAGACCTCATTTCCCAACCAACATCTCTCCATGAGTCTGACTTTTCTTCCTCTCTCCTCCACCCCTATTGGCAACATGTCTCCCTCCTTTGTTATGATCTTGCATCTCTCTGTTCTTCCTCAGGGTCTCTATCCCCCCCTGTATGTTCAGTCTGCACCTCCCATAGTCCAGCATCTGCCTCCTGTCTTTCCCCTTTGGTCCAGGCTTCTCTATCTGCTGCTTACAACACCCCCCCCCCCATCTCATGTCCAGCATTTTTCTCCGTTCCACCAGGTCTTTCTCTCCCTTCCTCCCTCCCTGGTCCAGAATCTTTCCACCTCTCTGCAGTCTCTCTCTTCCCTCTATACACCCCCAAGTCCAACATCTGCCCCTCTCTCTTCTGCCTCCCCTTTGTTTCTGGTTTCTCCCTCTATCTTCCTTTTGCTAACATTTGAGTCCTCCCATCTTTGATCCAGGTCTTTCTGTCTCTCTCACTCTCTTTGTCTTCCCCCTCCTCAGGGCCTGGCATCTCTTTCTCTCCTCTGTTCAGGGTGTTTCCCCTCTCTACCCCCTCTGGTTTCAAGTTTCAAGTTTATTATTTATTTGTTTAATCGCCTTTTCAATATTCAAGGCGATTTACACATTAATAAAGTTACAAAATAAAATAATTTTAAAATAATTAAAAACTGACAAGACTAGACGATAACTGAACAAACTGGAAACAAAAGGAAGGTAGTGGAAGAAGTTACAATGTAATTGAGCAAAGTGGGGAACCAAATAAGGAAAACACAAAAAGGATGGGATAAAAATAGTTGAATATGTGAAGAAAAGAGAAATAGAAACAAATGTAGTTGGATGATGTTAAAAAGAAAACTATAAATCAGATAACAAATGCATCGTTAAATAAAAAAGTTTTCAGTTTGTTTTTAAATTTGTCTAGATTAAGTTCTTCACGTAAATAGATGGGAAGAGAATTCCAAGTTTGGGGAGCCGTTACTGAGAAAATATACTGACGGCGCGTATTTATTATTTTTAATGATGGAATCATTAATAAGTGCTGTTGGTCTGATCTTAGGGTTCTATTGGAGGAATAAGGAATTAATAATTTATGAATGAAGGCCAGAGTTTTAAACAGAAGAGATTTAAATGTGAGCAGACAAAGTTTGTAAGTTATTCTGTGAGCTACTGGAAGCCAGTGAGCTTCCTTAAGAAGAGGAGTTATATGGTCGAATTTTTTAGCTTTTGTGATAAGTCTGATGGCTGTATTCTGAATAATCTGAAGACGTCTGATTTCTTTTTGTGCTATACCATTAAATAAAGCGTTGCAGTAATCTAATTTTGAAATTACAAGAGAATGGATGAGAATTTTCAAAGAGTCATTATTAAATAGCTGGGAGATAGAGCGTATCTGTCTCAGTCTAAAAAAAGAAGACTTAATAACACTGCTGATATGATCGTGAAAAGTAAGTTTATGGTCCAGAATTACACCAAGAATTTTGGTTTTTTGTACTACTTGTAAAGGGAGTCCGTTGATAGAGATTGGCGATATAAGAGTAGGGTTGTCTTTCCAAGGAAAAAGCAGTATATTGGATTTATTGATGTTCAAAGCTAAACGATTATTGATTAACCAGTAGTGAATTTGTTCAAGTTTTGTGTTAATTTGGGCTATGTCAGAAGGGTTGTCAGGATTAATAGGATGCAGAAGCTGTATATCGTCAGCATAAGCAAAAGTATTGAAACCAATTGATTGACATAAAGTCAACAAAGGAGCAAGAAATATATTGAATAAGAGAGGAGAGAGTATAGAACCTTGAGGAACACCGTACGTTGTGGAAAAAGTATCAGAAATTGTATTATTGAAAGAAACAGATGAGGAGCGATTTGAAAAATAAGATTGGAACCAGGATAGTACCTGGTCTGTAATACCTATTGTTTGGAGTCTGTTTATTAGTAAATCATGATCAATTGTGTCAAAGGCTGACGATAGGTCAAGAGAGACTAGAAGAACTGATTGGTGATGGTCAAGGAAATAATGAATAGAGGTGGTCATACCTATTAAGGAGTGTTCTGTGGAATGGTATTGCCTGAAACCAGTCTGATTAGGATGAAGAATGTTGGTTTTTTCGATAAAGTCGGAGATTTGGTTATAGACTACCTTCTCCGTTAACTTGGATAAGAAAGGGATGTTGGCTATGGGTCTATAGTTTGTACAATCCTCAGTGCTTATTTTGTGATTTTTTGAAATGGGATAAATAATTGAATGTTTCCAATCCTTTGGCATAATGCCTTGTTTTAAACTTTCACTCACTAAAGTATGTATTGTTGGACCAAAAATGCAAAAATATCGTTTTAGAAGAAAAGGAGGAATAGAATCGGTTTGTGAACCTTTTATGTTGATGGTTTTGATGATAGATTCTATTTCAGTAAGACTTGGAATATTAAAAGAAGAGCATTTAGAAGAGAGTGAAATGAGATCTTGTGATGAATGAACTGATTTGAAAGTGGAGTTTATTGTGAAAGAGGATCGAATCTCTTCGATTTTCTTTTGAAAGTATGAGGCAAGTTCATGGGCTGTGAGGTTAGTCTTTATAGCTGGTGTTTTCCGTTTGTCAGAGTAGAAAATTGAATTTAATATTCGATATAAAGTGGCAGAATTTGGAGCTTTTTTGATTAGACCAGAGTAGAATTTTGTTTTGGCTAGGTTTATTTTTGTTTTGTAGAAATTAGAGTGTTTTTTAAATAATTCATAATTGGAATTTGATTTGTTTTTTCTCCATTTGCGTTCAAGTGATCTTAATTGTCTTTTTATAAGGGAAAGTTCAGCTGTAAACCATGGGTTAAAAGTTTTCTTTGCAGGGAAGATTTTAGTTTGTTGGGGTGCAATTTTATCAAGTAGCCTAAGGGTATTTTTTGACCAAAGTTGAACAGAATCGTCTAAAGAAATAGATGTAAAATCGAAAAAGTTAGTTGAAATTTCGGCCAGTATTGTATCTGAAGATAGATTATTGAAATCTCTAAATTTAATTATTTTTTGTTTGGGAGATTGGGGGTTAGTGTGGTTGAATTTGTATGAAACCGATAACAGATAATGATCTGACCAAGGAACTGCTAAGCAAAAATTGAGGGAATAGTTAGTTATTGATGAGGAGGGAATGAGAAACATATCAAGAGTATGTCCTATGTGATGTGTGGGTTCAAATATTAAAGGATTTAAATCAAGATGTTTAATATGCGAAAGAATAGTATTGGTTTGATTATTCTTAGGGTCATCAAAATGAATATTAAAATCTCCTAAAATTAGAGGATTAGTAGTGGAGGAACCGAAATCGAAAAGAAGTGATTGCAGTTCTGATAAATTTTCGTTATTGATTGGAGGAGGCAAGTAAATAAGTAGGGCATCTTGTTTTGGCTTAGTCTGAAAGGAGAATTGTAAGAATTCAATAGCTGAATTTGGAGTAGAATAGTCAATATCTTTTAATAAGGATATACGAAAAATTATGGCTAGTCCACCGCCGCGTTTATTGCGGCGATGATTGAAAAAGTAAGTAAATCCCGGGGGACAAATGTAAGAAAGATAAGCTTCATCTCCGTCATTTAACCAGGTCTCTGTGAGACATAATACATCAAATGTGTGCAGAAGAATTAAGTCTTTCAGTAAGTGGTGTTTTGATTTAACTGAGCGAACGTTAATTAAACCTATATTGAGCGGCGAACTATTAAGAGCAGATAGAGGTAAAATGGGGGCCGAATCAATGGTAATGTTTGAAGTTAAAGGGATATCTATTAGTTCGTGATGACGAGGAGTGACAAATATATTTGCAGGTTTAAGAGGTCTATGACCCCATACAGTAGGAATGGGGAAATTTTGGTTAACCATAGTAGTACAGAGTAAGTTAGAGGATAAAGAATAAGTTAAGTATTTGGAAATCAAAATTAGTGAAGCTGCGCAGGAGGAGTGATTTGTAGGAGACTTTACAATATAAGCAATATTGGAGGAGTCAGATGGTGAAAAAGGAGGGATGAGAGTAATATTTAGAGGTAAAAGTAGCGCACAAAGGAGCGCATTAAGGAGCAGGAACTGCTCCTTAAGCGTGCTCCTTTGGCGCGCGCCGAAGGCGTGCGCCGCAAAGTGCTGAAATTTAAATGACATGTACCGGAAGGGGGAGGAGTCCACAGTGGGCCGCCGCTACGCGGCGGCAGAAGGGTCTTGAAGAGGGCTGTTGAAAGAAAGTTAGAGGCAAGTAAAAGACTGTTGTAAAACCATAAAATTTAAACACACAGGGTAAAAGCCAATAAAAGTGCAGTGCGTTGAGTGCTTTCAATCTTCAGTGACAGAGTGGCGTGCGCCGCAAAGTGCTGAAATTTAAATGACATGTACCGGAAGGGGGAGGAGTCCACAGCGGGCCGCCGCTATGCGGCGGCAGAAGGGTCTTGAAGAGGGCAGAAGGGGGAGGAGTCCACAGCGGGCCGCCGCCACGCGGCGGCAGAAGGGTCCCGAAGAGGGCTGTTGAAAGAAAGTTAGAGGCAAGCAAAAGACTGTTGTAAAACCATAAAATTTAAACACACAGGGTAAAAGCCAATAAAAGTGCAGTGCGTTGAGTGCTTTCAATCTTCAGTGACAAGAGTCCAGCATCTGCCCTGTCTTTCCCCTCCCTTTTGGCTCAAGTCTGCTTTCCCGCCACTCCTCAAGGTCCTCTTCTGTCCCCAACCCCAGTGTCCAGATCCAGAGTATATAAGTTTTCCATTTGGTGGCTTTTGATTGATTTGCTCAGCATATTAGGATGGGGGGGGGGACGGTGGCACTATACTCACAATCACAGTAGTCTCTCTTGTAGACCAATAAATGCAAAAGGGTTAATTACTTGTCCCAATCCCGTTTCACAATCTATTGGGAAGAATTGTGCTTTTTTTGTCAAATCCAGTTTAATGGTTTGAAGATGAACATTCCCTACATATCCAGCTTCCTGGTGCATTTCCTGTTCTCTATTTTTATAGGCTCTGGGATTCTTAATTATTAACACAGAGGCTAATTGTGCCCTCCAGAATGCTGAATCCTAATGATATTGCTGAAAACTTGAAAATGTGTTTTTCTGGGCTTCTTCTCATTATGGTAAATCTGGCTTTGATCCAGGACCTATTCTCTTTTCCTGATGTAACTTTGATGTTGCAGCCTGCTGAAAATTCCCACTTGTACTAGACTAGAGCATCATCCCACCGGGGCCCTAGCTACAGGCGGGGCCTTACCTCCGCTGCTTCCACGCCCCTACTCCTTCATTGTGAGCAGGGAGAGGCAATGTGCATAGTGTTCGAGGCTGCACGCCACAAATGCTATGCAAATTAGGACTTTGGAGGGGGGAAGAAATAATGGGTGTAAAAACAGAGGAGAGAGATGATGGAAAATGGGATTTAGGGAGGGAAGGAACAGAAAAGGAGAGAAGTTGGACACAAGGGATGGTGTGGAGGGGGGATAGAGATACTGGATAGGAGGGTAGGTAGGAAGAGAAAGGGGGAGATGGTGGACCTTGGGGTGGTGGGGAAGGAGGGAGAAATGAAGGATGAAAAAGTAGATCTGGGAATGGAAATGAAAAAAAGGAAAGATGCCAGACCTCTGGGGGAGGGAAGGGGAGGACAGAGATGGCAGATGGATGGTTAGCACGGAAAAAGAAGAAAATCACAAATGGGCAGGAGACCCTGGCAAGCAAGTTATCAGAAGACAACCAGAGTCTGGGACCAAAATGATTTGAATAATGACCAAACAACAAAAGGTAGAAAAAATAATTTTATTTTCTATTTTGTGATTACAATATGTCAGATTTGAAATGTGTATCCTGCTAGAACTGCTGTTGGGCTGCAAACGTGAGCTAGGATTTAACAGAGAGAGGCAAAGTCTTTTTTTGTTTATTTATTTTGTTTATACCACAGTGCCAGTGTGGCTAGGAGAGGGCAAAGGGGGTGAAGAGGCTATAAAATAAACCCACCAGGATGTTTGAAAAAACATCCACTTGGGCAGGAAAATCGAATCAAAAAATCAATTCAATAGGCTGAATTGAATCGAAATTTTTTTTCCTGAATTGGGCAGCACTACCGTGTACTCCCAAGGGTATGTGTACTGCGTGTTGAGAAACACTGGCATAGAGCAATACAAACAGATACAACATTTTCCCAATAAGAAAATACAGCAAAACCTAACAGATACAACAAAGGTTAAACAATCAGAGTCCAGGTGTGGGTTCTTATCACCCAGCCTCGGGCAAAGAAAACTACCCCATTGTAAACCCTCCCTTCCCACTCCCCCCCTTTCTCTTAACCCTTCCCATCTAACATCAAGTAACAGGTAGTAAGGGCATTGCTGGCTTCCGCAGTCTATTTACAATTTGACTCTTGATAGTAGGGGATAAAGTATCTAAATAAGAAGACCAAACAGACAGAAAAATCTTACTCTAGTGCCGAAAAAGTTTCTCAGAACATTTAAAAGATGAAATTTATTGTGCTAATACCAGATGTTGGGTGGGGAGTCCTGTAACTAGTGATTCAAAATATACTTCTTCCCCACAATATAACCTTTACTAAGGAATCAAATTGTCCCTGGCATATTGTTCCCCCTGCCCCAAATAACCTTTAGCAAGAAAGATAATCCCCTCAACATTGCCCAGGAGGGTATAGCCTACCAGTGATTGGAGGTACATACAAATATCTAGCTAAAAGGCAGTAATTTTTGTACAAGACCACAAGCCATGTACAAACCGTGAGTTTTTTTTTTAAATCGAGAAGTGTATTGACCCCTGAGGCAGGCAAATCTTTTGTAAAACATGGCATTGTGTTGAGTCTTTGGCAGAGATTTACTGTACTTGATTTATGCAGTAAACTTGTCATCTGGTTATTCTTCTGGCTCCTATTGAAAGTCTGTTCTCCAGCCCTATTTTTTTCTAGAGAAAACAGAAATGTCAACAGAGATCTAATGCATTTGAAATCATGTGGCAATTTTTGTCAGGGCCTCTTGCCCCTCTCTAAATTTTTCCAGTTTGTCAGGCTCCACAAAAGTCTGGGTATGGTTTTGTTAAGTAATTTTCATGCATGCCGGTGCTGTAAGATTGTATTTGCACCTTCAAGTACTTTCTGCATTGTTGCAGAGCGAGAAATTGACACCATTTTTCTGCAGTGACCTTGGTGACCTTTAATGGAATGAAAATAGTTTGGCCTTGCCACAAAATTTTATAAAGAATTTTCCATTTTTTGCCAAAATAGCCTCCACATGTGACTAACACAGAATTTATAACAGAATTGCCTCTTGCCACTACCTGAGCCACAGCTTGATGTGCTGTTTGTTTCAAAGGCCTGTCAAATACAATATTCAGTACCTTCAGGAGCTAACTTTCAAAGAATTACTCTGTATCACTGCCTTTAGAACTTTCATTCTTGAACAAGATATGTTGATTATTGCAGTGTTCTTTATTGCCAAAATCTTTCAGTGCTGCTTCCATCACAGTAGATTGTTGCAGTGGTCTTTCAATCCATATGTTGTTGAGACACTAATTTTGTTCACAGTTTTGTATTTTTGCTCCAAGGATATGAATCTGGAATCCATGGCTGAAAGTTTGCTCTCAAGTGAGAAAGCTCTGTTTTGTTATCATTAATTTGTGGGGATTGGGACTTGTATACCTCCTTTTTGTAGTTTCCTCTGCTTACCTTCTGAAAACGTGGAGATATGACATAACTGTTTGGCAACTTCAGCCATGTTTTCCAAGGGAGATTTTGCCTGTTCTTTTTAATAGGGTACTTTGCTCCTGAATTGAGGGCAAAAGTCATCTCAATTTTTTCTGGTTTGTGTTGACATAATATAAAGAATGACACAGGGACAAATTTGTCCCCATTCCTTTGGGATCTCTATCCCCGTTCTGTCCTTCCCGTTCCTGAAAGCACTGCTTTAACCGCACAAATCTCGAACACTTATGATTTTAAACTGTTCAAAGCTTGTACAGATGAGGACAGAGCTTGCAGGAATGAGGCAAGGACCGGGAAAGCACGCGAGGATGGGGAAAATTTGGAAGTCCCAAAATATGGAAATTTACATCTCCCTAAGGCAGTTTTATCCTGGTTTAAAATGCTGAGTCTCAGGAGCTGAAGTCTCACATATCCATCTTGAATGGGCTCCCTATTCCCTCCCCCTCCTGTTTCGATGATCATACATGTTAATCATAGCATTACCTGCAATTAGCATGCAGCCCTACTGTATATATGTCTATAGTACCTTACAGAAGTCTTCATTCTTGTAGATTTTTCACATTCTGTTTAATAAATACAGTTTTTAAAATGTCAGATATTATATGGTAGAAAATACTCAGGATATATCGAATTTGATGAAAGTGGTCTCAGGAGTGCCACAAGGTTCAGCTCTTTCTTTGGTGCTCTTTAATAGTTAAATGAAATCATGTATAAGTTTCTTAGAAGGTTGGGAGGATCATACTGCCATTACGCTGATGATGCACAATTTTTCTTTCCTAATGATAAATCTACAGAAGAGGCATTTGATTCTTGAAATTTTTTCCTCAGTTAAAAGTTGGATGTCAGCAAACAGATTTAAATTAAATATGTCTAAAATACAGATTTTGATTCTTTCAGTTGAACAGTTCATTTAAGTAGAATTTACTATGGGAATGTTAAGGATACCTGCTATCCAGGAGCCCAAATATTTTGGGGTTTTAGTTTATTTTGTTAAAACTTGATATACCACACTTCATTAACTAACAGATCAAAGTGGTTTCAGAGCAAACTTTTAGATCTGTAACTTTCATTTTGATATTATAATTTTTTGCTTTTGGGATTACCAAATGTATTTTTTGCAGCCCTGCAGATTGCTTAAAATGCATTAGCCAGATTGTTATCTAATACAAGGTTTGACCATATTAATTATACCAATTCTTGAGAAATTGCACTGGCTACCAGTAAAGTGCAGAGTCTTGTCAAGATATTGATGTTAATTTTTAAAGCTTTCTATGAGACTCTGGTGGTAGTGTCAACTTCCTTGAGGAGGGATATGATTCAGACATTCAAATACTTGAAAGGTATTAACATAGAACAAAATCTTTTCCAGAGAAAGGAAAGTAGTAAAACCAGAGGACATAATTTGAGGTTGAGGGGTGGGAGACTCAAGAGCAATGTAAGGAAATTATTCTTTACGGAGAGGTTGATGGATGCCTGGAATGTGCTCCTGAGAGAGGTGGTGGAGAGGAAAATGGTGACGGAGTTCAAAAAAGCGTGGGATGAACACAGAGGATCTAGAATCAGAAAATAATGGTAAGTATTGAAGAACTAAGGCCAGTACTGGGCAGACTTGCTCGGTCTGTGTCTGTATATGGCCGTTTGGTGGAGGATGGGCTGGGGAGGGCTTCAATGGCTGGGAGGATGTAGATGGACTAGAGTGAGCTTTGACGGCGACTTCAGTAGTTGGAACCCAAGAAAAGTACCGGGCAGAGCTTTGGATTCTTGCCCAGAAATAGCTAAGAAGAAAAAAAAAACAACAACAAATTTTTAGATTGAATCAGGTTGGGCAGACTAGATGGACCATTTGGGTCTTTATCTGCCATCATCTACTATGTTACTATGTCAACACTTATTGAGATCATGTGAGAAAATGTTACTGGATGTATCTTTTAGGCATATTTGATTGGATAACTATAGAATCAGATAGTTTATATGGAAGAGCCTAGTTGTGGAATAGGCTTCCCGACACATTGCAAAATTAACAAAACAGGAAATAGCTTTTTAGAAATATACAAATTTTAGAGAAGCTTTTAATTTGGTGAATTAAACATATTGTGATCTTGCCTAGGTTAAGTCTGAGTGGAACTTGAAGAATAAATATATATTAATGTAAGTTTCAATACATGTCTTGGTGTCGCTGTAATATGTCTACTGTAGATGTGATTGTTAACTGGTAGGTAAACTGTATAAATAAATAGAGAGACTATCTGGGCAAACTTTTCATGTTGTGGAAGTTGGAAGGTTCACCAATGAGGATGGAGGAGAACCAACAGATTTATGAATTAAAAAAAAAAGCAAGTAAATGACTAGGATCATAATAAACATACTTATCTGATTTTAACTTAACAATACATTTACATGGGATAAATTCTAAGCTTGCAGTGTTATAACAACTCTTATCCCAGGACAAGCAGGCAGCATAGTCTTGACTGATGGGTGACGGCACCGACAGAGCCCCGGTATGGACAATTTTAGAGTGATTGCACTCTAAGAACTTGGAAAGTTCTAGTAGGCCGCACCGCGCACGCGCCTTCCCGCCCGACAGAGGCGCGCGGTCCCCAGTTTCTTAGTTTCCGCGGAGCTAAGAAGACGCGTCTCTTTCAACGGCTGTTGAAAGATTTTTTCAATATCGCTTCCCGCTCGCGTAAACCTTTGAGGAAATAATATTTCCTTCATTTTCTTTCTTCTTTTCTTTATTTAAAAAAAAAACAAAACAACACTTTGTTTTTTCATTTCTTTCAGTTTCGCCCCGGCGGGGCCTGTTGCCACCATCGAGGCCTCGGCCTTCGATTTGGCAGAAGCCGTTTTCACGTTCATGCCCCCCCAACCCGGGTTTAAGAAGTGCCAGCGGTGTGCGAGGCCCATTTCTCTTACCGACCCGCACAACTGGTGCTTACAGTGCCTGGGTCCTGACCATTGGGCCTCCACCTGCACCCGCTGTGCCACTTTAAAAAAGAGAACTTTAAAAAACCATCAGATCCAGCAACGGTTATTATTTGGTGCCAATATGTCTGATCCTGCGGCACCGGCACCGACATCGGCCCCGTCTCAGTCGGCACCCACCTCGTCAACACCACGCCAACGTCGCACCCTTCAGGTAAGCCGGCTAAGAAGCCTTCCCCGCTGGAGCGTCCTCCGGTCTCAGTAGCAGCGAGCCCAATCCTGCTGACCTCGAGGTGCCCGCGGAAGCGCTTCGCACCGATTGAGGTGAGCCCCTCGACCTCGGGTTCCTCCTCTTCGGAGCGTCGAGCGGCACCGCAGGTACCGCAGAAGAAAAAAGCGGTACCGGTGCCTTCGCTGGACGAGCGAATTGCTGCCGTTCTGCAGGTGCAACTCAAGGAGCAGTTACAACAGCTCCTTCCCGCACTTTTGAAACCGAGCCTTCCAGTCCCGGTCCGGTCTGAGCCACCGGTACCGACAGTGGAGCAGCCCCTTTTATCGGCGTCCACTTTGTCGGTACCGGTACATTCTGCTTCATCGGTATCCATGCCGATCTTAGCACCGGAACCGCGCTCTTTAAATCAGGCTGTGCAAACTTTGGCACCGACACAGACCTTAACATCTCCCGGTACCGTTTCCCAGAGGTCGGGTAAGTCGACACACAAAACTCGACACCTGGAACCCTCCACACCGGAGTCCCGAGACCGCAGCTTCCAAGTTAGGGATCCTGATCTGTGGGGTGACTCCGAAGAGCCTCTTCTCTCTGAGGGGGAATGTTCATCTGGTGACGAGGATCCTTCTGCTCTAGATCCATCCTCTAAACCAGATGCAACCTCTTTCACCTCATTTCTGAAAGAGATGTGTGACTCTCTTTCTATTCCCTTGGAGGCTGGGTCCAAAAAATCCAAAGCGTTTCTTGATGCACTGGATTTTGACCAGCCTCCAAGGGAATTTCTGAAATTGCCTCTCCATGATATCTTGAGAGAGACGTTTTACAAGAATCTGGAGATGCCTTTAACCATCCCAGGAGCCCCTCGTAAACTAGACTCCTTATATAAAGTCATCCCCATTCCTGGCTTTGACAAACCACAACTTCCACATGAGTCTCTCTTGGTGGAATCCACTTTAAAGAAATCCACGGGAGCTAGTGTGTACGCCTCAGTCCCTCCTGGCAGAGAAGTTAAGGCCATGGATAAATTTGGCAAGAGGTTGTATCAGAATGTGATGTTGGCTAACAGGTCAGGGAACTATGCTTTTCATTTCTCGTTCTATCTAAAGCATCTCATACAAAATCTGACTGCTTTTGAAAAGTACCTCCCTGACCGCAAGAGATCTGCCTTTCGCCAAACTTCTTCATCTCTTCTACAACTTCGCAAATTCATGGTCCGGTCGATCTACGACACATTTGAGCTGACTTCTCGAGCCACGGCCATGTCGGTGGCCATGTGTCGTCTGGCATGGCTCAGGGTCTCACCTTGCCTAGGTGATGAGCTCTTTGGAGAATCCATGGACTCCACTACCCAAAAGCTCTCTGCCCATGAGACTAGGTGGGATACTCTCCTCAAAACAAAAAAGAAGACCCCCACCAGCTCGGCCTTTTCAAGTTTCAAGTTTCAAGTTTATTCAATCTTTTGATGGATCGTCTATAAAAATTTCTAAGCGATGTACATAGTATAATAAAAAGAGATAAGAAACTTAACATTGTAAATATATTAACATAACTAAAAAAAAACAATTTAAAACGTACATGAGGGGAAAGGGAAAGGATAAAAAGTTACAATTTCGGGTTTTGTGAAAAAAAGGGAAAGTACAAAAGGTAGGGTAAAAATGGTAGCACAAAATGGCTTGATCATACTCCATATACAATAATACTAAAGCGTAAGAGATTTAAAGGAACTATTAAAAATCAAAGGCATCTTTAAATAAATATGTTTTTAAAAGTTTTTTAAATGTTGTGATATTTTTTTCAATTCTAATAAATTGAGGAAGTTTATTCCACCTTTGTGGACCGGCAACAGTAAAAATATCTGCTCTTCTGGTGCCTATGATTTTTAAAGAAGGAACTGCTAGTAAGCATTGATCAGTAGAGCGAAGAGATCGATGAGGTTTATATGGGATTAAAGATTTAGAGATAAATTGAGGTTCATTGAATGATAAGGTTTTAAAAATTAGGAGCATTAATTTAAAACAGATCCTATGATTTACTGGTAACCAGTGAGCATCTATCAGTAGTGGAGATACGTGGTCAAATTTTTTAGAATTATAAATTAATTTTATTGCTGTATTTTGAATTATTTGTATTCTTCTTATTTCTTTTTGTGTGATGTTTAGGAATAGGGCATTACAGTAGTCAATTTTCGCTATTATAAATGAATGAATTAATATATTTAAAGAAGAAGGAGTGAGAAATTTAGCAATAGATCTTATCTGCCGTAATTTAAAAAAACAATTTTTAATCATATAAGATATATGTTCATGGTAGGATAGTTTGTCGTCTATGTAAACGCCAAGAATTTTTGTTGAAGATACCATATTAATGGGGGTGTTATTAAGAAGAAAAGGTTTAGAAAGAAAAGTATCTTTTTTCCAATTGAATAGAATAGATTGGGTCTTATTAATATTTAATGCCAATTTATTTGTGTTTAACCAGTTTTGTACGTGCTCTAGCTTTAGATTTATTGAGGAAATATCTGTAGTGTTTTCTGGGTCTAAAGGATGTATGAGTTGGATATCGTCTGCGTATGAATAGGGAATGAAGCCTATGGCCTGACAAAGTTCTAATAGAGGTGCAAGGAAGATATTAAACAATAGAGGAGACAAAATAGATCCTTGTGGAATTCCAAATGTTGAAGTGTAAGGGGAGGATTCCTCATTGTTAAATCTAACGATAGAAGTTCGTTTAGTGAGGTAAGATTTAAACCAGTCTAAGACTTGCTCGTTAATTCCTTTTTCTTCTAGTCTTCTTAAGAGAAGATCGTGATCAATGGTGTCGAAGGCGGCGGAAATGTCTAAGGAAAAAAGTATTACTGATTTGTGTTGATCGAGGTAATAATGGATGTTGGAGGTTAAACCTATTAGGGAATACTCGGTATTATGGAATTTTCTGAATCCTGTTTGGTTTGGGTGTAATGCGTTTGTTTTTTCAATAAAGTCAGATAGTTGATTGAATATAATTTTTTCTGTTAGTTTTGCAAGAAATGGAATGTTTGCTATCGGACGATAGTTAGTTAGATCGTTGTTACTGGTTTTGTAATTTTTCAGAATAGGGGTAATGTAAGCAGATTTCCATTGTGGAGGAACTATAGAAGTAGTTAAGCAACATTGGATAAGAGACAATATAAAAGGACCAAAATGTGAAAGATGTTTTTTTAAGTAGAAAGGAGGAATTAACTCTGATCGGGAGCCTTTTAGATTAACCTGAGAAAATAAAGATTCAATGTCATGTAAGGAGGGAATTTTAAACTTGGAACATTTTGCTGTTGGTATAATGTCAGATTGATCAGAGTCGTTAGTACAAGCTGATGGATTTTGAGTGAAGGATTTCCGGATGTTATTAATTTTAACATTGAAGGCGTCCGATAGTTCTTGGGCTTTTAAAGTTGATTTTTGCAATGAGTTTTTCGATTTCTGTAAAGGGTCCATTGATTTTAAGATATTAAAAAGTATAGAGGAATTTTTCGCTTTCTCAATTTTTTTGGAGTAATAAGTTTTCTTTGTTAGATTAATTTTGGATTTATAATGAATTGCTTTATCTCTGTATTTTAGTAAATTATCAGTTGTTTTGTTTTGGCGCCATTTTCTTTCTAGGGAACGCAGTTGTTGTTTAATCTGTTGAAGCTCTGTATTGTACCAAGGGTTAATGGTTTTTTTAAAAGGGATAGTTTTTGAAGTTAGTGGGGCCATTGAATCTAAGAGTGAAGTTAATGATGTGTTCCAAGCAGAAACAAGGTTTGTAATTGAGTTAGTGTGTGAGGTTAAAATTTCTGGGTCAAGATGTGAGGTTATATCTATGTCTTCCAATTTGTTGTATTCTCTGTATGAAATGGTCTTGAAGTTCGATGAGGGTTGAACAGAAGTGAATTTGGAAAAGGTAAGGTTAAAAGAAATAAAGTGGTGATCTGACCAGGGAACGGATTTAACTGTTATATCAGAGATCATGAGCTGTTGTGTTTGAGGTAAAAAAAATCATGTCTAAAGTATTATTGGCTTTATGAGTAGGAACTGTTATCTGAGGATAAATATTTAGAGGTTGCAGTATATTGAGTAGGTCATTAGAAATAGGGTTGGATGGGTCGTTGAAGTGAATATTAAAATCGCCAAGGATTACTGGTGTTATTGAAGCAGAAGTAAAGTCGAATAGTAAATCTTGGAGTTGTGAAAGTTTATTTGAGGTTATGGGTGGTGGAACGTACAATAGTAAAAAGTAAGTTAGATTGTTTGAATAGCATTTTAATTGCAAAAATTCAATTATGGCAGATTTTGGGGATTGATCAGCCATGCTTAGAAGGTTATTAGCATAGATGACAGCTAATCCTCCACCCTTACGGTTATAGCGGTGATTACAAATGTAATTGTAATTGGGAGGGCAACAGTATGTTAGGTATGCTTCTTCTCCCTCTGTAAGCCAGGTTTCTGTTATGAATAAAATATGTAATCTCTTATGTTCTATTTCATCTTTTATTAAGTGGTGTTTATTTTTGATAGATCTTGCATTAATTAACCCGAATCTTAAGGTAGTAGTATTGTGTAGATTTGTGTTAATGGGAATGGATGTAATAGTGGGAATTTGAATCAGAGAAGAATGGGATATAGTAGAGGCTTTATGGAATATTGGGCGATGTCCCCAAAAAGAGGGGATATTCTCAGCTTGAATAGTTGACATATTAGAGTGATGTTTTTGTGAAATATCTAAAATCAATGAAGTATCTAAAATCAATGAACAAAAAGATAAGCAGCCTAACATTAATAAATATAAAAGTGCGTAGTTAAATCGTATTCTAAGATTGGTTAAAAGATGAGGGGTTAAAAATTTTGTTGCACACTTCGGCTGCTCACGAAGGAGCGCACCAAGGAGCAGGTTCTGCTCCTTATGTGCGCTCCTTCGGCGCGCGCCGCAGTAGATTGATTTAAATAGGACATCAGCTGACCTGATGGGGGAGGTGTCCGGCTCGCCGCAGCTGCGCGGCGGCAGGAGAAGCTGTAAGACTAAAAAGTAATTAAAACAGTAGATAAGTAAAACAAGGTAAGACAATATAAAATAAAATTTTTAAGACGCTAGTAAAATAGAGTATCAGAGGTGTCTTGTGCCAGGAAGCTTGTGCAGTGGTAAGGTGAAGAGCGTGCGCCGCAGTAGATTGATTTAAATAGGACATCAGCTGACCTGATGGGGGAGGTGTCCGGCTCGCCGCAGCTGCGCGGCGGCAGGAGAAGCTGTAAGACTAAAAAGTAATTAAAACAGTAGATAAGTAAAACAAGGTAAGACAATATAAAATAAAATTTTTAAGACGCTAGTAAAATAGAGTATCAGAGGTGTCTTGTGCCAGGAAGCTTGTGCAGTGGTAAGGTGAAGAGCGTGCGCCGCAGTAGATTGATTTAAATAGGACATCAGCTGACCTGATGGGGGAGGTGTCCGGCTCGCCGCAGCTGCGCGGCGGCAGGAGAAGCTGTAAGACTAAAAAGTAATTAAAACAGTAGATAAGTAAAACAAGGTAAGACAATATAAAATAAAATTTTTAAGACGCTAGTAAAATAGAGTATCAGAGGTGTCTTGTGCCAGGAAGCTTGTGCAGTGGTAAGGTGAAGAGCGTGCGCCGCAGTAGATTGATTTAAATAGGACATCAGCTGACCTGATGGGGGAGGTGTCCGGCTCGCCGCAGCTGCGCGGCGGCAGGAGAAGCTGTAAGACTAAAAAGTAATTAAAACAGTAGATAAGTAAAACAAGGTAAGACAATATAAAATAAAATTTTTAAGACGCTAGTAAAATAGAGTATCAGAGGTGTCTTGTGCCAGGAAGCTTGTGCAGTGGTAAGGTGAAGAGCGTGCGCCGCAGTAGATTGATTTAAATAGGACATCAGCTGACCTGATGGGGGAGGTGTCCGGCTCGCCGCAGCTGCGCGGCGGCAGGAGAAGCTGTAAGACTAAAAAGTAATTAAAACAGTAGATAAGTAAATCAAGGTAAGACAATATAAAATAAAATTTTTAAGACGCTAGTAAAATAGAGTATCAGAGGTGTCTTGTGCCAGGAAGCTTGTGCAGTGGTAAGGTGAAGAGCGTGCGCCGCAGTAGATTGATTTAAATAGGACATCAGCTGACCTGATGGGGGAGGTGTCCGGCTCGCCGCAGCTGTGCGGCGGCAGGAGAAGCTGTAAGACTGATGGGGGAGGTGTCCGGCTCGCCGCCGCTCTGCATACTTTGGACTGTAAGCGGGCTCTAGCTTACTATTTAGAGCGTACTAAGCCCCACAGATCATCTCCCCAACTCTTTCTGTCCTTTGATCCGAATAGATTGGGACGTCCCGTTTCTAAACGTACGTTGTCAAATTGGCTTGCAGTGTGCATTTCATTTTGTTATGCTCAGTCCGGACTGACACTGGAAGGTTCTGTCACAGCCCATAGAGTTCGAGCTATGGCAGCATCTGTGGCTTTCCTTCGTTCCACTCCTATTGAGGAAATCTGCAAGGCTGCTACTTGGTCCTCAGTTCATACTTTTACATCTCATTATTGTCTGGATGCATTCTCCAGACGGGATGGACACTTCGGACAATCTGTTTTGCAAAATTTGTTTTCCTAATGGCCAACCTTCCCTCCATCCCTCTTTTTGTTAGCTTGGAGGTCACCCATCAGTCAAGAATATGCTGCCTGCTTGTCCTGGGATAAAGCACAGTTACTTACCGTAACAGGTGTTATCCAGGGACAGCAGGCAGATATTCTTGCGTCCCACCCACCTCCCCGGGTTGGCTTCTTAGCTGGCTTATCCTAACTGGGGACCGTGCGCCTCTGTCGGGTGGGAAGGCACTCGCGCGTGCGGCCTACTAGAACTTTCCAAGTTCTTAGAGTGCAATCACTCTAAAATTATCCGTACCGGGGCTCCGTCGGTGCCGTCACCCATCAGTCAAGAATATCTGTCTGCTGTCCCTGGATAACACCTGTTACGGTAAGTAACTGTGCTATTTCTATGATGAAAAAAGCTTGAGTACCCAGTCACAGTCTGGTTCCAGAATGAATTTCACAATTAGAGTAATAGGGACAACCATAGTAACATAGTAAACGACAGCAGATGAAAATCTGAACGGTCCATCCAGCCTGCCCATTAGTTATACCTATTAAAAATGTGAGTCTTTTCATTAATATTTCTGGGTCATAGACTGTAAAGTCCACCTGGTATTGTCCTAGGTTTCAAATGCTGAAAAGTTCCTGTCCAAACTCTCTCCAACCTATCCAACTATCCTGTTTGCGGTATATCTACCATAAAATCTGGCCATTAACATCCTCATGTTCCAAGTTAGTGGAACTCCCACTGATGCCCTCCCAAGCCCATCCTACACCAAATCACCACATAGTAACATATTGTTTAATGATTAGAGCTGTACATTGATTACAAATTTTAATCGCATAAAGCATCCCTCTCATATTTCCTCTTGTATAGTACCATGTATAAATAGCATGTAAATTCTCAAAACTGACAAATTTCAAGTTGATTGTCCCACAGAAAGGCAATATATCAAATACTATTACTCCCCCCCCCCTTACTAAACTGAAAATCAAATAATTTATCTTATCCTTGTTTAATGGTGATTTTATCTTTCTAATAATCTCATTCCACATCTCTGGTTCTGCTTCCATGTTCTCTGAACTCTTTCTAGGGCCTCCTGTTTATTCACTCTTTTTCTTCTTTTTTCCTCTTTACTTCCTACCTTATATCTTTCACAATCAACATTTCTTCTATGTTCTGCCTCCTTTTCAAAGCTGTCTAGTTCTCTTCCCTTCATGGACACCATCATTCCCTCCTCACCCCACCACTCTGATCACTATTTTTTGCCTTCCCTCCCCTGTCACCATCTCACTTGTTTTTTCCATCCCCTATTTCCAGCATCTGGCTCTCTCACATCAACCTCAAGTCTGCATCTTTTTCTCTCTCCTCTTTCTTCTAGCAAACCTTGTGCACTTGAACCCTACCTGGGTCCTCACTCGCACTTTCTCTCTCTCTCTCTCTCTCTCTCTCATTGAAATCTTCCTGTACTCTGAAATCCTCCTACCTTCTATAGGCTGCCGGCAGAGCATTGGCAGCAGGCATTGAACTGCTTTGTCTTGTATTTTTCAGTGCTATCATTTTTCCTTCATAGAAGACTTTGGTGTAGATAAAAGAGCTCTATAGTCTATACAATGTAGAGCTAGCTTTCTGCGATTTTAGGAAACTTAAGCCAAATAGGGTTACAATACATCTGGATTTACCTGGACATGTCTTCTATATAGAGGAATGCTGGGCAGTTTCCTGAACTGGAGGGAGTTTGTCTGCATTTAGAACTCATTCTCTCCAGTCTCCAGTCCCCACACTAAAGTTGGGTATGCTATCCCCTCCTGTTCCCCACTTACCTCCTCTGGCATGGCAATTCAGTCTTCTGACATCATCAGTGAGGTGAGCCTGCTGCTTTCAGCCGTTCCCAGAAGCCTTCTCTCTGCAGTGTACCGCCTTCACAGGAACAGGAAGTCTTTTTCCTCTTGATCTTTAATGCAGGCCATTAGATCTGTATTTTCTCTTCTCAGTGCCGCTGGCTGTTCGTTTTGATTTTCTGAGAGGCTAGTTCTCATTTATCTTGATCAGTTGCATGTTATCTAATTGCTCTTTGATTCGGTCCACTGAAGACTGTAATTTGTTAAAGCATCCTTCTAAGACTGCAGAAGCATTTTCAGAAATCTCTTGAATCATGTCACCTTTCATTTCTAATATAAGCCTTTCTGATTAAGATGTCTTGGTACTACTAGTAGTTGGTACTACTAGTAGTTCTTCAAGGACAATAGAATAGTGTTCCTAGTGAAACTCACTCTCCAACTGTAAGAATGGACTTTTAATGTAACTTTTGTGCAAAACTGAGGTGGCCCCATATGTTCATACCAGAGTTGGGAAAGTTCCAGAGATGTTTGGTTGACTAAAAAGCTTATAGAACTTTGTTACTCTATTTTTGTCAGTGTTCCATTGAATGATTTTG
This sequence comes from Geotrypetes seraphini, assembly GCF_902459505.1. Taxonomy (NCBI): domain Eukaryota; kingdom Metazoa; phylum Chordata; class Amphibia; order Gymnophiona; family Dermophiidae; genus Geotrypetes; species Geotrypetes seraphini. The sequence continues at coordinate 482,118,999 of NC_047084.1, forward strand.
CCCATTTGTGGAGACAAATCCTGCAGTGCTTGAAGAACACTTTTTACAGACGAGCAACTTTAATGAAAAAAAGAGAAAAATTTGAAACATCCGAATTACATTGAAGTGACAAAACATCATTATTATTTTTAAACTTATGAATAGTCAAAATCGTAGGCATAATATTTAGAATTCTGTCTCTGTGACATAGTCCATGGGTACTCTAAGTAAAAATTGTACATTTACTTTGCCTTTGAAAATTGCTATGGGTACAAAGTATTTCTGCATTTTTTGGGGACAGATATTGTGAGGAAAATACATGCAAACTTTAGATTTTAACATGCATGCATTATTTCTGATCCTGTCTAAAACGTATACCTTTCCTCATGGTCCTCCATCACTTTTCCAACAGGAGAGCATTGAGAGCCTGCTCACTAAGCTGTTGTAAGCACTTGCTAATAGTTAATATAGATAGCTTAGAAGTTAACAAGGAAGGGTGGGTGGGTGGGGGAACAGAGTAGAAAATGGATGAAGACTGCACCTGAGTAGATAATATGAAGTAGTTAAAGCCTACTTAAAAGGTGTAGCTAATTGCATTTTTCCTGCCTTTCCATTAATATATGCTAAAGAGCTTTTCTCTGTGTTAACTGATGGAAACACTCTCAAAAGTGGAGGCTTTTTAATTATAGCACATTTATTTTGGCCTTTTGATTTTATATATTAAGTACTCTTATTTCTGCACACTGTGATTGTTACTCAATGATAACTGATGTGTACATACTGTATATTCTATTTTTATTATTATACTCCACCTAGAACTATTTTGGTTAAGCAGAATATAAATATCTAAATATAATTAAATTAAAATCTTAATTTACTAAATTGGCTTTTGAATGAGGGAAGCTTTTAGATAAGTATTTAACCACATAAATGACTTAAAAAAATTGTCCTTGCAAAATCCCTACTTTTAAAAAATACAATCTATATTTTCATTACATAATAGGATTTGAATTTTTTTAAGACTTTTAAAAAATTTATAGAGAGCAGTTTCAAAATGAATGCTAACTAAGGATATGATGCTTTTCTTCACTATGCAGTTGTTACAACAGCTGCTTATTTTTACTTTAAGCCTTTGCTTACCAGTCCTAGTTTTGCTGTTCTGGATAGTATTATATTTGCACAGATAATGTGATCTTGACTGTGCAGTTTGTATAGTAGTTCTAATTTTGGCAACTGGTCTCAGATAAAGGGCCAGCGAAGGGTTTGCAGACCACTGAAAGTAAAAATAATAGGGTCTGTAGTAGTACTGCTTTGCGGATATACTGTGTGTTGTAGTTTGGTGTTTCATGTGTTTGTTTATATGTGGTTGGTTGTTTTTGGGGTTTGTTTGTTTTTTACTGAAGAATGGTTGCTATGACTTCCGCATGAGACTAATGAAATTTTGTAAAATTATTTGCAAGGTTCTTTCCTCGGGCAGTTTACATTACTGACAATATGGCAACTGCTGCAAAGCATTTTTATCATTAATGGGAAAGAAAGGAAAGCCCCAAAGATGATTATAGTTCAGGCTAGAGTAAAATAATTTAAATGAAGTCATTACTAAAGACTTAAATTTTTTCTGTGGGTTGTCTGCAGGCAACTCAAAAATGACATTTTATAATACCCAATTAGCCTTTCTTCAGAAATTGCTGGTATAAACAGTCTAACCTTTGAGTCACAGTGAATCATCAATGTGTAAAACACAGCCAGACATATTTCTTTGATAGCATTGGTTGGTCTCATTAAGGACAATTTTCCTTACCTTTACTGCAAAATGTTTTCAGGCCCCGATTAACAAAAGGTTTCCTTGCAAGTAAGACTGGTTTTAACCAGTTTTATTTGCAAGGAAACTCTCCTACTGTTGCACCAATGGGTTTTCCGTGGATGCTACCTATTGTCAGTAGTAGCCACTGAGAATCCTATGCTAATGCATTAGAAGGAGCTCAGTCGTATTCTCCATGTAATGCACATCAGAGAAACGCGTCGTTTCTCATGTAGACTTTACTGACAGGGTCTGAGCTGTTGTAGTCTTACTTTCTTATCAGTGCCTGAATGCTGATTGGCTCAGGCACTGACGGGAAAGTAAGGTTATGACAGCCCACCCTGCCGGTAAAGGCCCCGACAAGCATAAAAAAAAAAAAATTCCTCCCACCAATGTTCCCTCCTATATCCCTTTTACTTTTTTTTTTTTTAAACAAGATTGGCAGGAGGAGTACCCACTCCCTCCTATGTCAGCTGCAATTGCCCAGACCCCCCCACACCACCTTCTAATGAAAACTGGCAGGAGGGATGCCCACTGCCTCCTGCTGGCAGACCTGCCTCTTCTAAATGGCGGGCCTTTGCCTTCCCAGTACATCCTGGGATGCACTGGGAGGGGCCTAAGGCCGTGATTGATCTAGGTACCTAAGTCCTGCAGCTTAGTTGATCAGGGCAGTGAGAGCAGCTTGACAGGGAGAAGCTGTGCCTAGCAATTGCTCTTCTGAGCAAGTGTCGGGCACAGTTCCTCCACCTTTTTACCCATGACTTTCCGCACAAATATCATGCATATAATTTGTATACTATTATGCTGCGCATCGCTAGTAAAATAAAAAATGCTCCCACCACAATATTTTTTACGTGGTATCAGAGCTTTATAAATCTGGGCCCCAGTGACACACTGCAGTGGCGATTAAACAGTTTTGTTGAGACACTACTGCCAAATTCGATTGAAGTACTTTGAATTCAGTAATAATAAGTGAAAATGGATTACTTTTAAGTTTGAATCCATTTAATCTAATCTAATCTAATCTAAATCTTGGGTTTATATATCGCATCATCTCCGCAGATGGAGCTCGACACGGTTTACATGGTTAGGGAAGGAACGGAACTCCAGTGGAATTATATAAGTATGAGAGAAGAGAGGTTGGTGTGAGAGTGCCAGGAGCGGGACGGGGTTACGTTCTGGAGAAGAGCCAGGTCTTCAGATGCTTACGGAATGGTAGAAGGGGGCTCAAATTGCGGAGAGGGGAAGGGAGACTGTTCCAGAGCTGAGTGATTCTGAAAGGGAGGGAAGAGCCAAGTTTACCAACAAGGGAGATGCCTTTTAAGGAGGGGTAGGATAGTTTTAATTTTTGAGTGGATCTAGTGGAGGTTGGATTTGAGGAATTCCAGGATAGAGGGATAAAAGGAGGAAGGATACCGTGGAGGATCTTGAAGGTTAGGCAGGCACATTTAAAGTAGACCCTGGAAATAACGGGAAGCCAGTGGAGTTTGGATAGGAGCGGTGTGACATGGTCAAATTTACTTTTTGAGAAGATAAGTTTGGCCGCGGTGTTCTGGATTAGTTGGAGTCTGTGGAGGCTTTTCTTTGTTAAGCTTAGGTAAATGGAATTGCAATAATCCAATCTGGAGAGGATAATGGATTGTACGAGGACGGCAAAGTGTTTATGGTGGAAGCAGGATCTCACTTTCCTCAGCATGTGAAGGCTGCAAAAGCATTTTTTTATCAGGGAGTTGAGGTGGTCGTTGAAGGATAATGATGAATCTATGGTGATGCCCAGAACTTTGCTAGAGAATTCCAGCTATAGAGAGGAGCCTGTGGGCAGTGGGATGGAAGTGGGTAATTGATCAAGTTTAGGGCCGAGCCAAAGTAGTTTAGTTTTGGACTCGTTCAATTTCATTTGTACAGTGTGAGCCCAGGATTGAAGTTTGGTTATGCAAGAAGAAATGTTAGCTGCGAGATTGGTGAGGTTCGCGTCGGTCTCGATGAGGACCAGGATATCGTCGGCGTAAGTGTAGAGTGTTTCTAGGGGGGATAGGTGGAGAAGATTCAGGGAGGACATATAAATGTTGAAGAGGATGGGAGAAAGGGGGGAGCCTTGTGGGACTCCACAAGTCGGTTTCCATGGGGAGGAAGAGGAACCATGTTTGGTGACGGTGTAAGAGCGAGAACGTAAGAAGTTCGAGAACCAGTCAAGGACTGTAGAACTAATGCCTATCTCGGAGAGTAGGAAGATTAGAATGTCATGGTGGACAACGTCAAAGGCAGCAGAGAGGTCGAATTGAAGGAGAACGGCAAATTTTTTGTGAGAGTGAAATTGTTGGATCTTCGAGATTAGGGAGGCCAGGAGGGTTTCGGTACTGAAGTTGGGTCTGAAGCCGTATTGATAGGGTAGGAGGACAGAGAATCTTTCCAGGTAGGCTGAGAGTTGGGAGGAGACGATGGACTCTAGCAATTTGGTTAGGAGCGGAATGTTTGCTATTGGGCGATAATTGGATGGGGAGGAGGGGTCTAGGTCAGCTTTCTTCAGTAGAGGGGTCAGTGCAATGCGTCCCATTTCAGGGGAGAAGAGGCCCGATGATAGGGCAGAATTTATGAGTATGGTGAGAGAAGAGATGGCCTGTGTGGGTATTTTCTCAAATAGATAGGATGGGAATGGATCCAAGGTGCAGTTACAGGATTTCAGTTTCAGGCAGAGTTTGAGGACCTGCGAATCGGATACTTGCTCAAAGGTAGTCCAGGATCTGTTGACTGGGACGGGGGTGGGGACCTTTGTAGTAGGATCGGGGGAGGCGGGCACCAGAGGATTGTAGGAGACTACGGGAGGGAAGGAGCTTCTCAAGGCGGTGACCTTTTCATTGAAAAAGTTTGCTAGTAGGTCCACTGGTGGGGAGGAGGGAGGTATAGAAGGGTTGGTGTTGGGAGTTAAGGAGCGCCAGATATTGAACAGCATACTGTTCTGGTTTTTTGAACTGGAGATCTTGTCACCATAGAAATTTTTCCTAGCTCTTTTGAGTGTATTGTTGTAGAGTTTAATGTTGACTCTCCAGATTTGTTTATCTGCGGGGGATTTAGATTTTTTCCAGATGCGTTCCAGGGATCGACATTTTTGTTTTAGCATCCTGTGTTGTGGGAGGTACCAGGGGGCCTTACGGGAGTAGGAGATGGTTTTGGTGGACAGCGGGGCGAGAGATTGGTAGGTGGATTCTGAGAGAGTGGTCCAATTGTGCCAGTTGGTTGCAGAATCTGATGGCTTAGGATTGGATGAGAGAGTGTCAAGAAATTTGGACCAGAACTGATCACTTGAAATTTTCTTGCGGAAAGTAATGGACTTAGAGGGCTGAGGAGAGGTTCCAAGGTGAGACATGAAGATGGGGAGACAGAAGGTTCCTAGGTAGTGGTCGGACCAGGGAACGTGGTCCCAACGGATGTCATCGGTTGAAGTTTTGTAATCCGTGAGATCGAGGAAGCTGATGAGGTCTAGTGTGTGGCCTTTTTCATGGGTTGGAGAGTGGGCAGGGAGGGAGAGGCCGAGAGAGATGAGAAAATTATTGAAATCGGATGCATCTTTGCTGGAGGTGTCATCAAGGTGGAGATTGATATCTCCGATGATCAGTAGTCTTTGGAACTTAAGGAATGCGTTAGATATGGTCTCGTAAACAAGTTCGGAGGAATTGCTCCAGGGGGTGGGTGGGCGATAGAGTAATAAGATACCTATTGGGTGTAGATGGAGCTCATCATTGATTGAGGCTAGCATATATTCTAGTGAGTGGTGGCTGCCTTTTTCGAGAAGTTCAACATTGAAGAAAGATTTGTAGAGGAGTGCCAATCCGCCTCCTTTTCGGTTTAGTCTAGGAGAAAAGAGGCCTTGGTAGCCCTGGGGGCAAATCTCGTTTTGTGTAAAATAATCATCTTTTTTGATCCAGGACTCTGTGATACAGAAGAATCCAGGATCAGAATCTGTGAGGAGATCTTTCATAATTTGGGTCTTGTTACATACGGATCTGGCGTTGCAGTAAAGTATCGGGACTGGGGTTAGAGAGTCAGGGGCATGGTTGGGAAGGTTGGCGGGGGGCACAGGCTTTAAATAGGCGAGGTTGGCTTTGCGGGGTTTATGTTTGTGAGAGTGACTTCTAGTGCGCAACAGCGTGGGGATTTTGAGGCTGGGGCAGGTATTAGTGACATTTGGGGAGTCTGATAGATTGGGGGAAGGGGGTTTCAAGCAGAGGGTGATCTTAAGAGAAGAGCAGAGAAGGAGAAATAGGAGCCAAAAGGGAGGCTTCATGTTTGAGCTTGGGGAGCCTTTTTTGCTGGGAGGCAGGGCTTGTTTGAATCGTGTGTGAAACAGTTTGCTAAGTAGGGAGAGTCTTTTTTTTTTTTTTTGGATAACACTGGGGGGAAAGAGTGGTTAAACCCGAATCCCAGCAGTGAGAGCGGATTTACCTCTGAAACTATTTATCTTTTGGAACCTGAGCAATAGGGTATTCCATGCGGAGTCGTATGCAGAGGGGGCTTAATCGGAGGGGTTTAGCAAGGGGAGGCTGCACTGTCGGGAAGTCAGGACTGAGCGGGGACTTAAATGAGTTAGTGGGAGGAAGGGTGAACGGGGAAGGGGTTCAGGTACTGATCACGGAAGGAGAACAGTTTAGCATCTAACAGTTTCCAGTAAAATACAGTACAGTTTAGCATCTAAACAATTTCCAATAAAATATAATGAAATACAATGAGTTCCAATGAAATACAACTTTGGTGGTTGAACGGTATAACGCTAAGGCAGGAACAAAGGGAAGAATACAGTTCGGTATAGTGGCTAGCTATTAATGTGAAGGGGACGGGCAAGGATCACAGTAATGGGTGCAATATAAGAACAGACGATTTGAGTCTAACAAAATTTAGAGAGGGAGGGGGGAGGAGGAACTTAGAGCAATGAGGAGGGAGGGGGAGCAAGAAGGTGGAAAGCTATCTCTTTCCTCTGTTTTTGTAAAGTCGCTGGGGGAGGAGAGATTGTTCGGCGGACCTTGGGGGTTGAAGGAAAAGGTCAGGCGCAGTGGCAGGCAGATCCGCCCGAACCGAAACTGTAAAGGCAGGAAGGCTTTCGACGGTCACGCAGTGGGTTGGAAGGGCGCCTTCGTCGGCACGCCGAACTGCTGCACGCCGTTCGGAGGCTTGTTTTGTAGGTCCGAAGTCTCCCGGTGTTCAAGTAAGGGGCGGAGCAGTGCAGTGTAACCCTTTTTGCTTATTTGGGGGAACTTTTTGTTTGAATTAGCAGGATTGCCATTGGCTATCTTGCAGCCCCTTTTATCAAGCTATGTTAGAGGTTTTTAGTGTGTCTGATGTGGCAAATGCACATAGAGCATCAGAGCGCTTATCTCGCGCAGCTTGATAAAAGTGTGTGGGTGGGGGGTTAGTTTCCTAAGAAGTTTTATATTACCAGTGGGTCATTCCGTGTCAAATGATCTAATTTTAGAAGAGTGCCCCACCTCACCATCACGGATTTTGATGAAACTTTGTGTGCTAAATCTTACAAAATTGCACACAGTATTCCAGATGAGGTCTCACCATGGTTCTGTACAGTGGCATTATGACTTCAGGTTTGCGGCTGGCGAAGCTTCTATTGATACATCCCATCATTTGCCTTGCCTTGGATGAGGCCTTCTCTACTTGTTTGGTAGCCTTCATGTCTGCACTTATGATTACTCCCAAGTCTCGTTCTTCTGAAGTCGCAGCTAGTGTTTCTCCATTCAAGGTTTAAGTTCTGCATGGATTACCGCTGCCGAAATGCATGACCTTACATTTCTTAGCGTTGAAGCTCAGCTGCCATGTCGAGGACCAGTTTTCCAACGTAAGCAGATCCTGCGTCATACTATCCTGCAGATTGCTTTCACTCACTATACTGTATTACATAGTTTGGCGTCATCTGCGAATAGTGTTACTTTTACCCTGAAGCCCTCGGGTCAAGTCCCTTATGAATATGTTAAAAAGCAATGGGCCCAGGACTGAGCCCTGTGGCACTCCGCTAGTCACCTCTGATGTCTCTGAGAGGGTGCTGTTGACCACTACCCTCTGAAGTCTTCCACTCAGCCAATCATTGACCCATGCAGTTAGTGTCTCACCTAACCCCATCGATTTCATCTTGCTTAATAGTCTACGGTGTGGGACGCTGTCAAAAGCCTTACTGAAATCCAAGTACACTATGTCCAGAGACTCTCCCGTTACCCAATCAAAGAAGCTGATAAGGTTGGATTGGCATGACCTACCCTTAGTGAATCCATGTTGACTGGGATCCCTTAGATTCCCCTCATCCAAGATCGTGTCTAATTTACCTTTAAGTAGTGTTTCCATGAGTTTACACACTATTGATGTGAGATTCACTGGTTTGTAATTCGCAACCTCTGCTCTGCAACCCTTTTTGTGCAGAGGAACGACGTTAGCTGTTTTCCAGTCCTGGGGGACTCTCCCTGTATTTAGGGAGAGATTGAAGAGCACGGCTAACGGTTCTGCCAGGACATCGCACAACTTTCTGAGCACTCTTGGGTGCAATCTGTCCGGTCCCATGGCTTTGTTCACCTTGAGTCTTGACAGTTCGCTGTAAACATCCGCTGGTGTGAACTCAAAATTCTGAAATGGGTCTTCTTTGCTTGTCTTTGCTTCCAGCTGTGGCCCGTGCCCTGGTGCCTCGCATGTAAAGACTGAGCAGAAGTAATCATTCAGTAGTTTGGCTTTATCGGAATCTGTTTCCACATAATTCCCGTCTGGTGTTCTAAGGCGTACTATCCCGTTTGTGTTCTTTTTCCTGTCACTAATATACCTGAAGAAGGATTTGTCCCCTTTCTTAATGTTCTTTGCTAGAGTTTCTTCCACTCGAAGTTTGGCCCCCCTGACTGCTGTTTTGACAGCAGCAGAGTTACTTCTTGAACCTGCAGCGTCTGATGGACGAAATTTCCCATGCGTGTGAAGTCAGTGCCCCGGAAATTGAGTACCCTCGTTTTTGTTTGTGATCTAGGGAAGCCCTGCTTAAGGTTGAACCATACCATGTTATGGTCACTGGTGGCTAGCGTTTCTCCCACTGAGAAATGAATGAGGAGAAGATGAGGAAAGCAGAAACCAGACAACAAAGGTAGAAAAAAATTTCTATTTTCCTTGTCATCAACAGCAGATGAATCCAGAGACTAGTGGGATTACGTCCATCAACCAGCAGGTGGAGATAGAGAGAACTGAGTTGTCCTCAGCCTTATTGGATGCACAGCCTCCTGGCCAACCAGTATTCTCTATCTCCCGCAAGCTGATGGATGTGTTCCTCACAGCTCCTGGCTTCTGCTTGTGGATTTTGGTCCAGGCCTGGATATTTCATAATGAGGGGTGTCTGGCTGAGCGGTGCCAACTTTAGGGGTTATACCTGGGCCCCCCCAGGTCCCTGCCTCACCCTCTTCTGGGATACACCTGTTCACCGCAGGTCCCTTTCCCTCTCTGTAGTTGTGACTTATTTACTTCTTATTTATTTTGATAAACATTTATAAACAAAACCTTGCCAGCTGAACATCTCTTTCTCTAGTTCAGGAGCTGGAACTTTGATTTATAAAATGACAATTGTACAGAATATTGGGTTTTTTTAAAATAACTTTTTAATAAAATAAGTTCAGTATAAAACTATTCAAGGCTTGTGTGGATGGGATCAGATGGTTTGCGAGGATGGGATAGGGACAAGCTCGTGGGGATGGGGCGGAGACGGTGACAAAGTTTTTCCCCATGTCATTCTCTAGTCCAATCATCATTAGGTAGACCTTTTACATCAAACAATAAATCTCTAATCAGAAATTTCACTCTTTTATAGGCAACCCTAATGGATAGCCTCTTAAGCAGCCAGCTCTTCAAAATCACTGCTTGTTGCTTATAAATTTTTAAGCCTGAACAATTGCGTCTTTATCATAAGAAATATGAAAACGACAGGATGGCTGCTGGTAAAATGAAGGGAAAAAAACCTTTACTGTAACATTCTGTCAAAGAAACATCAGCTTTCCACTTTCAAGTGCTGTATTGTGGATCAAATCCTAGAAAGTAAACACATTTTTGACAGGAGGATAACCCTATTAAAACATGAGCATTAATGGATTTTTCAACTAAGTCAGAAAAACCAATGGGTTTAAACTCCCAGGTTGAGTGGCACTTGTTTTTGAAACGTCACAGTGACTTTGGATGATGTCTTTTTATAAAGGAAATTCGTCACTGTAACAGACATCATTGTAACGCGATGAGCATGGAGATGAAATGCCGATGGTAGTAAATTATTCTGTTGAAGGTGATTGTGAGTTTTGAAGATTTTGTTTAACATGAGTAAACAAGTACAGTGTATTTTTAGTCATGCTTTGTTCTTAGTCCTAACGTCGCTTCAGCTGAACGCTTGCTGGCCATTGTCGGCTAGGCAACGCCTGTATCTTAAAAAGTTTGGAAGTTCGTTATGAAGATCACATTGGCAATCCAGTAGAGATAAGTGGACATTTTCTTAAGCTTTTTGAAAGCGCTTATTTGATGTCCGATACTTTACTAATAATATTTTTGAAAGTATAGATGTTTGAATGTTTAAAAAAATTTGACAGTATAGAGATTTTTGAATGATTTGAAAAAGTTTAAGAAATTTAGGAGAGGAGTTTTGTATGCCTATGAGAGACAAAGCTTCAGCCAGAGAAAGAGCCCCAAATTCATTTCTCTAATCCTTCAGGCTGCAAAAGCAGAGAGGAAAATGCCTGCAGGAGTTTCTGCCCAGGTGACATTTGAGGACATCGCTGTCTCGTTCTCCCAGGAGGAGTGGGGTTATTTAGATGAAGAGCAGAAGAACCTTTACAGGGAGGTGATGAAGGAGAATTATCAGACCCTGATCTCTTTGGGAACAGGTTCTCCGACCTTCACCCCTAAAATGACGTCCCACATCGAACGTGGGCAAGGGCCGTACATCAAGGATGAGCCAGAATCAGAGGAAAGAGAAACGGGGCAAAACAGCTGCTCAGCAGCGTGACCTACCGCAACCACCAAGAGCCCACAGACCCGATCCTGCCAGGAGTGTGAACTCCTCCCCCTGCAGTCCATTGGAGAGATCAATCTGCCTGCTTTTAAATATCAGCAGCAGTGGAGATCAACTGCTTTTACACCTAAGCAGCAACGAGACCAGCCACAACCACCGAGAGCACACAGACCCGATCCTACCAAGAGTGTGAACTCTTCCCCCCCTGCAATCCGCTAAGAAGATCGACTGTCGGCTCCGGGCGGCTTTCCCGCAGAGGAGAGAATCCTGCATTCACCGTGGGCCTCATCTGGGGCAGCCTCCTTGGAGCGGCTGGGGCACGGGCAGTGTGTCTGGGAGGGAATGCATGGATGGGAGAACATCGCAGGGGAGGAGACATAGGCATCCTGGGACTGTCTGCCAAGTCTCTTCCCTGAAGAAGCCCTTTCTGGAAACGTCAATCTCTCCTCCTAAACTTACTTGCTCCACTTCATCACTGACGCTGAAACCGTGGATTGAAGACAAAGTTTTATTTTATTTTTCTTTCCAGCTTATGATTTATCTTTAATCTTATCTATTGTTTTGTTCTATTTCTATCATTTAAATTTCTCCAGAATTCTACTGTTCAACGGCTCCCCCTTCTGCTTCTATTCCTTTCTCTCCTCTCTTCTACCTTCCAAAGTATTTAGATCAATGCTGTCTTGTTAAAATGTTTATTTTATTTTTATTTTTCCTCTAACTCTACTTTTCACTTCTCTATTACCCTCCAGGTACTTTAGTTAGATTGTGAGCCTTCGGGACAGTAAGGGAATTTTTCAAGTACCTTTCTTATTTCTAATCTTAATGTATATTTTCTGTAAACCGCTTAGAACCTAACGGATGTAGCGGTGTATAAGAAATAAATTACATTACATTACATTACATAATAATCTGTTAGCATATAATATAATGCAACAGATTGGAGTGTGAGGCTTTTCTTCCTTGTCTTTGAGTATATTTTCTAGAAACTCTTTCATGGTTTTCATTAGTATATGTGCTTATGGTTTGTTTATTTATTTTCACCCTTATGCCTGATTTTTTTTTGATGGTTCACTTAGTTGATTTTTGAACCCAACTATTTCCCCTTCTCCATTCAGAATACTAACCATTTAAACAGCTAAATTCATTTATAATGCACAGGAATTGTGGTTAAGTGACAGCTCCAGCTAGGGGGAAACAAAACTGATACTGGATGAACTTCTACGGTCTGTGTTCTGCATATAGCAATATAGATCACGAGGAGCTGGAGCAGGTTTTGATGGCAACTCCAGTAGCTGGGAAGTAGGGCCAATGCAAGGTAGACTTTTTTTTAATGGTCTGAGCCCTGAAAATGGCAAGGATGGATCCGGGGCAAGTAGTATTCGTATCTTATTCCTCAGTCATATTGTGTGATGCAGGTCTTGTATCTAGCATACCAAGGGTAGGGCAATGGGGTGGGGTGGATGTGTGGAATTGTGATGGGGCCTTCACACTGCTATTGACTCTGCTGCCCCCCTGACCTAAAACAGGAAATTTACATCAGAGGGGGCGAGGCCGGCGACTGTGTACATGCGGACCACAGCCTTGCAACTGTTCCACCCTCCCTCCAAAGCTGGAGGAGGGGGTGCTTTGCCCTGAGTGGCTGCCAAACCAGGTACACCACTGGGTCTTGCGTATATCGGTGGGGGAGGGGAAGACAATAGTGGAACTGAGAAAGTAAAATGTAATAATATTACTGGATTGTTGATTCAATAGTGCCTTGATAATGAATGTGATTGTGTTCTAAGTAGCTTCCCGAAGACCTATGTTTAGATTTAGCATAGTTTGTTTTTATTTTTTATATAAGCTTGGTGTGTATATGTATCATTGACAGATGTCATATGATTTTCTATAAGAATCTATATTTTCATACCCCAATGCAGGCAAATGCAGAAATATGGCATTGTTTGGTTTTACTGTAAGTGATTGCATTATTTTATTTTTTTTATCTTTTATGTTCTTTGGTTTTAGTAAAGAACTTTGCTTTTAACATTTTTGCACTCTTTCTGCCAGTCGCAGCTGACTTTCTTTTTTTGTAAATCTTTATTCATTTTCATAACTTATACAAAGCGCCAATAAAATATACAGTCACGTAATACAAATGACAGCACTTATTGTACAAATAAAAAAATAAAGTACTTTACTCCCTCCCACCCTCATTATTTTGGTCAACTACCATGCTTGAGTCAACGGGAATGAGCAAGCATGAACCATTTTCCTGCGTTCACTAACATGAAGATACAGACGCAAATGGGCCGAGCAGTAATATGTTTGCTAATGTGCCTTGGAATTGTGTTACTATTTTTAAAAAAGAACAAATTGTGTCAAGAGAAATCTCATTTGTACAGGAGTATGTGAGCCAGGAAGACTGATGAATATCTTTGTTACCAAGATAGGCTGTTGATTGTTGCAGAGAGAAGGAAAATGCTATCTTGTACTTCTACAAAAATAATAAAATGGGGCTTTCATTCTTAATTTCCATAATTCTGAGTACTTCAAGTTTTGATGTTATATTTTGATTTTGTTGAAAAATAGCTACCAGTAAATCAGCTCACCCTCTCATTTACAAAGCCTGATAACGTGGGCTGCTCCGATAACTGCCCTGAAGCCCATAGGGATTTAAAGGGCTTCGGGGCTTTTGCTGCATGGCAGCTGTTAGCACAGCTTTGTAAAAGGGGGAGGGGGGAATCTTATACTTTGAACAGAAAAACTGTATACAGTACCAACTCCCTGTACCATTTGTTTGACATCTTATTCCATTGTACAGCATGAGAGTTGAACCTTAATTATGCTATAAACCAATTTGTATGCACAGCACTGCTGGTGATTAAACGTTCAGATACAGTAAGTTCCTGCATTAAAGCCTTACTTGGACAGACCAATGGTCCATCTAGCCCAGTATCCTGTCTTCACAGAAGCCAATCTAAGTCACAAGTACCTGGCAAAAATCTAAATAGTAGCAGCATTCCGTGCCGCTGATCCAGGGCAAGCAGTGGCTTCCCCCACGTTTGTCTCAACAGCAGACTATGTACTATTCCTCCAGGAACTTGTCCAAACCTTTTTTAAAACCAGCTACATTAACCGCTCTTACCACATACTCTAGCAACTCATTCCAGAGCTTAACTATTATCTGAGTGAAAAAATGTTTCTTCTTTTTGTTTTTTAAAATTTTTACTTTAACTTTGAATGCCCCCCCCCTTGTATTTGTAAATCTTGATGCAGTAAAAATCGATTCACTTGAACCAGTTCTACACCACTCAGGATTTTGTAGACTTCAATCATATCTCCCCATAGTTGTCTCTTTTCCAAGCTTAAGAGCCCTAACCTCTTTAGTTTTTCCTCATATGAGAGGAGTTCCATCCCCTTTATCATCTTGGTTGCTCTTCTTTAAACCTTTTCTAGTGCCACTATATCTTTATTGAGATAAGGAGACCAGAACTGAAAGCAGTAGTCAAGGTGAGGTTGCACCATTGTGAGATACAGAGGCATAATAATATTCTAGTCTTGTTTACCATCCCTTTTCTAATAATTCCCAGCATCTTGTTTGTTTTCTTGGCCACCGCCACACATTGGGCGGAAGGTTTCAGCGTATTGTCCACGATGCTACCTAGATCTTTTTCTTGAGTGCTGATCCTCAAGATCTTCTTGCAGTTTTTCACAGTCCGCATGTGTTTTTATAATTTTGAACAGTTTAGTGCCATCTGAAAATTTAATCACCTCACTCGTAGTTCCAATTTCCAGATCATTTATAAATAAGTTAAATTGCACTGGTCCCAGTACAGATCCCTGTGGCACACCACTATTTGCCCTCCTCCATTGAGAAAAATGGCTATTTAACCAGGGCTACCCTTTGTTTTCTGCCTGATAATCAATTCTTAATCCACAATTCAACATTGCCTCCTATCCCATGACTGTTTAATTTTCTCAGGAGCTGCTCATGAAGAACTTTGTTAAAAGCTTTCTGGAAATCTAGATATACTGCATCAACTGGCTCACCTATATGCACATGTTTATTCACATCTTCAAAGAAGTCAAGTAGTTTGGTGAGGCAAAACCTCCTCGGCTGAACCCATGCTGACTGTCTCTTTAAATTAAGTTTGTCTACATGTTCCCCGATTTAATTTTTTATAACTGTTTCCACTAATTTGTCCCGGCACTGTGAATGCATTCTGCTTAATGGTGAGTGGTAGTGTTTCACATCATTGTCCTGGTACAAATGGCAGGTAGCATGTAAGATTGTAATATAGTAACATAGTAAATGACGGCAGATAAAGACCTGAACAGTTCATCCAGTTTGTCCATAATAGAGCTGTCCGATTCAGGAAAAAAAATTTCGATTCGATTCAGCCTATTGAATCGATTTTTCGATTCAATTTTCCTGCCCAATTGGGTGTTTTTTAAAACATCCTGATGGGTTTATTTTATAATCTCTTCACCCCTTTTATAGCCTCTTTACCCCCTTTGCCCTCTCCTAACCACACTGGCGCCATGGTGTAAACAAACTAAAGAAACAAAAAAGACTTTTCCTCTCTGTTAAATCCTAGCTCACGTTAGCGGTCTAACACCAGCTCTGGCAGGATACATGTTTCAAATCTGACATATTGTAATCACAAAACAGAAAATACAATTAGTTTTTCTACCTTGTGTTGTCTGGTCATTATTCAAATCTTGTAGATCCCAGCCTCTGGTTGTCTTCTAATAACTTGCTTGCCAGGATCTCCTTCTTTCTTCTTTCTCCATGCTAACCATCCATCTACCATCTTGTCCTCCCCTTTCATTTCCCTTCTCTCCCCCGGAGGTCTGGCATCTTTACTTTTTTTCGTCTCCCTCCACAGATCCACCTTAACTACCCTTTCATCCAGCATCTCTCCCTCCTTCCCCACGACCCCAGGGTCCACCATCTCTCCCTTTCTGTTCCTTTCATCCATAAATCCCATTGTCCACCATCTCTCTCTCTCTCCTCTGTTTTTAGACCCATTATTTCTTCCCCCCAAAGTCCAGCATATGCATGTCTCTTTGAAACCCCCTTCCCTCCCTCCCTCCGTGTACTTCTACACTAGGGCCCCCTCCCCCTGAAGGTCTGCACCCCACCCCTGAAGGCCTACACCCCACCCCTAAAGGCCTGCCTGTCCCTTCTGAAGGCCTGTACCCCCACTAGAAGGTTGCACCCCCCCGAAGGACAACACCTCCTCCCCCGGAAGGCCTGCACCCCCCCAAAGGACTACACCCCCTCCCATGAAGGACTATACCCCCGTCCCCCGGAAGGCCTGTGTGTTCAACTTATCTAAATTCAGCAGCCTGCCCTGCAGAAGAAGATTGCTGCTGGCTTTACCAATCTTTGTAAGCTGCCATACGATGTCCCAGTCATCTTCTCTCTGCTGCGGTCCCGCCCCCTTCTCTGATGTCAGAGAAGAGGCGGGACCGTGGCAGAGAAGACGACTTGGACATTGTATGCAACCATGCATACAGAAATCTTTCGCGGTCATGAGAAACCTAAGGCAAGTTAGGAAATTCTTTGAAAGAAAACAATTCCAGCTCAGTGTCCAGTCCCTAGTCCTAGGACTTCTAGACTACTGTAACATTCTCTATCTCCCCTGCCCTGCAACCTTGATAAAGCAACTGCAAACAGTACAAAACACAGCATTGAGACTTATCTATTCACTGAGGAAACGCGACCACATCACCGCAGCAGAACTCTACTCACACTGGCTCTGAATATAAGAAAGAATATTATTCAAATTCTACTGTTTACTATTTAAAACCATACAGCCATTTAACTATTTAAAACAACTATTTAAAACCAGACAGCCCAGCCTACTTGAACAACTGCCTAATCCAAACTACCACAACCAAACACAGGAGAACCTACACACCATTCACGCACCCTCCAATCAGAGACGTCAAACAAGAAAAACTGTACGATAACCTACTTGCCACACAGGTGGTAAAACTAGACCGCCAAATCTCCAATTTACTGATCACAACCCTAGACTACAAAACTTTCTGAAAATAAATAAAAATCCTGCTTTTCAAGAAATGCTTGAAAACAAACTAATCACCACAGGAATCATCTCAATACCCGGAAGCAACCTGCTCTACTCTACACTTCCTCTGTCCAGATAACTTCCTATGTAATCCGCCTTGAACCGCAAGGTAATGGCGGAATAGAAATCACTAATGTAATGGCAATTATAAACTTGTAAAACAAAAACAGAAAAGCTAAATCAAGATAGAAATATGAAACAAAAGGGTAGAAGTAAAAAGATGATAGTAGAAATCAAAGAAAATTAAAATCACAACAGTCTGCTCTATTCTCAATTCAGTCCTCGGGAAGAGTGTTCAAAAGAGGAAGTAGAAGATAAAAAACAAATGAACATGGTGGGCCAAAAGTAGATATATAGTATTCATTATTTCTTGTTATTTTACAGGTATTGAATAGGTATGATACAATACTGAACAATGACACTAAGTAACACGATTTTTGTTCCTGGACAGTAAGTGTAATTAACTAATTGCTCATGTCTAAAAAGTATAGCAAATATCTGTTATTTCTGTAAAACTTTGCTTTTGTGATCAGAATAGTTAAATTTCGCAATTTACCTATTTAAAACGTGAAAATACCAATTTTCCTTCTTTTCATTCAGCAACATATGAATCACAATTAACATTTTGAAGTTTGTATACAAAGATGACCACAGAAGATTTAGAAGTGAGTGGGTTTTTTTAGATTTGAGATTATATTGTAAGTCATTTTCATGAATCGGTCCCCAGATGTAGTCTCCCATCATGTTCTCATTATATTGTCCTTGATAGTGGCGTTCAAATTCTACTATATCCTGGTGGAGTGCTCACCTTGCTTCTCTGAGTAAGCTCCCATGTTCTCCTTGAATGTCTCAAGATGTGTATCAAGGACATGGACTCTGAGAGACATCCTACAGCTTATTTTACAGTAATTCTTCATCATATTCTCAACCAACTCTATATAGTGACCTTGTGAGTGCCCAGGAAGCTCCGAGACACCGTGACAAAGCTGTTCCCAGCCACTTTCTCCTTCCTAGTTAGCTTCTTAAGAAATTCCTTGCACTCCAGGATCATCTTTATCTGTGGTCTGACAAAGACACCAGTTTTGACCTTTGCTTCATACAGATTAGTGAAGATGTCTTGAAGGTACTTGAAGGCTGCTGACTCCTTATCTAGATCTCTGACAAATTGTTTCATTAGGCACAGTTTGATGTACAATGGTGGCATTAGCACCTTCCAGGGATCCACAAGTGATTCCCATTTGAGGTTTTCTCCCCACAGAGAATTTGGTCAACTTTGGCCAGTCTTGCCTTTGGTAGTAGGCCTTTATGTCTTAAAGGCAGAGTAGCAGGAAAGTTGATAAAACATTGGGAATGCTACCATTTTGAAGTCTCCGATGACCTCCCAGCCTAGTAAAATCTTGAAGCTATTCTAATCCTCTTTGAGGTGCATTGAGTGAGCCAGTAGAAGAGATGGGCACTTATTCCCATTATGGAGCCTCACGGCTTTGATGCTTCTGGATGAGCTGTCAATGAAGAGATGCCACTCTTTTGGGTTACAGGCGATTCTTAATTGCCTCAAACAAACTGGTCACATTGTGGAAGTTCGTAAATCCATTTTGATGGGTGAAGAAAGTGGAAAAATCTTGGTGACACTTCCTCTGATATGTGACTTGCACTTTCATCCAACAAAACGTCAAACGCTCAGCATTGATCTTGGTGAGACCAAGATCTTTGATTAAGTCATTGAGGTCTTTTTGAATTAGATAGTATGGGTTTCTCTCATCAGCTGCACTACTGATATTGTAAACTGGATCTATAGCATCTCCCTCACTCTCTGACTTTTTGCTCTCTTCTGAAGACAGCTGCTCTCTCTGGAGGAGTGGATATGGTGAGCTCAGGGCAATGTGGCACCTGGATGATTGATGAAGGAATATCCGGATATGTGATTGCAGGTGTGTGCTTGCCAGTTTGATGTTTTGTAAGGGGCCACTGTGCAGAAGTAGCAGTTGCTTAAGTGATCAGTGGGTTCCCACCAAATTCTTGTGATAGTAAACTTCATAGCTCTCTTTTCCCCTCTGTACCATCCTGTAGAAGGATAAAATGAAATTGTGGTAATGAAAAGAATAAATTTATTTCACTTATGACTAATGTGTATGAGATTCTTGCAACATATTTCATATGTTTTCAGATAACATAGAAAATTTTTAAATTTAAATATTTTTTAAAAATTTAACATTCTAAGACATTTTATAGCAGAGATGATGAATAAGCAGTTATGGAAGGCCATTGTAGATCACCTTACAGTAATCGGGACAACTAATGAGCGATAAATTACCAGGGATGTTAAAATAGGTGCTTTACATTTGTAGTAGCTACTGGTAGTAATACTTAATTCTTTTATGTTTTCTTAAGATATGTGTAAATAAGCTACAAAGAAATACATGTACGCCCAAGAATCAGATATGATATACACTACTTTTATTGCAAATTAGGAAAAGTAACCAGGGACTGCTTTATCTGGTTAGAGGGACAGGAGGGAAATTTCCAGGGTGAACCTCCTCTCCTAAGGAGAAAGGATTCTCAGCCTGCAGCTACAAATTAATTAGACACACAGACTGTAATTTGATTCAGTATCCAATTTATTAATCAAAGATAGTAAATAAAAAGACAGTGTTTATGTCTGGGAGTATAGTTATCCTTTCTTCCTGTCCCTGTATTCCGAGGCTGAACTTCCTAACTATTACATGTATAACTTGCTTTATATCCCATCTGCTTTTTAACCATGTTAGATTATACAGTAACAAGATAAATCACAGGTCATTAGCTAAGAACTGACTGTTGAAAAACAGCTTAAGCAACATCTGCAATACTTCCCCTTCAAATTTCATGCATATATTTATTAACATAAGCTTTTAATTATCTTATCCTTTATTTTATCTTACCCTATTACTACAGCATATCTTAATACTTCCATAGCATTACAAAACTTGTACATTATCTCATCTCTCTGTTAGAATATTCCATGTACTAATCTTTTAATTCATTAACAAGCAATGTTTCTTTAATCAGCACTTTATAGCTACCTCTCTGGAGCATTTCATAGGTTACTTCCTACCTTAACTCTTAATCTATCATGTATGAAGTCTGTTCAAAATGTTCAAGGGCTGATTAAAAAAAAATTAAACAACCTTACAACTTACCTTATTTTTCGCTCCATAACACACACTTTTTCCAGTAAGTGCGTCTTATAAAGCGAAGATACAAATTTAAGCCCGCTACTGCTGCCGCTTCATATTTTAACCCCCTGCCACTGCCGCATATTTTTAAACTACCACCCCCGCTGCTGCATATTTACCCCCCCCCCCCCACTGCTACAACTTTAATCCCACCCAACTGCCCACTCACCGTCGTACCTGGTGGTCTAGTGAATTTCCTGGCCAGAAATGCAGAGTTCAAGAGCAAGCCCTCCACGCTCCTGCCTGGACCCACGCCGATCTCTGAATGGCTGCAGTAAGTTCTGCCAATTTTTTTGTTTTTCCTCCCCCGGGGGGGGGGGGGGGTCTCTGGTGCTGGTTCATTGGGAGGGCAGAAATTGTGCATGTGTAACACATGCACAGCATCTGTGCCCATTAAAAAAGTGCCGGTAAGAGACAGGTCTTGTCACCAGTTGCTTTTTTTGTGTGCATCAATCACTCGGGTAGTTTACATGGAGTTTTAATATTAAATAGCTAATTTGCATGGCCAGATTAGAAAATGGGCAATCGAGAAGAAAAACACGCAGTGAGCTGTTTTGTGCATCGAGTGGGCAAATGCAATCATCGCTAAAGCCATCAAAACTGGTTTAGCGATGATCGCTGTAATAGTTGTAGGAGCTGAACTGATATTGTAGTAAAAGAATGATGCAATTCAGAAATCTTTGCAGTAAAGAAAGATGCCAGTTCTGTAGAAGGGATAAAGCTACTGGTTCTACAGAATCACCCAATAGTTCTTTAACAGTTCTAAAGTTTTCTTAATTTGCTGAGAAGAATGTCCCTTTTCTTGTGGCTTCTATGATAAATGTTTGAGAGTTTCTCTCTAATTCATTCAGGGTGGATTTGATTTAAATCAAATTAATTTAAATCATGATTTCAATCAAAATTAAAATCACTAGTCAGACTTGATTTAAAGCATGGTTTGCTCATTGTGTTCACTGCCACTAAGTACTGTCCAAAAAATTGGGTTACGTTTGTGAGGACAAAATAGAGAACAAACACATAATCTCACCCCCACCTTGCCCCTGCTCCATCCAAACAGTCTCCTTGCCCTGCCTCCCACACAGCTATCAACTGTGGTATTCACTCTCTCCCTCTCCCCACCAGAGGAGAAAAAGAGTGAATGGTTGCATATTGGGCTGCTTCTTTTCCCTGTGGCTGCCTAGAGAACTGACTGCTCTTGGAAACCACAGGAGGCTGTAGATACCCTGCGGTTCATGAGCAATTGACTCTACACTGGTAGGCAGACATGGGAGGAGGAAGCAGCCCAGACATCTGGTAACCCTACAGAAAAATAATATTTTGTTTCGACAGTAACATGCAGCAATAATAACAAATATATTTTTATTCAAATATGGCAATTCCTCAAGACAGTCTTTAAGAAATATGATGAAATCAAAGCATTTACCAAACTGAAGATCCTGCCTATTCAAACTTGTGCTTTTTGTCATCTTCAGCAAAGCACTTCTCATCATGATGTTTCATTAGGGCCACCAGGCCTTGCATTTCTTTGTTGCAGTGTTTTACATTTTGTACACATGCCTGCCTTACCCATAGGTGGAGGAACATAATTAAAATATTCCCAAACTATATACAGTGGTACCTTGGATTACGAGCATAATCCGTTCCAGGAGCATGCTCGTAATCCAAAATGCTCGTATATCAAAGCAAGTTTCCCCATAGGAAGTAAGGGAAACTTGCTTTGATATGTTCACCCCCCCCCCCCCCGAGGCCAGCAGCGCTGCTCCCCCCCCCAAGAACCGGCATTGCTCCCCCCGAAGGCCCCCCCGCGAACCGGCACCATCCCCCCTGCGATCCGGCACCCCTCCCCCGCCGCGACCTAAGGTCCCCCCAACCCTCCCGAACCCTCTTCTTACTTTTCTGTAGCCTCCGCAGCGGTATCGGCATCAGCATGTCCTGTGCATGCCGGTGCCTGAAGATCTGCTTCCTGTGCTGGGCCTGAGAGTTCACGTTCGACGTGAGAGTTCACGTTCGACGTGAACTCTCAGGCCCAGCACAGGAAGCACATCTTCAGGCACCGGCACCACGCACAGGACATGCTGGTGCCAGTGCCGCTGCGGAGGCTACAGAAAAGTAAGAAGAGGGTTCGGGTGGGTTGGGGGGACCTCAGGTCGCGGCGTGGGGGTGCCTGATGGCGGCGGGGGTTTGTGCCAGATCGCGGGGGGGAGGGTGCCGGTTCGCAGGGGGGGCGCTCGCAAATCGAAGCGCGCTCGGTTTCCGAGGCGCCAATTTTGCGAATGTTTTGCTCGTCTTGCAAAACACTCGCAAACCGGTGCACTCGTAAACCGAGGTACCACTGTATATAGGTTTTCTTCTCCAAGAAGAAAATACCGTATTTTCACGTAGATAACGCGCACCCGTGTAAAACGCGCACACAGGTATAGCGCGCGGAAAACAGACATATATGTAAAAAATTTTTGTATACCGCGCACACCCGTATACCGCGCATGCTGCCCGACTCTCCTTTCGCCTGTCCCGACTCTCCTTACGCCTGTCCCGACTCCTCTGGCCACCCCGACTCTCCTTTCGCCCGCCCCGACTCTCCTCTCCCCCTTGAAGTCCTGTCCCCACCCTGAAAGCCTGATGCCCCCCCCAATGTCCGATTCACCCCCCCTGCACGATCGGGGCAAGAGGGAGCTCAAGCCCTTTTGCCCCCCCGACTCCCCGACACGATCGGGGCAAAAGGGAGCCCAAGCCCTCTTGCCCCGCCGACTCCCCAACTCCCCGACAATATCGGGCCAGGAGGGAGCCCAAGTCCTCCTGGCCCTGGCGACCCACCCCGCTAGTTGTTCGGGCCAGGAGGGAGCCCAAGTCCTCCTGGCCCTGGCAACCCCCTACCCCCACCCCGCACTACATTACGGGCAGGAGGGATCCCAGGCCCTCCTACCCTCGACGCAAACCCCCCTCCCCCCAACGACTGCCCCCTCAGCCGACCCGCGACCCCCCTGGCCAACCCCCACGACACCCCCAGGCGCCTTAGGCCCCACCAGTAGGCGGAGCTTTGGGACGGATGGGCCAATCCGGCCTCATTCCATCATTGGCTGCCTGCCGGACAGGCGAGTTTGGCTCCCGTCTGTCCGGCCAACTACACAAAGGTACGGGAAAGGGGGTGGGGGTGTCGTGGGGGTTGGCCAGGGGGTTCGCGGGTCAGCTGGGGGGGCTGTCGGAGGTTCTTGGGGGGGGCGGTTGTTGGGGGGAGGGGGGTTTGCGTCGAGGGCAGGAAGGCCTGGGATCCCTCCTGCCTGTAATGTAGTGCGGGGTGGGGGTAGGGGGTCGCCCTGGCCAGGAGGGTTTGGGCTCCCTCCTGGCCCGAACAACTAGCGGGGGGGGGGGGGTCGCCAGGGCCAGTAGGACTTGGGCTCCCTCCTGGCCCAATATTGTCGGGGAGTTGGGGAGTCGGCGGGGCAAGAGGACTTGGGCTCCCTTTTGCCCCGATCGTGTTGGGGAGTCGGGGGGGCAAGAGGGCTTGAGCTCCCTCTTGCCCCGATCGTGTCGGGGAGTCTGGTCCGCCAAGAGGAAGCAGCAGGACACCGGTAGGAGCTTCTACATGATGGGGGGGGGGTCAGGAGGCTGTGGGGGTGCAAGCAGTCCTGCGGGGGGGGGGGGACTATGTAAAAAAAAATTTTGTACAACGCACAAGGGTATGCACGGTATGTAAAAACCATGTATATCGCGCGTGTTATATGCGAGAAAATACGGTAATTTGATAAATCTCAGGCTGTACACACAAAGATCAAGACTTGTGGATTATTCTGCTCATAAGGTTTCACTTTCATTTTACTGCTTATCTCTCCTTCCTCACACTTAACTCCTTGTGCAGATATATAAACTTAGCACTTAAGAGGTAATGGGTTGATTCTGTGTATATTGATTTGCAAAGGAACAATGGGGCTAAGGTCTTTCTCAACTCTGTATATTTTAGAACATTTTTTGCTGTGAAGAAGAGGCATGCTCTCTCTGCATACACAAATTCACAGTTTTGAGAAATGCAAAACTAAGCATCTGTGATATCTTCTAGATAAAAAAAAAATGTCTGTGACACTATGAATGGATTAATGGAATTCACATACCAGAAAATTCAAACATTGCATGAATATAGAGCCTCATGCTACATAATTAAAAACAAATCCTTATTTCATGATGAATAACTTTTGGAATATAATATATCTTAAATAGGTGGTTCTAAATGTGTTGCAGAATCTGGTGGACTTGGGGGCAATGTTGCCATTGCCCTTGCAGCAGAGAGATTTGGGTTGTTACTCCCATCTATTTTATGGTTCCAAAGAAGGGTAGCATATTCTACCCAGTGCTGGATCTCAAGTGAGTCAACAAGTCTTTGAGAGTGAGTCATTTTAAAATGGAGACTTTGCGATCTGTCATTACAGCAGTCCAACTGCAGAAGTTCCATACTTCCTTGGACCTCATGGAAACCTACATGCATATCTCCATCTGGCCTCATCAGCACTTCTTGAGCTTTGCAGTATTGGGACTACACTCCAAGATAATGGTGGTAGTAGTGGTGTTTCTGAAGTAGAAGGGCATCAGAGTACATCGTTACTTGGACAATTAATTGGTTTGGGCTGCCTCCTTGTTGTACAGCTCTCGAGTGATGTCTTGAATGATTGAGTTTCTCCACACAATTGGGATGGGTTGTCAACCTGCCCAAAAGCCATCTGATTCCAGACTGGATTACTTGGGAGTGTGGTTTGATACATGACAGGGATAGGTGTTTCTGCTGGATCCCAGGAGGTAGAAACTTCAGGCTTATATTTGTCACGCGCTCCAGCTCTTAGCCACAAGGGCCTAGAATTATGTACAGATCTTGGGGTCCATGTTGGCCATTCTAGAGATGACTCCCTGGACAAAGTTACACATGAGGCTTCTGCAGTGGATTCTCTTAGCATGGTGCCCCAGCTTTACAGGATTATGAGTGTTGAATCTGTTGGTCGCCCATAGCAAAGAGCAATTGTGTTTGTGGGCTGCTGCCATGGTACTCGTAGGTTTGTCATCAACTGTGGTAGACATATTTAGACTCAAACTTATTTCAGGCCTACAGGAATATGCTATGCTGTTTGCTTTGTTTTACTTTCTATTTCTTTCCCTTGTCCTTTGTGTTTATATTCAGGCTTTTTCCTCTTGCCTAGATCTATTCCCAGATGCCTGTATTCACTTGCCTTTTTTATCTTTGTACTTTCAGAGAAAGAAACTTGGCTGTGTGTTCATGTATACTACCTGCAAGAGGTGATCCAAATCATCTCCATATACTGTTATTAACTGACTTCTTGTTGTTATTTTCCTGTTTTAAGAACATTTTAAAATTAAACTTATTTTTTAATCCAATTTATAAATGTTTTTCTAAAATTGTCAAATTTTAATGACCCTAAACCCAACCACTGCAGCTACAGTCCTATGCTTTGGCCACAGATTAATTGTTATATGCACTTCCCAGCTATTGCACAGTATACAGAAGAGAGCCTTAACAAAACTTTGATTGCCAAAGTTCCTGATACCTTCTCTTTTTACTGTTATAAGATTCATTATTATTTTGCATTGGAACTGAATTTTCTGAAGGTAAAAGTAAACTTGTAACAAACAGTGAAGTTAATGTTCCATCAGCCTTTATAAATGATTCTTTTTTCCCTTTTCAGATAAATCTCTGATAAAATGATGGCCTGCCTTACAATGACAGAGATGGAAGAAACTGCAACCACTACTGTTCACCAAAATGGTGATCTTCATGCAAATGCAAATACCATAAAGCCATCAGAACCAGGACTTCAGATTTATCTTTATCATTCCTTGAGAAAAGCAGAAGGAGATTATCTACAGTTTCCAGTCGGAGAGTACATTGCAGAAGATATTTGTATTGCAGCAGCTAAAGCTTGTGGTAAGAAGTAATGGAAATGATAAACGAATTTAACTCACTAGAGTCTGGTTCTCATTCTGAAGATTATAGATATCATGTTCCTTAAATGTTTTTTTATATCGGTGGAAAATGCCATAATCAGACAAAGGTTCTATTTTAAATACTATGTAGCTTTGCTGTTACATTAGTATTTGGATCTTGCTAGTATGTGTCCTTTAGTAATTGCTCGTAAGATCAGACTCACAATGCATTATCTACATGTCTAGTCACATTAAGATTTCTTGATTAAAGATGATTTTCTAAATGAAATTTGTACATAAGCAATTGTCAGTGAAAAATAGAATAGAAGCACTTATATAGATACTTCATGAAAATAGTGTTTTGTTCTCCAAGTACAAGCAGGATGAAGATAGTCTAATATCTGGAAGAAACATCTTAAGGGAGTCTGTGCAGAACATTTCCTGCTCTACTCTTCTAAAAGCCTTTGGCATCATTGCATGCACATATGCACATCTTTCCACTTGCTTCCATTTTGCAGGGCCCTCAGATGGGTTGTCTTGGGTGGAGGCCAAGAAGCATCTTACTTTGCTACACCTTGCAGCATGCAATTCACGTATCTTTTTTTTCTTGAAAATTTTTCTAGCATGTAAGTCCCTTTGTGTAAGTAGTCCTTTCTTAATTAGGGTTTTTTCCCACAGCCTACTAGGTTCTCCTATGCCTTACCTGCTGGCCAGGTGATTTTTTTTTCAAACTTGAGCTGTTTTATTTTGTTGATGCCCTAAGTGGCTCTAAAATGTGCAATAGAAACTCTCAGTACCCCAGGCCTAGGCCTGACTCTTAGTTGCTCAAGGCAGGCACATGCTTCCTAGAAAATACT
Source organism: Geotrypetes seraphini (assembly GCF_902459505.1). Lineage (NCBI taxonomy): Eukaryota > Metazoa > Chordata > Amphibia > Gymnophiona > Dermophiidae > Geotrypetes > Geotrypetes seraphini. The sequence continues at coordinate 482,145,866 of NC_047084.1, forward strand.
TTGCTCCCGATACATCAGTGTTACAGAAGGTATCTTGGATTTCAAATAAAGGAGCACCACTTCCAGCATGCACATAGTAGAGGTGGCCCTAAAGATTTAAAATGATGGTACACTTTTGACTGTGCTGGGTTCTGTGGATGATGTCACCTAGATGTGAAAAATGTTTGCTTGCTGTCCTTGGAGAATACATGCTACAAGTGAGTAACTTATTCAGTTGGCTAGCAGACCGAATCACCTTCACTTAATACCCAGGCTGGGCTTATTCTAGAGGGTCATGCCTCTAGAATAATGTTGGAGCCATGGCTGTATCAGTGGCCCATCTGAGATCAGCTATCATAGAGGAGATCTGCAGTAGTGCTGCCTGATTCAGTAAAAAATTTTGATTCGATTCAGCCTATTTAATTGATTTTTCGATTCGATTTTCCTGCCCAATTGGGTGGATTTTTTTTAAACATCCTGGTGGGTTTATTTTATAGCCTCTTCACCCCTTTTGCCCTCTCCTACCCACAGTGGTCCTGTGGTGTAAACAAAATAAACAAAAAATACTTTTCCTTTCTCTGTTAAATCCTAGCTCATGTTCGCGGTCTAACACCAGCTGTGGAAGGATACACATTTTCAAATCTGATATATTGTAATCACAAAACAGAAAACAAAATTATTTTTCCTACCTTTTGTTGTCTGGTCATTTTTCAAATCATGTTGGTCCCAGGCTCTGGTTGCCTTCTGATCAGGCTTTCCTTCTTTCTCCGTGTTAACCATCCATCTTCCATCTCTGTCCTCCCCTTCTGTTTCCCTTTCCTCCCCCGGAGGTCTTACATCTTTCCTTTTTTTATCTCCATCCCCCCGCAGCTGCAGCGATCCACAGATCCACCATCTCTCCTTTTCTCAACTACACTTTCATCCAGCATCTCTCTTCTGTGTCCCTGTTCCTGTGCTCCCTCCATGCCCAGCATCACATCTCTGTTTCATGTCTCTCCCCATATCCAGCTGCTTCTTTCTCGCCTCCTGTATCCCCTTCCCCAGGTACAGGCTCTCTCCTACTATCTCTCCTGTCCCCTGCCCACCTATTTTGGAGCAGTATCTGTCCCTCTTGTATCCTTCCCCTTGTGGTCTTGCATTTCTCTCTCCCTTTCTCCATTAGTCCAGCACTTCTCCTC